>NC_040879.1:11252772-12452772 GCF_003676215.2 Rhopalosiphum maidis
GACCATGATTCTCAAGAGAATTGGCCATTTTGTCCTCGCCATTCAAGAACTTTTGGGATTTTTTAGAAATTTGTAATTGATTTTCAAGAAATACTGGGATATTTTAATTGTATACCATCATTCTCCAGAGAAATAGGCTCTTAATCCTCTCAATTGAGAAATTTTTGGATAATTTTATGGAATTGTACCAGATTCTCATGAAAAACTGGGAAATATTAATTATCAGACCATGATTCTCAGAGAATTGGCCATTTTGTCCTCGCCATTCAAGAACTTTTGGGATTTTTAGAAATTTGTAATTGATTTTCAAGAAATACTGAGATAATTTTATTTTAACCATCATTCTCCAGAAAATAGGCTCTAATCCTCTAAATTGAGAAATTTTTGGATAATTTTATGGAATTGTACCAGATTCTCATCAAAAACTGGGAAATATTAATTATATGACCATGATTCTCAAGAGAATTGGCCATTTGTCCTCGCCATTCAAGAACTTTTGGAATTTTTAGAAATTTGTAATTGATTTTCAAGAAATACTGAGATAATTCATTTATTTAACCATCATTCTCCAGAGAAATAGGCTCTTAATCCTCTCAAATTGAGAAATTTTGGATAATTTATGGAATTGTACCAGATTCTCATGAAAAACTGGGAAATATTAATTATCAGACCATGATTCTCAGAGAATTGGCCATTTGTCCTCGCCATTCAAGAACTTTTGGATTTTTTAGAAATTTGTAATTGATTTTCAAGAAATACTGGATATTAATTGTAATACCATCATTCTCCAGAAAAATAGGCTCTTATCCTCTCAAATGAGAAATTTTTGGATTAATTTAGGTATTGTACCAGATTTCATGAAAAACTGGGAAATATTAATTATATGACCATGATTCTCAAGAGAATTGGCCATTTGTCCTCGCCATTCAAGAACTTTTGGGATTTTTTAGAAATTTGTAATTGATTTTCAAGAAATACTGAGATAATTCATTTATTTAACCATCATTCTCCAGAAAAATAGGCTCTTAATCCTCTAAAATTGAGAAATTTTGGATAATTTTATGGAATTGTACCAGATTCTCATCAAAACTGGGAAATATTAATTATCATACCATGATTCTCAAGAGAATTGGCCATTTTGTCCTCGCCATTCAAGAACTTTTGGGAATTTTTAGAAATTTGTAATTGATTTTCAAGAAATACTGAGATATTTTTATTTAACCATCATTCTCCAGAGAAATAGGCTCTTAATCCTCTCAAATTGAGAAATTTTTGGATAATTTTATGGAATTGTACCAGATTCTCATGAAAAACTGGGAAATATTAATTATCAGACCATGATTCTCAAGAGAATTGGCCATTTTGTCCTCGCCATTCAAGAACTTTTGGGATTTTTTAGAAATTTGTAATTGATTTTCAAGAAATACTGGGATATTGTATTGTAATACCATCATTCTCCAGAAAAATAGGCTCTTAATCCTCTAAATTGAGAAATTTTGGATTAATTTAGGAAATGTACCAGATTCTCATGAAAAACTGGGAATATTAATTATATGACCATGATTCTCAAGAGAATTGGCCATTAGGTTCTCGCCATTCAAGAACTTTTGGGATTTATTAGAAATTTGTAATTGATTTTCAAGAAATACTGAGATAATTCATTTATTTAACCATCATTCTCCAGAAAAATAGGTTCTTAATCCTCTAAAATTGAGAAATTTTTGGATAATTTTATGGAATTGTACCAGATTCTCATGAAAAACTGGGAAATATTAATTATCAGACCATGATTCTCAAGAGAATTGGCCATTTTGTCCTCGCCATTCAAGAACTTTTGGGATTTTTTAGAAATTTGTAATTGATTTTCAAGAAATACTGGGATATTGTAATTGTAATACCATCATTCTCCAGAAAAATAGGCTCTTAAACCTCTCAAATTGAGAAATTTTTGAAATATTTTACGTAATTATACCAGATTCTCATCAAAAACTGGGAAATATTAATTTTATAACCATGATTCTGAAGAGAATTGGCCATTTTGTCCTCGCCATTCAAGAAATTATGGGAATTTTTAGAAATTTGTAATTGATTTTCAAGAAATACTGGGATATTGTAATGTAATACCATCATTCTCCAGAGAAATAGGCTCTTAATCCTCTCAAATTGAGAAATTTTTGGATAATTTAGGTAAATGTACCAGATTCTCATGAAAACTGGGAAATATTAATTATATGACCATGATTCTCAAGAGAATTGGCCATTTTGTCCTCGCCATTCAAGAACTTTTGGAATTTTTAGAAATTTGTAATTGATTTTCAAGAAATACTGGGATATTTCATGTAATACCATCATTCTCCAGAGAAATAGGCTCTTAATCCTCTCAAATTGAGAAATTTTGGATAATTATGGAATTGTACCAGATTCTCATGAAAAACTGGGAAATATTAATTATATGACCATGATTCTCAAGAGAATTGGCCATTTTGTCCTCGCCATTCAAGAACTTTTGGGATTTTTTAGAAATTTGTAATTGATTTTCAAGAAATACTGAGATAATTCATTTATAACCATCATTCTCCAGAAAAATAGGCTCTTAATCCTCTCAAATTGAGAAATTTTTGGATAATTTTATGGAATTGTACCAGATTCTCATCAAAACTGGGAAATATTAATTATCAGACCATGATTCTCAAGAGAATTGGCCATTTTGTCCTCGCCATTCAAGAACTTTTGGGATTTTTAGAAATTTGTAATTGATTTTCAAGAAATACTGGGATATTTAATTGTAATACCATCATTCTCCAGAGAAATAGGCTCTTAATCCTCTCAAATTGAGAAATTTTTGGATAATTTATGGAATTGTACCAGATTCTCATGAAAAACTGGGAAATATTAATTATCAGACCATGATTCTCAAGAGAATTGGCCATTTTGTCCTCGCCATTCAAGAACTTTTGGGATTTTTTAGAAATTTGTAATTGATTTTCAAGAAATACTGAGATAATTCATTATTTAACCATCATTCTCCAGAAAATAGGCTCTTAATCCTCTCAAATTGAGAAATTTTTGGATAATTTATGGAATTGTACCAGATTCTCATCAAAAACTGGGAAATATTAATTATCAGACCATGATTCTCAAGAGAATTGGCCATTTGTCCTCGCCATTCAAGAACTTTTGGGATTTTTAGAAATTTGTAATTGATTTTCAAGAAATACTGGGATATTTTAATTGTAATACCATCATTCTCCAGAAAATAGGCTCTTAATCCTCTCAAATGAGAAATTTTTGGATTAATTTATGTAAATGTACCAGATTTCATGAAAAACTGGGAAATATTAATTATATGACCATGATTCTCAAGAGAATTGGCCATTAGGTTCTCGCCATTCAAGAACTTTTGGATTTTTTAGAAATTTGTAATTGATTTTCAAGAAATACTGAGATAATTCATTAATTTAACCATCATTCTCCAGAAAAATAGGCTCTTAATCCTCTCAAATTGAGAAATTTTTGGATAATTTAGGAATTGTACCAGATTCTCATGAAAAACTGGGAAATATTAATTATATGACCATGATTCTCAAGAGAATTGGCCATTTTGTCCTCGCCATTCAAGAACTTTTGGGATTTTTAGAAATTGTAATTGATTTTCAAGAAATACTGAGATATTCATTTATTTAACCATCATTCTCCAGAAAATAGGCTCTTAATCCTCTAAAAGAGAAATTTTTGGATAATTTTATGGAATTGTACCAGATTCTCATGAAAAACTGGGAAATATTAATTATCAGACCATGATTCTCAAGAGAATTGGCCATTTTGTCCTCGCCATTCAAGAACTTTTGGGATTTTTTAGAAATTTGTAATTGATTTTCAAGAAATACTGGGATATTTTAATGTAATACCATCATTCTCCAGAGAAATAGGCTCTTAATCCTCTAAAATGAGAATTTTTGGATAATTTAGGAATTGTACCAGATTCTCATGAAAAACTGGGAAATATTAATTATATGACCATGATTCTCAAGAGAATTGGCCATTTTGTCCTCGCCATTCAAGAACTTTTGGGAATTTTTAGAAATTTGTAATTGATTTTCAAGAAATACTGGGATATTTAATTGTAATACCATCATTCTCCAGAGAAATTAGGCTCTTAATCCTCTCAAATTGAGAAATTTTTGGATAATTTATGGAATTGTACCAGATTTCATGAAAAACTGGGAAATATTAATTATCAGACCATGATTCTCAAGAGAATTGGCCATTTTGTCCTCGCCATTCAAGAATTTGGGATTTTTAGAAATTTGTAATTGATTTTCAAGAAATACTGAGATAATTCATTTATTTAACCATCATTCTCCAGAAAATAGGCTCTTAATCCTCTAAAATTGAGAAATTTTGGATAATTTTATGGAATTGTACCAGATTCTCATCAAAAACTGGGAAATATTAATTATCAGACCATGATTCTCAAGAGAATTGGCCATTTGTCCTCGCCATTCAAGAAATTTTGGGATTTTTAGAAATTTGTAATTGATTTTCAAGAAATACTGAGATAATTCATTATTTAACCATCATTCTCCAGAGAAATAGGCTCTTAATCCTCTCAAATTGAGAAATTTTTGGATAATTTTATGGAATTGTACCAGATTCTCATGAAAAACTGGGAAATATTAATTATCAGACCATGATTCTCAAGAGAATTGGCCATTTTGTCCTCGCCATTCAAGAACTTTGGGATTTTTAGAAATTTGTAATTGATTTTAAGAAATACTGGGATATTTAATTGTAATACCATCATTCTCCAGAAAATAGGCTCTAATCCTCTAAATTGAAATTTTTGGATTAATTTAGGTAAATGTACCAGATTCTCATGAAAAACTGGGAAATATTAATTATATGACCATGATTCTCAAGAGAATTGGCCATTTTGTCCTCGCCATTCAAGAACTTTTGGGATTTTTAGAAATTTGTAATTGATTTTCAAGAAATACTGAGATAATTCATTTATTTAAACCATCATTCTCCAGAAAAATAGGCTCTTAATCCTCTAAATTGAGAAATTTTTGGATAATTTTATGGAATTGTACCAGATTCTCATGAAAAACTGGGAAATATTAATTATCAGACCATGATTCTCAAGAGAATTGGCCATTTGTCCTCGCCATTCAAGAACTTTTGGGATTTTTTAGAAATTTGTAATTGATTTTCAAGAAATACTGGGATATTTAATTGTAATACCATCATTCTCCAGAAAAATAGGCTCTTAATCCTCTCAAATTGAGAAATTTTGATATATTTTATGTAATTGTACCAGATTCTCATCAAAAACTGGGAAATATTAATTATAGACCATGATTCTCAAGAGAATTGGCCATTTTGTCCTCGCCATTCAAGAACTTTTGGGAATTTTTAGAAATTTGTAATTGATTTTCAAGAAATACTGGGATATTTAATTGTAATACCATCATTCTCCAGAGAAATTGGCTCTTAACCTCAAAATTGAGAAATTTTGGATAATTTAGGTAAATGTACCAGATTCTCATGAAAAACTGGGAAATATTAATTATATGACCATGATTCTCAAGAGAATTGGCCATTTTGTCCTCGCCATTCAAGAACTTTTGGAATTTTTAGAAATTTGTAATTGATTTTCAAGAAATACTGGATATTAATGTAATACCATCATTCTCCAGAGAAATAGGCTCTTAATCCTCTCAAATTGAGAAATTTTGGATAATTTATGGAATTGTACCAGATTCTCATGAAAAACTGGGAAATATTAATTATCAGACCATGATTCTCAAGAGAATTGGCCATTTTGTCCTCGCCATTCAAGAACTTTTGGGATTTTTTAGAAATTTGTAATTGATTTTCAAGAAATACTGAGATATTTAATTATTTATACCATCATTCTCCAGAAAAATAGGCTCTTAATCCTCTAAATTGAGAAATTTTTGGATAATTTTATGGAATTGTACCAGATTCTCATCAAAAACTGGGAAATATTAATTATAGACCATGATTCTCAAGAGAATTGGCCATTTGTCCTCGCCATTCAAGAACTTTTGGGATTTTTAGAAATTTGTAATTGATTTTCAAGAAATACTGAGATAATTCATTATTTAACCATCATTCTCCAGAAAAATAGGCTCTTAATCCTCTCAAATTGAGAAATTTTGGATAATTTTATGGAATTGTACCAGATTCTCATGAAAAACTGGGAAATATTAATTACCATGACCATGATTCTCAAGAGAATTGGCCATTTGTCCTCGCCATTCAAGAACTTTTGGGATTTTTTAGAAATTTGTAATTGATTTTCAAGAAATACTGAGATAATTCATTTATTTAACCATCATTCTCCAGAAAATAGGCTCTTAATCCTCTCAAATTGAGAAATTTTTGGATAATTTTATGGAATTGTACCAGATTCTCATCAAACACTGGGAAATATTAATTATCAGACCATGATTCTCAAGAGAATTGGCCATTAGATCCTCGCCATTCAAGAACTTTGGGATTTTTAGAAATTTGTAATTGATTTTCAAGAAATACTGGGATATTTAATGTAATACCATCATTCTCCAGAAAAATAGGCTCTTAATCCTCTAAATTGAGAAATTTTGGATAATTTAGGTAAATGTACCAGATTTCATGAAAAACTGGGAAATATTAATTATATGACCATGATTCTCAAGAGAATTGGCCATTAGGTTCTCGCCATTCAAGAACTTTTGGGATTCATTAGAAATTTGTAATTGATTTTCAAGAAATACTGAGATAATTCATTAATTTAACTATCATTCTCCAGTAAAATTGGCTCATAAACGTCTCAACTTGAGAAATTTTTGGATTAATTTAGGTAAATGTACCAGGTGTTCATGAAAAACTGGGAAATATTAATTATATGACCATGATTCTCATGAGAATTGGCCATTAGGTCCTCGCCATTCAAGAACTTTTGGGATTTTTAGAAATTGTAATTGATTTTCAAGAAATACTGAGATATTCATTATTTAACCATCATTCTCCAGAAAATAGGCTCTTAATCCTCTCAAATTGAGAAATTTTTGGATAATTTTATGGAATTGTACCAGATTCTCATGAAAAACTGGGAAATATTATTTATCAGACCATGATTCGCAAGAGAATTGGCCATTTTGTCCTCGCCATTCAAGAACTTTTGGGATTTTTTAGAAATTTGTAATTGATTTTCAAGAAATACTGGGATATTGTAATTGTAATACCATCATTCTCCAGAGAAATGGCTCTTAACCTCAAAATTGAGAAATTTTTGGATTAATTTAGGTAAATGTACCAGATTTTCATGAAAAACTGGGAAATATTAATTATATGACCATGATTCTCAAGAGAATTGGCCATTAGGTCTCGCCATTCAAGAACTTTTGGGAATTTTTAGAAATTTGTAATTGATTTTCAAGAAATACTGGGATATTTTAATGTAATACCATCATTCTCCAGAGAAATAGGCTCTTAATCCTCTCAAATTAGAAATTTTGGATAATTTTATGGAATTGTACCAGATTCTCATGAAAAACTGGGAAATATTAATTATAGACCATGATTCTCAAGAGAATTGGCCATTTTGTCCTCGCCATTCAAGAACTTTTGGGATTTTTTAGAAATTTGTAATTGATTTCAAGAAATACTGAGATAATCATTTATTAACCATCATTCTCCAGAAAAATAGGCTCTTAATCCTCTAAATTGAGAAATTTTTGGATAATTTTATGGAATTGTACCAGATTCTCATCAAAAACTGGGAAATATTAATTATAGACCATGATTCTCAAGAGAATTGGCCATTTGTCCTCGCCATTCAAGAACTTTTGGGAATTTTTAGAAATTTGTAATTGATTTCAAGAAATACTGAGATAATTCATTTATTTACCATCATTCTCCAGAAAAATAGGCTCTTAATCCTCTCAAATTGAGAAATTTTGGATAATTTTATGAATTGTACCAGATTCTCATGAAAAACTGGGAAATATTAATTATCAGACCATGATTCTCAAGAGAATTGGCCATTTTGTCCTCGCCATTCAAGAACTTTTGGGATTTTTTAGAAATGTAATTGATTTTCAAGAAATACTGAGATAATTCATTATTTAACCATCATTCTCCAGAAAAATAGGCTCTTAATCCTCTCAAATTGAGAAATTTTGGATAATTTTATGGAATTGTACCAGATTCTCATCAAAAACTGGGAAATATTAATTATCAGACCATGATTCTCAAGAGAATTGGCCATTTGTCCTCGCCATTCAAGAACTTTTGGGATTTTTAGAAATTTGTAATTGATTTTCAAGAAATACTGGGATATTTTAATTGTATACCATCATTCTCCAGAAAAATAGGCTCTTAATCCTCTCAAATTGAGAAATTTTGGATTAATTTAGGTAATGTACCAGATTTCATGAAAAACTGGGAAATATTAATTATATGACCATGATTCTCAAGAGAATTGGCCATTAGGTCCTCGCCATTCAAGAACTTTTGGGATTTTTTAGAAATTTGTAATTGATTTTCAAGAAATACTGAGATAATTCATTTAATTTAACCATCATTCTCCAGAAAATAGGCTCATAACCTCTCAATTGAGAAATTTTTGGATAATTTAGGTAAATGTACCAGATTTCATGAAAAACTGGGAAATATTAATTATATGACCATGATTCTCAAGAGAATTGGCCATTTGTCCTCGCCATTCAAGAACTTTTGGGATTTTTAGAAATTTGTAATTGATTTTCAAGAAATACTGAGATAATTCATTTATTTAACCATCATTCTCCAGAAAAATAGGCTCTTATTAATCTCTAAATTGAGAAATTTTTGGATAATTTTATGGAATTGTACCAGATTCTCATGAAAAACTGGGAAATATTAATTATCAGACCATGATTCTCAAGAGAATTGGCCATTTTGTCCTCGCCATTCAAGAACTTTGGGATTTTTAGAAATTGTAATTGATTTTCAAGAAATACTGGATATTTAATTGTAATACCATCATTCTCCAGAGAAATAGGCTCTTAATCCTCAAAATTGAGAAATTTTGGATAATTTAGGTAAATGTACCAGATTTTCATAAAAACTGGGAAATATTAATTATATGACCATGATTCTCAAGAGAATTGGCCATTTTGTCCTCGCCATTCAAGAACTTTTGGGAATTTTTAGAAATTTGTAATTGATTTTCAAGAAATACTGGGATATTTTAATGTAATACCATCATTCTCCAGAGAAATAGGCTCTTAATCCTCTCAAATTGAGAAATTTTTGGATAATTTATGGAATTGTACCAGATTCTCATGAAAACAAAAACTGGGAATATTAATTATCAGACCATGATTCTCAAGAGAATTGGCCATTTTGTCCTCGCCATTCAAGAACTTTTGGGATTTTTTAGAAATTTGTAATTGATTTCAAGAAATACTGGGATATTTTAATGTAATACCATCATTCTCCAGAAAAAGGCTCTTAATCCTCTAAATTGAGAAATTTTTGGATAATTTAGGGAAATGTACCAGATTTCATGAAAAACTGGGAAATATTAATTATATGACCATGATTCTCAAGAGAATTGGCCATTTGTCCTCGCCATTCAAGAACTTTTGGGATTTTTTAGAAATTTGTAATTGATTTCAAGAAATACTGAGATAATTCATTTATTTAACCATCATTCTCCAGAAAAATAGGCTCTTAATCCTCTCAAATTGAGAAATTTTTGGATAATTTTATGGAATTGTACCAGATTCTCATGAAAAACTGGGAAATATTAATTATCAGACCATGATTCTCAAGAGAATTGGCCATTTTGTCCTCGCCATTCAAGAACTTTTGGGATTTTTAGAAATTTGTAATTGATTTTCAAGAAATACTGGGATATTTTAATTGTAACCATCATTCTCCAGAAAATAGGCTCTTAATCCTCTCAATTGAGAAATTTTTGGAATATTTTATGTAATTGTACCAGATTCTCATCAAAAACTGGGAAATATTAATTATATGACCATGATTCTCAAGAGAATTGGCCATTTGTCCTCGCCATTCAAGAACTTTTGGGATTTTTAGAAATTTGTAATTGATTTTCAAGAAATACTGGGAATTTTATGTATACCATCATTCTCCAGAGAAATAGGCTCTAAATCCTCAAATTGAGAAATTTTTGGATAATTTAGGTAAATGTACCAGATTCTCATGAAAACTGGGAAATATTAATTATATGACCATGATTCTCAAGAGAATTGGCCATTTTGTCCTCGCCATTCAAGAACTTTTGGGAATTTTTAGAAATTTGTAATTGATTTTCAAGAAATACTGGGATATTTTATTGTAATACCATCATTCTCCAGAGAAATAGGCTCTTAATCCTCTCAAATTGAGAAAATTTTGGATAATTTTATGGAATTGTACCAGATTCTCATGAAAAACTGGGAAATATTAATTATCAGACCATGATTCTCAAGAGAATTGGCCATTTTGTCCTCGCCATTCAAGAACTTTTGGGATTTTTTAGAAATTTGTAATTGATTTTCAAGAAATACTGAGATAATTCATTATTTAACCATCATTCTCCAGAAAAATAGGCTCTTAATCCTCTAAAATTGAGAAATTTTTGGATAATTTTATGGAATTGTACCAGATTCTCATCAAAACTGGGAAATATTAATTATAGACCATGATTCTCAAGAGAATTGGCCATTTTGTCCTCGCCATTCAAGAACTTTTGGGAATTTTTAGAAATTTGTAATTGATTTTCAAGAAATACTGAGATAATTCATTATTTAACCATCATTCTCCAGAAAATATAGGCTCTTAATCCTCTCAAATTGAGAAATTTTTGGATAATTTATGGAATTGTACCAGATTCTCATGAAAAACTGGGAAATATTAATTATCAGACCATGATTCTCAAGAGAATTGGCCATTTTGTCCTCGCCATTCAAGAACTTTTGGATTTTTTAGAAATGTAATTGATTTTCAAGAAATACTGGGATATTTTATTTGTAATACCATCATTCTCCAGAGAAATAGGCTCTTAATCCTCTCAAATTAGAAATTTTGGATAATTTTATGGAATTGTACCAGATTCTCATGAAAAACTGGGAAATATTAATTATCAGACCATGATTCTCAAGAGAATTGGCCATTTGTCCTCGCCATTCAAGAACTTTTGGGATTTTTAGAAATTTGTAATTGATTTTCAAGAAATACTGGATAATTCATTTATTTAACCATCATTCTCCAGAAAAATAGGCTCTTAATCCTCAAATTGAGAAATTTTGGATAATTTTATGGAATTGTACCAGATTCTCATCAAAAACTGGGAAATATTAATTATCAGACCATGATTCTCAAGAGAATTGGCCATTTGTCCTCGCCATTCAAGAATTTGGGATTTTTTAGAAATTTGTAATTGATTTTCAAGAAATACTGAGATAATCATTAATTGTAAACCATCATTCTCCAGAGAAATAGGCTCTTAATCCTCTCAAATTGAGAAATTTTTGGATAATTTTATGGAATTGTACCAGATTCTCATCAAAAACTGGGAAATATTAATTATCAGACCATGATTCTCAAGAGAATTGGCCATTTGTCCTCGCCATTCAAGAACTTTTGGGATTTTTTAGAAATTTGTAATTGATTTTCAAGAAATACTGGGATATTTTAATTGTAATACCATCATTCTCCAGAAAAATAGGCTTCTTAATCCTAAAATTGAGAAATTTTGGATAATTTAGGTAAATGTACCAGATTTCATGAAAAACTGGGAAATATTAATTATATGACCATGATTCTCAAGAGAATTGGCCATTTTGTCCTCGCCATTCAAGAACTTTTGGGATTTTTTAGAAATTTGTAATTGATTTTCAAGAAATACTGGGATAATTTATTGTAATACCATCATTCTCCAGAGAAATAGGCTCTTAATCCTCTCAAATTGAGAAATTTTGGATAATTTTATGAATTGTACCAGATTCTCATCAAAAACTGGGAAATATTAATTATATAACCATGATTCTCAAGAGAATTGGCCATTTTGTCCTCGCCATTCAAGAACTTTGGGATTTTTAGAAATTTGTAATTGATTTTCAAGAAATACTGGATATTTTATTTGTAAACCATCATTCTCCAGAGAAATAGGCTCTTAATCCTCTCAATTGAGAAATTTTGGATAATTTTATGGAATTGTACCAGATTCTCATGAAAAACTGGGAAATATTAATTATCAGACCATGATTCTCAAGAGAATTGGCCATTTTGTCCTCGCCATTCAAGAACTTTTGGGATTTTTTAGAAATGTAATTGATTTCAAGAAATACTGAGATAATTCATTTTTTAACCATCATTCTCCAGAAAAATAGGCTCTTAATCCTCTCAAATTGAGAAATTTTTGGATAATTTTATGGAATTGTACCAGATTCTCATCAAAAACTGGGAAATATTAATTATATGACCATGATTCTCAAGAGAATTGGCCATTTTGTCCTCGCCATTCAAGAACTTTTGGGATTTTTTAGAAATTTGTAATTGATTTTCAAGAAATACTGAGATAATTCATTTTATTTACCATCATTCTCCAGAAAATAGGCTCTTAATCCTCTCAAATTGAGAAATTTTTGGATAATTTTATAAATGTACCAGATTTCATGAAAAACTGGGAAATATTAATTATATGACCATGATTCTCAAGAGAATTGGCCATTTGTCCTCGCCATTCAAGAACTTTTGGGAATTTTTAGAAATTTGTAATTGATTTTCAAGAAATACTGAGATATTCATTTATTTAACCATCATTCTCCAGAAAAATAGGCTCTTAATCCTCTCAAATTGAGAAATTTTGGATAATTTTATGGAATTGTACCAGATTCTCATCAAAAACTGGGAAATATTAATTATCAGACCATGATTCTCAAGAGAATTGGCCATTTTGTCCTCGCCATTCAAGAACTTTTGGGATTTTTAGAAATTTGTAATTGATTTTCAAGAAATACTGGGATATTTAATTGTAATACCATCATTCTCCAGAGAAATTGGCTCTTAACCTCTCAACTTGAGAAATTTTTGGATTAATTTAGGTAAATGTACCAGATTTCATGAAAAACTGGGAAATATTAATATATGACCATGATTCTCAAGAGAATTGGCCATTTTTCCTCGCCATTCAAGAATTTTGGGATTTTTAGAAATTTGTAATTGATTTTCAAGAAATACTGAGATAATTCATTTATTTAACCATCATTCTCCAGAAAATAGGCTCTTAATCCTCTAAAATTGAGAAATTTTTGGATAATTTATGTAAATGTACCAGATTCTCATGAAAAACTGGGAAATATTAATTATATGACCATGATTCTCAAGAGAATTGGCCATTTTGTCCTCGCCATTCAAGAACTTTTGGGATTTTTTAGAAATTTGTAATTGATTTTCAAGAAATACTGAGATAATTCATTTATTTACCATCATTCTCCAGAGAAATAGGCTCTAATCCTCTCAAATTGAGAAATTTTTGGATAATTTTATGGAATTGTACCAGATTCTCATGAAAAACTGGGAAATATTAATTATCAGACCATGATTCTCAAGAGAATTGGCCATTTTGTCCTCGCCATTCAAGAACTTTTGGGATTTTTTAGAAATTTGTAATTGATTTTCAAGAAATACTGGGATATTTATTTGTAATACCATCATTCTCCAGAGAAATAGGCTCTAATCCTCTCAAATTGAGAAATTTTTGGATAATTTTATGTAATTGTACCAGATTCTCATGAAAAACTGGGAAATATTAATTATCAGACCATGATTCTCAAGAGAATTGGCCATTTGTCCTCGCCATTCAAGAACTTTGGGATTTTTAGAAATTGTAATTGATTTTCAAGAAATACTGGGATATTTAATGTAATACCATCATTCTCCAGAGAAAATGGCTCTTAATCCTCTCAAATTGAGAAATTTTTGGATAATTTAGGAAATGTACCAGATTCTCATGAAAAACTGGGAAATATTAATTATATGACCATGATTCTCAAGAGAATTGGCCATTTTGTCCTCGCCATTCAAGAACTTTTGGGAATTTTTAGAAATTTGTAATTGATTTTCAAGAAATACTGAGATAATCATTTATTTAACCATCATTCTCCAGAGAAATAGGCTCTTAATCCTCTCAAATTGAGAAATTTTTGGATAATTTATGGAATTGTACCAGATTCTCATCAAAAACTGGGAAATATTAATATATAGACCATGATTCTCAAGAGAATTGGCCATTTTGTCCTCGCCATTCAAGAACTTTTGGGATTTTTTAGAAATTTGTAATTGATTTTCAAGAAATACTGAGATAATCATTTTTTAACCATCATTCTCCAGAAAAATAGGCTCTTAATCCTCTAAAATTGAGAAATTTTTGGATAATTTTATGGAATTGTACCAGATTCTCATCAAAAACTGGGAAATATTAATTATAGACCATGATTCTCAAGAGAATTGGCCATTTTGTCCTCGCCATTCAAGAACTTTTGGGAATTTTTAGAAATTTGTAATTGATTTCAAGAAATACTGAGATAATTCATTTATTTACCATCATTCTCCAGAAAATAGGCTCTTAATCCTCTAAAATTGAGAAATTTTTGGATAATTTTATGGAATTGTACCAGATTCTCATCAAAAACTGGGAAATATTATTATCAGACCATGATTCTCAAGAGAATTGGCCATTTTGTCCTCGCCATTCAAGAACTTTTGGGATTTTTAGAAATTGTAATTGATTTTCAAGAAATACTGGGATATTTAATGTAATACCATCATTCTCCAGAGAAATAGGCTCTTAATCCTCTCAAATTGAGAAATTTTGGATAATTTTAGGAAATGTACCAGATTCTCATGAAAAACTGGGAAATATTAATTATATGACCATGATTCTCAAGAGAATTGGCCATTTTGTCCTCGCCATTCAAGAACTTTTGGGAATTTTTAGAAATTTGTAATTGATTTTCAAGAAATACTGGGATATTTAATTGTAATACCATCATTCTCCAGAGAAATAGGCTCTTAATCCTCTCAAATTGAGAAATTTTTGGATAATTTAGGTAAATGTACCAGATTTCATGAAAAACTGGGAAATATTAATTATATGACCATGATTCTCAAGAGAATTGGCCATTTTGTCCTCGCCATTCAAGAACTTTTGGGATTTTTAGAAATTTGTAATTGATTTTCAAGAAATACTGGGATATTTAATTGTAATACCATCATTCTCCAGAAAATAGGCTCTAATCCTCTAAAATTGAGAAATTTTTGGATAATTTAGGTAAATGTACCAGATTTCATGAAAAAACTGGGAAATATTAATTATATGACCATGATTCTCAAGAGAATTGGCCATTAGGTCTCGCCATTCAAGAACTTTTGGGATTTTTTAGAAATTTGTAATTGATTTTCAAGAAATACTGAGATAATCATTAATTTAACCATCATTCTCCAGAGAAATAGGCTCTTAATCCTCTCAAATGAGAAATTTTTGAATATTTATGTAATTGTACCAGATTCTCATGAAAAACTGGGAAATATTAATTATAGACCATGATTCTCAAGAGAATTGGCCATTTGTCCTCGCCATTCAAGAACTTTGGGATTTTTTAGAAATTTGTAATTGATTTTCAAGAAATACTGGGATATTTTAATTGTAATACCATCATTCTCCAGAAAAATAGGCTCTTAATCCTCTCAAATTGAGAAATTTTTGGATAATTTATTAATGTAAATGTACCAGATTTCATGAAAAACTGGGAAATATTAATTATATGACCATGATTCTCAAGAGAATTGGCCATTTGTCCTCGCCATTCAAGAACTTTTGGGATTTTTTAGAAATTTGTAATTGATTTTCAAGAAATACTGAGATATTCATTATTTAACCATCATTCTCCAGAGAAATAGGCTCTTAATCCTCTCAAATTGAGAAATTTTTGGATAATTTAGGAATGTACCAGATTCTCATGAAAAACTGGGAAATATTAATTATATGACCATGATTCTCAAGAGAATTGGCCATTTTGTCCTCGCCATTCAAGAACTTTTGGGATTTTTAGAAATTTGTAATTGATTTTCAAGAAATACTGGGATATTTTAATTGTAACCATCATTCTCCAGAGAAATAGGCTCTAATCCTCTCAAATTGAGAAATTTTTGGATAATTTAGGAAATGTACCAGATTCTCATGAAAAACTGGGAAATATTAATTATATGACCATGATTCTCAAGAGAATTGGCCATTTGTCCTCGCCATTCAAGAACTTTTGGGATTTTTTAGAAATTTGTAATTGATTTTCAAGAAATACTGAGATAATTCATATATTTAACCATCATTCTCCAGAAAATAGGCTCTTAATCCTCTCAAATTGAGAAATTTTTGGATAATTTATGGAATTGTACCAGATTCTCATCAAAAACTGGGAAATATTAATTATATGACCATGATTCTCAAGAGAATTGGCCATTTTGTCCTCGCCATTCAAGAACTTTTGGGATTTTTTAGAAATTTGTAATTGATTTTCAAGAAATACTGAGATATTTTTAATTGTAATACCATCATTCTCCAGAAAATAGGCTCTTAATCCTCTAAATTGAGAAATTTTGGAATAATTTTATGGAATTGTACCAGATTCTCATGAAAAACTGGGAAATATTAATTATAGACCATGATTCTCAAGAGAATTGGCCATTTTGTCCTCGCCATTCAAGAACTTTTGGGATTTTTTAGAAATTGTAATTGATTTTCAAGAAATACTGGGATATTTTATTGTAATACCATCATTCTCCAGAAAAATAGGCTCTTAATCCTCTCAAATTGAGAAATTTTTGGATAATTTATGGATTGTACCAGATTCTCATGAAAAACTGGGAAATATAATTATCAGACCATGATTCTCAAGAGAATTGGCCATTTTGTCTCGCCATTCAAGAACTTTTGGGATTTTTAGAAATTTGTAATTGATTTTCAAGAAATACTGGGATAATTCATTTTTTACCATCATTCTCCAGAAAAATAGGCTCTTAATCCTCTCAAATTGAGAAATTTTTGGATAATTTTATGGAATTGTACCAGATTCTCATGAAAAACTGGGAAATATTAATTATAGACCATGATTCTCAAGAGAATTGGCCATTTGTCCTCGCCATTCAAGAACTTTTGGGATTTTTAGAAATTTGTAATTGATTTCAAGAAATACTGAGATAATTCATTATTTAACCATCATTCTCCAGAAAAATAGGCTCTTAATCCTCTCAAATTGAGAAATTTTTGGATAATTTTATGGAATTGTACCAGATTCTCATCAAAAATGGGAAATATTAATTATAGACCATGATTCTCAAGAGAATTGGCCATTTTGTCCTCGCCATTCAAGAACTTTGGGATTTTTTAGAAATTTGTAATTGATTTTCAAGAAATACTGGGATATTTTAATTGTAATACATCATTCTCCAGAAAATAGGCTCTAATCCTCTCAAATTGAGAAATTTTTGGATAATTTAGGAAATGTACCAGATTTCATGAAAAACTGGGAAATATTAATTATATGACCATGATTCTCAAGAGAATTGGCCATTTGTCCTCGCCATTCAAGAACTTTTGGAATTTTTAGAAATTTGTAATTGATTTTCAAGAAATACTGGGATATTTTATTTGTAATACCATCATTCTCCAGAGAAATAGGCTCTTAATCCTCTCAAATTGAGAAATTTTTGGATAATTTATGGAATTGTACCAGATTCTCATGAAAAACTGGGAAATATTAATTATCAGACCATGATTCTCAAGAGAATTGGCCATTTTGTCCTCGCCATTCAAGAACTTTTGGGATTTTTAGAAATTTGTAATTGATTTTCAAGAAATACTGAGATAATTCATTTTTTTAACCATCATTCTCCAGAAAATAGGCTCTTAATCCTCAAATTGAGAAATTTTGGATAATTTTATGGAATTGTACCAGATTCTCATCAAACTGGGAAATATTAATTATAGACCATGATTCTCAAGAGAATTGGCCATTTTGTCTCGCCATTCAAGAACTTTTGGGAATTTTTAGAAATTTGTAATTGATTTTCAAGAAATACTGAGATAATTCATTATTTAACCATCATTCTCCAGAAAAATAGGCTCTTAATCCTCTCAAATTGAGAAATTTTTGGATAATTTTATGGAATTGTACCAGATTCTCATGAAAAACTGGGAAATTAATTATCAGACCATGATTCTCAAGAGAATTGGCCATTTTGTCCTCGCCATTCAAGAACTTTTGGGATTTTTAGAAATTTGTAATTGATTTTCAAGAAATACTGGATATTTTAATGTAATACCATCATTCTCCAGAGAAATAGGCTCTAAACCTCTCAAATTGAGAAATTTTTGGATAATTTTATGTAATTGTACCAGATTCTCATGAAAACTGGGAAATATTAATTATATGACCATGATTCTCAAGAGAATTGGCCATTAGGTCCTCGCCATTCAAGAACTTTTGGGATTTTTTAGAATTTGTAATTGATTTTCAAGAAATACTGAGATAATTCATTTAATTTAACCATCATTCTCCAAGAAAAATAGGCTCTTAATCCTCTCAAATTGAGAAATTTTTGGATAATTTTATGAATTGTACCAGATTCTCATGAAAAACTGGAAATAATTAATTATCAGACCATGATTCTCAAGAGAATTGGCCATTTTGTCCTCGCCATTCAAGAACTTTTGGGATTTTTTAGAAATTTGTAATTGATTTTCAAGAAATACTGGATATTTAAATTGTAATACCATCATTCTCCAGAGAAATAGGCTCTTAATCCTCTCAAATTGAGAAATTTTTGGATAATTTTATGGAATTGTACCAGATTCTCATGAAAAACTGGGAAATATTAATTATCAGACCATGATTCTCAAGAGAATTGGCCATTTTGTCCTCGCCATTCAAGAACTTTGGGGATTTTTTAGAAATTTGTAATTGATTTTCAAGAAATACTGGGATATTGTAATTGTAATACCATCATTCTCCAGAGAATTGGCTCTTAACCCTCACAACTGAGAAATTTTTGGATTAATTTAGGTAAATTGTACCAGGTTTTCATGAAAAACTGGGAAATATTAATTATATGACCATGATTCTCAAGAGAATTGGCCATTTTGTCCTCGCCATTCAAGAACTTTTGGGATTTTTAGAAATTTGTAATTGATTTTCAAGAAATACTGGGATAATTTAATTGTAATACCATCATTCTCCATCCAGAAAATAGGCTCTTAATCCTCCAAAATTGAGAAATTTTGGATAATTTTTAGAAATGTACCAGATTTTCATGAAAAACTGGGAAATATTAATTATATGACCATGATTCTCAAGAGAATTGGCCATTTGGTCCTCGCCATTCAAGAACTTTTGGGATTTTTTAGAAATTTGTAATTGATTTTCAAGAAATACTGAGATATTTCATTTATATACCCATCATTCTCCAGAAAAATAGGCTCTTAATCCTCTAAAATTGAGAAATTTTTGGATAATTTTATGGAATTGTACCAGATTCTCATGAAAAACTGGGAAATATTAATTATAGACCATGATTCTCAAGAGAATTGGCCATTTTGTCCTCGCCATTCAAGAACTTTTGGGATTTTTAGAAATTTGTAATTGATTTTCAAGAAATACTGGATATTTTAATTGTAATAACCATCATTCTCCAGAAAAATGGCTCTTAATCCTCTAAAATGAGAAATTTTTGGATAATTTTATGTAATTGTACCAGATTCTCATGAAAAACTGGGAAATATTAATTATATGACCATGATTCTCAAGAGAATTGGCCATTTTGGTCCTCGCCATTCAAGAACTTTTGGGATTTTTTAGAAATTTGTAATTGATTTTCAAGAAATACTGGGATATTTTAATTGTAATACCATCATTCTCCAGAAAATTGGCTCTTAAACCTCACAATTGAGAAAATTTTGGATTAATTTATGGTAAATGTACCAGATTTTCATGAAAAACTGGGAAATATTAATTATATGACCATGATTCTCAAGAGAATTGGCCATTAGTTTCCTCGCCATTCAAGAACTTTTGGATTTTTTAGAAATTTGTAATTGATTTTCAAGAAATACTGAGATAATTCATTATTTAACCATCATTCTCCAGAAAAATAGGCTCTTAATCCTCTAAAATTGAGAAATTTTTGGATAATTTTATGGAATTGTACCAGATTCTCATGAAAAACTGGGAAATATTAATTATAGACCATGATTCTCAAGAGAATTGGCCATTTTGTCCTCGCCATTCAAGAACTTTTGGGATTTTTTAGAAATTTGTAATTGATTTTCAAGAAATACTGGATATTTCATTGTAATACCATCATTCTCCAGAGAAATAGGCTCTTAATCCTCTCAAATTAAGAAATTTTTGGATAATTTTATGGAATTGTACCAGATTCTCATCAAAAACTGGGAATATTAATTATCAGACCATGATTCTCAAGAGAATTGGCCATTTTGTCCTCGCCATTCAAGAACTTTTGGGATTTTTTAGAAATTTGTAATTGATTTTCAAGAAATACTGGGATATTGTATTGTAATACCATCATTCTCCAGAGAATTGGCTCTTAACCTCACACTTGAGAAATTTTTGGATTAATTTAGGTAAATGTACCAGGTTCTCATGAAAAACTGGGAAATATTAATTATATGACCATGATTCTCAAGAGAATTGGCCATTTTGTCCTCGCCATTCAAGAACTTTGGGATTTTTTAGAAATTTGTAATTGATTTTCAAGAAATACTGAGATAATTCATTTATTTAACCATCATTCTCCAGAAAATAGGCTCTTAATCCTCTCAAATTGAGAAATTTTTGGATAATTTTATGGAATTGTACCAGATTCTCATGAAAAACTGGGAAATATTAATTATCAGACCATGATTCTCAAGAGAATTGGCCATTTTGTCCTCGCCATTCAAGAACTTTTGGGATTTTTTAGAAATTTGTAATTGATTTTCAAGAAATACTGGGATATTGTAATTGTAATACCATCATTCTCCAGAAAAATAGGCTCTTAATCCTCTAAAATTGAGAAATTTTTGGATAATTTTAGGTAAATGTACCAGATTTTCATGAAAAACTGGGAAATTTAATTATATGACCATGATTCTCAAGAGAATTGGCCATTTTGTCCTCGCCATTCAAGAACTTTTGGGATTTTTTAGAAATTTGTAATTGATTTTCAAGAAATACTGAGATAATTCATTTATTTAACCATCATTCTCCAAAAAATAGGCTCTTAATCCTCTAAAATTGAGAAATTTTTGGATAATTTATGTAATTGTACCAGATTCTCATGAAAAACTGGGAATATTAATTATATGACCATGATTCTCAAGAGAATTGGCCATTTTGTCCTCGCCATTCAAGAACTTTTGGGATTTTTTAGAATTTGTAATTGATTTTCAAGAAATACTGGGATAATTTATTGTAATACCATCATTCTCCAGAGAAATAGGCTCTTAATCCTCAAATTGAGAATTTTGGATAATTTTAGGTAAATGTACCAGATTTTCATGAAAAACTGGGAAATATTAATTATATGACCATGATTCTCAAGAGAATTGGCCATTTTGTCCTCGCCATTCAAGAACTTTTGGGATTTTTTAGAAATTTGTAATTGATTTTCAAGAAATACTGGGATATTGTAATTGTATACCATCATTCTCCAGAAAATAGGCTCTTAATCCTCTAAATTGAGAAATTTTTGGATAATTTTATGGAATTGTACCAGATTCTCATGAAAACTGGGAAATATTAATTATCATACCATGATTCTCAAGAGAATTGGCCATTTGTGTCCTCGCCATTCAAGAACTTTTGGGATTTTTAGAAATTTGTAATTGATTTTCAAGAAATACTGAGATATTCATTTATTTAACCATCATTCTCCAGAGAAATAGGCTCTTAATCCTCTCAAATTGAGAAATTTTTGATAATATTTATGTAATTGTACCAGATTCTCATGAAAACTGGGAAATATTAATTATATGACCATGATTCTCAAGAGAATTGGCCATTTTGTCCTCGCCATTCAAGAACTTTTGGGATTTTTTAGAAATTTGTAATTGATTTTCAAGAAATACTGGATATTTTATTTGTAATACCATCATTCTCCAGAGAAATAGGCTCTTAATCCTCTCAAATTAAGAAATTTTGGATAATTTTATGGAATTGTACCAGATTCTCATGAAAAACTGGGAAATATTAATTATCAGACCATGATTCTCAAGAGAATTGGCCATTTTGTCCTCGCCATTCAAGAACTTTTGGGATTTTTAGAAATTTGTAATTGATTTTCAAGAAATACTGGGATAATTCATTTATTTAACCATCATTCTCCAGAAAATAGGCTCTTAAATCCTCTCAAATTGAGAAATTTTTGGATAATTTTATGGAATTGTACCAGATTCTCATGAAAAACTGGAAATATTAATTATAGACCATGATTCTCAAGAGAATTGGCCATTTTGTCCTCGCCATTCAAGAAATTTTGGGATTTTTTAGAAATTTGTAATTGATTTTCAAGAAATACTGGATATTTTAATTGTAATAACATCATTCTCCAGAAAAATTGGCTCATAAACCTCTCAACTTGAGAAATTTTTGGATTAATTTAGGTAATTACCAGGTTTTCATGAAAAACTGGGAAATATTAATTATATGACCATGATTCTCAAGAGAATTGGCCATTTTGTCCTCGCCATTCAAGAACTTTTGGGATTTTTTAGAAATTTGTAATTGATTTTCAAGAAATACTGAGATATTCATTATTTAACCATCATTCTCCAGAAAATAGGCTCTTAATCTCTCAAATTGAGAAATTTTTGGATAATTTTATGGAATTGTACCAGATTCTCATGAAAACTGGGAAATATAATTATCAGACCATGATTCTCAAGAGAATTGGCCATTTTGTCCTCGCCATTCAAGAACTTTTGGGATTTTTTAGAAATTTGTAATTGATTTTCAAGAAATACTGGGATATTTTAATTGTATACCATCATTCTCCAGAAAAATAGGCTCTTAATCTCTAAAATTGAGAAATTTTGGAATATTTAGTGTAAATTGTACCAGATTTCATGAAAAACTGGGAAATATTAATTATATGACCATGATTCTCAAGAGAATTGGCCATTTTGTCCTCGCCATTCAAGAACTTTGGGATTTTTTAGAAATTTGTAATTGATTTTCAAGAAATACTGGGATATTGTAATTGTAATACCATCATTCTCCAGAGAAATGGCTCTTAATCCTCTCAAATTGAGAAATTTTGGATTATTTAGGTAATGTACCAGATTTTCATGAAAAACTGGGAAATATTAATTATATGACCATGATTCTCAAGAGAATTGGCCATTTTGTCCTCGCCATTCAAGAACTTTTGGGATTTTTTAGAAATTTGTAATTGATTTTCAAGAAATACTGGGATATTGTAATTGTAATACCATCATTCTCCAGAAAAATAGGCTCTTAATCCTCTCAAATTGAGAAATTTTTGGATTAATTTAGGTAAATGTACCAGATTCTCATGAAAAACTGGGAAATATTAATTATAGACCATGATTCTCAAGAGAATTGGCCATTAGGTCCTCGCCATTCAAGAACTTTTGGATTTTTTAGAAATTTGTAATTGATTTTCAAGAAATACTGAGATAATTCATTATTTAACCATCATTCTCCAGAAAAATAGGCTCTTAATCCTCTCAAATTGAGAAATTTTTGGAATATTTTATGTAATTGTACCAGATTCTCATGAAAAACTGGGAAATATTAATTATATGACATGATTCTCAAGAGAATTGGCCATTTTGTCCTCGCCATTCAAGAACTTTGGGATTTTTTAGAAATTTGTAATTGATTTTCAAGAAATACTGGGATATTTAATTGTAATACCATCATTCTCCAGAAAAATAGGCTCTTAATCCTCCAAATTGAGAAATTTTTGGATAATTTTATGGAATTGTACCAGATTCTCATGAAAAACTGGGAAATATTAATTATCAGACCATGATTCTCAAGAGAATTGGCCATTTTGTCCTCGCCATTCAAGAACTTTTGGGATTTTTTAGAAATTTGTAATTGATTTTCAAGAAATACTGGATAATTGTATTGTAATACCATCATTCTCCAGAAAAATAGGCTCTTAATCCTCTAAATTGAGAAATTTTTGGATAATTTAGGAAATGTACCAGATTCTCATGAAAACTGGGAAATATTAATTATATGACCATGATTCTCAAGAGAATTGGCCATTTTGTCCTCGCCATTCAAGAACTTTTGGGATTTTTTAGAAATTTGTAATTGATTTTCAAGAAATACTGGGATATTTTAATTGTAATACCATCATTCTCCAGAGAAATAGGCTCTTAATCCTCTAAAATTGAGAAATTTTTGGATAATTTTATGTAATTGTACCAGATTCTCATGAAAACTGGGAAATATTAATATATGACCATGATTCTCAAGAGAATTGGCCATTTTGTCCTCGCCATTCAAGAACTTTTGGGATTTTTTAGAAATTTGTAATTGATTTTCAAGAAATACTGAGATAATTCATTTATTTACCATCATTCTCCAGAAAAATAGGCTCTTAATCCTCTCAATTGAGAAATTTTTGGATAATTTTATGGAATTGTACCAGATTCTCATGAAAAACTGGGAAATATTAATTATCAGACCATGATTCTCAAGAGAATTGGCCATTTTGTCCTCGCCATTCAAGAACTTTTGGGATTTTTTAGAAATTTGTAATTGATTTTCAAGAAATACTGGGATATTTTAATTGTAATACCATCATTCTCCAGAAAATGGCTCTTAAACCTCTCAAATTGAGAAATTTTTGGATTAATTTTAGGTAAATGTACCAGATTCTCATGAAAAACTGGGAAATATTAATTATATGACCATGATTCTCAAGAGAATTGGCCATTTTGTCCTCGCCATTCAAGAACTTTGGGATTTTTAGAAATTTGTAATTGATTTTCAAGAAATACTGGGATATTTAATTGTAATACCATCATTCTCCAGAGAAATTGGCTCTTAACCTCTCAATTGAGAAATTTTTGGATAATTTAGGTAAATGTACCAGATTTCATGAAAAACTGGGAAATATTAATTATATGACCATGATTCTCAAGAGAATTGGCCATTAGTTCCTCGCCATTCA
This sequence comes from Rhopalosiphum maidis, assembly GCF_003676215.2. Lineage (NCBI taxonomy): Eukaryota > Metazoa > Arthropoda > Insecta > Hemiptera > Aphididae > Rhopalosiphum > Rhopalosiphum maidis. The sequence goes on from NC_040879.1 coordinate 11,278,045, forward strand.
AGAACTTTTGGGATTTTTTAGAAATTTGTAATTGATTTTCAAGAAATACTGGGATAATTCATTTATTTAACCATCATTCTCCAGAAAATAGGCTCTTAATCCTCTCAAATTGAGAAATTTTTGGATAATTTTAGGAATTGTACCAGATTCTCATGAAAAACTGGGAAATATTAATTATCAGACCATGATTCTCAAGAGAATTGGCCATTTTGTCCTCGCCATCAAGAACTTTTGGGATTTTTTAGAAATTTGTAATTGATTTTCAAGAAATACTGGGATATTTTATTGTAATACCATCATTCTCCAGAGAAATAGGCTCTTAATCCTCAAAATTGAGAAATTTTTGGATAATTTAGGTAAATGTACCAGATTTTCATGAAAAACTGGGAAATATTAATTATATGACCATGATTCTCAAGAGAATTGGCCATTAGTTCCTCGCCATTCAAGAACTTTTGGGATTTTTTAGAAATTTGTAATTGATTTTCAAGAAATACTGAGATAATTCATTTATTTACCATCATTCTCCAGAAAATAGGCTCTTAATCCTCTCAAATTAAGAAATTTTTGGATAATTTAGGAAATTGTACCAGATTCTCATGAAAAACTGGGAAATATTAATTATCAGACCATGATTCTCAAGAGAATTGGCCATTTTGTCCTCGCCATTCAAGAACTTTTGGGATTTTTTAGAAATTTGTAATTGATTTTCAAGAAATACTGGGATTGTAATTGTAATACCATCATTCTCCAGAAAATAGGCTCTTAATCCTCTAAAATTGAGAAATTTTTGGATTAATTTAGGTAATGTACCAGATTTCATGAAAAACTGGGAAATATTAATTATATGACCATGATTCTCAAGAGAATTGGCCATTAGTCCTCGCCATTCAAGAACTTTTGGGATTTTTTAGAAATTTGTAATTGATTTTCAAGAAATACTGAGATAATTCATTTATTTACCCATCATTCTCCAGAAAAATAGGCTCTTAATCCTCTCAAATTGAGAAATTTTTGGATAATTTTATGGAATTGTACCAGATTCTCATGAAAAACTGGGAAATATTAATTATCAGACCATGATTCTCAAGAGAATTGGCCATTTTGTCCTCGCCATTCAAGAACTTTTGGGATTTTTTAGAAATTTGTAATTGATTTTCAAGAAATACTGGGATATTTTATTTGTAATACCATCATTCTCCAGAGAAATAGGCTCTTAATCCTCTCAAATTAGAAATTTTTGGATAATTTTATGGAATTGTACCAGATTCTCATGAAAAACTGGGAAATATTAATTATATGACCATGATTCTCAAGAGAATTGGCCATTTTGTCCTCGCCATTCAAGAACTTTTGGGATTTTTTAGAAATTTGTAATTGATTTTCAAGAAATACTGAGATAATTCATTTATTTAACCATCATTCTCCAGAAAAATAGGCTCTTAATCCTCTCAAATTGAGAAATTTTTGGATAATTTTATGGAATTGTACCAGATTCTCATGAAAAACTGGGAAATATTAATTATATCAACCATGATTCTCAAGAGAATTGGCCATTTTGTCCTCGCCATTCAAGAACTTTTGGGATTTTTTAGAATTTGTAATTGATTTTCAAGAAATACTGGGATATTTAATTGTAATACCATCATTCTCCAGAGAAATTGGCTCTTAATCCTCTAAAATGAGAAATTTTTGGAATATTTAATGTAATTGTACCAGATTCTCATGAAAAACTGGGAAATATTAATTATATGACCATGATTCTCAAGAGAATTGGCCATTTGTCCTCGCCATTCAAGAACTTTGGGATTTTTTAGAAATTTGTAATTGATTTTCAAGAAATACTGGGATATTGTAATTGTAATACCATCATTCTCCAGAGAAATGGCTCTTAACCTCTCAACTTGAGAAATTTTTGGATTAATTTAGGTAAATGTACCAGATTTCATGAAAAACTGGGAAATATTAATTATATGACCATGATTCTCAAGAGAATTGGCCATTAGTTGTCCTCGCCATTCAAGAACTTTTGGGATTTTTTAGAAATTTGTAATTGATTTTCAAGAAATACTGGGATATTTTAATTGTAATACCATCATTCTCCAGAGAAATAGGCTCTTAATCCTCTCAAATTGAGAAATTTTTGGATATTTTAGGAATTGTACCAGATTCTCATGAAAAACTGGGAAATATTAATTATAGACCATGATTCTCAAGAGAATTGGCCATTTTGTCCTCGCCATTCAAGAACTTTTGGGATTTTTTAGAAATTTGTAATTGATTTTCAAGAAATACTGGGATATTGTAATTGTAATACCATCATTCTCCAGAGAAAATAGGCTCTTAATCCTCTCAAATTGAGAAATTTTTGGATAATTTAGTAATTGTACCAGATTCTCATGAAAAACTGGGAAATATTAATTATATGACCATGATTCTCAAGAGAATTGGCCATTTTGTTCCTCGCCATTCAAGAACTTTTGGGATTTTTAGAAATTTGTAATTGATTTTCAAGAAATACTGAGATAATTCATTTATTTACCCATCATTCTCCAGAAAAATAGGCTCTTAATCCTCTCAAATTGAGAAATTTTTGGATAATTTTATGGAATTGTACCAGATTCTCATGAAAAACTGGGAAATAAATTATCAGACCATGATTCTCAAGAGAATTGGCCATTTTGTCCTCGCCATTCAAGAACTTTTGGGATTTTTTAGAAATTTGTAATTGATTTTCAAGAAATACTGGATATTTAATTGTAATACCATCATTCTCCAGAGAAATGGCTCTTAACCTCTCAACTTGAGAAATTTTTGGATTAATTTGGTAAAATGTACCAGATTTTCATGAAAAACTGGGAAATATTAATTATATGACCATGATTCTCAAGAGAATTGGCCATTAGTCCTCGCCATTCAAGAACTTTTGGGATTTTTAGAATTTGTAATTGATTTTCAAGAAATACTGAGATAATTCATTTATTTACCCATCATTCTCCAGAAAAATAGGCTCTTAATCCTCTCAAATTGAGAAATTTTTGGATAATTTTATGGAATTGTACCAGATTCTCATCAAAAACTGGGAAATATTAATTATCAGACCATGATTCTCAAGAGAATTGGCCATTTTGTCCTCGCCATTCAAGAACTTTTGGGATTTTTAGAAATTTGTAATTGATTTTCAAGAAATACTGGGATATTTAATTGTTATACCATCATTCTCCAGAAAAATAGGCTCTTAATCCTCTAAAATTGAGAAATTTTTGGATTAATTTAGGTAATGTACCAGATTCTCATGAAAAACTGGGAAATATTAATTATATGACCATGATTCTCAAGAGAATTGGCCATTAGGTCCTCGCCATTCAAGAACTTTTGGGATTTTTTAGAAATTTGTAATTGATTTTCAAGAAATACTGAGATAATTCATTTATTTAATACCATCATTCTCCAGAAAAATAGGCTCTTAATCCTCTCAAATTGAGAAATTTTTGATAATTTTATGGAATTGTACCAGATTCTCATGAAAAACTGGGAAATATTAATTATCAGACCATGATTCTCAAGAGAATTGGCCATTTGTCCTCGCCATTCAAGAACTTTTGGGATTTTTTAGAAATTTGTAATTGATTTTCAAGAAATACTGGGATATTTTATTTGTAATACCATCATTCTCCAGAGAAATAGGCTCTAATCCTCTCAATTGAGAAATTTTTGGATAATTTTATGAATTGTACCAGATTCTCATGAAAAACTGGGAAATATTAATTATATGACCATGATTCTCAAGAGAATTGGCCATTAGGTCCTCGCCATTCAAGAACTTTTGGGATTTTTTAGAAATTTGTAATTGATTTTCAAGAAATACTGAGATAATTCATTAATTTAACCATCATTCTCCAGAGAAATAGGCTCTTAATCCTCTCAAATTGAGAAATTTTTGGATATTTTATGTAATTGTACCAGATTCTCATCAAAAACTGGGAAATATTAATTATATGACCATGATTCTCAAGAGAATTGGCCATTTTGTCCTCGCCATTCAAGAACTTTTGGGATTTTTAGAAATTTGTAATTGATTTTCAAGAAATACTGGAGATATTTTAATTGTAATACCATCATTCTCCAGAGAAATAGGCTCTAATCCTCTAAAATGAGAAATTTTTGGATAATTTTATGTAATTGTACCAGATTCTCATGAAAAACTGGGAAATATTAATTATATGACCATGATTCTCAAGAGAATTGGCCATTTTGTCCTCGCCATTCAAGAACTTTTGGGATTTTTTAGAAATTTGTAATTGATTTTCAAGAAATACTGGGATATTGTAATTGTAATACCATCATTCTCCAGAGAAATAGGCTCTTAACCTCTCAATTGAGAAATTTTTGGATTAATTTAGGTAAATGTACCAGGTTTCATGAAAAACTGGGAAATATTAATTATATGACCATGATTCTCAAGAGAATTGGCCATTAGTTCCTCGCCATTCAAGAACTTTTGGGATTTTTTAGAAATTTGTAATTGATTTTCAAGAAATCTATATTTTAATTGTAATACCATCATTCTCCAGAGAAATAGGCTCTTAATCCTCTCAAATTAAGAAATTTTTGGATAATTTTATGGAATTGTATCAGATTCTCATGAAAAACTGGGAAATAATAATTATCAGACCATGATTCTCAAGAGATTTGGCCATTTTGTCCTCGCCATTCAAGAACTTTTGGGATTTTTTAGAAATTTGTAATTGATTTTCAAGAAATACTGGGATATTGTAATTGTAATGCCATCATTCTCCAGAAATTGGCTCTTAATCCTCTCAAATTGAGAAATTTTTGGATTAATTTAGGTAAATGTACCAGGTTTTCATGAAAAACTGGGAAATATTAATTATATGACCATGATTCTCAAGAGAATTGGCCATTAGTTCCTCGCCATACAAGAACTTTTGGGATTTTTTAGAAATTTGTAATTGATTTTCAAGAAGTACTGAGATAATTCATTGATTTACCCATCATTCTCCAGAAAAATAGGCTCTTAATCCTCTCAAATTAAGAAATTTTTGGATATTTTATGGAATTGTACCAGATTCTCATGAAAAACTGGGAAATATAATTATATGACCATGATTCTCAAGAGAATTGGCCATTTTGTCCTCGCCATTCAAGAACTTTTGGGATTTTTTAGAAATTTGTAATTGATTTTCAAGAAATACTGGGATATTGTAATTGTAATACCATCATTCTCCAGAAAAATAGGCTCTTAATCCTCTAAAATTGAGAATTTTTGGATTAATTTAGGTAAATGTACCAGGTTTCATGAAAAACTGGGAAATATTAATTATATGACCATGATTCTCAAGAGAATTGGCCATTAGTCCTCGCCATTCAAGAACTTTTGGGATTTTTTAGAAATTTGTAATTGATTTTCAAGAAATACTGAGATAATTCATTTAATTTAACCATCATTCTCCAGAAAAATAGGCTCTTAATCCTCTCAAATTGAGAAATTTTTGGATAATTTTATGGAATTGTACCAGATTCTCATGAAAAACTGGGAATAATAATTATATCAGACCATGATTCTCAAGAGAATTGGCCATTTTGTCCTCGCCATTCAAGAACTTTTGGGATTTTTTAGAAATTTGTAATTGATTTTCAAGAAATACTGGGATATTTTAATTGTAATACCATCATTCTCCAGAGAAATTGGCTCTTAACCTCACAATTGAGAAATTTTTGGATTAATTTAGGTAAATGTACCAGATTCTCATGAAAAACTGGGAAATATTAATTATATGACCATGATTCTCAAGAGAATTGGCCATTAGTTCCTCGCCATTCAAGAACTTTTGGGATTTTTTAGAAATTGTAATTGATTTTCAAGAAATACTGAGATAATTCATTTATTTAACCATCATTCTCCAGAAAAATAGGCTCTTAATCCTCTAAAATTGAGAAATTTTTGGATATTTTATGAATTGTACCAGATTCTCATCAAAAACTGGGAAATATTAATTATAGACCATGATTCTCAAGAGAATTGGCCATTTTGTCCTCGCCATTCAAGAACTTTTGGGATTTTTTAGAAATTTGTAATTGATTTTCAAGAAATACTGGGATATTGTAATTGTAATACCATCATTCTCCAGAAAAAAGGCTCTTAATCCTCTAAAATTGAGAAATTTTTGGATAATTTAGGTAATGTACCAGATTCTCATGAAAAACTGGGAAATATTAATTATATGACCATGATTCTCAAGAGAATTGGCCATTAGGTCCTCGCCATTCAAGAACTTTTGGGATTTTTTAGAAATTTGTAATTGATTTTCAAGAAATACTGAGATATTCATTAATTTACCATCATTCTCCAGAGAAATAGGCTCTTAATCCTCTCAAATTGAGAAATTTTTGGATATTTTATGTAATTGTACCAGATTCTCATCAAAAACTGGGAAATATTAATTATATGACCATGATTCTCAAGAGAATTGGCCATTTTGTCCTCGCCATTCAAGAACTTTTGGGATTTTATAGAACTTTGTAATTGATTTTCAAGAAAGACTGGGATATTTTAATTGTAATACTATCATTCTCCAGAAAAATTGGCTCATAAACGTCTCAACTTGTGAAATTTTTGGATTAATTTAGGTAAATGTACCAGGTTTTCATGAAAAACTGGGAAATATTAATTATATGACCATGATTCTCAAGAGAATTGGCCATTTTGTCCTCGCCATTCAAGAACTTTTGGGATTTTTTAGAAATTTGTAATTGATTTTCAAGAAATACTGAGATAATTGATTTTTTTAACCATCATTCTCCAGAAAAATAGGCTCTTAATCCTCTAAAATTGAGAAATTTTTGGATAATTTTATGGAATTGTACCAGATTCTCATCAAAAACTGGGAAACATTAATTATCAGACCATGATTCTCAAGAGAATTGGCCATTTTGTCCTCGCCATTCAAGAACTTTTGGGATTTATTAGAAATTTGTAATTGATTTTCAAGAAATACTGAGATAATTCATTTATTTAACCATCATTCTCCAGAAAAATAGGCTCTTAAACCTCTCAAATTGAGAAATTTTTGGATAATTTTATGGAATTGTACCAGATTCTCATCAAACACTGGGAAATATTAATTATCAGACCATGATTCTCAAGAGAATTGGCCATTTTGTCCTCGCCATTCATGAACTTTTGGGATTTTTTAGAAATTTGTAATTGATTTTCAAGAAATACTGGGATATTGTAATTGTAATACCATCATTCTCCAGAAAAATAGGCTCTTAATCCTCTAAAATTGAGAAATTTTTGGATTAATTTAGGTAAATGTACCAGATTTTCATGAAAAACTGGGAAATATTAATTATATGAGACCATGATTCTCAAGAGAATTGGCCATTTTTCTCGCCATTCAAGAACTTTGGGATTTTTTAGAAATTTGTAATTGATTTTCAAGAAATACTGAGATAATTCATTAATTTAACCATCATTCTCCAGAGAAATAGGCTCTTAATCCTCAAATTGAGAATTTTTGGAATATTTTATGTATTGTACCAGATTCTCATCAAAAACTGGGAAATATTAATTATATGACCATGATTCTCAAGAGAATTGGCCATTTTGTCCTCGCCATTCAAGAACTTTTGGGATTTTTTAGAAATTTGTAATTGATTTTCAAGAAATACTGGATATTTTATTGTAATACCATCATTCTCCAGAGAAATAGGCTCTTAATCCTCTCAAATTGAGAAATTTTTGGATAATTTTATGTAAATGTACCAGATTCTCATGAAAACTGGGAAATATAATTATATGACCATGATTCTCAAGAGAATTGGCCATTTTGTCCTCGCCATTCAAGAACTTTTGGGATTTTTAGAAATTTGTAATTGATTTTCAAGAAATACTGGGATATTTTATTTGTAATACCATCATTCTCCAGAGAATTGGCTCATAAATCACACTTGAGAAATTTTTGGATTAATTTAGGTAAATGTACCAGATTTTCATGAAAAACTGGGAAATATTAATTATATGACCATGATTCTCAAGAGAATTGGCCATTAGTTCCTCGCCATTCAAGAACTTTTGGGATTTTTTAGAAATTTGTAATTGATTTTCAAGAAATACTGAGATAATTCATTTTTTAACCATCATTCTCCAGAAAATAGGCTCTTAATCCTCTCAAATTAGAAATTTTTGGATAATTTTATGGAATTGTACCAGATTCTCATCAAAAACTGGGAAATATTAATTATCAGACCATGATTCTCAAGAGAATTGGCCATTTTGTCCTCGCCATTCAAGAACTTTTGGGATTTTTTAGAATTTGTAATTGATTTTCAAGAAATACTGGGATATTGTAATTGTAATACCATCATTCTCCAGAAAAATGGCTCTTAATCCTCTAAAATTGAAAATTTTTGGATTATTTTAGTAAATGTACCAGTTTCCATGAAAAACTGGGAAATATTAATTATATGACCATGATTCTCAAGAGAATTGGCCATTTAGGTCCTCGCCATTCAAGAACTTTTGGGATTTTTTAGAAATTTGTAATTGATTTTCAAGAAATACTGAGATAATTCATTAATTAACCATCATTCTCCAGAAAAATAGGCTCTTAAATCCTCTCAATTGAGAAATTTTTGGATATTTTATGGAATTGTACCAGATTCTCATCAAAACTGGGAAATATTAATTATATGACCATGATTCTCAAGAGAATTGGCCATTTTGTCCTCGCCATTCAAGAACTTTGGGATTTTTTAGAAATTTGTTTGATTTTCAAGAAATACTGGATATTTTAATTGTAATACCATCATTCTCCAGAAAAATAGGCTCTTAATCCTCTCAATTGAGAAATTTTTGGATTAATTTGGTAATGTACCAGATTTTCATGAAAACTGGGAAATATTAATTATATGACCATGATTCTCAAGATTGGCCATTAGGTCCTCGCCATTCAAGAACTTTTGGGATTTTTAGAAATTTGTAATTGATTTTCAAGAAATACTGAGATAATTCATTTATTTAACCATCATTCTCCAGAAAAATAGGCTCTTAATCCCTCAAAATTGAGAAATTTTTGGATAATTTGGTAATGTACCAGTTTTCATGAAAACTGGGAAAAATATTAATTATATGACCATGATTCAAGAGAATTGGCCATTTTGTCCTCGCCATTCAAGAACTTTTGGGATTTTTTAGAAATTTGTAATTGATTTTCAAGAAATACTGGATATTGTAATTGTAATACCATCATTCTCCAGAGAATTGGCTCTTAATCCTCTCAAATTGAGAAATTTTTGGATTATTTAGGTAATGTACCAGATTTTCATGAAAAACTGGGAAATATTAATTATATGACCATGATTCTCAAGAGAATTGGCCATTTTGTTCCTCGCCATTCAAGAACTTTTGGGATTTTTTAGAAATTGTAATTGATTTTCAAGAAATACTGAGATAATTCATTTATTTACCATCATTCTCCAGAAAAATAGGCTCTTAATCCTCTCAAATTGAGAAATTTTTGGATAATTTTATGGAATTGTACCAGATTCTCATCAAAACTGGGAAATATTAATTATCAGACCATGATTCTCAAGAGAATTGGCCATTTTGTCCTCGCCATTCAAGAACTTTTGGGATTTTTTAGAAATTTGTAATTGATTTTCAAGAAATACTGGGATATTTTAATTGTAATACCATCATTCTCCAGAGAAATAGGCTCTTAATCCTCTAAAATGAGAAATTTTTGGAATATTTTATGTAATTGTACCAGATTCTCATGAAAAACTGGGAAATATTAATTATATGACCATGATTCTCAAGAGAATTGGCCATTTTGTCCTCGCCATTCAAGAACTTTTGGGATTTTTTAGAAATTTGTAATTGATTTTCAAGAAATACTGGGATATTTTATTTGTAATACCATCATTCTCCAGAGAAATAGGCTCTTAATCCTCTCAAATTGAGAAATTTTTGGATAATTTTATGAATTGTACCAGATTCTCATGAAAAACTGGGAAATATTAATTATCAGACCATGATTCTCAAGAGAATTGGCCATTTTGTCCTCGCCATTCAAGAACTTTTGGGATTTTTTAGAAATTGTAATTGATTTTCAAGAAATACTGGGATATTGTAATTGTAATACCATCATTCTCCAGAAAATAGGCTCTTAATCCTCTAAATTGAGAAATTTTTGGATAATTTAGGTAATGTACCAGATTCTCATGAAAACTGGGAAATATTAATTATATGACCATGATTCTCAAGAGAATTGGCCATTTTGTCCTCGCCATTCAAGAACTTTTGGGATTTTTAGAAATTGTAATTGATTTTCAAGAAATACTGGATAATTCATAATTTAAACCATCATTCTCCAGAAAAATAGGCTCTTAATCCTCTCAAATTGAGAAATTTTGGATAATTTTATGGAATGTACCAGATTCTCATGAAAACTGGGAAATATTAATTATCAGACCATGATTCTCAAGAGAATTGGCCATTTTGTCCTCGCCATTCAAGAACTTTTGGGATTTTTTAGAAATTTGTAATTGATTTTCAAGAAATACTGAGATAATTCATTTTTTAACCATCATTTCTCCAGAAAAATAGGCTCTTAATCCTCTCTAAAATTGAGAAATTTTTGGATAATTTTATGGAATTGTACCAGATTCTCATCAAAAACTGGGAAATATTAATTATCAGACCATGATTCTCAAGAGAATTGGCCATTTTGTCCTCGCCATTCAAGAACTTTTGGGATTTTTTAGAAATTTGTAATTGATTTTCAAGAAATACTGGGATATTTTAATTGTAATACCATCATTCTCCAGAAAAATAGGCTCTTAATCCTCTAAAATTGAGAAATTTTTGGATAATTTAGGTAATGTACCAGATTCTCATGAAAACTGGGAAATATTAATTATATGACCATGATTCTCAAGAGAATTGGCCATTAGTTCTCGCCATTCAAGAACTTTTGGGATTTTTTAGAAATTTGTAATTGATTTTCAAGAAATACTGAGATAATTCATTAATTTACCATCATTCTCCAGAGAAATAGGCTCTTAATCCTCTCAAATTGAGAAATTTTTGGAAATATTTTATGTAATTGTACCAGATTCTCATGAAAAACTGGGAAATATTAATTTATAACCATGATTCTCAAGAGAATTGGCCATTTTGTCCTCGCCATTCAAGAACTTTTTGGATTTTTTAGAAATTTGTAATTGATTTTCAAGAAATACTGGGATATTTTAATTGTAATACCATCATTCTCCAGAGAATTGGCTCATAAACCTCACAATTGAGAAATTTTTGGATAATTTAGGTAATGTACCAGGTTTTCATGAAAAACTGGGAAATATTAATTATATGACCATGATTCTCAAGAGAATTGGCCATTTTGTCCTCGCCATTCAAGAACTTTTGGGATTTTTAGAATTTGTAATTGATTTTCAAGAAATACTGAGATTTTCATTTGTAATACCATCATTCTCCAGAGAAATAGGCTCTTAATCCTCTCAAATTGAAGAAATTTTTGGATAATTTTATGAATTGTACCAGATTCTCATGAAAAACTGGGAAATATTAATTATCAGACCATGATTCTCAAGAGAATTGGCCATTTTGTCCTCGCCATTCAAGAACTTTTGGGATTTTTTAGAAATTTGTAATTGATTTTCAAGAAATACTGGGATATTTAATTGTAATACCATCATTCTCCAGAGAAATTGGCTCTTAAACCTCTCAAATTGAGAAATTTTTGGATAATTTAGGTAAATGTACCAGATTTTCATGAAAAACTGGGAAATATTAATTATATGACCATGATTCTCAAGAGAATTGGCCATTAGTTCCTCGCCATACAAGAACTTTTGGGATTTTTTAGAAATTTGTAATTGATTTTCAAGAAATACTGAGATAATTCATTTATTTAACCATCATTCTCCAGAAAATAGGCTCTTAATCCTCTCAATTGAGAAATTTTTGGATAATTTTATGGAATTGTACCAGATTCTCATCAAAAACTGGGAAATATAATTATCAGACCATGATTCTCAAGAGAATTGGCCATTTTGTCCTCGCCATTCAAGAACTTTTGGGATTTTTTAGAATTTTGTAATTGATTTTCAAGAAATACTGGGATATTTTAATTGTAATACCATCATTCTCCAGAGAAATAGGCTCTTAATCCTCTAAAATGAGAAATTTTTGGATAATTTTATGTAATTGTACCAGATTCTCATGAAAAACTGGGAAATATTAATTATATGACCATGATTCTCAAGAGAATTGGCCATTTTGTCCTCGCCATTCAAGAACTTTTGGGATTTTTAGAAATTTGTAATTGATTTTCAAGAAATACTGGGATATTAATTGTAATACCATCATTCTCCAGAAAAATAGGCTCTTAATCCTCAAATTGAGAAATTTTTGGATAATTTAGGAAATGTACCAGATTCTCATGAAAACTGGGAAATATTAATTATTGACCATGATTCTCAAGAGAATTGGCCATTTTGTCCTCGCCATTCAAGAACTTTTGGGATTTTTTAGAATTTGTAATTGATTTTCAAGAAATACTGGGATATTTTATTTGTAATAACCATCATTCTCCAGAGAAATAGGCTCTTAATCCTCTCAAATTGAGAAATTTTTGGATAATTTATGGAATTGTACCAGATTCTCATGAAAACTGGGAAATATTAATTATCAGACCATGATTCTCAAGAGAATTGGCCATTTTGTCCTCGCCATTCAAGAACTTTTGGGATTTTTTAGAAATTTGTAATTGATTTTCAAGAAATACTGGGATATTTTATTGTAATACCATCATTCTCCAGAAAAATAGGCTCTTAATCCTCTAAAATTGAGAAATTTTTGGATTATTTTATGTAATGTACCAGTTTTCATGAAAAACTGGGAAATATTAATTATATACCATGATTCTCAAGAGAATTGGCCATTTTGTCCTCGCCATTCAAGAACTTTTGGGATTTTTTAGAAATTTGTAATTGATTTTCAAGAAATACTGAGATAATTCATTTATTTAACCATCATTCTCCAGAAAATAGGCTCTTAATCCTCTCAAATTGAGAAATTTTTGGATAATTTTATGGTTGTACCAGATTCTCATGAAAAACTGGGAAATATTAATTATCAGACCATGATTCTCAAGAGAATTGGCCATTTGGTCCTCGCCATTCAAGAACTTTTGGGATTTTTTAGAAATTTGTAATTGATTTTCAAGAAATACTGGATATTTTAATTGTATACCATCATTCTCCAGAAAATAGGCTCTTAATCCCTCTAAATTGAGAAATTTTTGGATAATTTTATGGAATTGTACCAGATTCTCATGAAAAACTGGGAAATATTAATTATCAGACCATGATTCTCAAGAGAATTGGCCATTTTGTCCTCGCCATTCAAGAACTTTTGGGATTTTTTAGAAATTTGTAATTGATTTTCAAGAAATACTGGGATATTTTAATTGTAATACCATCATTCTCCAGAGAAATAGGCTCTTAATCCTCTCAAATTGAGAAATTTTTGGATATTTTATGTAATTGTACCAGATTCTCATGAAAAACTGGGAAATATTAATTATATGACCATGATTCTCAAGAGAATTGGCCATTTTGTCCTCGCCATTCAAGAACTTTGGGATTTTTAGAAATTTGTAATTGATTTTCAAGAAATACTGGATATTTTTATTTGTAATACCATCATTCTCCAGAAAATAGGCTCTTAATCCTCTCAAATTGAGAAATTTTTGGATAATTTTATGGAATTGTACCAGATTCTCATGAAAAACTGGGAAATATAATTATCAGACCATGATTCTCAAGAGAATTGGCCATTTTGTCCTCGCCATTCAAGAACTTTTGGGATTTTTTAGAAATTTGTAATTGATTTTCAAGAAATACTGGGATATTTAATTGTATACCATCATTCTCCAGAAAAAAGGCTCTTAATCCTCTAAATTGAGAAATTTTTGGATAATTTAGGTAATGTACCAGATTTTCATGAAAAACTGGGAAATATTAATTATATGACCATGATTCTCAAGAGAATTGGCCATTTTGTCCTCGCCATTCAAGAACTTTTGGGATTTTTAGAAATTTGTAATTGATTTTCAAGAAATACTGAGATAATTCATTTATTTAACCATCATTCTCCAGAAAAATAGGCTCTTAATCCTCTCAAATTGAGAAATTTTTGGATAATTTTATGGAATTGTACCAGATTCTCATGAAAAACTGGGAAATATTAATTATCAGACCATGATTCTCAAGAGAATTGGCCATTTTGTCTCGCCATTCAAGAACTTTTGGGATTTTTAGAAATTTGTAATTGATTTTCAAGAAATACTGAGATAATTCATTTTAATACCATCATTCTCCAGAAAATAGGCTCTTAATCCTCTAAAATTGAGAAATTTTTGGATATTTTATGAATTGTACCAGATTCTCATCAAAAACTGGGAAATATTAATTATCAGACCATGATTCTCAAGAGAATTGGCCATTTTGTCCTCGCCATTCAAGAACTTTTGGGATTTTTAGAAATTTGTAATTGATTTTCAAGAAATACTGGGATATTTATTTATTTACCATCATCATTCTCCAGAAAATAGGCTCTTAATCCTCTAAAATTGAGAAATTTTTGGATAATTTAGGAAATGTACCAGATTTCATGAAAAACTGGGAAATATTAATTATATGACCATGATTCTCAAGAGAATTGGCCATTTTGTCCTCGCCATTCAAGAACTTTTGGGATTTTTTAGAAATTTGTAATTGATTTTCAAGAAATACTGGGATATTTTATTTGTAATAACCATCATTCTCCAGAGAAATAGGCTCTTAATCCTCTCAAATAAGAAATTTTTGGATAATTTATGGACTTGTACCAGATTCTCATCAAACACTGGGAAATATTAATTATCATGACCATGATTCTCAAGAGAATTGGCCATTTTTGTCCTCGCCATTCAAGAACTTTTGGGATTTTTATAGAAATTGTAATTGATTTTCAAGAAATACTGGGATATTGTAATTGTAATACCATCATTCTCCAGAGAAATGGCTCTTAAACCTCACAACTTGAGAAATTTTTGGATTAATTTAGGTAAATGTACCAGGTTTTCATGAAAAACTGGGAAATATTAATTATATGACCATGATGCTCAAGAGAATTGGCCATTTGGTCATCGCCATTCAAGAAATTTGGGATTTTTTAGAAAATTGTAATTGATTGTCCAAGAAAGTACTGAGATAATTCATTTATTTAACCATCATTCTCCAGAAAAATATGGCTCTTAATCCTCTCAAATTAGAAATTTTTGGATTAATATTTATGTAAATTGAACCAGTTTTCATGAAAAACTGGGAAAATAATAATTATATGACCATGATTCTCAAGAGAATTGGCCATTTTGTCCTCGCCATTCAAGAACTTTTGGGATTTTTTAGAATTTGTAATTGATTTTCAAGAAATACTGGGATATTTTAATTGTAATACCACATCATTCTCCAGAAAAATAGGCTCTTAATCCTCTAAATTGAGAAATTTTTGATTAATTTAGGTAATGTACCAGATTTATCATGAAAAACGGGGAAATATTAATTATATGACCATGATTCTCAAGAGAATTGGCCATTAGTCCTCGCCATTCAAGAACTTTTGGGATTTTATAGAAGTTGTAATTGATTTTCAAGAAATACTGGGATATTTTTATTTTTATACCATCATTCTCCAGAAAAATAGGCTCTTAACTCCTCTCAAATTGAGAAATTTTTTGGATAATTTATGAAATTGTACCAGGTTTTCATGAAAAACTGGGAAATATTAATTATCAGACCATGATTTCTCAAGAGAATTGGCCAATTTTGTCATCGCCATTCAAGAACTTTTGGGATTTTT
Source organism: Rhopalosiphum maidis (assembly GCF_003676215.2). NCBI lineage: Eukaryota > Metazoa > Arthropoda > Insecta > Hemiptera > Aphididae > Rhopalosiphum > Rhopalosiphum maidis. The sequence continues at coordinate 11,293,997 of NC_040879.1, forward strand.
TAGAAATTTGTAATTGATTTTCAAGAAATACTGAGATATTTTATTTGTATACCATCATTCTCCAGAGAAATAGGCTCTTAATCCTCTCAAATTAAAATTTTTTGGATATTTTATGGAATTGTACCAGATTCTCATGAAAAACTGGGAAATATTAATTATCAGACCATGATTCTCAAGAGAATTGGCCATTTTGTCCTCGCCATTCAAGAACTTTTGGGATTTTTTAGAAATTTGTAATTGATTTTCAAGAAATACTGGGATATTGTAATTGTAATACCATCATTCTCCAGAAAAATAGGCTCTTAATCCTCTAAATTGAGAAATTTTTGGATTAATTTAGGTAATGTACCAGGTTTTCATGAAAAACTGGGAAATATAATTATATGACCATGATTCTCAAGAGAATTGGCCATTTTGTCCTCGCCATTCAAGAACTTTTGGGATTTTTTAGAAATTTGTAATTGATTTTCAAGAAATACTGAGATAATTCATATTTTAACCATCATTCTCCAGAAAAATAGGCTCTTAATCCTCTCAAATTAGAAATTTTTGGATAATTTTATGGAATTGTACCAGATTCTCATGAAAAACTGGGAAATATTAATTATCAGACCATGATTCTCAAGAGAATTGGCCATTTTGTCCTCGCCATTCAAGAACTTTTGGGATTTTTTAGAAATTTGTAATTGATTTTCAAGAAATACTGAGATATTCATTTATTTAACCATCATTCTCCAGAAAATAGGCTCTTAATCCTCTCAAATTGAGAAATTTTTGGATAATTTTATGGAATTGTACCAGATTCTCATCAAAAACTGGGAAAATTAATTATCATGACCATGATTCTCAAGAGAATTGGCCATTTTGTCCTCGCCATTCAAGAACTTTTGGGATTTTTTAGAAATTTGTAATTGATTTTCAAGAAATACTGAGATAATTCATTTATTTACCATCATTCTCCAGAAAAATAGGCTCTTAATCTCTCACAATTTAAGAAATTTTTGGATACTTTATGGTAATTGTACCAGGTATTCTCCATGCAAACACTGGGAAGTCATAATTATCAGACCATGATTCGTGCACGAGGAAATTGGCCATTTTTGTCCTCGCCATTACAAGAATTGTTGGATTTTTTTAGAATTTTGTAATTGATTCAAAGAAATACTGGGATATTTAATTTGTAATACCATCATTCTCCCAGAGGAAATAGGCTCTTATATAATCCTCTCAAAGTAGGAAATTTTGGATAATTATGGAATTGCTACTCAGATTCCTCATGCAAAAACTGGGAATAATTATTATCAGACCATGATTCTCAAGAGAATTGGCCATGTTGTCATCGCTATTCAAGAACTTATGGGAATTTTTAGAAATATGTAATTGATTTCCAAGAAATACTGAGATAAGTTCATTTATTTAACCATCATTCTCCAGAAAAATAGGCTCTTAATCCTCTAAATTGAGAATTTTTGGATAATTTTATGGAATTGTACCAGATTCTCATCAACACTGGGGAAATAATTAATTATCATAACCATGATTCTCAAGAGAATTGGCCATTTTTGTCCTCGCCATTCAAGAACTTTTGGGATTTTTTAGAAATTTGTAATTGATTTTCAAGACATACTGGGATATTGTAATTGTAATACCATCATTCTCCAGAAAATAGGCTCTTAATCCTCTACAATTGAGAAATTTTTGATTAATTTAGGTAAATGTACCAGGTTTTCATGAAAAACTGGGAATATTAATTATAGCCATGATTCTCAAGAGAATTGGCCATTTAGGTCCTCGCCATTCAAGAAATTTTGGGATTTTTAGAATTTGTAATTGATTTTTCAAGAAATACTGAGATATTATTTATTTAACCATCATTCTCCAGAGAAATAGGCTCTTAATCCTCTCAAATTAAGAAATTTTTGGATAATTTTATGGAATTGTATCAGATTCTCATGAAAAACTGGGAAATAATAATTATCAGACCATGATTCTCAAGAGATTTGGCCATTAGGTCCTCGCCATTCAAGAACTTTTGGGATTTTTTAGAAATTTGTAATTGATTTTCAAGAAATACTGAGATAATTTATTTTTTTAACCATCATTCTCCAGAAAATAGGCTCTTAATCCTCTCAAATTGAGAATTTTTGGATAATTTAGGTAATTGTACCAGATTCTCATGAAAACTGGGAAATATTAATTATATGACCATGATTCTCAAGAGAATTGGCCATTTTGTCCTCGCCATTCAAGAACTTTTGGGATTTTTTAGAAATTTGTAATTGATTTTCAAGAAATACTGGATATTCATTTATTTAACCATCATTCTCCAGAGAAATAGGCTCTTAATCCTCTCAAATTGAGAAATTTTTGGATAATTTTATGGAATTGTACCAGATTCTCATGAAAAACTGGGAAATATAATTATCAGACCATGATTCTCAAGAGAATTGGCCATTTTGTCCTCGCCATTCAAGAACTTTTGGGATTTTTTAGAAATTTGTAATTGATTTTCAAGAATACTGAGATATTAATTTATTTAATACCATCATTCTCCAGAAAAATAGGCTCTTAATCCTCTCAAAATTGAAGAATTTTTGGATAATTTTATGGAATTGTACCAGATTCTCATCAAAAACGGGGAAATATTAATTATCAGACCATGATTCTCAGAGAATTGGCCATTTTGTCATCGCCATTCAGAAATTATGGGAATTTTTAGAAATTTGTAATTGATTTTCCAAGAAATACTGGGATATGTCATTGTAATTACCATCATTTTCTCCAGAAAAATAGGCTCTTAATCCTCTAAAATTGAGAAATTTTGGATAATTTTATGGAATGTACCAGATTCTCATCAAAACTGGGAATATTAATTATATGACCATGATTCTCAAGAGAGAAATTGGCCATTAGTGTCCTCGCCATTCAAGAACTTTTGGGATTTTTTAGAATTGTAATTGATTTTCAAGAAATACTGGAGATAATTCATTATTGTAACCATCATTCTTCCAGAAAAATAGGCTCTTAATCCTCTCAAATAAGAAATTTTTGGATAATTTTATGGAATTGTACCAAGATCTCATCAAAAAACCTGGAAATATAATTATCAGACCATGATTCTCAAGAGAATTGGCCATTTTAGTCCTCGCCATTCAAGAACTTTTGGGATTTTTTAGAAATTTGTAATTGATTTTCAAGAAATACTGAGATAATTCATTTTATTAAACCATCATTCTCCAGAAAAATAGGCTCTTAATCCTCTCAAATTAAGAATTTTTTGGATAATTTTATGGAATTGTACCAGATTCTCATCAAAAACTGGGAAAATTAATTATCAGACCATGATTCTCAAGAGAATTGGGCCATTTGTCATCGCTATTCAAGAATTATGGGAATTTTTTAGAATATGTAATTGATTTCCAAGAAATACTGAGATATTCATTTATTAACCATCATTCTCCAGAAAAATTGGCTCTTAAACTCCTATCAATTGAGAAATTTTTGGATAATTTTATGGAATTGTACCAGATTCTCATCAAAAAATGGGAATATTAATTATCAGACCATGTATGCTCAAGAGAATTGGCCTTTGGTCCTCGCCATTCAAGAACTTTGGGATTTATTAGAAATTTGTAATTGATTTTCAAGAAATACTGGGATATTAATTGTAATACCATCATTCTCCAGAAAAATAGGCTCTTAATCCTCTAAAATTGAGAAATTTTTGGATAATTTATGGAATTGTACCAGATTCTCATCAAACACTGGGAAATATTAATTATCCAGACCATGATTCTCAAGAGAATTGGCCATTTTGTCCTCGCCATTCAAGAAACTTTTGGGATTTTTTTAGAATTTGTATTGATTTTCAAGAAATACTGGGATATTTAATTGTAATACCATCATTCTCCAGAGAAAATGAGCTCTTAATCCTCTAAAATTGAGAAATTTTTGGAATAATTTATGGAATGTACCAGATTATCATGAAAAACTGGGAAATATTAATTATATGACCATGATTCTCAAGAGAATTGGCCATTTTGTCCTCGCCATTCAAGAACTTTTGGGATTTTTTAGAATTGTAATTGATTTTCAAGAAATACTGAGATAATTCATTTATTTAACCATCATTCTCCAGAAAAATAGGCTCTTAATCCTCTAAAATTGAGAAATTTTTGGATAATTTTATGGAATGTACCAGATTCTCATCAAACACTGGGAAATATTAATTATCAGACCATGATTCTCAAGAGAATTGGCCATTTTGTCCTCGCCATTCAAGAACTTTTGGGATTTTTTAGAAATTTTGTATTGATTTTCAAGAATACTGGGATATTTAATTGTAATACCATCATTCTCCAGAGAATAGGCTCTTAATCCTCAAATTAAGAAATTTTTGGATAATTTATGGTAATGTACCAGATTCTCATGAAAAACTGGGAAATATAATTATCAGACCATGATTCTCAAGAGAATTGGCCATTAGGTCATCGCCATTCAAGAACTTTTGGGATTTTTTAGAAATTTGTAATTGATTTTCAAGAAATACTGAGATAATTCATTTTTATTTAACCATCATTCTCCAGAAAAATAGGCTCTTAATCCTCTCAAATTGAGAAATTTTTGGATAATTTTATGAATGTACCAGATTCTCATCAAAAACTGGGAAATATTAATTATATGACCATGATTCTCAAGAGAATTGGCCATTTTGTCCTCGCCATTCAAGAACTTTTGGGATTTTTTAGAAATTTGTAATTGATTTTCAAGAAATACTGGGATATTTCATTGTAATACCATCATTCTCCAGAAAAATAGGCTCTTAATCCTCTAAAATTGAGAAATTTTTGGATAATTTTAGGAAATGTACCAGATTCTCATGAAAAACTGGGAAATATTAATTATATGACCATGATTCTCAAGAGAATTGGCCATTTGTCCTCGCCATTCAAGAACTTTGGGATTTTTAGAAATTTGTAATTGATTTTCAAGAAATACTGGGATAATTTATTGTAATACCATCATTCTCCAGAGAAAATAGGCTCTTAATCCTCTCAAATTAAGAAATTTTTGGATAATTTTATGGAATTGTACCAGATTCTCATGAAAAACTGGGAAATATTAATTATCAGACCATGATTCTCAAGAGAATTGGCCATTTTGTCCTCGCCATTCAAGAACTTTTGGGATTTTTTAGAAATTTGTAATTGATTTTCAAAGAAATACTGGATATTTAATGTAATACCATCATTCTCCAGAAAAATAGGCTCTTAATCCTCTAAAATGAGAAATTTTTGGATTAATTTAGGTAAATTGTACCAGATTTTCATGAAAAACTGGGAAATATTAATTATATGACCATGATTCTCAAGAGAATTGGCCATTTTGTCATCGCCATTCAGAAATTTTGGGAATTTTTTAGAAATTTGTAATTGATTTTCAAGAAAATACTGAGATAATTCATTTATTTAACCATCATTCTCCAGAAAAATAGGCTCTTAATCCTCTAAAATTGAGAAATTTTTGGATAATTTAGGTAAATGTACCAGGTTCTACATGAAAAACTGGGAAATATTAATTATATGACCATGATGCTCAAGAGAATTGGCCATTAGGTCCTCGCCATTCAAGAACTTTTGGATTTATTAGAAATATGTAATTGATTTACAAGAAATACTGAGATAATTCATTATTTAACCATCATTCTCCAGAAAAATAGGCTCTTAATCCTCTCAAATTGAGAAAATTTTTGGATAATTTTATGGAATTGTACCAGATTCTCATCAAAAACTGGGAAATATTAATTATATGACCATGATTCTCAAGAAATTTGGCCATTTATGTCCTCGCCATTCAAGAACTTTGGGATTTTTTAGAAATTTGTAATTGATTTTCAAGAAATACTGAGATAATTTCATTTATATACCATCATTCTCCAGAAAAATAGGCTCTTAATCCTCTCAAATTAAGAAATTTTGGATAATTTTATGGAATTGTACCAGATTCTCATCAAAAACTGGGAAATATTAATTATCAGACCATGATTCTCAAGAGAATTGGCCATTTGTCTCGCCATTCAAGAACTTTTGGGATTTTTAGAAATTTGTAATTGATTTTCAAGAAATACTGGGATATTTAATTGTAATACCATCATTCTCCAGAAAAATAGGCTCTTAATCCTCTAAAATGAGAAATTTTTGGATAATTTAGGAAATGTACCAGATTTCATGAAAAACTGGGAAATATAATTATATGACCATGATTCTCAAGAGAATTGGCCATTTGTTCTCGCCATTCAAGAAAATTTGGGATTTTTTAGAAATTGTAATTGATTTTCAAGAAATACTGAGATAATTCATTAATTTAACCATCATTCTCCAGAAGAAATAGGCTCTTAATCCTCAAATTGAGAAATTTTTGAAATATTTTATGTAATTGTACCAGATTCTCATCAAAAACTGGGAAATATTAATTATATGACCATGATTCTCAAGAGAATTGGCCATTTTGTCCTCGCCATTCAAGAACTTTTGGATTTTTTAGAAATTTGTAATTGATTTTCAAGAAATACTGAGATATTCTTATTGTAATACCATCATTCTCCAGAAAAATAGGCTCTTAATCCTCTCAAATTAAGAAATTTTTGGATAATTTTATGGAATTGTACCAGATTCTCATGAAAAACTGGGAAATATTAATTATCAGGACCATGATTCTCAAGAGAATTGGCCATTTTGTCCTCGCCATTCAAGAACTTTTGGGATTTTTTAGAAATTGTAATTGATTTTCAAGAAATACTGAGATAATTCATTTATTTAACCATCATTCTCCAGAGAAATAGGCTCTTAATCCTCTAAAATTGAGAAATTTTTGGATTAATTTATGGTAATTGTACCAGATTCTCATCAAAAACTGGGAAATATTAATTATATGACCATGATTCTCAAGAGAATTGGCCATTTTGTCCTCGCCATTCAAGAACTTTTGGGATTTTTAGAATTTGTAATTGATTTTCAAGAAATACTGAGATATTCATTTATTACCATCATTCTCCAGAAAAATAGGCTCTTAATCCTCTCAAATTAAGAAATTTTGGATAATTTTATGGAATTGTACCAGATTCTCATCAAACACTGGGAAATATAATTATCAGACCATGATTCTCAAGAGAATTGGCCATTTTGTCCTCGCCATTCAAGAACTTTTGGGATTTTTTAGAATTTGTAATTGATTTTCAAGAAATACTGGATATTGTAATTGTAATACCATCATTCTCCAGAGAAATAGGCTCTTAATCCTCTACAATTGAGAAATTTTGGATTAATTTAGGTAATGTACCAGGTTTTCATGAAAAACTGGGAAATATTAATTATCATGACCATGATTCTCAAGAGAATTGGCCATTTTGTCCTCGCCATTCAAGAACTTATGGGATTTTTAGAAATTTGTAATTGATTTTCAAGAAATACTGAGATATTATTAATTGTAATACCATCATTCTCCAGAAAAATAGGCTCTAAATCCTCTCAAATTAGAAATTTTTGGATTAATTAGGTAAAGTACCAGATTCTCATGAAAAACTGGGAAATATTAATTATAGACCATGATTCTCAAGAGAATTGGCCATAGTTTTCCTCGCCATTCAAGAACTTTGGGATTTTTTAGAAATTTGTAATTGATTTTCAAGAAATACTGAGATAATTCATTTATTTACCATCATTCTCCAGAAAAATAGGCTCTTAATCCTCTCAAATTGAGAAATTTTTGGATAATTTTATGGAATTGTACCAGATTCTCATCAAAAACTGGGAAATATTAATTATCAGACCATGATTCTCAAGAGAATTGGCCATTTTGTCCTCGCCATTCAAGAACTTTTGGGATTTTTTAGAAATTTGTAATTGATTTTCAAGAAATACTGGGATATTGTAATTGTAATACCATCATTCTCCAGAAAAATAGGCTCTTAATCCTCTAAAATGAGAAAATTTTGGATTATTTTAGGTAAATGTACCAGGTTTCATGAAAAACTGGGAAATATTAATTATATGACCATGATTCTCAAGAGAATTGGCCATTTTGTCCTCGCCATTCAAGAACTTTTGGGATTTTTTAGAAATTTGTAATTGATTTTCAAGAAATACTGAGATAATTCATTTATTTAACCATCATTCTCCAGAAAAATAGGCTCTTAATCCTCTAAAATTGAGAAATTTTTGGATAATTTTATGGAATTGTACCAGATTCTCATCAAAAACTGGGAAATATTAATTATCAGACCATGATTCTCAAGAGAATTGGCCATTTTGTCCTCGCCATTCAAGAACTTTTGGGATTTTTAGAAATTTGTAATTGATTTTCAAGAAATACTGGGATATTTAATTTATTTAACCATCATTCTCCAGAAAAATAGGCTCTTAATCCTCTAAAATTGAGAAATTTTTGGATAATTTTATGGAATTGTACCAGATTCTCATCAAAAACTGGGAAATATTAATTATATGACCATGATTCTCAAGAGAATTGGCCATTAGGTCCTCGCCATTCAAGAACTTTTGGGATTTTTAGAAATTTGTAATTGATTTTCAAGAAATACTGGGATATTGTAATTGTAATACCTATCATTCTCCAGAAAAATTGGCTCATAATACTCTCACAACTTGAGAAATTTTTGGATTAATTTTAGGTAAATGTACCAGGTTTTCATGAAAAACTGGGAAATATTAATTATATGACCATGATGCTCAAGAGAATTGGCCATTAGTGTCCTCGCCATTCAAGAACTTTTGGGATTTTTTAGAAATTTGTAATTGATTTTCAAGAAATACTGAGATAATTTCATTTATTTAACCATCATTCTCCAGAAAAATAGGCTCTTAATCCTCTAAAATTGAGAAATTTTTGAATAATTTTATGTAATTGTACCAGATTCTCATGAAAAAACTGGGAAATATTAATTATATGACCATGATTCTCAAGAGAATTGGCCATTAGGTTCTCGCCATTCAAGAACTTTTGGGATTTTATTAGAAATTTGTAATTGATTTTCAAGAAATACTGGGATATTTAATTGTAATACCATCATTCTCCAGAGAAATAGGCTCTGAAACCTCTCAAATTGAGAAATTTTTGAAATATTTTATGTAATTATACCTGATTCTCATCAAAAACTGGGAAATATTAATTATATGACCATGATTCTCAAGAGAATTGGCCATTAGGTCCTCGCCATTCAAGAACTTTTGGGATTTATTAGAAATTTGTAATTGATTTTCAAGAAATACTGAGATAATTCATTTATTTAACCATCATTCTCCAGAGAAATAGGCTCTTAATCCTCTCAAATTAAGAAATTTTTGGATAATTTTATGGAATTGTATCAGATTCTCATAAAAAACTGGGAAATATTAATTATCAGACCATGATTCTCAAGAGAATTGGCCATTTTGTCCTCGCCATTCAAGAACTTTTGGGATTTTTTAGAAATTTTTAATTGATTTTCAAGAAATACTGAGATAATTCATATATTTAACCATCATTCTCCAGAGAAATAGGCTCTTAATCCTCTCAATTTAAGAAATATTTGGATAATTTTATGGAATTGTACCAGATTCTCATCAAAACTGGGAAATATTAATTATCAGACCATGATTCTCAAGAGAATTGGCCATTTTGTCCTCGCCATTCAAGAACTTTTGGGATTTTTTAGAAATTTGTAATTGATTTTCAAGAAATACTGGGATATTGTAATTGTAATACCATCATTCTCCAGAGAAATTGGCTCATAAACCTCACAACTTGAGAAATTTTTGGATTAATTTAGGTAAATGTACCAGGTTTTCATGAAAAACTGGGAAATATTAATTATATGACCATGATTCTCAAGAGAATTGGCCATTAGGTCCTCGCCATTCAAGAAATTATGGGAATTTTTAGAAATTTGTAATTGATTTTCAAGAAATACTGGGATATTCATTATTTAATACCATCATTCTCCAGAGAAATAGGCTCTTAATCCTCTAAAATTGAGAAATTTTGGATAATTTATGGAATTGTACCAGATTCTCATGAAAAACTGGGAAATATAATTATCATGACCATGATTCTCAAGAGAATTGGCCATTTGGTCCTCGCCATTCAAGAACTTTTGGGATTTTTTAGAAATTTGTAATTGATTTTCAAGAAATACTGAGATATTTAATTGTAATTACCATCATTCTCCAGAAAAATAGGCTCTTAATCCTCTAAATTGAGAAATTTTTGGATAATTTATGGAATTGTACCAGATTCTCATTAAAAACTGGGAAATATTAATTATCAGACCATGATTCTCAAGAGAATTGGCCATTTTGTCCTCGCCATTCAAGAACTTTTGGGATTTTTAGAAATTTGTAATTGATTTTCAAGAAATACTGAGATAATTTAATTGTATTACCATCATTCTCCAGAAAATAGGCTCTTAATCCTCTAAAATTGAGAAATTTTTGGATAATTTATGTAATTGTACCAGATTCTCATGAAAAACTGGGAAATATTAATTATATGACCATGATTCTCAAGAGAATTGGCCATTTTGTCATCGCTATTCAAGAAATTATGGGAATTTTTTAGAAATATGTAATTGATTTCCAAGAAATACTGAGATAATTCATTTAATTAACCATCATTCTCCAGAAAAATAGGCTCTTAATCCTCTAAAATTGAGAAATTTTTGGATAATTTTATGGAATGTACCAGATTCTCATCAAAAACTGGGAAATATTAATTATCATGACCATGATTCTCAAGAGAATTGGCCATTTTGTCCTCGCCATTCAAGAACTTTTGGGATTTTTAGAAATTTGTAATTGATTTCAAGAAATACTGAGATAATTCATTATTTAACCATCATTCTCCAGAAAAATAGGCTCTTAATCCTCTAAAATTGAGAAATTTTGGATTAATTTTATGGAATTGTACCAGATTCTCATCAAAAACTGGGAAATATTAATTATATGACCATGATTCTCAAGAGAATTGGCCATTTTGTCCTCGCCATTCAAGAACTTTGGGATTTTTTAGAAATATTGTAATTGATTTTCAAGAAATACTGAGATAATTCATTTATTTAACCATCATTCTCCAGAAAAATAGGCTCTTAATCCTCTCAAATGAGAAATTTTGGATAATTTTATGGAATTGTACCAGATTCTCATCAAAAACTGGGAAATATTAATTATCATGACCATGATTCTCAAGAGAATTGGCCATTTTTGTCCTCGCCATTCAAGAACTTTTGGGATTTTTTAGAAATTTGTAATTGATTTTCAAGAAATACTGGGATATTTTAATTGTAATACCATCATTCTCCAGAGAAATAGGCTCTTAATCCTCTAAAATTGAGAAATTTTTGGATTAATTTAGGTAAATTGTACCAGATTCTCATGAAAAACTGGGAAATATTAATTATATGACCATGATTCTCAAGAGAATTGGCCATTAGGTCTCGCCATTCAAGAACTTTTGGGATTTATTAGAATTTGTAATTGATTTTCAAGAAATACTGGGATATTTTAATTGTATAACCATCATTCTCCAGAGAAATAGGCTCTTAATCCTCTCAATTAGAAATTTTGGATATTTTTATGGAATTATACCAGATTCTCATCAACAACTGGGAAATAGTAATTATAATAACCATGATTCTAAAGAGAATTGGCCATTTTGTTCCTCGCCATTCCAAGAACTTTTGGGATTTTTTAGAACTTGTAATTGATTTTCAAGAAATACTGAGTAATTAATTTATTGTAACCATCATTCTCCAGAAAAATAGGCTCTTATCCTCTAAAATTGAGAAATTTTGGATTAATTTAGGTAAATGTACCAGGTTTTCATGAAAAACTGGGAAAATATTAATTATATGACCATGATTCTCAAGAGAATTGGCCATTTTGTCATCGCAATTCAAGAATTTGGGATATTTTTAGAATATTATGTAATTGATTTCAAGAAATACTGAGATAATTCATTTATTGTAACCATCATTCTCCAGAAAATAGGCTCTTAATCCTCTAAAATTGAGAAAATTTTGGATAATTTTATGGAATTGTACCAGATTCTCATAAAAACTGGGAAATATTAATTATCATGACCATGATTCTCAAGAGAATTGGCCATTTTGTCCTCGCCATTCAAGAACTTTTGGGATTTTTAGAATTTGTAATTGATTTTCAAGAAATACTGGATATTTAATTGTATAACCATCATTCTCCAGAAAAATAGGCTCTTAATCCTCTAAAATTGAGAAATTTTGGATAATTTATGGAATTGTACCAGATTCTCATGAAAAACTGGGAAATATTAATTATATGACCATGATTCTCAAGAGAATTGGCCATTTTGTCCTCGCCATTCAAGAACTTTTGGGATTTTTAGAAATTTGTAATTGATTTTCAAGAAATACTGGGATATTTAATTGTAATACCATCATTCTCCAGAGAAATAGGCTCTTAATCCTCTCAAATTAAGAAATTTTTGGATAATTTTATGGAATTGTATCAGATTCTCATGAAAAACTGGGAAATAATAATTATCAGACCATGATTCTCAAGAGAATTGGCCATTTTTGTCCTCGCCATTCAAGAAATTTTGGGATTTTTTAGAAATTTGTAATTGATTTCAAGAAATACTGGATATTTTATTTGTAATACCATCATTCTCCAGAGAAATAGGCTCTTAATCCTCTAAAATTGAGAATTTTTGGATAATTTTATGGAATATGTACCAGATTCTCATGCAAAAACGGGGAAATATAATTATCATGACCAGGATGCTCAAGAGAATTGGCCATTTGGTCCTCGCCATTCAAGAACTTTTGGGATTTTTAGAAATTTGTAATTGATTTTCAAGAAATACTGAGATAATTCATTTATTTAACCATCATTCTCCAGAGAAATAGGCTCTTAATCCTCTCAAATGAGAAATTTTTGGATAATTTTAATGGAATTGTACCAGATTCTCATCAAACACTGGGAAATATTAATTATAGACCATGATTCTGAAGAGAATTGGGCCATTTTGTCCTCGCCATTCAAGAACTTTTGGGATTTTTTAGAAATTTGTAATTGATTTTCAAGAAATACTGGGATATTTTAATTGTAATACCATCATTCTCCAGAGAAATTGGCTCATTAATCCTCTCAAATTGAGAAATTTTTGGATAATTTAGGTAAATGTACCAGGTTTTCATGAAAAACTGGGAAATATTAATTATATGACCATGATTCTCAAGAGAATTGGCCATTTTGTCCTCGCCATTCAAGAACTTTTGGGATTTTTAGAAATTTGTAATTGATTTTCAAGAAATACTGAGATAATTCATTTATTTAACCATCATTCTCCAGAAAAATAGGCTCTTAATCCTCTAAAATTGAGAAATTTTTGGATAATTTTATGGAATTGTACCAGATTCTCATCAAAAACTGGGAAATATTAATTATCAGACCATGATTCTCAAGAGAATTGGCCATTTTGTCCTCGCCATTCAAGAACTTTTGGGATTTTTTAGAAATTTGTAATTGATTTTCAAGAAATACTGGGATAATTCATTTATTTAACCATCATTCTCCAGAGGAATAGGCTCTTAATCCTCTCAAATTAAGAAATTTTTGGATAATTTTATGGAATTGTACCAGATTCTCATAAAAAACTGGGAAATATTAATTATATGACCATGATTCTCAAGAGAATTGGCCATTTAGGTCCTCGCCATTCAAGAACTTTTGGGATTTTTTAGAAATTTGTAATTGATTTTCAAGAAATACTGAGATAATTCATTATTTAACCATCATTCTCCAGAAAAATAGGCTCTTAATCCTCTCAAATTGAGAAATTTTTGGATAATTTTATGGAATTGTACCAGATTCTCATCAAAAACTGGGAAATATTAATTATCAGACCATGATTCTCAAGAGAATTGGCCATTTTGTCCTCGCCATTCAAGAACTTTTGGGATTTTTAGAAATTTGTAATTGATTTTCAAGAAATACTGAGATAATTCATTTATTTAACCATCATTCTCCAGAAAAATAGGCTCTTAATCCTCTCAAATTGAGAAATTTTTGGATAATTTTATGGAATTGTACCAGATTCTCATGAAAAACTGGGAAATATTAATTATATGACCATGATTCTCAAGAGATTGGCCATTAGTGTCCTCGCCATTCAAGAACTTTTGGGATTTTTAGAAATTTGTAATTGATTTTCAAGAAATACTGAGATAATTCATTTATTTAACCATCATTCTCCAGAGAAATAGGCTCTTAATCCTCTCAAATTAAGAAATTTTTGGATAATTTTATGGAATTGTACCAGATTCTCATGAAAAACTGGGAAATATTAATTATCAGACCATGATTCTCAAGAGAATTGGCCATTTTGTCCTCGCCATTCAAGAAATTTTGGGATTTTTTAGAAATTTGTAATTGATTTTCAAGAAATACTGAGATAATTCATTTATTTACCATCATTCTCCAGAAAAATAGGCTCTTAATCCTCTAAAATTGAGAAATTTTGGATAATTTTATGGAATGTACCAGATTCTCATAAAAACTGGGAAATATTAATTATATGACCATGATTCTCAAGAGAATTGGCCATTAGGTCCTCGCCATTCAAGAAATTATGGGAATTTTTAGAAATTGTAATTGATTTCTCAAGAATACTGGGATATTAATTGTAATACCATCATTCTCCAGATAAAATAGGCTCATAATCTCACAACTTGAGAATTTTGGATAATTTAGGAAATGTACCAGGATTCTCATCAAAAACTGGGAGAATATTAATTATATGACCTGATTCTCAGAGAATTGGCCATTTTGTCCTCGCCATTCAAGAACTTTTGGGATTTTTTAGAATTTGTAATTGATTTTCAAGAAATACTGAGATAATTCATTTATTTACCATCATTCTCCAGAAAAATAGGCTCTTAATCCTCTCAAATTGAGAAATTTTTGGATAATTTATGTAATTGTACCAGATTCTCATGAAAAACTGGGAAATATTAATTATATGACCCTGATTCTCAAGAGAATTGGCCATTAGGTCCTCGCCATTCAAGAACTTTTGGGATTTATTAGAAATTTGTAATTGATTTTCAAGAAATACTGAGATAATTCATTTATTTAACCATCATTCTCCAGAAAAATAGGCTCTTAATCCTCTCAAATTAAGAAATTTTTGGATAATTTTATGGAATTGTATCAGATTCTCATGAAAAACTGGGAAATAATAATTATCAGACCATGATTCTCAAGAGATTTGGCCATTTTGTCCTCGCCATTCAAGAACTTTTGGGATTTTTTAGAAATTTGTAATTGATTTTCAAGAAATACTGGGATATTGTAATTGTAATACCATCATTCTCCAGAAAAATAGGCTCTTAATCCTCTAAAATTGAGAAATTTTTGGATTAATTTAGGTAAATGTACCAGGTTTTCATGAAAAACTGGGAAATATTAATTATATGACCATGATTCTCAAGAGAATTGGCCATTAGGTCCTCGCCATTCAAGAACTTTTGGGATTTATTAGAAATTTGTAATTGATTTTCAAGAAATACTGAGATAATTCATTTATTTAACCATCATTCTCCAGAAAAATAGGCTCTTAATCCTCTCAAATTAAGAAATTTTTGGATAATTTTATGGAATTGTATCAGATTCTCATGAAAAACTGGGAAATAATAATTATCAGACCATGATTCTCAAGAGATTTGGCCATTTTGTCCTCGCCATTCAAGAACTTTTGGGATTTTTTAGAAATTTGTAATTGATTTTCAAGAAATACTGGGATATTTAATTGTAATTACCATCATTCTCCAGAAAAATAGGCTCTTAATCCTCTAAAATTGAGAAATTTTTGGATTAATTTAGGTAAATGTACCAGGTTTTCATGAAAAACTGGGAAATATTAATTATATGACCATGATTCTCAAGAGAATTGGCCATTTTGTCCTCGCCATTCAAGAACTTTTGGGATTTTTTAGAAATTTGTAATTGATTTCAAGAAATACTGAGATAATTCATTTATTTAACCATCATTCTCCAGAGAAATAGGCTCTTAATCCTCTAAAATTGAGAAATTTTTGGATAATTTTATGGAATTGTACCAGATTCTCATCAAAAACTGGGAAATATTAATTATCAGACCATGATTCTCAAGAGAATTGGCCATTTGTCCTCGCCATTCAAGAACTTTTGGGATTTTTTAGAAATTTGTAATTGATTTTCAAGAAATACTGAGATAATTCATTTATTTAACCATCATTCTCCAGAAAAATAGGCTCTTAATCCTCTAAAATTGAGAAATTTTTGGATAATTTTATGGAATTGTACCAGATTCTCATCAAACACTGGGAAATATTAATTATCAGACCATGATTCTCAAGAGAATTGGCCATTTTGTCCTCGCCATTCAAGAACTTTTGGGATTTTTAGAAATTTGTAATTGATTTTCAAGAAATACTGGGATATTGTAATTGTAATACCATCATTCTCCAGAGAAATTGGATCATAAACCTCACAACTTGAGAAATTTTTGGATTAATTTAGGTAAATGTACCAGGTTTTCATGAAAAACTGGGAAATATTAATTATATGACCATGATTCTCAAGAGAATTGGCCATTTTGTCATCGCCATTCAAGAAATTATGGGAATTTTTAGAAATATGTAATTGATTTCCAAGAAATACTGAGATAATTCATATATTTAACCATCATTCTCCAGAAAAATAGGCTCTTAATCCTCTAAAATTGAGAAATTATTGCATAATTTTATGGAATTGTACCAGATTCTCATCAAAAACTGGGAAATATTAATTATATGACCCTGATTCTCAAGAGAATTGGCCATTTTGTCCTCGCCATTCAAGAACTTTTGGGATTTTTTAGAAATTTGTAATTGATTTTCAAGAAATACTGAGATAATTTAATTGTATTAACCATCATTCTCCAGAAAAATAGGCTCTTAATCCTCTCAAATTAAGAAATTTTTGGATAATTTTATGGAATTGTACCAGATTCTCATCAAACACTGGGAAATAATAATTATCAGACCATGATTCTCAAGAGAATTGGCCATTTTGTCCTCGCCATTCAAGAACTTTTGGGATTTTTTAGAAATTTGTAATTGATTTTCAAGAAATACTGGGATATTGTAATTGTAATACCATCATTCTCCAGAAAAATAGGCTCTTAATACTCTAAAATTGAGAAATTTTTGGATTAATTTAGGTAAATGTACCAGGTTTTCATGAAAAACTGGGAAATATTAATTATATGACCATGATTCTCAAGAGAATTGGCCATTTTGTCATCGCCATTCAAGAACTTTGGGATTTTTAGAAATTTGTAATTGATTTTCAAGAAATACTGAGATAATTCATTTATTTAACCATCATTCTCCAGAAAAATAGGCTCTTAATCCTCTAAAATTGAGAAATTTTTGGATAATTTTATGGAATTGTACCAGATTCTCATCAAAAACTGGGAAATATTAATTATCAGACCATGATTCTCAAGAGAATTGGCCATTTTGTCCTCGCCATTCAAGAACTTTTGGATTTTTAGAAATTTGTAATTGATTTTCAAGAAATACTGGGATATTTAATTGTATACCATCATTCTCCAGAAAAATAGGCTCTTAATCCTCTCAAATTAAGAAATTTTTGGATAATTTTATGGAATTGTACCAGATTCTCATCAAAACTGGGAAATATTAATTATCAGACCATGATTCTCAAGAGAATTGGCCATTTTGTCCTCGCCATTCAAGAACTTTTGGGAATTTTTAGAATTTTGTAATTGATTTTCAAGAAATACTGGGATATTTTAATTGTAATACCATCATTCTCCAGAGAAATAGGCTCTTAATCCTCAAATTGAGAAATTTTTGGATAATTTATGGAATTGTATCAGATTCTCATGAAAAACTGGGAAATAATAATTATCAGACCATGATTCTCAAGAGATTTGGCCATTTTGTCCTCGCCATTCAAGACTTTTGGGATTTTTTAGAAATTTGTAATTGATTTCAAGAAATACTGGGATATTTAATTGTAATACCATCATTCTCCAGAGAAAATAGGCTCTTAATCCTCTAAACTTGAGAAATTTTTGGATAATTTATGTAATTGTACCAGATTCTCATGAAAAACTGGGAAATAATAATTATCAGACCATGATTCTCAAGAGATTTGGCCATTTTGTCCTCGCCATTCAAGAACTTTTGGGATTTTTTAGAAATTTGTAATTGATTTTCAAGAAATACTGGGATATTTTATTTGTAATACCATCATTCTCCAGAGAAATAGGCTCTTAATCCTCTCAAATTAAGAAATTTTTGGATAATTTTATGGAATTGTACCAGATTCTCATCAAAAACTGGGAAATATTAATTATCAGACCATGATTCTCAAGAGAATTGGCCATTTTGTCCTCGCCATTCAAGAACTTTTGGGATTTATTAGAAATTTGTAATTGATTTTCAAGAAATACTGAGATAATTCATTTATTTAACCATCATTCTCCAGAAAAATAGGCTCTTAATCCTCTAAAATTGAGAAATTTTTGGATAATTTTATGGAATTGTACCAGATTCTCATCAAACACTGGGAAATATTAATTATCAGACCATGATTCTCAAGAGAATTGGCCATTTTGTCCTCGCCATTCAAGAACTTTTGGGATTTTTTAGAAATTTGTAATTGATTTTCAAGAAATACTGGGATATTGTAATTGTAATACCATCATTCTCCAGAGAAATTGGCTCATTAATCCTCTAAAATTGAGAAATTTTTGGATTAATTTAGGTAAATGTACCAGGTTTTCATGAAAAACTGGGAAATATTAATTATATGACCATGATTCTCAAGAGAATTGGCCATTAGGTCCTCGCCATTCAAGAAATTATGGGATTTTTAGAAATTTGTAATTGATTTTCAAGAAATACTGAGATAATTTAATTGTATACCATCATTCTCCAGAAAAATAGGCTCTTAATCCTCTAAAATTGAGAAATTTTTGGATAATTTATGTAAATGTACCAGATTTTCATGAAAAACTGGGAAATATTAATTATATGACCATGATTCTCAAGAGAATTGGCCATTAGGTCCTCGCCATTCAAGAACTTTTGGGATTTTTTAGAAATTTGTAATTGATTTTCAAGAAATACTGGGATATTGTAATTGTAATACCATCATTCTCCAGAGAAATTAGGCTCTTAATCCTCTAAACTTGAGAAATTTTTGGATTAATTTAGGTAAATGTACCAGGTTTCATGAAAAACTGGGAAATATTAATTATATGACCATGATTCTCAAGAGAATTGGCCATTTTGTCCTCGCCATTCAAGAACTTTTGGGATTTTTAGAAATTTGTAATTGATTTTCAAGAAGTACTGAGATAATTCATTGATTTACCATCATTCTCCAGAAAAATAGGCTCTTAATCCTCTCAAATTAAGAAATTTTTGGATAATTTTATGGAATTGTACCAGATTCTCATCAAACACTGGGAAATAATAATTATCAGACCATGATTCTCAAGAGAATTGGCCATTTTGTCCTCGCCATTCAAGAACTTTTGGGATTTTTTAGAAATTTGTAATTGATTTTCAAGAAATACTGGGATATTGTAATTGTAATACCATCATTCTCCAGAAAAATAGGCTCTTAATCCTCTAAAATTGAGAAATTTTTGGATTAATTTAGGTAAATGTACCAGGTTTACATGAAAAACTGGGAAATATTAATTATATGACCATGATGCTCAAGAGAATTGGCCATTAGGTTCTTGCCATTCAAGAACTTTTGGGATTCATTAGAAATTTGTAATTGATTTTCAAGAAATACTGAGATAATTCATTTATTTAACCATCATTCTCCAGAGAAATAGGCTCTGAAACCTCTCAAATTGAGAAATTTTTGAAATATTTTATGTAATTATACCTGATTCTCATCAAAAACTGGGAAATATTAATTATCAGACCATGATTCTCAAGAGAATTGGCCATTTTGTCCTCGCCATTCATGAACTATTGGGATTTTTTAGAAATTTGTAATTGATTTTCAAGAAATACTGAGATATTTATTGTAATACCATCATTCTCCAGAAAATTAGGCTCTTAATCCTCTAAAATTGAGAAATTTTTGGATAATTTAGGTAAATTGTACCAGGTTTTCATGAAAAACTGGGAAATATTAATTATATGACCATGATTCTCAAGAGAATTGGCCATTAGGTCTCGCCATTCAAGAACTTTTGGGATTTATTAGAAATTTGTAATTAATTTTCAAGAAATACTGAGATAATTCATTTATTTAACCATCATTCTCCAGAAAATAGGCTCTTAATCCTCTCAAATTAAGAAATTTTTGGATAATTTTATGGAATTGTACCAGATTCTCATCAAACACTGGGAAATATAATTATCAGACCATGATTCTCAAGAGAATTGGCCATTTTGTCCTCGCCATTCAAGAACTTTTGGGATTTTTTAGAAATTTGTAATTGATTTTCAAGAAATACTGGGATATTGTAATTGTAATACCATCATTCTCCAGAAAAATTGGCTCATAACCTCTAAACTTGAGAAATTTTTGGATTAATTTAGGTAAATGTACCAGGTTTCATGAAAAACTGGGAAATATTAATTATATGACCATGATTCTCAAGAGAATTGGCCATTAGGTCCTCGCCATTCAAGAACTTTTGGGATTTTTAGAAATTTGTAATTGATTTCAAGAAATACTGAGATAATTCATTTATTTAACCATCATTCTCCAGAAAAATAGGCTCTTAATCCTCTAAAATTGAGAAATTTTTGGATAATTTATGGAATTGTACCAGGTTCTCATGAAAAACTGGGAAATATTAATTATAGACCATGATTCTCAAGAGAATTGGCCATTTAGGTCCTCGCCATTCAAGAACTTTGGGATTTTTAGAAATTTGTAATTGATTTTCAAGAAATACTGAGATAATTTAATTGTATTACCATCATTCTCCAGAGAAATAGGCTCTTAATCCTCTCAAATTAAGAAATTTTTGGATAATTTATGGAATTGTACCAGATTCTCATCAAAAACTGGGAAATATTAATTATCAGACCATGATTCTGAAGAGAATTGGCCATTTTGTCATCGCCATTCAAGAAATTATGGGATTTTTTAGAAATTTGTAATTGATTTTCAAGAAATATTGGGATATTTAATTGTATTAACCATCATTCTCCAGAAAAATAGGCTCTTAATCCTCTAAAATTGAGAAATTTTTGGATAATTTATGGAATGTACCAGATTCTCATCAAAAACTGGGAAATATTAATTATCATGACCATGATTCTCAAGAGAATTGGCCATTTTGTCCTCGCCATTCAAGAACTTTTGGGATTTTTTAGAAATTTGTAATTGATTTTCAAGAAATACTGAGATAATTCATTTATTTAACCATCATTCTCCAGAAAAATAGGCTCTTAATCCTCTAAAATTAAGAAATTTTTGGATAATTTTATGGAATTGTATCAGATTCTCATGAAAAACTGGGAAATAATAATTATCAGACCATGATTCTCAAGAGATTTGGCCATTTTGTCCTCGCCATTCAAGAACTTTTGGGATTTTTTAGAAATTTGTAATTGATTTTCAAGAAATACTGAGATAATTCATTTATTTAACCATCATTCTCCAGAAAAATAGGCTCTTAATCCTCTAAAATTGAGAAATTTTTGGATAATTTTATGGAATTGTACCAGATTCTCATCAAAAACTGGGAAATATTAATTATCAGACCATGATTCTCAAGAGAATTGGCCATTTTGTCCTCGCCATTCAAGAACTTTTGGGATTTTTTAGAAATTTGTAATTGATTTTCAAGAAATACTGAGATATTCATTTATTTAACCATCATTCTCCAGAGAAATAGGCTCTTAATCCTCTCAATTAAGAAATTTTTGGATAATTTTATGGAATTGTACCAGATTCTCATGAAAAAACTGGGAAATAATAATTATCAGACCATGATTCTCAAGAGAATTGGCCATTTTGTCCTCGCCATTCAAGAACTTTTGGGATTTTTAGAAATTTGTAATTGATTTCAAGAAATACTGAGATAATTCATTATTTAACCATCATTCTCCAGAAAAATAGGCTCTTAATCCTCTCAAATTGAGAAATTTTGGATAATTTTATGGAATTGTACCAGATTCTCATGCAAAACTGGGAAATATTAATTATGACCATGATTCTCAAGAGAATTGGCCATTAGTCCTCGCCATTCAAGAACTTTTGGGATTTTTTAGAAATTTGTAATTGATTTTCAAGAAATACTGAGATAATTCATTTATTTAACCATCATTCTCCAGAAAAATAGGCTCTTAATCCTCTCAAATTGAGAAATTTTTGGATAATTTATGGTAATTGTACCAGGTTCTCATGAAAAACTGGGAAATATTAATTATCAGACCATGATTCTCAAGAGAATTGGCCATTTTGTCCTCGCCATTCAAGAACTTTTGGGATTTTTTAGAAATTTGTAATTGATTTTCAAGAAATACTGAGATAATTCATTTATTTAACCATCATTCTCCAGAGAAATAGGCTCTTAATCCTCTCAAATTAAGAAATTTTTGGATAATTTTATGGAATTGTACCAGATTCTCATCAAAAACTGGGAAATATTAATTATCAGACCATGATTCTCAAGAGAATTGGCCATTTTGTCATCGCCATTCAAGAACTTTTGGGATTTTTAGAAATATGTAATTGATTTCCAAGAAATACTGAGATAATTCATTTATTTAACCATCATTCTCCAGAAAAATAGGCTCTTAATCCTCTAAAATTGAGAAATTTTTGGATAATTTTATGGAATTGTACCAGATTCTCATCAAACACTGGGAAATATTAATTATCAGACCATGATTCTCAAGAGAATTGGCCATTTTGTCCTCGCCATTCAAGAACTTTTGGGATTTTTTAGAAATTTGTAATTGATTTTCAAGAAATACTGGGATATTGTAATTGTAATACCATCATTCTCCAGAGAAATTGGCTCATAAACCTCACAACTTGAGAAATTTTTGGATTAATTTAGGTAAATGTACCAGGTTTTCATGAAAAACTGGGAAATATTAATTATATGACCATGATTCTCAAGAGAATTGGCCATTTTGTCATCGCCATTCAAGAAATTATGGGAATTTTTAGAAATTTGTAATTGATTTTCAAGAAATACTGAGATAATTCATTATTTAACCATCATTCTCCAGAAAAATAGGCTCTTAATCCTCTCAAATTGAGAAATTTTTGATAATTTTATGGAATTGTACCAGATTCTCATCAAAAACTGGGAAATATTAATTATATGACCCTGATTCTCAAGAGAATTGGCCATTAGGTCCTCGCTATTCAAGAACTTTTGGGATTTTTTAGAAATTTGTAATTGATTTTCAAGAAATACTGAGATAATTCATTTATTTAACCATCATTCTCCAGAAAAATAGGCTCTTAATCCTCTAAAATTGAGAAATTTTTGGATTAATTCAGGTAAATGTACCAGGTTTTCATGAAAAACTGGGAAATATTAATTATATCACCATGATTCTGAAGAGAATTGGCCATTTTGTCATCGCCATTCAAGAACTTTTGGGATTTTTTAGAAATTTGTAATTGATTTTCAAGAAATACTGAGATAATTCATTTATTTAACCATCATTCTCCAGAGAAATAGGCTCTTAATCCTCTCAAATTAAGAAATTTTTGGATAATTTTATGGAATTGTACCAGATTCTCATCAAAAACTGGGAAATATTAATTATCAGACCATGATTCTCAAGAGAATTGGCCATTTGGTCCTC
Source organism: Rhopalosiphum maidis (assembly GCF_003676215.2). NCBI lineage: Eukaryota > Metazoa > Arthropoda > Insecta > Hemiptera > Aphididae > Rhopalosiphum > Rhopalosiphum maidis. The sequence goes on from NC_040879.1 coordinate 11,317,896, forward strand.
GCCATTCAAGAAATTATGGGAATTTTTAGAAATTTGTAATTGATTTTCAAGAAATACTGGGATATTGTAATTGTAATACCATCATTCTCCAGAGAAATTGGCTCATAAACCTCACAACTTGAGAAATTTTTGGATTAATTTAGGTAAATGTACCAGGTTTTCATGAAAAACTGGGAAATAATAATTATCAGACCATGATTCTCAAGAGATTTGGCCATTTTGTCCTCGCCATTCAAGAACTTTTGGGATTTTTTAGAAATTTGTAATTGATTTTCAAGAAATACTGAGATAATTCATTTATTTAACCATCATTCTCCAGAAAAATAGGCTCTTAATCCTCTAAAATTGAGAAATTTTTGGATTAATTTATGGAATTGTACCAGATTCTACATAAAAACTGGGAAATATTAATTATATGACCATGATTCTCAAGAGAATTGGCCATTAGGTTCTCGCCATTCAAGAACTTTTGGGATTTATTAGAAATTTGTAATTGATTTTCAAGAAATACTGAGATAATTCATTTATTTAACCATCATTCTCCAGAGAAATAGGCTCTTAATCCTCTCAAATTAAGAAATTTTTGGATAATTTTATGGAATTGTACCAGATTCTCATCAAAAACTGGGAAATATTAATTATCAGACCATGATTCTCAAGAGAATTGGCCATTTTGTCCTCGCCATTCAAGAACTTTTGGGATTTTATAGAAATTTGTAATTGATTTTCAAGAAATACTGGGATATTGTAATTGTAATACCATCATTCTCCAGAGAAATTGGCTCATTAATCCTCTAAAACTTGAGAATTTTTGGATTAATTTAGGTAAATGTACCAGGTTTTCATGAAAAACTGGGAAATATTAATTATATGACCATGATTCTCAAGAGAATTGGCCATTAGTTCCTCGCCATACAAGAACTTTTGGGATTTTTTAGAAATTTGTAATTGATTTTCAAGAAATACTGAGATAATTCATTTATTTAACCATCATTCTCCAGAAAAATAGGCTCTTAATCCTCTCAAATTAAGAAATTTTTGGATAATTTTATGGAATTGTACCAGATTCTCATCAAACACTGGGAAATATTAATTATCAGACCATGATTCTCAAGAGAATTGGCCATTTTGTCCTCGCCATTCAAGAACTTTTGGGATTTTTTAGAAATTTGTAATTGATTTTCAAGAAATACTGGATATTTAATTGTAATACCATCATTCTCCAGAGAAATTGGCTCTAATCCTCTAAACTTGAGAAATTTTTGGATAATTTATGTAATTGTACCAGATTCTCATGAAAAACTGGGAAATATTAATTATATGACCATGATTCTCAAGAGAATTGGCCATTAGGTCCTCGCCATTCAAGAACTTTTGGGATTTTTTAGAAATTTGTAATTGATTTTCAAGAAATACTGAGATAATTCATTTATTTAACCATCATTCTCCAGAAAAATAGGCTCTTAATCCTCTAAAATTGAGAAATTTTTGGATAATTTTATGGAAATTGTACCAGGTTTCATGAAAAACTGGGAAATATTAATTATATGACCATGATTCTCAAGAGAATTGGCCATTTGTCCTCGCCATTCAAGAACTTTTGGGAATTTTTAGAAATATTGTAATTGATTTTCAAGAAATACTGAGATAATTCATTTATTTAACCATCATTCTCCAGAAAAATAGGCTCTTAATCCTCTAAAATTGAGAAATTTTTGGATAATTTTATGGAATTGTACCAGATTCTCATCAAAAACTGGGAAATATTAATTATCAGACCATGATTCTCAAGAGAATTGGCCATTTTGTCCTCGCCATTCAAGAACTTTTGGGATTTTTTAGAAATTTGTAATTGATTTTCAAGAAATACTGGGATATTGTAATTGTAATACCATCATTCTCCAGAGAAATTGGCTCATAAACCTCACAAATTGAGAAATTTTTGATTAATTTAGGTAAATGTACCAGGTTTTCATGAAAAACTGGGAAATATTAATTATATGACCATGATTCTCAAGAGAATTGGCCATAAGGTCCTCGCCATTCAAGAAATTATGGGAATTTTTAGAAATTTGTAATTGATTTTCAAGAAATACTGGGATATTGTAATTGTAATGCCATCATTCTCCAGAGAAATTGGCTCATAAACCTCACAACTTGAGAAATTTTTGGATTAATTTAGGTAAATGTACCAGGTTTTCATGAAAAACTGGGAAATATTAATTATATGACCATGATTCTCAAGAGAATTGGCCATTAGGTCCTCGCCATTCAAGAACTTTTGGGATTTATTAGAAATTTGTAATTGATTTTCAAGAAATACTGGGATATTGTAATTGTAATACCATCATTCTCCAGAAAAATAGGCTCTTAATCCTCTCAAATTAAGAAATTTTTGGATAATTTTATGGAATTGTACCAGATTCTCATCAAACACTGGGAAATAATAATTATCAGACCATGATTCTCAAGAGAATTGGCCATTTTGTCCTCGCCATTCAAGAACTTTTGGGATTTTTTAGAAATTTGTAATTGATTTTCAAGAAATACTGGGATATTGTAATTGTAATACCATCATTCTCCAGAAAAATAGGTTCTTAATACTCTAAAATTGAGAAATTTTTGGATTAATTTAGGTAAATGTACCAGGTTAACATGAAAAACTGGGAAATATTAATTATATGACCATGATGCTCAAGAGAATTGGCCATTAGGTTCTCGCCATTCAAGAACTTTTGGGATTCATTAGAAATTTGTAATTGATTTTCAAGAAATACTGAGATAATTCATTTATTTAACCATCATTCTCCAAAAAAATAGGCTCTTAATCCTCTAAAATTGAGAAATTTTTGAATAATTTTATGGAATTGTACCAGATTCTCATCAAAAACTGGGAAATATTAATTATCAGACCATGATTCTCAAGAGAATTGGCCATTTTGTCATCGCTATTCAAGAAATTATGGGAATTTTTAGAAATATGTAATTGATTTCCAAGAAATACTGAGATAATTCATTTATTTAACCATCATTCTCCAGAAAAATAGGCTCTTAATCCTCTAAAATTGAGAAATTTTTGGATAATTTTATGGAATTGTACCAGGTTTTCATGAAAAACTGGGAAATATTAATTATATGACCATGATTCTCAAGAGAATTGGCCATTAGTTCCTCGCCATACAAGAACTTTTGGGAATTTTTAGAAATATGTAATTGATTTTCAAGAAATACTGAGATAATTCATTTATTTAACCATCATTCTCCAGAAAAATAGGCTCTTAATCCTCTAAAATTGAGAAATTTTTGGATAATTTTATGGAATTGTACCAGATTCTCATCAAAAACTGGGAAATATTAATTATCAGACCATGATTCTCAAGAGAATTGGCCATTTTGTCCTCGCCATTCAAGAACTTTTGGGATTTTTTAGAAATTTGTAATTGATTTTCAAGAAATACTGGGATATTGTAATTGTAATACCATCATTCTCCAGAGAAATTGGCTCATAAACCTCACAAATTGAGAAATTTTTGATTTAATTTAGGTAAATGTACCAGGTTTTCATGAAAAACTGGGAAATATTAATTATATGACCATGATTCTCAAGAGAATTGGCCATTAGGTCCTCGCCATTCAAGAAATTATGGGAGTTTTTAGAAATTTGTAATTGATTTTCAAGAAATACTGGGATATTGTAATTGTAATACCATCATTCTCCAGAGAAATTGGATCATAAACCTCACAACTTGAGAAATTTTGGATAATTTATGGTAAATGTACCAGATTCTCATGAAAAACTGGGAAATATTAATTATATGACCATGATTCTCAAGAGAATTGGCCATTAGTCCTCGCCATTCAAGAACTTTTGGGATTTTTAGAAATTTGTAATTGATTTTCAAGAAATACTGAGATAATTTAATTGTAATTTACCATCATTCTCCAGAAAAATAGGCTCTTAATCCTCTCAAATTAAGAAATTTTTGGATAATTTTATGGAATTGTACCAGATTCTCATCAAACACTGGGAAATAATAATTATCAGACCATGATTCTCAAGAGAATTGGCCATTTTGTCCTCGCCATTCAAGAACTTTTGGGATTTTTTAGAAATTTGTAATTGATTTTCAAGAAATACTGGGATATTGTAATTGTAATACCATCATTCTCCAGAAAAATAGGTTCTTAATACTCTAAAATTGAGAAATTTTTGGATTAATTTAGGTAAATGTACCAGGTTACATGAAAAACTGGGAAATATTAATTATATGACCATGATGCTCAAGAGAATTGGCCATTAGGTTCTCGCCATTCAAGAACTTTTGGGATTCATTAGAAATTTGTAATTGATTTTCAAGAAATACTGAGATAATTCATTAATTTAACTATCATTCTCCAGAGAAATAGGCTCTGAAACCTCTCAAATTGAGAAATTTTTGAAATATTTTAAGTAATTATACCAGATTCTCATCAAAAACTGGGAAATATTAATTTTATAACCATGATTCTGAAGAGAATTGGCCATTTTGTCCTCGCCATTCAAGAACTTTTGGGATTTTATAGAAATTTGTAATTGATTTTCAAGAAAGACTGGGATATTTTAATTGTAATACTATCATTCTCCAGAAAAATTGGCTCATAAATCTCTCAAATTGTAGAAATTTTGGATAATTTAGGTAAATGTACCAGGTTTTCATGAAAAACTGGGAAATATTAATTATATGACCATGATTCTCAAGAGAATTGGCCATTAGGTCCTCGCCATTCAAGAACTTTTGGGATTTATTAGAAATTTGTAATTGATTTTCAAGAAATACTGAGATAATTCATTTATTTAACCATCATTCTCCAGAAAAATAGGCTCTTAATCCTCTAAAATTGAGAAATTTTTGGATTAATTCAGGTAAATGTACCAGGTTTTCATGAAAAACTGGGAAATATTAATTATATCACCATGATTCTGAAGAGAATTGGCCTCTTTGTTCTCACAATTCAAGAAATTTTGGGATTTTTTAGATATTTGTAATTGTTTTTCAAGAAATACTGGGATAATTCATTTATTTAACCATCATTCTCCAGAGGAATAGGCTCTTAATCCTCTCAAATTAAGAAATTTTTGGATAATTTTATGGAATTGTACCAGATTCTCATCAAAAACTGGGAAATATTAATTATCAGACCATGATTCTCAAGAGAATTGGCCATTTTGTCATCGCCATTCAAGAACTTTTGGGATTTATTAGAAATATGTAATTGATTTCCAAGAAATATTGAGATAATTCATTTATTTAACCATCATTCTCCAGAAAAATAGGCTCTTAATCCTCTAAAATTGAGAAATTTTTGGATAATTTTATGGAATTGTACCAGATTCTCATCAAACACTGGGAAATATTAATTATCAGACCATGATTCTCAAGAGAATTGGCCATTTTGTCCTCGCCATTCAAGAACTTTTGGGATTTTTTAGAAATTTGTAATTGATTTTCAAGAAATACTGGGATATTGTAATTGTAATACCATCATTCTCCAGAGAAATTGGATCATAAACCTCACAACTTGAGAAATTTTTGGATTAATTTAGGTAAATGTACCAGGTTTTCATGAAAAACTGGGAAATATTAATTATATGACCATGATTCTCAAGAGAATTGGCCATTTTGTCATCGCCATTCAAGAAATTATGGGAATTTTTAGAAATATGTAATTGATTTCCAAGAAATACTGAGATAATTCATATATTTAACCATCATTCTCCAGAAAAATAGGCTCTTAATCCTCTAAAATTGAGAAATTTTTGGATAATTTTATGGAATTGTACCAGATTCTCATCAAAAACTGGGAAATATTAATTATCAGACCATGATTCTCAAGAGAATTGGCCATTTTGTCCTCGCCATTCAAGAACTTTTGGGATTTTTAGAAATTTGTAATTGATTTTCAAGAAATACTGGGATATTTTAATTGTAATACCATCATTCTCCAGAGAAATAGGCTCTTAATCCTCTAAAATGAGAAATTTTTGGATAATTAATGTAATTGTACCAGATTCTCATGAAAAACTGGGAAATATTAATTATATGACCATGATTCTCAAGAGAATTGGCCATTAGGTCCTCGCCATTCAAGAACTTTTGGGATTTTTAGAAATTTGTAATTGATTTTCAAGAAATACTGGGATATTTTATTGTAATACCATCATTCTCCAGAGAAATAGGCTCTTAATCCTCTCAAATTAAGAAATTTTTGGATAATTTTATGGAATTGTACCAGATTCTCATCAAAAACTGGGAAATATAATTATCAGACCATGATTCTCAAGAGAATTGGCCATTTTGTCATCGCCATTCAAGAAATTATGGGAATTTTTAGAAATATGTAATTGATTTCCAAGAAATACTGAGATAATTCATTTATTTAACCATCATTCTCCAGAAAAATAGGCTCTTAATCCTCTAAAATTGAGAAATTTTTGGATTAATTTAGGTAAATGTACCAGGTTTACATGAAAAACTGGGAAATATTAATTATATGACCATGATGCTCAAGAGAATTGGCCATTAGGTTCTCGCCATTCAAGAACTTTTGGGATTTATTAGAAATTTGTAATTGATTTTCAAGAAATACTGAGATAATTCATTATTTAACCATCATTCTCCAGAGAAATAGGCTCTTAATCCTCTCAAATTAAGAAATTTTTGGATAATTTTATGGAATTGTACCAGATTCTCATGAAAAACTGGGAAATATTAATTATATGACCCTGATTCTCAAGAGAATTGGCCATTAGGTCCTCGCCATTCAAGAACTTTTGGGATTTTATAGAAATTTGTAATTGATTTTCAAGAAATACTGGGATATTGTAATTGTAATGCTATCATTCTCCAGAGAAATTGGCTCATTAACCTCACAACTTGAGAAGTTTTTGGATTAATTTAGGTAAATGTACCAGGTTTTCATGAAAAACTGGGAAATATTAATTATATGACCATGATGCTCAAGAGAATTGGCCATTAGTTCCTCGCCATACAAGAACTTTTGGGATTTTTTAGAAATTTGTAATTGATTTTCAAGAAGTACTGAGATAATTCATTTATTTACCCATCATTCTCCAGAAAAATAGGCTCTTAATCCTCTCAAATTAAGAAATTTTTGGATAATTTTATGGAATTGTACAAGATTCTCATGAAAAACTGGGAAATATTAATTATATGACCCTGATTCTCAAGAGAATTGGCCATTAGGTCCTCGCCATTCAAGAACTTTTGGGATTTTTTAGAAATTTGTAATTGATTTTCAAGAAATACTGGGATATTTTATTTGTAATACCAACATTCTCCAGAGAAATAGGCTCTTAATCCTCTCAAATTAAGAAATTTTTGGATAATTTTATGGAATTGTACCAGATTCTCATCAAAAACTGGGAAATATTAATTATCAGACCATGATTCTCAAGAGAATTGGCCATTTTGTCATCGCCATTCAAGAAATTATGGGAATTTTTAGAAATATGTAATTGATTTCCAAGAAATACTGAGATAATTCATTTATTTAACCATCATTCTCCAGAAAAATAGGCTCTTAATCCTCTCAAATTGAGAAATTTTTGGATAATTTATGAATGTACCAGGATTCTCATGAAAAACTGGGAAATATTAATTATAAGACCATGATTCTCAAGAGAATTGGCCATTTAGGTCCTCGCCATTCAAGAACTTTTGGGATTTTTAGAAATTTGTAATTGATTTTCAAGAAATACTGGGATATTTTAATTGTAATACCATCATTCTCCAGAAAAATAGGTCCTAATACTCTCAACTTGAGAATTTTTGGATTAATTTAGGTAATGTACAGTTTTCATGAAAAACTGGGAAATATTAATTATATGACCATGATGCTCAAGAGAATTGGCAATTAGTTCCTCGCCATTCAAGAACTTTGGGATTCATTAGAAATGTGTAATTGATTTTCAAGAAATACTGAGATAATCATTTATTTAACATCATTCTCCAGAAAAATAGGCTATAATCCTCTAAATTGAGAAAATTTTGGATAATTTAGGTAAATTGTACCAGGTTTCATGAAAAACTGGGAAATATTAATTATATGACCATGATTCTCAAGAGAATTGGCCATTATGTCTCGCCATTCAAGAACTTTTGGGATTTATTAGAAATTTGTAATTGATTTTCAAGAAATACTGAGATAATTCATTTATTTAACCATCATTCTCCAGAGAAATAGGCTCTTAATCCTCTCAAATTAAGAAATTTTGGATAATTTTATGGAATTGTACCAGATTCTCATCAAACACTGGGAAATATTAATTATCAGACCATGATTCTCAAGAGAATTGGCCATTTTGTCCTCGCCATTCAAGAACTTTTGGGATTTTTTAGAAATTTGTAATTGATTTTCAAGAAATACTGGGATATTGTAATTGTAATACCATCATTCTCCAGAGAAATTGGATCATAAACCTCACAACTTGAGAAATTTTTGGATTAATTTAGGTAAATGTACCAGGTTTTCATGAAAAACTGGGAAATATTAATTATATGACCATGATTCTCAAGAGAATTGGCCATTTTGTCATCGCCATTCAAGAAATTATGGGAATTTTTAGAAATATGTAATTGATTTCCAAGAAATACTGAGATAATTCATATATTTAACCATCATTCTCCAGAAAAATAGGCTCTTAATCCTCTAAAATTGAGAAATTATTGGATAATTTTATGGAACTGTACCAGATTCTCATCAAAAACTGGGAAATATTAATTATATGACCATGATTCTCAAGAGAATTGGCCATTTTGTCCTCGCCATTCAAGAACTTTTGGGATTTTTTAGAATTTTGTAATTGATTTTCAAGAAATACTGGGATATTTTAATTGTAATACCATCATTCTCCAGAGAAATTGGCTCTGAATCCTCTAAACATGAGAAATTTTTGGAATATTCAATGTAATTGTACAAGATTCTCATGAAAAACTGGGAAATATTAATTATATGACCCTGATTCTCAAGAGAATTGGCCATTAGGTCCTCGCCATTCAAGAACTTTTGGGATTTTTTAGAAATTTGTAATTGATTTTCAAGAAATACTGGGATATTTTATTTGTAATACCAACATTCTCCAGAGAAATAGGCTCTTAATCCTCTCAAATTAAGAAATTTTTGGATAATTTTATGGAATTGTACCAGATTCTCATCAAAAACTGGGAAATATTAATTATCAGACCATGATTCTCAAGAGAATTGGCCATTTTGTCATCGCCATTCAAGAAATTATGGGAATTTTTAGAAATATGTAATTGATTTCCAAGAAATACTGAGATAATTCATTTATTTAACCATCATTCTCCAGAAAAATAGGCTCTTAATCATCTAAAATTGAGAAATTTTTGGATTAATTTAGGTAAATGTACCAGGTTTACATGAAAAACTGGGAAATATTAATTATATGACCATGATGCTCAAGAGAATTGGCCATTAGGTTCTCGCCATTCAAGAACTTTTGGGATTTATTAGAAATTTGTAATTGATTTTCAAGAAATACTGAGATAATTCATTTATTTAACCATCATTCTCCAGAGAAATAGGCTCTTAATCCTCTCAAATTAAGAAATTTTTGGATAATTTTATGGAATTGTACAAGATTCTCATGAAAAACTGGGAAATATTAATTATATGACCCTGATTCTAAAGAGAATTGGCCATTAGGTCCTCGCCATTCAAGAACTTTTGGGATTTTTTAGAAATTTGTAATTGATTTTCAAGAAATACTGGGATATTTTATTTGTTATACCAACATTCTCCAGAGAAATAGGCTCTTAATCCTCTCAAATTAAGAAATTTTTGGATAATTTTATGGAATTGTACCAGATTCTCATCAAAAACTGGGAAATATTAATTATCAGACCATGATTCTCAAGAGAATTGGCCATTTTGTCATCGCCATTCAAGAAATTATGGGAATTTTTAGAAATATGTAATTGATTTCCAAGAAATACTGAGATAATTCATTTATTTAACCATCATTCTCCAGAAAAATAGGCTCTTAATCATCTAAAATTGAGAAATTTTTGGATTAATTTAGGTAAATGTACCAGGTTTACATGAAAAACTGGGAAATATTAATTATATGACCATGATGCTCAAGAGAATTGGCCATTAGGTTCTCGCCATTCAAGAACTTTTGGGATTTATTAGAAATTTGTAATTGATTTTCAAGAAATACTGAGATAATTCATTTATTTAACCATCATTCTCCAGAGAAATAGGCTCTTAATCCTCTCAAATTAAGAAATTTTTGGATAATTTTATGGAATTGTACCAGATTCTCATCAAACACTGGGAAATATTAATTATCAGACCATGATTCTCAAGAGAATTGGCCATTTTGTCCTCGCCATTCAAGAACTTTTGGGATTTTTTAGAAATTTGTAATTGATTTTCAAGAAATACTGGGATATTGTAATTGTAATACCATCATTCTCCAGAGAAATTGGATCATAAACCTCACAACTTGAGAAATTTTTGGTTTAATTTAGGTAAATGTACCAGGTTTTCATGAAAAACTGGGAAATATTAATTATATGACCATGATTCTCAAGAGTTTTGGCCATTTTGTCATCGCCATTCAAGAAATTATGGGAATTTTTAGAAATATGTAATTGATTTCCAAGAAATACTGAGATAATTCATATATTTAACCATCATTCTCCAGAAAAATAGGCTCTTAATCCTCTAAAATTGAGAAATTATTGGATAATTTTATGGAACTGTACCAGATTCTCATCAAAAACTGGGAAATATTAATTATATGACCCTGATTCTCAAGAGAATTGGCCATTTTGTCCTCGCCATTCAAGAACTTTTGGGATTTTTTAGAATTTTGTAATTGATTTTCAAGAAATACTGGGATATTTTAATTGTAATACCATCATTCTCCAGAGAAATTGGCTCTGAATCCTCTAAACATGAGAAATTTTTGGAATATTCAATGTAATTGTACAAGATTCTCATGAAAAACTGGGAAATATTAATTATATGACCCTGATTCTCAAGAGAATTGGCCATTAGGTCCTCGCCATTCAAGAACTTTTGGGATTTTTTAGAAATTTGTAAGTGATTTTCAAGAAATACTGAGATAATTCATTTATTTAACCATCATTCTCCAAAAAAATAGGCTCTTAATCCTCTAAAATTGAGAAATTTTTGGATAATTTTATGGAATTGTACCAGATTCTCATCAAAAACTGGGAAATATTAATTATCAGACCATGATTCTCAAGAGAATTGGCCATTTTGTCATCGCTATTCAAGAAATTATGGGAATTTTTAGAAATATGTAATTGATTTCCAAGAAATACTGAGATAATTCATTTATTTAACCATCATTCTCCAGAAAAATAGGCTCTTAATCCTCTAAAATTGAGAAATTTTTGGATAATTTTATGGAATTGTACCAGGTTTTCATGAAAAACTGGGAAATATTTATTATATGACCATGATTCTCAAGAGAATTGGCCATTAGTTCCTCGCCATACAAGAACTTTTGGGATTTTTTAGAAATTTGTAATTGATTTTCAAGAAATACCGAGATAATTCATTTATTTAACCATCATTCTCCAGAAAAATAGGCTCTTAATCCTCTAAAATTGAGAAATTTTTGGATAATTTTATGGAATTGTACCAGGTTTTCATGAAAAACTGGGAAATATTAATTATATGACCATGATTCTCAAGAGAATTGGCCATTTTGTCCTCGCTATTCAAGAACTTTTGGGATTTTTTAGAAATTTGTAATTGATTTTCATCAATTTGGTACATTTACCTAAATTAATCCAAAAATTTCTCAAGTTGTGAGGTTTATGAGCCAATTTCTCTGGAGAATGATGGTATTACAATTAAAATATCCCAGTATTTCTTGAAAATCAATTACAAATTTCTAAAAAATCCCAAAAGTTCTTGAATGGCGAGGACAAAATGGCCAATTCTCTTGAGAATCATGGTCTGATAATTAATATTTCCCAGTGTTTGATGAGAATCTGGTACAATTCCATAAAATTATCCAAAAATTTCTCAATTTTAGAGGATTAAGAGCCTATTTTTTTGGAGAATGATGGTTAAATAAATGAATTATCTCAGTATTTCTTGGAAATCAATTACAAATTTCTAAAAAATCCCAAAAGTTCTTGAATGGCGAGGACAAAATGGCCAAATCTCTTGAGAATCATGGTCTGATAATTATTATTTCCCAGTTTTTCATGAGAATCTTATACAATTCCATAAAATTATCCAAAAATTTCTCAATTTGAGAGGTTTCAGAGCCTATTTCTCTGGAGAATGATAGTTAAATTAATGAATTATCTCAGTATTTCTTGAAAATCAATTACAAATTTCTAATGAATCCCAAAAGTTCTTGATTGGCGAGGACCTAATGGCCAATTCTCTTGAGAATCATGGTCATATAATTAATATTTCCCAGTTTTTCATGAAAACCTGGTACATTTACCTAAATTAATCCAAAAATTTCTCAAGTTGAGAGGTTTATGAGCCAATTTCTCTGGAGAATGATGGTATTACAATTAAAATATCCCAGTATTTCTTGAAAATCAATTACAAATTTCTAAAAAATCCCAAAAGTTCTTGAATGGCGAGAACCTAATGGCCAATTCTCTTGAGCATCATGGTCATATAATAAATATTTCCCAGTTTTTCATGAAAACCTGGTACATTTACCTAAATTAATCCAAAGATTTCTCAAGTTGTGAGGTTTATGAGCCTATTTTTCTGGAGAATGATGGTTAAATAAATGAATTATCTCAGTATTCCTTTGAAAATCAATTACAAATTTCTAAAAAATCCCAAAAGTTCTTGAATGGCGAGGACCTAATGGCCAATTCTCTTGAGAATTATGGTCTTATAATTAATATTTCCCAGTTTTTCATGAAAACCAGGTACATTTACCTAAATTAATCCAAAAATTTCTCAATTTGAGAGGTTTCAGAGCCAATTTCTCTGGAGAATGATGGTATTACAGTTAAAATATCCCAGTATTTCTTGAAAATCAATTACAAATTTCTAAAAAATCCCAAAAGTTCTTGAATTGCGAGGACAAAGAGCCCAATTCTCTTGAGAATCATGGTTATATAATTAATATTTCCCAGTTTTTCATGAGAATCTGGTACAATTATTGTCGTGGTGGAATTATTATGATGTTTTTTATTAAAATTAATAAAAAAAAGTGAAAAATTTAATGAACTCATTTTTAGATATTCAATAAATTGATCATAAAAATATATATACAATAGTAATTTTAAAAATAAAACTAATATTCATTTTTCGTGTACAAGAATATATCATTGAATTTAAATATTCCTTCTAAGTACACTACATTAATTTCCTCAATGATGAGGTTAACTCGATATCTTTAATAATAGGGAAATTTAAAATGATACATCAAAGTACCAAATAGCTATCAAAAAACCTTATTTTCTAATATAAATCCTAAAATTTTGAATTATTCTTGCATTATTCTTTACACAAAAATTAACTTGAAAGTTAACACGTTAATCATAAAAAAAAGTTACTTATTAAGTTAAAAGTTAATTTGAAAAAAAAAGTAACGAGTTAATTAACTTAACGATTTAACTTTTAATTGGTTAATGCCCAGCCTGGCTGTTTATTAATATTATTTATAACCATTTTTTTTTTTTTTTAAACGAGAATAAATAATTGTATACTTGTACCAAAATAGCTATGCTCGATAGGTTCCTATATAATATAAAGTTTATAAATTATTAAAGATACATAATGAAAACGATATTAATACTTTCCCATTTATTCGTGTATTTTGAACATACTATATGTTTAATCGGGTATTAATATAATATTTAATACTAACAAATTAATAATTAGCTTTATGTGGTACCAATTAATATTTTTTTTTTTTTAATATGTAAATATAAAAAATAATATTTTTTTTTTCAGTTGTATAGAGTCCATTAATTGTATTTGGTTTTTACGCGTTTAAATCTCTCGTAGTGTATGTATACATTTTCATAAATATCTATAAACCTTTGCCGAAACATACCTACTTAATATAATATAGTATGTACTACTCCCCATATAATTTATATTTTTATTTAGTTTCAGTAATATTTTCCAAAAATCATGTGTTCACAATTTAAATAAAATTGGCTGAGGTATTTTGACTAAAAGGTATTTTTGCCATAATACACGCATACCTATACATATATGCTGTGCGTAGCATGCTTGGTGAATACCTCAATATTTTAATTTTAAGTTGTAGACAAAACGTTTTCATCGTTTTATACATATATATATATAATAATTATATGGTACAGCATTATAACGTTTAGCCCAGATATTAGTATCGTTAAAATAGATATTTAGTATATCTAATCTAATAAACAAAGTTTTCCCACCAAAACATTTCCCTATCGTAATACCCTTAGTGGGAATGTAAGATATAATTATCTCGACGCGCTCGTCGTTGTCCGTAGACACGCAGCTGTCAGTTTTCGATTCATCTGTGCAGTTCTCGCGCCAACCATAAAACCACAGATCCACAGACTCGAAGAAAAGATACCAAATCGATCGAAAATATTTTTGTGAGTTTTTTCGATTAGTTGACAACGATACGCTACAAATAAATGAGCGGCGCGGAATCGGTGTCGGTGACACGAGGGAAAAAACGGAGAAATCGAGGAGCGTGGATACAGTTTATACAATGAGAAAGCAGGATAATGCAGTTTAATTATGGGAAGAGGGTCCCGGTGGTCGAATCGGTATGGTGCAACGACCACAGGGCGCTATTGAAAGAGGCCACTTAAAATTAACTTAAAAACTAGGTATCCGCATCCAGATCCCGTGGCGTTGGAAGCGGCAACTGCACCTGAATCTCGTCTTGACGTTTAGGGCGGCCTTTCGCACAACACTGCGTGTTGCTGGCGGACTTACGGTTGGATGACAAGTTGCGGTTATCTCGTACTGTACCAGACCATGGAAGTTAGTGGAATTAATGTATAAAAAATAATAAAATACTTGTTCTTATATACTGCAATAGCACTCGATATTCATTTATTATACGAATAATTGTCGTGGCTACACTAGAGCACGACGACTGCAATGTTACAGTGTTACAGAAAAAGTTCGTGCCATAATGGTGACGAGAGAAAAAACAGAACAAAAAACACAATATTTATTATATTTATACACGTACAGTACGTAATAATAAAAAATGTGTTGTGATGAAGACGACGAGTTAACACACACACACACACAAAGATACAGAGAATTGATAATATGCAAAATATAGTTGAACAATGATAATTACAGAAAAATATAAAGACTATAGACATTTAATACAATTATACGACTTTTACATAAATGTAGAGGAGGAGGATGGTGATTCGACCAGCGCACCGATTACTGGCCTTATCACTCTGCCAATTATGGCAAGTCGACCGGTTGTCTACCTTAACGCAAACAATATGTAGTTTTTACTATTTGAGGAATAAATATATACAGAAATATAAATAGATAAGATGTGAAAATAATTTAATTGGTAGCAGGTCAATGCCACAATTTGATAAACAGTTTAACGGGTGTGTGTTTATGATCATTTATCCAAACAACATACATAATAATGACAAAGATTTTGACTAACTGACAAACTACGGCCAAAGACCATTGCTTATTACTAGGTATTGGATTTGAAGACAAAATATTTTTTAATAATAATTATACTAGAAAATTGTATATAAAAATGTGGTTTATTCAATATAAATCATATATATATGTATATATAAATTCGTTTGGTTTAAAGACTCGAAAATATTTATTTAAAAAAATGAAGACCAAAAAGCAATTCTAATCGAAAACGAAAGCTTCTTAAGCAACTTAAATTAAATTTTCTATTAAATCTACTTCGATCTTGTACATATATTTTTATTTAGTTATCATGGATATGTTTAATGATGTAATTGAAAGTAATTATTTTGAGTCTTTTTCTGAATATAATTCATATTTAAATAACAAAAATGAATCTTTATTAAATATTATATGTTTTAACATAAGAAGTGTGAATGCACATTTTGACGAGCTGCTTTTATTATTAGAAAATGATGTAAATAATAAGAAAATTGATATTATAGTTTTAACTGAGACGTGGCATGACTCACTATTTTGTCACTATATGATACCCGGTTACAGTATATTGTTCTCTAGTACAAAAAGGAAACCAAAATTATGGTATAATTTTTGTGAAAAATCATCTAAATGCGGATTTTTATGACTATGATTTTGTAGAATATTGTTACGGACCCATACTGTCTGTACTAATAATTACCTACACTTAAGATTGTGCAATGACATATTTTCATATTTTATAAGTAATATTACAGGCATACGAGTACAGGACACGAGAGTGTGGAATACTATATTATGATATACATATAACATTCTTATATATTATACCTAGCTTTATTATTTTAATATTTTATACGATTTGACGATTTATTTTGTACTCGAGTGCTTCTCATTCTCGTATCAAATGTACTTATAGTATATTATATTGGTTGTAAATATAATTATTTAATTAATAATTTAAAAAAAATAAATGTATATTGGTGTCAACTAGTTTTGTTATATTTTGAATTGGCTTCAATTTGTTTATTTGTTATTATTAAATTTAATAAATAAATAATCTGTAATAGACGTACTAACTAATTAAAAATAATTACAGTATTTGACTGATTTATGTGAATAATTAATAGAATTAGGGATTTAAATTACTTATTATTTAGACTATTATAAGTTATCGAGTTATATCGTAAGTACATTGATTCCGTTTGTCACTTTATTCAACAGGCTATTATTTATTCATATGTAACCGTGCAGATTGTAGGTACATAAGGTATTTTTTTGTTATATCGATTTAAATTTCATAATTTTTTTTCATATGTGGTTCAGCGATAATAAAATTAACTAAATCATCAAATTCTCTTCAAGTTTAAAAAAATAATTATTCAAATCGTACTTTTATTAAACAAATTATAATAATTTTATGTGACGTGAGATATTTAATACGGCGTGCAGAATAATAATACACGAAATATAATAATTAATATTACATAAAATTCGATATCGGTTAAAATATTATTCGGTCACCAACATTATTGTTATCGTATTGACAATAATTATTTATAACTGCGATATGAAAACCAGTTTAGATCATTGTGCGGCACGGTTGCAGTCGCGCGCGGGGTGGTAGCATGAATATTGTTCTCGAACGCTGCCGCTATACTTAGCAGAGCAGCACATGACGACTGTAAATTTATGATTTTTTTAACCAAAAACATGTTTTTGTACTTCCCATTTTCCTCAGCTCTCATTAGTCGTAGAAACATAATTTATACACCAAAATAAACTTAAGAAGTTCCTCTAGAGGACTGCGTTCCACTTTTTTTATATCTTTTTTTTCTATTTTATATGATTTTTTAAACATTTTAAAAATTTTGAAAATTTCAAATGCAAATATCTCCAGTTTGAAAAAAAAAATTCAAAAATCTGGAACGAGGTCGTCTAGAGGAACTTCTCAAGTTTATTTTGGTGTACAAATCATGTTTCTACGACTATCGAAAGCTGATGAAAATGGGAAGTACGAAAGCATGTTTTTATGGTCGATTTTTCGCTACCAGAACGGCCTCTTAATATATTAATTTAACGATTAAAGTAAAACCACACGTCTCCTTGCAAAAAGTAAAAGCTCGATATCTCTGCAATTCAATAAGAATTATGTATTAGAATACACAAACAGTCTTTTCGGGACCCCCTCGTATGACGGAGTCACCACCCACTCTTGTAAGAAATCATATATATAAGGGAGACCGAAACGAGAGCTCGGCAGACGGTTAGGGATATCCAAGACGCTCAGAGGCCGATCGTAACACCACTCATTGTCTTTTAAATCAGTATTTGGAGTCAAGTCGTAACACCACTTTCCATCTATTATATATATTTTACACTAAGCTTATAATATTTGTATTCGTGCAAGAATTACTTTAATAAACATTAACTTATACTTGAAAACCCAACGACGTGTTCATTTTGTGCGTTGATGCATACATTGACCTAGTCGGGCTTAATTTTTTCAAAACGTAATAAAATTTTATTTATGTATTCGAGATAACGAAAAACGTTTAATTTTATTTCGAGTTATTGAGTGCAAAACACTATCAAGTGTAATGCAAGTTTCAAGGGGATTTCAATGTAGTTTGATATAACGACGTTCGACACAATAAGAATATACTTTGCTCATAGAATAAAGTCTATAGTTAGAAAAGTAAATGCACTATAATTAGAAAGCAGTTTAAATTTGAAATAATCAAAGTTTTTTTTATTTTTTCTAAGTGTACATGTCAGAATGATTATATTATTAAAATATCAAAAAATACAAATACATTTTATACCTAGTTTTTCTTAAAGATTTTAAAAGAAAAATGGAAGTAGATAGTATTAAATCACGTAGAAGACAAATTAAACTTACATACAAATTAATCAAAACAATAACTTCTTTAAATTCGAAAATCATAAAAACTATAGAAAATTTTGTTGATAATAAATCTTCATAGTCCTAAAAGAAATTTGTTTCTTTACATTTACATTCAATTAATAATGAACTTCATGTACGTAGTTTTTTCTGAATTCATAATTAAGCCCAGTTCACTTGTACATTTATACAATAATTGTGGACCTTTCGTTGCTTTGAGGTATATCCCTTCCCAACATTTATACGAAAATAACAGACAGTATCATTTTCCGTCATTTATATCATTTTCAGGTTATTATTCTTATGTACAGATAGAACATAATCTGAGGAGGAATTAGCTAGCCTAATATTTGTGTATTGTTTCTAGAAAAAATGTGAAGTTGAGTTAAAATTGTTCAAATACTACAAGCTTCACTAGTAATAAGAGTCCTTAATGAAGTTAAATACTAAATTTCCTTCAATGACTTTAAATTAAAGAATTTTTTTTAAATAAATAAATAATATTAAACAAATTATTTTAAGCTCGAATAATTATTTATGTAGGTACCTACATTAGGTAATTAAGTATAAGACTTAATATTCTGAAATTTTGCCAAAATTCAATGAAGTGATTTACTTAGGTAATCTTAACTAATAACTTATTTAAATCAATTAATTTAATTACTATTATAGGTATAACAAGTGGAGTAACCAATACATCATTATCCGTATTTTGATGAAGTTCTTTAAAGAAGAAAATACATTATTCATACAGGGAATAGCTCCTTCCTTAATAATAGCATGTTTATAGTTTTCCTAATATTTAAAAAAAAAATCAATACATTTTAATATATAATACTCGTATTAAAAAGAAGTTATAAATTATTACCTTGACCAAAATATTGTCTTTAGAATCTTTCACAATTTTTTCTCTAACAATATCTGCTAGTGAAATATGTTTTTCACAGATTCTCTGTCCGACACTTAATCCCTGAAAAACATTTCTCCGAGTTTCTAGTCTTTTACTAGTCACCACAAAACTTGTAATACCTTCAGTACTTTTTTTACATAAACAACATAATTGAGCCATTTTAAACGAATGAAATAATATAAAATATAGTAACTGAGAAATAATTGTATTATATACAATAGTTAATACATTTTTTTTAACTTTGTATTATATTATTCAAAGACCATGATCTTTAACATAGAATATATTTAATTAAATTGTATTTTGATGCTTTTATTCATTAAAACATCTTAAAAAAGTGTATATATAATTGAAGTGCTTAGTGCACCATCTACTATATAGTTCTATATACAATCAATACATTAGCGTTTGTACAATCAAATTCTAGAGCGCAGCACTATACTAGATCCGAATTTTTACCGTGATAAAAACATTCAAGCGTCGCCTTGCCAGACCTATTATTCTAAGGACTAAGATCGTGATTTTACTTTTTATGTTACATTTTATTATTATTATTATTATTATTTGACACAATTATAGCCTATAGGCGACTGATTCACATGTTACTGCTACCACCCACTACTCTGAAACAAAAAGATATGGCTTCACTGCGTGTACATTTCTACTCGCGATATTTTTGTCTTATTTATAATATTATAATATTATTATCTTGATTTTTTATTATTTTTTATTTTTGTAATCACTCAACATTTTATTAACAAAATTTGCGAAACTAAAAATATACCCATTACCCACACAAAGCCATATATTCGTTACTCAAATAGATACAATTATAATACAAATACAAATATATTATCCAGTTAGCAAATTTATTTTCTTAAAATGTATTATTAATTTAAAAAAAACCTTGTGGTTTTTATAACATTTCCAGATGGTTCTAAGCATCTCTTTTGATGTTTATTATATTACATTTTATTAGAATTTTTTGGCCGTAGATATGTTGTTAATTAAAGGTTTTTAAATTCTTATTATTGCAAAATTAAAATATATGTAAACAGTATTTAAGTTAATTGGAAAGTAAATAACTGTAATTCGAAAATTAAAGCAGATATTGTAGTGCAGGTTTTACAGACAAATTAAAAACAAATCTGTTATAAAAAATAATATTAGTGCATCAAATATTATATTACAGTTGATATTTCTTCTCCACCCTTCTCTTAGCACTGGTTAGACATTCTCTTATAGCCATAATTACCTCATCATAGCAGCTTTTAAAATGTGACTTTTTAATAGCTTCTATATAACAGACAAAATTGTATAAACAATACTACTATATTACTATAAAAAAATATATTTAATTGAATTACCAAGTATTACTTTATTTATAGATAATATTGAAAATGTATTTTTATTTCTTAGTCCGTAGTAAGTATATTCAGTTAACACTTTATCTGCAAACCCCTTAAATTGCAAAACTTAATTACTTTTCTTGGAAATTAACGAAGTCCAATTTTAAAATTTGAATCACATACATTTTATAGTTATTTTAATTTTAATATTAAAATATAATTATATAAATAATATTTTAATATTTAAGTAAAATATTCGCTAACGAATTAACGAAAAATAATAATTTGAACGTTAAAATTCATAAAAAAAAGCCCTACTATTTTATGATATTTTAAATATAGGTTGCCATTTTAAAATCAAAAGTCAATAATGTTTTCACTATTAAATATAAGAGTAAAAAAAATAAAAATTTTACATAATTTTAGAAAAATATAAAACTGAACATTTTGAAAAAAAAGTTAACACTTTTTGAAATAATGAGTGTTGTTTGATAAAATAATCACTTTGTTAACATATATATTTAATAATCCGTAAAATACTCTAGGTAAAAATATCCCATGGTACAAAAGAATACTAATACAATTACTATATAATTATAAGAGTAAAATACGAGTAGTGAGTATATTTAGTAAAAGTTATGCTAATTCATATGTGTAGTTAAAATCAATTTTTTTTTTTTTTTGTTTATTCATATAGTATATTAAATGTGATGCCACCGACTCTACTTATTAACCATCTACAACCAGCAGAAACTATAAAAAATTAAGTGAAAATAAAATGTTTGATTATTATATTAAAATGTTTGAAATTTTCACAATCACTGTGACATAGGTGATAATTTATAAATAAATCAAATTAATTTTTATCTGAATGAGTCAATATTTTTCTCTTTATTAAAAATATAAAAATATATAAATAGAATACTTTTAGAGTAAAATGTATTGTTTGTTAACATTTCATACTATTGACTTTAAATAACTCAACATTCTTAACATTAATTTGAGTTTAAATAATTTAGATTAATTGTTTTTCATTGATATGATTCGTTTATGAAAGGAGTTCTGTATAGGCAATTTTTGGGCTAAATATTATTAACAATTTTTTCAAAATAGTAATCATTAGTAGTAATAGTAGTTCAATCTACAACTGTGTGGTCTAGACTTACCGAGTTTTAAATATTATTTTGTACTATAATATGTTGAGTAATTTTAAATATTTAGAAGCATATTTCACTGAGTATTTTGGAATAAGTTACGATTAATGTAAATTTCCGTTTATTTTGGAACAAGACATATTTATAAATTCAATGATTTGGCAATCCATAAGTTCAGTATACATATAAATATAATCATTATTTGTTAAACACCTTATTTCAAACCATAAGGCCCTTTTTTTAACATAATGTAATTTTTTTACACTTAATACATAGATTCTATTTCTAAAACTAATATAATCATATTTCATATTAAAGTAAAATGTAACACTGTAATGATAGTTACAATTCCTGTCGGATACAAGTTCATTATATTATAATATTATAAACATAAAGGGGCCACGCTACGGTTATTATTTAAGGGACATTTGGGCAATTCCTAAGCTCGTCTTAGCCGCCCGAGATCTATGTGTTAGTTGTAAATGATTATTAATGTGAGTGAAATGCGACACGGGCACCGACTGGAGTACGCGCATGCACATGTCAATAACTCGATAACAATAAAAATTCACTATACGAATTTTACGACAACTTACTTATTGATTTGACAAAATTAAAGTTAATTAACGTTGCTAATCTTAATAATTCTGCAAAAATGTGTAAATTCAGCAGAAAAATGTCAGGTAGTATCAACGTAACGCCATTTTTCCAATGATAATGTACGAATATGCATTAACGTAATTTAAACTTAATATATTCAAGTATTCTTACATATAATTTGATTTAAGTTTGACCAACTATTATACTTACACCTAAAATACACGTATAACGTCGTTAATTCAACGCAATTTTTCCACAGAAAATATACGAAAGTGCATCAATGTAATTTAAACTTTATTATTAGTGTATTCTATCAGATAAATCATTTATGTTCGACTTCTCAAAAATATAAGTATCCATTATGCATTAATGTATTTTTAACCCAATATATTCGTGTATTCGTTCACATAAATTGATTTAAGTTCGACTAATTATAATAAAAATACACCAAAAATACAAGTACCTTCAACGTAAAGCAATTTTTCAACCGAAAATATACGAAAATGCATTAATGTAATTTAAATTTTATATATTCGTATATTCTTACAGATAAATCTTTTATTTTCCATCTCTCAAAAATATAAGTATCCATTATGCATCAACGTAATTTAAACCTAATATAATCGTGTATTCTTACAAATAAATTGATTTAAGTTCGACTAACTATTAAACTTTTCACCAAAAATAGACCTAGTCTCAACGTTAATTAAACGTGATAATGTATCAAAGAATTATAAACCGATTATATTCATGTATTTGTTCACATATATTGATTGGAGTTCGACTAATTATTATACTTTTACACCAAAAACACATGTATTATCAAAGTTAATTAATCGCGAATTATCACCGAAATATTATGAATATGTATCAACATAATTTAAACCTTATATATTCGTTTAATCTTACACATCTATTGATTTTAGTTCGACTAATTATTATACTTTTACACCAAAAATACACGTATTATCGACGTTAATTCAACGCAATTTTTCCACAAAAAATATACAATAATTCATTAATGTATTTGAAATGCGATGCGGGCACTGACTGGAGTACGCACATGTACATATCAATAACTCGATAACCATAAAAATTCACTATACGAATCTTATGACAACTTACTTATTGATTTAACAAAATTAAAGTTAGTTAACGTTAGCTGACCTTAATAATTCTGCAAAAATATGTAAATTTAGCAGAAAAATGTCTGTAGATCGTACGTATATTTTCTGTGGAAAAATTGCGTTGAAGTTATGTCGATAATACGTGTGGTTTTAGTGTATATGTATAATAGTTAGTCAAACTTAAATCAATATATGTGTAAAAATCACGTCGACAGATGATATTTAGTATTTCTGAATGGGTGAAAAAATTTTAATTTTAAAATAATTAAGTTAATTTACTACAATATATTATTTAAGCCCGTCTTTTTTATAACATTTTGTATACTAACTTACCTTTTAAATTAATTATGCAGGTAGGTCAACCCCAAAAAAAAATGTTTAAGAGTATCAACTTTATATATTTTTCTAGTTTTCACACAATTATAAAATTATTCAAACAAATTAAATTGTAACACTTTATTGAAAATCGAAATAACAAGTAGAATTAACGACAAAATAAACAAAACATTAAATTTTGTCATGGTATTTATATTGGTATTTCAAAGTGGAAATATTTCAATTATTTCATAAAAATATAGTTCTAAAAGTTAACATATGGGCGATAGCAGTTATTTTTTACAGCTGTTATCAATGTTTGGTGTTTGCTATCAATATTCGGTATCTGTATTTCAAGGTGGATATATCAATCCACCTTGCTGTGTTTTAAATAGAATATCAAAGCCGTTTATTATGTAATCTCTTAGATAGTTAGATCATTTACGATCTTAGTGTAACCTCAAACGTCTCAATCCTGTACTATATTTTTAACCGTGGTCCTTTCCTATTTATTTTATATTTATATTTTATAGCAATTGCCCTTTATTTCTTATTTTAATGTTCACGAGTGTAATCTAGAAGCAATTACTGGTCGTGTATAAAGGATATAAGACTAGTAGATATTTTTATTTCTATTACAATATGTATTTTTAATTCTAATTGATTATTACATATTCTGATCATAATTGTGCTCTAAAAGATAACAATACCTATAGGCTATAAGATAATACACTCGATAAAATAAAAAGGAATTGTTTTATACATATTCCTTTGCTTTTAAAATTGTCAGGTGCAATACAAATCCATAAGTATTTAGTAATAAATAGTAATTATTAACGTATATTTTATATTACATACCGAATTTTTATGATCGAGCTCGTATCCATTTACTAAATATTTAGTATAATAGACTATATTATCCTTATTCCTTAGTATTTAAAGTAGAATATTTCCAAAAATTTTCATTCAAATTTCGATTACAATATGTCAACATTTTCAGAAAAATTACCTGATTCATATTTTTCTTTAAAATACATATGTTCTCATTTGAAAAACCAAAGTTTGTATCGCCACAGAATACTGCTTAAATGTTTTGAAAACTCTAAATTTTTGAAAATATCGTCTTTAATTACATATAAAAAAATCAGAATTTGAATATAATGCATAAATGAAGTGTGCATATTTAAAAAATCACCCTGTATAATGTATTCTTCAAAGTTAAAATGAATGTAATATTCAATTGTTTTAATATATTTTCACTGGGTTCGAATTTAATTAATGCAATTGTGTATAAATAACTGCAGAAAATCGTAAAAAAAATATATTAATAATTAGAGGAACGGGTAGCATATTATATTATTACTAATCTGCACACGTGAAATAAAAACCATGAATGAAAAACGGACCTATTATGATCTGGGTAATGCGTTTGGAGCGAAAATTTAAATTATTACAGATTTATTATTAACTCAATATTGTATATAGTGCGTATTGGTACTCGTAATATTATAATAGCACACAGTTTGATAACATTTCATAGTAATGTAAAAGTTTAAACTTATAATTCACATTAGCATATAATATAATAAAAATAAATATGTGTATACCATTATTTATATTGTATTTTCTTGACTATTTTGAGATCTGTATGATATATTACTAGATAATATAATTTATCAACAAAAATATTAGTGTTCGGAAAAATAAACGGGCCCGCAAAATCCTAATGTCGACCGTGTTTATAATTGATGAACATACAGGTATTTGCTGATTTGTAATAAACAACTACGCTGTCCTCGTCGTCTGGGCGATTTTCGAAATCATCTGCCACGGCGGTAAGCGAAGATATTCTTAACATGTTTATTTGTCATTTTGTCAATCTAAATCCAAGACGTGTACAACCTGCACGGCTGCACAATTCCTCATAAAAAAAATGGCTTCTCAATTCACCGATATCAACGCAACCAGAGCGTTCTTGGACTACGCGTTCCAGGAGCTTCAATAACCATCCTGGACCGGATCACAGAAATCGAAAACACCTTGATAGAAGCAGACGAGTCCGCCGAAGAGTCCGCTGACGAAACCACCGATAAGTCCTGAACACTAGGAACGCCTACCGTAGTCGACGACGGGAAACTCGCGGAGAACTGCTACGTGATCTTGGAGCCGGCTAAAGGTCCAGAAGTCAGAAATAGTTATGGCGAGATCGTGGGCTGGCTTCGCCTGGATGGTACACCCGCGCAAAGCGCTCCCCGCCGTTTTGCCACGGCGTGGCGGAGCGTCAAGCGCTTTATGTTGGAAGCATGCTACATCCGGCGTAGATAGCGTCGGTCATTTTAATAATTATAAAATACTTAATAATATATTTAAACATTTAATTACTATTGGCTTTATGTACCAAGGGAAGACATTGTATTAAATTAAATTTTTATAATGACGACTCTATAAAAAGAAATTATACTAAATTTAATTTTCGTAATGATGACCTAACCTAACCTCGTAAATAAATAAATTTGATAACGTTGTACCCAATTCCTATTGTATTTTAATAATAAAAGAACGTGCGGAATCCTGTTAAAAAAATAAAAAAACGTGCGGAATCATATTCCTCCCGGTGTAGGTAAATAAGTACCTACGCGGGAATCAACTCGTATGCAGCCAAAATAGGTATAAATGTAATATATATATATATATATATTTTTACTTATTATTAAATCATCGTAAAATACCTAGAATACAAATAATTTCAGATATTTTACATCTCATCATTCAACCTAACCTATTAGCTTGTGTTAGAGATAGAGAGTAATATTAATAATTAAAAACCTAATTTATATTATATAATTATCATACTAAAGTGATGAATATATTAGATATTAAGATAATATTAACAATAGAAAAATTTTAAAAATGAGATAATTTTACAAATTAAATATAACGAAACATATTATGAAGGTCTTAGATTAATTGAGAAAATAACCAATGATATACAATTTTTTTAATATTAAATTTGGAACAGTGAATATTTTTTTTATATTGGCATGGCATACAGTTAAAATAAACAGACCCTAGATAATTTACAAAAGATTTATAAGAATATCTAACAGGTATATTGTACTTTATATTTTCTCTTTTACAATCCAACAATTTGTAATCTTTATCTTGACTGAACCTTTTAAAAGTGAATAAAATAGCAATTTTTTTATAAAGAAATCTAGTCTGTAAAACTCCCAACTCCTAACCTAACCTTGATCTGTAGAACTTTGCAGAGAGTGCTTATTTAAGCAAATTCTTATTATGTTATTCTGATTTATTTGCAATTTGTTTAAAACAGTATCACCCAATCCCCCCCATACTAACATTGTAAACACCAGCTTTAAAAATTGGTTTAATTACTGCTATTTTAAGGTTGTCTGGAAAAATACTTTGCTGTATGTAGAATTGCATTGCATTAGGAACAATTAAGGTTGTCGCCTTCAAAAATATCATCATTACAAATAACACACATTTTTACAAAATTAGAGAAAACCACTCGATTATAACGCAAAAATAATCGTATATAACGAGTTTAGAGATAAGCGAGTCATATTATATTTTTTATATTTTAAAGGTCTGCAGAAATGGTTATTAATGTTATTGTATAAAATATATGTATAACTGTAAAAGTTTTAAAGTATATAGCTTATAGTACAATTGGGTATAATTCAATCTATATCAATATGTGTATATAGTACATGTTTAAATGTTTTTGTGAGCACAATAATGAGTAACACCAGACTTGTTTTCCAAATCCTTAAAAGTGTTTTGATATTAACCGGGCCTAAGGCGAGAGTGATGAGATAATTCTCTACGAGACCTGAACACTTTCAAACATATGTAGGTAAAATGTGCACCACCATACGAGACGCTTACACATATTATTTTATTCTACCATCTGCTGTATACAACAATAACTATCGTATATTTATTTCGAAAATTGTCTGTTTTGATAGTATTCTACTATTGAATTTATGCAGGTTAGGTTAGGTTAGTGACCTATCTAAGAGTCAAAAACTTCTCAAAGTTTTTTCTATACGTATCATTTATATTACGTAAATATATTTTATATAGGTACCTAGTTTTTAACAAACCACAAAAATCGGTAAATATCATATAATTTTATTTTCTATTTTAAATATTGTTTTACATAATGTTTTTTTTAGAAAGGTGTGATTTTAGATTCGATTTGTGAAACTTGCCGTCATAATGTATTAACTTGACAATGTTACGAATATAAAATATTATTTGATTAATCGTATTAAATATTAATTTATAATATGTCAATACTTCACTAACAACTTTAAACCTCTCCATATTCCTGGATAAAATTAGATTAAAAAATTTATTCACGTTCAGTGAAACAGCAATTAGAAAAAGGAATACAAAGTTCTTTATATAAAAAACTTTATACATTTAATTCTTTGTATATTACGTATTTATCGATTTATCGTAGTTGTCGTTAGCTAATAATTAGGGCTGGGATTTGTATGTATATACAAAGCTTATACTAGCTTATAAAAATAAAAACTGTTTAATTACATGTAAGCATAATTATAATACTAGATAATAGATATATAAGAAAAATATTAATGTAATTAAAACAAATTGTAAAAAACATTTCGGAATACAAAGTAGTAGTAATACTGCAACTGAGCTATGTACGAGTATATCATTTAATATTAATTTTAATTCATATCAAAATATTTCTTGTTTTAAAAATGCTTACTCAAAATAATTGAATCTTCTGCATATTATTAATGTTTATTATATTACTATTCTGCGTTCATAAAAGATATTGTATTTAAAAAAGTTAACTGTTATGTATATTGCTTTTGATTATGTTATTTTCGATTAATAAGAATGTAAATACCTATTTTTTAACTATGTAACAACAGTAATTTTTCTTTTTATATACGTATAAACTCTCACCTCCATCACAAGCAGGCTTAAAAGAGGTTGAGCAAGTTTATTGTATTAATTATGTAAAATGTATAATGTTGTATTGCAAAATCTTAAAAAATAAATAAATAAATTATTGACCATCTTTAGCATCGCTAAATATTTTGTGATTTAATAATCAAAAGACTTGAAAATTTAAGACCAAATTCCTCATAAGTTATATATATATTATATTATAAATAATAATGTTAAGAATAAGTTATATAGATAAATTTATTTTTTATGACCGTTTGAAGATTATGACGAAATTAGATATACGAACGAAAACACAACGATTTATCATCGTACAATTTTTGTTATTTTCTCGTAATTAAAATAATATTTCTGCGGAAACTTAAAGTATTCTATTAGATATCACTTATTATACGTACTTAAGTTTTTATTTTCTATGAACTATGATATTTTTTAATTTCAAATTTATATGTGTTAATAAAAATGTGTATGCTAAATTAAAAATCTTGTAAATATAAATTTAAATCACTCGATAGTAGATCTTATAACAATTTAATAATATTAAAAATGTATTTGCATACATTTTATTGAATAGACATTGCAATATAATTTTAAAATTTTTACAAAATTTAAAATTTAATAAAAAATAAACGATTTAAATGAAATAACTAAAATTGTTATACTTCAAAATATAATATCATTCATAGGAACTCGAACTTTTTCGCCATTACGCACTTACATTTATTATTATTTTTATAATACTATACCTGTATAAATAATATTTTTAAAAAAATATTTAAATTAGTTTTTAGCGTTCTATATCACGAATCTATTCACACAGTACGTTTCGCTATATAACACGCCGGTTTTGACTTACGACTAAAAGTTAATAATAGTGGCAGTTTACCGTGGTATCGAAGAGCAGACGGTTTATCAACATTATTCTGTATATGTACCAATGAATATATGTTATAAATTATAATATAACGTATATTATATATTATATTAATAATTTTTAATGTATTTTATTGGATGAAAAACAACTTATAATGGTTTTAATAATATAATACATATTTTATCATCCTCGTGTCAAATTAATATGTTTATAATTTGTAACACGTCTAGATGAAAAATAATTATTGTAAAATGAATACATATCTATAGGAAAGTATAAATAAATCCTAAACTAGTAAGCTATCACATCATGGGTCTAACACTTTTTTTTTGTTTATATATTCTTAAATTAACGTTTAATTTTTAATGCTATACTTGTGCACGAATAATATTGTAGATATACATGCCAAATAGAAAAAATTGTGCTTTTCAATCGTATGTTATATTCACAAAAAGGACAGATAAGGTTAGTATGATTTTAATTATTAATAATTGTAGATATACTACTTGCAATTTATTCTGTTCATATTAAAATAATAACACTTGTATTTTATATACATATTTTTAACCTATAATATAACAAGATTTGCTTACATTAACGTTTATAGGTATACATTTAATTGTTTTAAAGTACATATTACCTTAGTGGTTTAAAAAATATTTTTTTCATACGTGTAATGTTTTAGGTACTTTTTTACTGTGATTAAGTTCCAAAATGTGTATGTTTATTATATTTAAAAATATTAAAACAAAATACTCAAAGTAAAAATGGGTACGATAGCCGTTATAGAATAATACATAAGACATGTTATTATATTATAACAAACCTTATCGTTATCGGTCACCATTTACCTGTAAAAACGAGTTTGATCACCTGAAACGATCAATTCGTTTTTTGATTCAATACCGGAATGTCTATGCCTATACTTATTAGGTATAATTATTTAAAATACTAAATCAAAATAGGTACTCGGGAAAAGGTAGACACCTGCTATAATAGAACGACGTGTACCTAAATGCATGTTATCATACGGCATGTCGTATTCATATATCTTTTAAAACGTAGTTCCGTTATTAAGTCGTGATTAAGTGGTGATTCAAAAACGATCAATTCGTTTTAACGGCTTCTCTATATAATAAATACTGATTGCGAGCAGTATATGTACTTACACAGACCGGGTGTGTCTGCCTGTTGAAAAAAAGCCAATAATCATTCAGTACGAAAATCATTATTGCATAATTTATTATATTTACATAATATATTGTTTAGACATTATAGGTATAAACGTCGCCGTCAATAGTATTTCCACCATCACCACCCACCACTTCCGCGTAGTAGTGACCAATCGGCAGATGAATGCGCAACACATATAACGATAATAATCATATTACATCGATTATCATTACAATAATAATATAAATAATATAATGTATGTATTAGATAGGAATCGTTCGTTGCGAGTTGGGGGAGGGAGACGGCAGTCAGTTATTCATTGTTTACACTCATACAAACAATGAACACCCGACGCATTTGCATCACTATAATAACGGGGGCCCGACCAGACGACGATGGTACGACAACAACGACACAATATTCTTTAGTTCGTTACGGTCCTCATATGAAGACGTCGTTGATGTTGTGAGTTTCGTTTGTTGGTAAACATAAACGTTTTATAAAATATAATAATATGGACATAGAATTACAAATACTACCGAGACACGACGATTCACCGGCGTCGGAACGCGACTCATCGACTGGATCGGAACGAAGTGGTGCACCGGAATCGTCGAAATTCAAAAGCTCGTCATCGCGACCGAAAAATGGAAGTTTTCAACGACCGGAATCCAACGCATCGGAGCGATCCGAACGGGATGACCCGCGAAAACCGCAAGCCAAATACGGTTCTCGGCCGCCCGAGTGCCCGTCTTCGGACGCGGAAGTGTCGCAGTGGATCTCGGAAGCCGAACCGGAGGTCAGACGTCTGACCGTTGCCGAACGGACGAAGACATGCGAGGCGGAACAGTTGAAACGCGACACGCAGCCTCCCTGGCCGGCCATCGTCGTCGGGCGGTCTGCACGCTGGCACCGCGGCTGCAGCTTCCGGTCGCCGACGTCTGAGCTGATTACAATACCGACGATCCCATACGACCCATTGGACCTGCGGTGGATGCACCAAGAGCATAGGTGCCAATGCAGCCACGTCAAGAAGAAGGACAAGAAAACGATGCGTGCGGTAGTCGAAACAGGCTTCGATGTGCAAATGTCGGATGACGCGGACGACTACGATTCCGACGACGACGTGTACGACCATAATGGCCAGGTGCAGTGTTCCATTTACAGCAGACCACCGGAAACGGAAAATGAAGAGCTCGAGGTTGCGATGGATGTGACTCCGCACGACGAGTCGGCGACGATGTGGTCGCCACCATCATCGGTACGGATACGACGAGCATAATCACCAGCTCTACCACCGCTGGGGGGGAGGGGCGAAAACAGCTAATTAAAAGACCAATATCAACTTCTTTTACGAGGTACGTATTATGTTCTCTGTTCGGACTCTGGACTCACATATTTATATAAACATCTAACATCTAACAATTCAACACGTATTTTAATTTATAATTATTATTATTCTTTTATATATACGATAACTTAATACCATAGAACATGATAGAAGCAGCAGTCAAACAGCTGATCGATTTGTTTTCATTTTGCCGGAGGCTCGGCATGATGTTGGCAGCGAAGATTTGGCATCATCATAGAACATGTTTTAAGAGGACGCCATACCCGCATGTATTGTCTCTGTCTTACTAACGTACATCATAACAAATTTTCATTCAGCAGAATACATTTTGTGGCGTCAGCTTTAATATTAGAGTAAATTTACCTATTATCAAATTTAAAGGTAAGAATATTATCTAGACAATGACATATGCTTTTAATGATATTATTATTTTAAAATGAGTTAAAGCTATGTAAAATATCACAAATTTAAAATGTTCATAACTCACTTTAAAATGATAATATCAATAAAATCATTTGTCATTATCTAGATAATATTCTTAACATTAAATTTACTCTAATATTAAAGCTAACATCACAAAATGTATTCTACTGAACGAAAATTTGTTATGATGTACGTTAGTAAGACAGTGACAACACATGCGTGTATCTCTTATACTGGTTTAAAATAACGTTACGGTTACATCATGCTGAAACTCCGCTGCCTATATGCCGAGCATATAGCAAAATTTAAGATAAAATGAATATTTATCAGTGAATAATGGGATTTTGATTGCTGTCGCTTCTATTATGTTCTATGTTAAAACTAAATGGTTTAAAAAAGAGCTCTACTTAGATCAACCTAATTAAAATCATTAATCGTGTAAATGGTATGTTTATATGTAAATTACTGTAGAAACATAGTTAATCTTTTACATAAAGACACACAATTAACTCCTAAATTAAATATAGTGTTAATACCCAAAATAAATAGTGCTAACTCATAAACAATACACATCTTTAAAAAAAATTAGTCTAAATACATAAATGATTGCAATATATATAAATAGTAAAAACACTAAAGCATAAAAAAATTTAAGTCAAAGGTATATAAACTTTTAACAACAAATTAATTATTTTGAGCATTAACTTTTTTTTTACTTTTTACTTTATCAACTTCAACGGACATTAAATTAACTTATAACTGTATATTCATTAATTTAACTAAGTTAAAAACATTAACTTTCCAAACCTTAATTAGAGTTTTATTTTTTTCCACTAAAAGCATAACCTTTTGAGATATTTGAAACCTGTTTCATTGGGTAAAAGAATCATCAAAGGAGATTATACTATTATTTTTTTTTTATTTTTAAGTATGAGATTACAATATCTTTTATTTTCAGGTGAAAAGATCATTGACTAGAAATTAACAATAACTGAACCGTGAAGAATTCGACCACTACCACTAATTTCACGTCCCATCAATTTATTTAATTATTATTTACCATGGATATTTTTTGCAATTTTATTGACCGTGATTTGAACACTCCTATTTTGTAACGTTTTTTATTTTATTGTTAATATTATTTAGTTTCAAAGTATAATGTATACATAGACGTATTTTTCTTACCTTTGACTACAAAATACTTAAATATGTTTCTTAAGATATACATTGGTACTTATCAATCTATTTCAATTACATCGAAATATTATCTATAACCGTTTATGTTTTACTAAAATGTATTTAATATTATATTGATAATATATTTTTATTATTTATCCACAATACCTTTAAATACAGTAATCTTGATTTAATACTGTCAACCAACATTTTTTTTAAACAGGGAACTATCCTATTTTCAATTGCACACAACTGGCTGCCAATGGACTTATATACATTGTGCAGGCCTCGTATCTTTTTGAATTTTAACGTGACCTCTGCTCATTCAATAACAATATTATATTTTACACTGATTCCGGCTGACATTCAAGATTATTGTATCGGTATATTTTGTATGGTATGGTATATATATTGAGAAAAAAATAGAAGTACTTAATATTATTGTCAATAAACTTACATAATATGCTCTGATAATAATATCTTATAATAAGTTTAGTCGTTGTCGCGTATAATACACACATTACCTATATGGCTATGTGCAATGGGATCTTTATGGCTTTTGCTACATCGTTTTTTATTTTAAATTGAAATAGGATCTGGTTGTGCGACTGTAAGTTAC
The DNA here is from genome assembly GCF_003676215.2 of Rhopalosiphum maidis. Taxonomy (NCBI): domain Eukaryota; kingdom Metazoa; phylum Arthropoda; class Insecta; order Hemiptera; family Aphididae; genus Rhopalosiphum; species Rhopalosiphum maidis. The sequence goes on from NC_040879.1 coordinate 11,352,524, forward strand.
AATGTATCTATTACTATAATACATTTCTACATTATAATACGCAATCACCAATTACTTATTGTGGACTTATCGATAATAAACGTGTTGCGGGACTGTGCGGGTTATAAGTTCACCCGTCTGGAACACACTTGTTTAAAATGCATTTTCAATACAGAGGGGAAACTACACATTTGTTATTCGGAGAGTTCGGACCTGCGTTGGAAATGACACTGTATCATAATAATAGTTAACTCTGCGTAGTATACTTTATTGTATTTTTAAGTATACAATAAGTCAGATCGACATTGTTATGTGTATGATAAATAATGATATATCAATACGGATTGTACTGTTACAAGTATACGTGTACAGATAATGGTGACTTATTATTTGGGTATTTGAATGTGTATGTGTGTGTGTATGTGTGTGTGTGTGTGTGTGTGTGTGTGTGTGTGTGTGTGTGTGTGTGTGAAGTATGTAACAAAAATTTTGAGGAATGAAAATTGAAATACGACATGTATTAGACCTGCGTTTACTAGTAGGGGTTGGGTCCGCAAACCCTTATTTAGTCTAGTTAGGTCCCGGCGTTTTTCAGGTTGCATACTAATTAGGTCTCACAATTTTTCCAGGTACTACTCTAGTTATATTGGTCGATACCCGTTTGCGTACATTTAACGTTTTTTGCGACTCGTTTGCATACAAATGTACAACTCAATTGCGCACACAATTGTTTATTACCTGTGATAAATGACCCAACCGTAGGACCACGTTTGCGTACATAAACTGTATCTAAAATCTACTAAAACTCATAAGAACTTACAATAATAATGTTTTTTTGCTTTGTAAGATTGTTTTCAAACATTTTCCTTTTCACTTTTACAGGCTTAGAACTATATACTATATATATAGGTACATGGATATTTGATCATCTACGGTACTACACGAAAGCAAATGACTAAAGCACTGTCAACTCGTGTCTCGATATCATCACACGTTTAACTAAACAATAGGCATGTAGTAATATGATGACTCAAAACGTAGCCGAAACATCCGGTAGTTGACAATAACACACATTCAACCTAAATTTGCATTAATCGTTTAAAACCGCACACTAGTTAATCAAAAACTTTTGGGATTACGTGTATGCCGTATGATGTATCTTATCGAAATTTTTAAAATAAATCACATCATTATTAGGCACTGCCAAGTTGCAATATAACTTATTACTCTATATTGGGAATGATATTTAATAGTTGTTCGCAAACGAGTCGTCATTTTTCGGGTCAAAATTTGTATTAGCTGGTTTTCACGTTACGTTTTTCGATATACGCAAATGAGTTTTCAGGTAAAAATTTTTTTTACTGTGCGCAAACGAATATCACCGATAGTGACCTACTCTTCATCTCCTCTATACAGCATAGCGATACCCACTTGCCCGCCCTTATTTTACTTTTTTTTTTCCTTGCAAATCATAAAATTAATCATATAAATAATTCGAAAAGTAAAACGTGTTTTTCTAATAAATCTAAACACAACATAAAAACAATATTATTATTGTTATAAAAAAAACACATATTTCTAATTATCATTATAACACAATACATATTACAATATTCCATGTAATATGCAGTAAAAGTCGTGAAAATATGTAAAATATTTACAAAAAGTAAAATTTTAAGATAAGTTACAAGCTCACAATATTTATGTAGAATAACTTGCTTATGACTTATGAGCAATATCAATATAATATTATCTATATCTATACTATTAAATAAAGAGAAGTCGTTTTTTGACGTTGTTAACCTAATCTTTGGATCTACTGCACCGATTTTAGAAATTTGTTTACCAATAAAAAGCCACATTCTTTATGAGTATCATAGGCATAAGTCCGATAAAGTTAATTATCAATGACAAAATTAAGAATTAAAATAAACGTGTAAATTGTATATATCTATACGGCACGGCGGCCCGAGGGTTTCCGTAATAACATGACCTCTTTTTTTTTAAAAAAAAGACGACTTCTCTTTATATAAGAGTATAGATGATATTTCTATAAATATTCATATGTGTAGAATATAGAGAGAATTACTTAAGAGTACAATTTAAAAATAATTAATATATCTCTACATAAATATTTGGTGTGCGAAATCATACATTACGATGTATTCAAAAACTACTTAATTGATTTTGATAAAATTATGATCAATGTGTGTAATTTTGTCTCCGTCATAAGATAGGATAGTTTTTATCTGAGTTGATGACCTAAATATTATTACTTATTTATAGCTATGGTTAAGAAGACTATGCGATTAATCAATTATTTTCAACGAATGATACATAATCGGTTAATCGATTGATAAAACGCAATGCTGGGCGGGACAGTCATGTAAAGCTGATATGTCGGAAATATCACTAAATCAGAAAACCAAAAATAGTTTTTATCCTCACGCTAAATGTTAGCATTAGGCAACCAAACTCAACACGAATGTACTTTGTACGGGCAAAGTAGTGCACGGGGACAGCTAGTATAATAATTAGAGTTAGGATGTTGATGACTTTTCCATTTTTTTAATTCCTTTAATTTTATACAATGCTATTCTAGCTAAAAATTTGATTCATTCTCTTGATGCAGAATATTCTGATTTTATTTTGCATTTTTCGGAATTTTTAGCTATAAATGCATTTTTTTGTTTTAACGTCATTTTTCAACATTTTTAAGTCATTTTTTTATCTTTTAGGTCATTTTTTATAGTTTTTGTACAATGTGGGGCAATTTTAAATTTTAGAGCAAGTGTTAAACTTAAGTTTGGAAATAAATTTAACTTATATTTTACTTTTTAATTTATTTTTAATAATTTTATATAATACTTAAAACGTAAATGTATACTATTGTTAATTGTTTTATTAATATTATAACCTATAGTTCATATTTTAAATTACTATTACACTCATTATCACGCCCATATCTCTAATAAAAATTATTATTTATGAACACACTTTTTTTCACTAACTTAATTAGTTTTTTAGACCATTTTCAAGGTAATTTTTGAAGCTTTTAGGGTATTTTTTCACTTTCCTAGGGCATTTTGCATTTTTTTTTAAGGCTTTTTTGTATGTTATTTAGGTCATTAACATCCTAACTCTAATAATAATATAATATGAATCGGTCAGTCGCGAAACGATGTACTCTTGTGATATTGTATTCTGGAGACGTTTCGAATACGCGTTTAAACCCGTTTAAGATGCGAAATATTGAAATATATGTAACAGGGTCGTATGCAGTGATAGTCATGTTCATGACTTGTTGAACTACGAGTAAGTATTGCTACTACGCGCGGACAAAACTGAAGTAGTGAGTAGTGACTATACATGCGACCCTGGTACTGCGGACACTAATATTGTCTTCCACTACACACAACAGTAGTGTTCCAGTATTTTTTTTAATGACACATACACAAATACAACATACATTAACTTAGTACAGTGTACTCTAAAATTGATCGATTTTACCAAGTGGCCTCGCTACGGTTATTATTTAAGGGACAACGTTTAGATAATTCATAATCTCGTCCTAGCCGCCCGAGATCTATGTGTTAGTTGTAAATGAATATTACTGATTACTCTCTGAAGTCACAAGACATGCACTTTTACGCAAAAAAAACTTTTTTTGACAGATTCTACAGGTTATGAAATACAAACATTTCTTATTCCCATCAAACGGTACACACTTGTTAAAAATATGTTTTTGCATAAAAATCCGGATTCTAATTCAATAATTAAATAAGAAATATAATAATGAAAAAAAAAATATATAAAATAATAATAAAAATATTTATATTTAATATTATAAATATAATTACTAACGTGTAAGTGAAATGCGATGCGGGTACCGGCAGGAGAACGCGCATGCACATGTCAATAACGACACTAACTCGATAACAATAAAAATTCACCAAACGAATTTTACGACAACTTACTTATTGATTTGACAAAATTTAAGATGGTTAACGTTGTCCGATCTCAATTCTGAAAAATATTTAAATTCAGCAGAAAAATGTCTGCAGATCGTACGAAACTTTTCGGTTTTAATTTTAATTTTAAATTTATTATTTGAAAAAATTCATATTTTCCAGTTTTTATTACCACTTATATTTTTTTTTTAATTTGTTGTTTATTATTGATTTTGGTCAAAAAATATATTATTTGTGTGTATACGAAATCGTTATTGTGTGATTTTTGAAAGGGCCAAAAATATGGGTAAAAGTTCTGAAAACATAAATGCTTTATGAACTGGCCGAAAGGCGCAATTAGTATCGAGGCTGATACTATTTCCGAAGGTTTTTTAAGTAGCGTAGACTTACATGGATTAAAATACAATAAACTGATTGGTAAGATGTAAGAAAATAAGTATTAATAATATATTAAATTTGCAAAAAAAATTTCAATTTGTTTCAATTGTTGGCGATGGTGATAGTAGTGTTACTAAACGTCTACACGAATTACTTTTGTATGGTCCACGTTAACTAGTAGAAAACATTGAATGTAGAAACCATATTCTACGAAATTATTGTGAACAATTAATGACACTTACAAGAAATACAACATATCCATGTTATATTCGTAAATTTATAATTTGAAATACAATTCGATTACGTCTAACGTTTACCAAATCTATCAAATGCAGGAAAAATTTAGATCAGTCACTTTATGAAGGTGAAAATAAATAAAAATATTTAATATATTCCTTTTATACAATTCTAAAATGTATAGTCAAAAATTAAAATATAAAAATAATCCGAATCTAAAAGTAAAATAAATATAAAAGCTAGGTCATATCGATAATGACCAATGGGTATAATCATTTCAATTACATTTTAGGATTACGTAAGGACATACTGAATACACCATCATATTTTTGGTCAACGTGCAAAGTGTGAACAATATTTTTGTCTTTGACCTAAACAATGTAACACAACTTTGGTCCCGGAGGTGATAAAGTGTGGTTTGATTTATCAAATTGACCATATTCTTCGTCATGTAGTGGACAACGCCAAGAGTTTACTATTCAATATTGATAAAATGATAATAATTACTGTGAATAATTCAATAGTATAAAAACTATAAACAACAAATATATAGCCGGTATAAGGTTAAATTTCAATCATAAACAATCCTACAACACTAGAGTTCAAGCAGCTGTAGTATCATTATATTCCGGTGGTGAATATATTCGTATGATTCACAAAAATATAACAAAACAAAGCCCAGATATTTATAAAAATTATTAAGTTATTAAGTACCTATTAGGTACTTATACAATTTATTTGTTATTAGAGTATAATGGGAGTTCCTACACATAGTTTAAAATTACATATGTAATTATACGGATTTATATTTTGAAAATACAAAAAATTGTTTTTAAATGTTTAAATTTTAGTTAATCAATAGAAAAACACATAAATGATTTAGATACATTATTATATAAATAAAAATTTTAAATCTAAATAAAATTTAATTTTGATTACTTATTTGGTAACTTTTGCTACGTGTTAAGGACAACTACTAATTTTGAGAAATATTCATATTTTATCTTATTTAACAGAACTAGTTGCCAAACATTTCATAAAGTATTCAACTGACAAAATAAAGTTTAAGAAATATACGAGCCCTTTTCTTATCAAAAGGAAAGTATAAAAACGGGAGATGGTATTTTGCGCCAATTTTATTACCTGTGATTTTCGCCACGAATAGGTAAATTTAAATACGTATGTAATTTGCGCTACACTTTCAACTTCATTTGCAGTTGGAATTTACCAGCAGATAAATTTACTGATATTGCATAGGGTCATAGGATATACAATAATACGTACCAACGCGTGTCCAATATAATAGTGTTGTGTTCTACAAATGATAGAGACATATCGTCGCTATTACTTATTAGACCGGATGAAAATTATGAACTTGCAGAACCACTCGATGATTGTATGACTGATGAAGAATTCGAAGTTAAAAAAGTACAACATAGTTTATCAATTACACTTTCTGAATCACCTAGAAAATCATTGGAAATTGATACTCGGAATCAAGCTAGTAATCAAAAATGGTTTGAAGAAAGACAAAAACGTTTGACAGCCTTCAATTTTAAAAAAATATGTAAGATGCGACCTTATACATCATGTAAAACAGTGGTACATAATATAATTTATGGAAATGTGACAACCAACGCAACCGAATATGGTAAAATTACTGAACAAACAGCCATAAAAACCCTCACAGAAATTATTAAAAAACCAATAACAAAATGTGGATTGTTTGTCGACAGAGTGGTTCCTCATCTACCAGCGACTCCGAGTAACAATTTTCATATTTTATTTGATTATTGATTGTCATTATTTGTTCATACTATTTTTAACAAATAATTAATAAATTCAACAAAAACTTTGATTTCAGATGGGTTAATCAAAGAAAATGCGATTTATAAAATTCTGTTAAAAATTACGAAAGTTTGGAAAAGGCGGTTTTTGATAAAAAGGTAGTATAGTATTTAACACGTTGTTGTGTATTATATAGTATACTCATAGATATATATTTTTTAAATGTCATACTGATTTAGCTACCTTATATGAAAGTTGTAAACAATGTTATATACACTTTAAAAGAAGAAAGTCATTATTTTTATCAAATACAAGGGCAATAACATAGTCGTCAAAATTGTATTTTTTTTATTTACACATCAAAATGGACTCATTTTGAAGTTATAAGGTATGACGATATATTTTGGGCTTCAAAAATGAAAGCGCATCTCAAATTGTAAGTATTGCAGTACCTATAGTAGTATAATATACAGTATTAACTCTTATTATAAGTCTGTCTTATCTGGGATTTTTGTAATTACATGACTAAATTTCAATATTGAGCCAAAATTCTAATAATATATAATTTTATGTTCAAGCATTTTCAAGAAAATACCTAAAATTGCTCTAAACTGTGAAATATGTAATCAAACTAGTAAAATAAGTTATCAATTCATCAAAACGTCGAAATATGCACCCTAGGGCACAGCGAGGGGGTGCAAGAGGTGCACTTGCAACCCCCTGCTTTTTCAAAAAAAAAGCAATAATTTTATGTTGGTTTATTATCTATTTTATTTTTTTTTCATTCAAATTCCAATTGATTTTAGTAGTATAAAATATGTTTAGTTAAAATACAATAAGCTAATGAAAATTTTTACTTTTGGTTACACACAGTCACATAACAAACCTAATAACTTTGTAAGTTACACTGAGTGAAATATATTTCTTTTTTTTACTTTTATATTTATATAGACAATAGAATCACTACTCCCGCGGCTTCTGAACAAATAATCACGCACGTGGAGTAAAAATTTGCTGAATTATTTTTTAATTTAATTTTTAATTATTTTTTACTTACATATTGTTTTGTGTCAATGAATAGCAAAAATGTATTGTAGGATATTTTATTTTATTATTATACATAATAATTAATACATTTATGTAGTTTTAGACAAATTTATTGTAATATAATATGTAAAAAAAAAAACAAAAAAAATGCCTGGAAACACTCAGAAAATGTATTTATATTGTTTTTATATTTGTATTAACTATATTTAGAAAGCTATTAATACAAGATAGCAGCATTCAGTGATAAAAATAATGAGACGATAAATATAAGACGTGGGTAATTCGTGGTAGAAGGTTAAGTATATATTGTAATATTTTTTTTGTATAATAAATCAATGTTATAAATAATTTTATATTTATTATCAATTTTATATATTTTTTAGAACATTTTTCATTCAAATTTTAATAGCTTTTAGTAGTATCGACTTTTAGTTCAAATGCAATGAAAAAATTCAAATTTTAGTACATTGTTTAAAAAAACTTCAGTTATGAGTGCATTAAATCGTGTTTTTTTAAGACATTTTTCTTGTTTTTTAGAGCATTTTAATCCATTCTCTTATAATTATTATATACATATAATTATTAATTATAAATGAGAAGTTGGATCCCTTCCCCCTTTAACTAATTCATAAGACAGGACTAAGTTCCTCAGATTGCTTGTTTAGAAAAATTTGTAATACTAGTCGCCTGATGTAGGTGATGTTCTGTTACTTTGAGAGTTGTCCAATAATTTTATTCCAGTCATTTATTTATATAATTAAAATAAATTTCCTATTCTACAATTTTTTTAGTATTAATAGATTGATTTGTAATTATTTATTTATAATGAAAAAAACCTTAAGGTGAAGGGGCATCATTAAAATGTATGACAATAAAAATGAAATGAGCGTATAGACCTTTTATTATTTCAAGAAATATGTAAGCTTATATTTTTAAATAGCTTTAGTCTTAGCTTTAATCCTGAAACATAGTTACATAAAATATTTGTCTGTATATTTATAAATGTTTTTAAATGCGTAGAGATTGTTAATTTATTTTGTTTTAAAATGCATAAACATAAAAATGTTATGTGATTAATTTAATATAGGTAACATAAAGCATAATAAGTACAAAGTTGAAAGTATAAAGTAATGGTTTTTCCTAATTGATATAATTATTTATGTCCACTTTATACATATTATCTATCGTAACGGAGAAGTGATTATGGGTGATTTCATATACAAAAGATAAAGACATGGGTGGGCTACACGGGAGCAAGTGTAGGCAATTTATCTTTGTATAATTTACTTTATTATAGGTACTAATTAGTGTCCATTTATTATATTAACAATAGACACTGTTGAGTATTGGCGCCGCGTCAATGATACACTATCGCTGTTGTCTAATCCCCCCGCACACCACTCAGTCATTTTTGTTTAATTATTATAATATTGTAACTGTATATATTTATTCTCTTTGTTCTGTATTCTATATAATCAATTATTGGTCGGCTTTTTGCCTCATATTTATATTATCGTTATGTTTTTACTATATATGCTTTTGTTATTGTTTTGCGGCCAACGCCCTATTTATTATTATTATTATTATTATTATTACTGTTGTCGTTCGTTCGAACATCGTTGTTCCCGCTATTACAGTGGTTTTGTTTTTTTATACTTTTATTAAAGTCGCTTTGAGCCCAATCTGTATGAAATTATTATTATAGAGCAGTGAGCCTTACTGATCACACACATACTATATTATTATACTGAGTATCTCTTCATTGTGAAAAGATAATAATTATTTTATACTCCATAACCGTCTCCCGTAAGTCATTGCTTTTTATATTACCTCATACCTACGATCAACATAGCCAGTGTCTCCCGATTACTGTGTGTCGCTGTGCTCGACTCCACATCACCACCGAGAGAGTGCCACCGCGTAAGTCCGCCAGCAACTAATCCGTTGTGTGAGAGGCCGCCCAGGTCGTCAGTTTTCGGTAGTCCGTACGGCGAATCAGCACCCTCATCAGTCTTCAGTAGTTGTTTAAGTTATTTTAAGAATTATCTCTATTTTGTTAGCTTTGTGGTCATTGCACCAAACCGAATCGACCACAGAGACCCCTTCCCCATAATTAACTCGTACCATCCTACTTCTCAAAATAGTACGTTCCCGTTCATTGGTGTCGTAGCGTACATATAGTTGCCTATATAGCAAATATAAGGGATAAACAGTAATAGACAATAGGCGATAGTATGTAAAATATATTTACCAAATAATATTTTTTGACTTTGAACTTTGAACTTGTGTCTATAATAATACTAGTGTGATAGGTAGGTAATAAATGCATGCATAAAATCATATTAGTTGATAAAAATGAATCATAGTTATTGTTATAAAAAAGCAGTTTATTAGATAATAAAAACTTAGTAGATAAAACAAAAAGATATACATAAATATTTTTATTACTAATAGTAACAATACCAAATACAATGATGTGATGAAAAAATAAATACAATTATAATGATACTAATATTTTAATTTAAAATTAATTATAAAATGATAAAAATACAAATTTTATTAAACTAAAAGGAGATAAAAAATAGATATATATATAAAATTATAAAAAATATGATCATAAAACTTATTACTAAAAAAAAAATTAAAAAATAATTAAAAGTAATATAACCTATGACAATATTTAAAAAGCTGATAAAAAATTATGTAATATGCCAACAATGGCTATTTACATTCATGTTAACTTAACTTAACATAAAAAAAAAATAAGAGTTTTTTTTTAAATTCTTTTACGATGGTGGCTTTATAAAGCTATTATTTCATAATGTATGAGTTTAATGAGTATAATATAATTAAATATATTGATTAAATGAGTTTGAGTTGAACCGGGCCTAGATAGTGTATTAATCGTGTTTGAGATTTTACTATTACTTATTACTATTTTTATTGTTATTAACTATTGTAAATATAATTTGTGTATGGTTGATCAGATGATCTAATTGAAATAGCGACGCCCTATATTATTTAAATGCTCAGAAAACAGAATGAATGCTAAAAGTATGATGATCTTCTTATCGGGTACGGTTCGGATGCTATTGTTGGTTTTAGGAGGTGGACGACGTTCGTTCTGGCGTGATGTGAATGAAGCTCCTGCAAAAAAAAAACAACGTTTGTAGTAAAAGGAAACAGTTAGTATTTAAAATTGTTGTAAATAATGTTTCTTGTTGATTGAAAATTAAAAATGTTGAACCTAAAATGTATGCACATATGGCGTTCGATAAAAACAATATGTAAATTGACCACAATGATTCAAGAAACTAAGAAATTGTTGCCAGTTATCGTTAATTAGAGTGCAAATAGTGCCAATTTTCTCTTAACTGTATTGTTAAAATATTATAACCTACAATATAAGTATAATGCCTAAGTGATTTCCAGTCAATATTTTTTAAAATTAAGGCTGTTGAAAGCGGGTCGTTTTTTCGTCGTTTTTCGTGCATTTAGACCAATAATCGAAAAAAAAATTTACCCAGTAACAAAAGTCCGATATTAATTTTGAAAACATATTTGAATTCCTTATTCTCTTTTCTAGGTTATGTAGGTTTCTTTCTCTTTTTGGGATTTTCATGTAAAAACTTTTTTATCGCAAAATTTAGTGACGTGCGACTGCGCGTATGTACGTTACTGATTTCCAAGAATCTTAGCCTTAGTTTATCATTAATTACATAAAATGTTCGGGGAATTCACGTACACTAATGATCAGTCCCAACACACACAGTTACACATAACTCCGATGGATATCGAATATTGTCTAAATACGACCCCTTAAAAATGGTTCGCTTTCAACAGCCTTAATACTAACCATTACCACCGGTATGCCTGCCTGTGAGGATAGGCTTCATAGTGGTCGAACTTTGTGCGATCACAGGAACAGGGGGCGCAGCGTACCATGTGCCTCCACTGCTTTCTGCAGCGGGAATAGATGGAGAAATTGGCTGTGGTTTAAGAGGATACCACGAACCGCCAGCGGTGTCTTGTGCTGGTTGATCAGATCTCTTGCAAGCACCTGATTTTTATCCCAAACAATTTTAAATGGAGTATTATTGCAATACTGTAATACGCAGTAGTGGATTGAGCACAACAAAACGGAAGGAACAATGAATAATTATTTCCAAAGCGGGAAATTAGAAAATTGTATAAGGAGCCTCGCTACTGTCGTTAATTTGAGCTCAAAAGACGTAAAGTTTTGACAAAATTAAAGTTAGTTTAAGATGTCTGATCTTGATTCTGAAAAAAATTCTGAACTCCGCAGAAATTTGTTTATATATCGTTCGGAATACATTGTAACAATTAAATCTCATATTCTAATTAGTGGTAATAAAAACTTAAAAATATAGATTTTTCAAATCATAATATTAAATTTAAAATTAAAACCCGAATGTTTCGTACGATCGACAGTCATTTTTCTGCTGAATTTAAATATTTTTTCAGAATTAAGATCAGACAACGTTAACTAACATTAATTTTCTCAAATCAATAAGTAAGTTGTCGTAAAATTCATATAGTGAATTTTTATTGTTATCGAGTCTTGACATGAACATGCACCAACGAAAGTGGCGACCGTCGGTGACTCCAGCCGGTACCGGCATTGAATTTCACTTACACTAATAATCATTTACAACTAACACATAGATCTCGGGCGGCTAAGACATGGTAATGAATTGCTTAAATGCTGTCCCTTAAATAATAACCGTAGCGAGGCCCCTTAAGAAAGAATTAACGATAGAACCTACACAAATATACAATTTTTAAATCGACAACTAAAATTGCGATATTTTTATTTTATTACCTTCTTTGTTCATTTTGGTTCCAACCAACTTCATGCCAGATTGGTATGGGTCCGATCGGCGACTACACAAGGTTCTACTACCAGCTTCCGTCAACATGAGTGTAGTGGTGGTTTCAGGATTTGCTCCTTTGTCGTTGGGTATTATTGTTCCAACAAAACATTCAAACTGGTCCGCTCCGTTGTTGGTCGGATTCAAACGCTTTACGTACATGTATGTCAGCATAATTGGTTTCTGAGTAGGCTCCTGGTATATATGTTGCTGTGGTTCAGTCCATTGGCCGAGGCATTTGTATTCACGTTCTGCACAGAAAACACGCAATCGATTAACACAAAATACTAATTTACTATATTCTGTAATTAGGTGATTACAAAAATACGCATATAAATATTTTCTATTATTTTAATAAAGTATTATTCAAAACAATTAAATGTATGTTGCATAAGTAATCTAAGTGAAACAATAACATGTATTTCTAATAATTAGAATCTAATCCAATGGTATGGTTTTCGATCATACTATCGACACGTAAGCTCAAATTATGATGATCTTAAATAATTCATAAATTACCATTAAAAATTGTTATTTGGGTTTTAAAACCAACCATCGTTTGATTTAAAAACATTTCATTGAATTAATAGGTTTATAGTGTAATAAAATGTAACGATGTCTGTGTTGGTAAATACGTTGTGTATAAAAAAATACATTTAATGGTGATGGTGTTGGCTTGTAGTGCAAGAAGGTGACTTAAAATTAGATTTACAGTCAAACACAAAAGCAAAAACCATGCTATGTTTGTGATAATGTGGTGTTGCTAGTGGTGCTTCATGTGGTGATTATGGCCCAAACGAGTGGCTCGTCGACAGTATTATAGTCCAGCAATCGCAGTATACCTTCATAATATCGGCTTTCGGACTTAGGACGCAAACGGTGTGGATGATTAATAGTGGTCTTGGTAGTCAGCGTTGGCAGGAAGTAGTGATCTGGTGGTTTTTGCGGTCGACGCAGATGGAGTGGCGGTGATGTAGGCATCGAAACAGTGACAGGACCTTGTTCTACATGCAGTGGCGGCAGTGGTACGGGCGGCAGCGACAAAATTCCACCCAGACCCCGATTGTTTTGCTGCTGCCATTGCTGGTACTGCTTTTGTTGTTCTTGCTGTCGTTGTTGCTGTTGTTGATACCACCAGTGCTGTTGTTCCGGTGTCGCCCAACCACCATTATTACTACTACTGACACTGGCTGAGCTGTTCCGAGCAACTGGTATTTCTCGGTTGTTATCACCACCACCACCACCACTGCTTATGTACAGCGGTCGATCACCGTGCACGTTCCAACCACCACCGATTGGATGTTGTACCATAAGTGACGTATTACGAGGCTGTGGCGTTTGTTGTTGGCGACCGTTGTCGTACTGATGGTTGTAGTAATTTTGTTGTTGCTGCCGATAGTAATAATCACCCGTCCTGTGTGCGCCGCCGTTCGTTATCTGCTGCTGATAACCGTTACCATAGTCGTTAGCGCCATTATCATGTTGTTGAGACGACCAATACAGTTGCGTCTGCGGGTGTTGATGCTGCCACTGTTGCTGCTGTCGCTGTAGATAATAGTAATTATGATCTATACCGGTGCTGCCAGGCGGTGGTGGGGGATAATGTTGTTGTCGTCCCTGGTTATAGTAATCATTATTGTTGTGATTCGGTTGTGAGTGTTGTTGCTGCCACTGTTGCTGTTGACGGTAATTATAATCAGTACCTGGGTAGTGAGTTGTGGTTGTAGTAACAGTGGACGTCGAAGTAAAATCATTAAGAGGAGGAGGAGGAGTAGTAGTAGTAGTCGTAGTAGTAGTAGTGGAAATAGACGACGTCAAAAATAATGGTAATTGTCGTTCGGGAGAAGTCGTCTGTTGCGGCGAAGATAGTAGTAAAGTAGACGACGTATCTGTCGAGAAGGCGGTAGCAGTGGTAGTAGTAGTAGTAGTATTAAAAGTCGTAGGATCTACAGTAGTAATGTCTACGGCATTTTGGCTGCCTTTACTGCTACCGGGGGTAATAGAGGATGAAGTCGTTGCAGTCGAGGAGGTAGCTGTGGATCCAGTCGAAATGCTGTGACCTGGCAACATTGACGTATTGGATGATGTCGGTGTAGTGGCCACAGTTGAGACAGTGGTCAACGTATCTGCAGAAGCTGAGTGGCGTTTATTCCTCCGCCAACTTCCACCGACAGCATAACCTCTGGACGCTGTTAATAGTTATCACCATAAATGCGTGATAATAATACACACATTCAAATATAACATACACGAAATTACAAAAAAATATTATTAAATTATTACATATATACTTCTAGAAATACGATTAACTGGTTTAACATGTTATGACAATGACCTAATACGGAACAGAGGCAGGCAGTCGATAACGTGCAACCAACGCCACTGGCGTCTAACGCGTCACCTACAGTAATTCGCGAGTCAGTAGTTAAGAGTGATTTTTTTTTTTTTTTTGTAGAATTGATGTTTTGTTTTTGTGTGTATATATTTTGTTTGTTTTTTCTAATCACGCAAATACACATCGGCCGCCGTCGTCCAAAATGTAATTACAACATTTTTATACGCTCTGTGAGCGGTGGTTCAAATTTTTTCCAAGTGCGCGTGCGTGCCAATTTCTTACTACAACTCTACAAGTACAGCCAGACCAAATGCTCTTGACCCCATCATGTTTGTAAAAAACGCCGTAGTCGGTCACCGCGTTTAGTAATTTTCACGCATCTCGCAAAAAGGCAAGTGCCTAGTCGAAATTTTGTTACCTGTCTTTCGACATACTCGTATTGGATTAATCAAATTTTAAAAATGATTAAAATATTCTAAATTTAATTTTTTAGCGATCACATTTAATGCCTTATCCTTGTGATCTATTTCGGAAGATTGTGTGAAATAATTGAATTTTCGTTGAAAATAAAGTATTTTGGAAAATGATACTTCAAATTAGAACGCACTTTCAGGAAAAATGTACACAAGTTTTAATTGATAATGTCATGTATGGAATTCATTATACACTAGGCGCAATACAAAATACTATAGGTAGATATACGAATACATATTAATTATTAACTAATCTTCTTAAATATGCCAGTCACATAGATAATTATTTCAATCAGATTTCTTTTTAGAATTACACGAGAGTAGTGAACTATACATTTGGGTTACTTACGAATTGAGTATAAAATTAAATCATATATTTTATATGATAATTGCGAGTTTAAATTTTTTGTGAAATTTTCTTGGTTTTTCCGTTATATTTCATATTTATATACGAAAATCAATTTTCAATATAATAAAAATAGTACATATTGTTATTTCGTTTATATTATTAATACATTTAAGATTTAATATTTATTAATATTTGAGATTTTATATGATTACAGGTAGTTTATATATTTGTTTCAGAACAATTCGAATCATTGAGTAATTGTCAATAGTATTTTGATAGGCAAAATAAATTGTTAAGGTGCAAGAATTATTTATTTGTTTTTGGAAATTAATTACTTAATTAATTGTATTTGAGATATGTTATAATCACGCAAATTATAACAATTCTATTTCTTAGTTAGAATACCAATTACTGATACAAAATAAATAATAATAATAAGCTAACCTTCAAAAATTGTTTGTTCTGTAGCCACTATTTGTGGGAAAGTCCCAGTTGAGGAGTCTCGCTCGACGCATTCTGATACAGTATATTTCATCTGATCAATTGGTCCTGCTTGTCCATTCGTACAGTCATCGGCAGAAGATATTAACCTGACACAAAGTCGCGGTGGTGCGGGCTGTGAGTTGTTTGTAATCGTAGAAGGTGGTGGCGGAGCTGGGATCTCACCATAAAACACTGTACCAAGAGGTATGGGACACCCAACAGCCACACGTTTCCCTTCATCGGCTCCTATGGATTTTTAATCATTTAAGAAACAATTTTCTTAGGTAAGATTCGTATTATCAAAGTTTATTAACCTTTATTAATAATAAGTACCTCTAATATTATACTTCAAATTACAACGCATAAAAATTTAAGATTTTTTAAGGTTAGTTAAAAATTAAATATAATTGCACGAAGAATCATGAGACAAACAGAACGAATTTATTTTAAATCTCAATAAGAATTACATGTAACAATATAATTAGGTACTTATTGCAGTATTTATAAAGTAAAAGTACATTTAATAACAATTAATGGATCTAATATGATTAAATTTATTAAATTTCTAGTATTCTAACCCAAACCCTTTATCAACATAGACATATGTCTTTTTAATTCTCCCACTAAATATTAACTAGAGACTTATAAACTAGTTACTGGTATGCCAGTTTCTATGAATTGCATTGTCAAAAAGTATACTCACGTGTTTCGGTGATCCACGAATGGCGGCGTGGATGAAGCTTTTTCATATTTCTCACATTACTATCTTTGTCAACTGGCTTTTTTTCCGTGCAAAGCTGTCGTGCAAAACTCTTTATGTCCTGATATTTATCAGGCAATCCTGTTCCTGAAAAATTTAAAATAACATTTTTATTATTTTTTTTTCAATGATTATTTTATTTGTTTCCAATAAAAGCTCACCTATTATAGAAAATTCTATAATGTTTGGTCCTCTAGGCACTAACCACAAGCACCCATACGACATTTTCGAATCCTCTTTAATGTCAAATAATGTATCTGACTTTGGTTCGTTGCTATTAAAACAATATAATATGCTCGCTTATTATATAATAGTCATAGTTTATAAATTTTTCAGTTTTATAATAGTTAACAATTTTAACTCACTGTTGATGATTGTCATTCTCTGCAGTTTTTTCCATAATACGGCCACCATAAGTAAGGAATTTGGCTCCAACTTGATGACTATTAAGTTGTTTTTCATCATTATCAACAGGCATGATACAGCGCCATGTGAATTTTGTCGTTGCGCGCTGTTGTTGACTATGCTGTGTAGAACTGCGTCTCATGCGTTTATTTACTTTCAAAATATTTCTCTGACCATTTATAGAGTTTGACTGAATATTTTGAAAGTGACTATCTGCTGTAGCTGATTCTGAGATAGGGTCTAACTGTTTTTTTTCAAACATAGTAGGGCGGGATAGTCGGGATTCTATTCGGTAGCCACCTGGCAGATTAAGGGCTCGGTAATCTGTCTGGTCTTCAACAGTGCCCTCGGGGTATATAAGATCTCTTTTATATCGAAAACGATTAAGATCTAAGGGAGTTTTTAAAGATTGATCATTTACATTCGTGGTTGTACTTACCGGAGTCTTTTTAGTAGTGTAGTAT
Source organism: Rhopalosiphum maidis (assembly GCF_003676215.2). Lineage (NCBI taxonomy): Eukaryota > Metazoa > Arthropoda > Insecta > Hemiptera > Aphididae > Rhopalosiphum > Rhopalosiphum maidis. The sequence continues at coordinate 11,370,085 of NC_040879.1, forward strand.
CCAAACCCAAAAAGATCAGGGGGGGATTCAACTAATACTGGCAGAAATTCAACAAAAAGATTTAAAAAAGATTTTTGTTTTTCAGGTAATGCGCTACGGCGTTTTCGTTGAAAATTAAATAAATCCAAGTATTTATTCGTAGACATTCTTTTCTTAATACTTCGGTTGTCAGGGCTACGCGTTGTTCCAAAGTATTTATTAGTTTTGTCAAATAATTCGAACGGATCCCCCGCTTTGGGTGGATTTTCAAAATCCAGGTCCCTATACGGAGCTGTTGTAGTTGTTGCTGCGTTTCCAAAACATCTTTTCTTCCGCAATTTCGTTTCTTCGTTGGCTGTTTCGGGTTCGTTCATAATATCTCTTTTAGATCGAAAACGATTAAGATTTAAGGGAATTTTTAAAGAGTTATCGTTCATATCCACGGTTGTATTTTCCGGAGTCTTTTTAGTAGTGTAGTCTTCATACCTAAATAGATCAGGGGGGGATTCAACTGATATTGTCAAAAGTTTTGTAAGGATTTCTAAAAAAGATTTTTGTTTTTCAGATAACGCACTACTATGTTCTCGTCGAAAATTAAATAAATCTAAGTTCTGCATATCGTTTAATAATTGATGTTTTAACCAAAATTTGTCCCGTGTGTTGTTTTGAATAGTGGTAATCCGGGTTCTTAACATTTTTACACCATTCATATTTGGAATGGATCGTCGATTTCTGCCACTAATTCCAACAGGATTATATCGTTGTGACCTTTGCATGTATAGTTCACTACCAGAAATGTCTGCATCCTCGTCTTTTCCATAGTCACTATCTTCTTCGTAATCAATATCTTCTTTTTCGTGGAAGGCAGTATCATAGCGTATTATACTTCCATCTACTTGTAAATCTAACCATGACCCTTGTGACCAATCTGGAAACCTAAATAATACAAGAACTTTCACTTTTTTGCATTAAGCAGATAATGATTTTTTTATTAATATTATAAAATATTATGGTCTACAATGGGTTTGAGAATTATACCGTTTTAGTATTGATTAGAACGTAAAATCTCAAATAATAAATAATAATTCATTCTACCTCTATTCTTTCTACCTCCTCCTATATCCAATAATAGATCATTTTTTACGTAAAATTATTTACACATTTGATCAATTAATCGTAGAAATAGTCAATAGTAATAATTAATTAGCGAAGATTATTACATCACTGTAATGGCGAACGATAAAAAGGTTGATAATCGTAATTAATAATGATTGTCACGATTTTTATTTATAAGTTATATCAAGGTTTAAATCAGTATAATATCAAATTTAATATGTATTATAATGGTATATAATATGATCAGTGATGTACCTAAGAAGAGAGGAGACAATATTATGGATTCCTTATTTAAGGGGCCTCGCTACGATTATTATTTAAGGGACAACATTTAGGCAATTCATTACCATGTCTTAGCCGCCCGAGATCTATGTGTTAGTTGTAAATGATTATTAGTGTAAGTGAAATTCAATGCAGGTACCGGCTAGAGTCACCGACGGTTGCCACCCTCGTACGCGCATGCACATGTCAATTATTCGATAACAATAAAAATTCACTATACGAATTTTACGACAACTTACTTATTGATTTGACAAAATTAAAGTTAGTTAACGTTGTCTGATCTTAATTCTGAAAAAATATTTAAATTCAACAGAAAAATGACTGTAGATCGTACGAAACATTCGGGTTTTAATTTTAATTTTAAATTTAATATTATGATTTAAATCATATTTTCAAATTTTTATTACCACTTTGTTAGGATATAAGATTTAGTTGTTACAAAGTATTCTGTACGATCAATAGACAATTTTCTGCCGAGTTTAGAATTTTTTTCAGAATCAAGATCAGACATCTTAAACTAACTTTAATTTTGTCAAAACTTATCGTCTTTTGAGCTCAAATTGACGGCAGTACCGAAAGTAACAATGTTAAAAAACGTTCCAAATTTTGCATCATCATCGGTAAATATGCACTCAACAAAATTGAAATGATTAAATATTGAACTGCCTAACTGCAGTCTAAAGAGCAGCCAATATTCAAATAGAACCCCAAAATCGGTAATCACCAAATAAGGATTTTAATTAAATGGATAATAATATAATAATAACAATAAAATAATAAAGTTTAAAATAAGTTATTATTGTGAATATAATGTTTGGGAATATCTAAATTAATAAATACAAAATAGGATACTGCAGCGGAATGTGTTTTTTCATTATTATTATTTTTTTTTATATATATATAGGCACAGTCACGTTTAAACGATAAACTTTTTTTATCTGTAATCACACAAGCGTAAAATAATACAATACATTTTAAGTCGATAAAAATAATAATAATATATGAATTCATATCCAAGAAGCAACATGATCCAACCAATTCAAAAACTGTACAAATATTTTATAAATTAATAGTAAATATGTAAAAAAAATTGAACAATATTCAAGCAAGGGTCGCACTAATAAGTAATAGAGTGTTTTTAGCGGTGAGGTAAGCTCAAACTGTGACCCTATAATTTTAGATTTAATTTATATGCATATGCCATATAATAACTTAATAACACGGCTTCACTCATGTGTTAAATAATCGATTCGTATATAAATTGTTTTATTTTAATTAAACTATTTAAATACTAACCATGTAATATATAATATATATATATAATATTTTTTATAATTTAACTTAATCTATGATATTTATAATTGAAATGACAAGTTTATTTGATACAAACTTGTAAAAAAAAATTGGAAAAAAAGTTAAATAGTCTCGTCACAAGGCCCTAGAATAGTAAAACAATTACCCGTCGTTATCCATCTATGTTTGAAACACAAAATGTTCAAGTTATCTATATAGTTTTTCTTTCGTTTTATTGAAGTTTTTGATAGGGAAGCACATTTATTTCGACTTATCTAGGTTCTACTATAAATAATTGCTTACATTATTAATTCAATGCATAATAACTAAAACGTAATATAAAACTTAATAGGTAAGTCACGTTCAATAATATAAATGTATCAAACAACATGTAAATAAATAATTGTGCATTGAAGTAACTATGTACCTGTGAAGTGTTAAGATTATTGGGTTATTAATTTGGTATATATAAAATATTCAAATGGAATTTATAAAGGGTTTTAATAGGATATAAGTAAAACCATAACATGGATAATAATATAGACTATTGCTTATATTTACATAATTATAAAAAAAATCTGATACAACTAGAGGTAGGTAGATTCATCTCAATACATAAAAAACCCTTCGGTTAAAAATTTGATTACTATTTAAAGAATAAATCAGTAAAAATTGAATAAAAACTAGAAAAGATTACTTTATTACTTTTACTGACCACAAACTCTAAATGGAAAAAATTATTAGTACTATAGACCGAACGAAGTGACAGAGGCACTATCAATATCACTAAATTAATTAGCAATTTTTTTTTTAAGGAGTAAGAAAGTGGTTCAATGCTGGTGCTAATTTTTGGAACCTCCCCTAGAAACAACAATAAGGGTCTTAGAAAAATCCAAAAAGATCCTAGCAAATTCCGAAAACGTTGTAGCAAAATTGGCTGAATAATTGTACATAATTTTTATTAAATCGGGCATTGTGCACTGTGCAGATGCTAACGCCAAATTTGGAACCTAATATGATATAATATGTTAACTATGAAGTAGCTATAGATATATTTATATAAAAAGACCAGATAAAAAAATAATTATTGATCAGATATCAATAACTGAATCGATGTTTTAATATATTTTTGCGTGGTTACAACGACACATACCTGTATACATCGTCTTTTAACGCTGACCGCTTTTTTCTCCAGACATCTGACGAAGAAAAAGGATGTGGCCAATCTTTAGTTAAAAGAAGAGCTACAGATCCATCATGAAAATGTCGCAATCCCTCTGACACTGTATGAACGTCATTTTCCATTATCTGTGACAAACCCTCACACGTACGGTTCGCACTAATTACCAGTTTGATTGTCGGTGGGTCTTCAAGGATCATTGAGTACAACTGCAGTAAGTAAAGAAAAATATATAAAAATATATAAATAGATTAACCATCGTAACGTACAATATATATATACATAATAAATACAAGCACATCGAGACCCAATCCCTATCCCCAATCATTAACTTCATTATGTTTAGGATTACAAGTTACAACAGTTTGCATTGTAGTATAAGATTTAGCGTTAGTTAAATGGTGAGTGATATAAGTATAATGATAAAGACGAATAATGATCAATTACATGATTTATAGTAATTGGAGTATTTTCATTTTTCACGTTAAATATTTCTTTTTTAAAGGCTAAATTAATAAGCGAATAGTGTTCCCTAAAAATTAGTTGATTATTAGACATCATATATTTAACATAACGCATACATTTATTAATTATAAAAATATATATATATTGTATAATGTAAACGTTCACTCTCAAATAAAGTAGTTTGAGTGTTTGTTTTATACATCACGAGGGTCTTAATAATTTAATTAGATGTCTAAATTTATTAAAGTTCAGTAAAGTTTAAGGAAGAACATTTTAGGTAGAGTTATTGAAGACTAGTAGTATTTAATTTTACGAATTTACAATGAGAATCAGACGAGCCCATTAGACCTATTTATGGTTTTTAATTTAGTTTTTAACGTGAACATATTGATCTTTGAAAGTGTGAAATATTTTAGAATTATCTATGTAAACGTATATTGTGTATTATCACCAACCATCCGCGTACAAATAACAGGCGCATGTATAAGAAATCGCGTTGTCGTTTGTATGCATAATTCTACTGACCTAATTTATTAATCGAACCTGTAAGGTATACGTAAACATAATATACTCACACCACATTTGTAGTCTTTCTGCCCGGTCCATTTCGCAGTTCGGTCGTATAATGTAACAAACCACCCTTTAATATCGTTGTCCTCTATGAATGGATGTTTTGATAAACACTCAAACATGTAGTGGTCCATATCTGAAAGTATGAGAACAAAACAAATACATGAGTGTAATGAATTTAATAGTACCTATGACTAATATACTTTATTTTTATTGGACTTTTTTTCTAATATTATAGTGTTTGGGTATTTCTACTATTATACCAGCATAATTGTATATTATTATATTATAATAAAATGCGCTTGAGAATTGTATATATGTATTATTTGAGGATTTATAAGTCAATTGGTGGTAAAAATGTACCTCGTTACACTGATAATGAGAACGTTTACTTACACATACACATGGACATTTTACATACAATATCTATGTCAAATTTGTATTTTGTGTAGGAACTGCATGGAACCCATTAATCCATTCCATTTTGAGAACAAAGAACCAAATAGAGAAAAATTTCCTGAACTAATGTGGAGGAAATTTCGAACCACATAAAAGCCCTAAAATACCACAAGTCACCTGGTAAAGATGGGATTACCGGAGAGCTACTCAAAACGGGAGCAGCTAGTCTATCTAAATACGTACACCGTCTAGTATGTTTAATATGGCCAAAAGAGATACCAAGGAAATGAAAGACAACAGAAGTGTACAACAGTTCAAATACTTTGGCGTACCAATAACACAGAAGAATGAAATAGAGATGAAAATAAAAGTGAGAATACAAGCTGGAAATAAATATTTGCCTGACAAAGTTACTAAGATCCAGATTAATTTCCAGAAACCTGAAGTCCCAAATACATCAGACAGTTATCAAGCCTGTTGTAAAACTTGGAACTTAAGCAAAATAGATCAAAATTCTCTATTAGTATTTGAAAGAAAAGTACTGAGGACAATTTATGGGGCATGTAAATACGAATCTACAAGTTAATGGAGAATACGTAAAAACAATGAAATTCAGGAATTGTATAAAAGCCAAACATAAAAGAAGATATCATCAAAAGAAGATTTAAGTGGTCTTGGCGAAAAACAGGATCATTGATAAAAACAGTACAGGTGAATGTACCACAAGGAAAACGACTACTTAAAAGATCGAGACTACGCTGGACAGATAGGATCAAAGTTGATATACAGAAAGTGAGACCAGGGATGGATTGGAAAGAGTTAACAATTAATAGAGAAATTTGGAGGCAAATCTGTTAAACGACATGGTTTGACATGGACATGGTTGAAGGCCGAAATCACGAAAAAGAAAGAAAGTAGGTGCTTAGTTGTATTTTCGGAAACTACTTTCATAACGGACGTGATCATCTATACAAGTTGCGGTGATATTAATAAGTAATTGCGCGTGTATTTCATTATATAAGAGAGATGCCGACTATATATTTAGTAAACACACGTTTTTAGACGAGGAGAGCTTTCTGGAGTCGCGAACGCAGCATTCTACTGTAACAATAAAATAATTCATTATACATACCCGTTTCGTCGCAACTTCCACCGCCATTTTGGACATTGCCGAGCCACAAATTAAACGCTGGTATAATATCGTGACGGACTGTTTGCATAGAGGCACATCCGCCTATTGGCGGCGAATGACTGCCCATCACCTGCACATTAAATCGTTCAGTCGACAATCCTAACGGTGGACAGAGTTCATCGAATCCATTCATGATATCTATACACACAAGAATACGAATACCACATTAAATTTAAGGATATTATACTGTTTGTACAAACAATATTGTTATTGCACTTGCATACATAGACGTCTAAGCGAGACGATAATTAGGCGATAGGTATTTATAATGTACTTATAGAAATTATTATGACAGCGGTGAATCGTTGTCATACGGGCGTCGGTCTAATTACGCTAGATTTTTTTAATCGAGACTTCCGAAAGGGACCTGGTACAGTGGAAGTTAGGTCACGCATTACTTTTTGACTTGGTTAATTCGTCTACATTTTTATTCAACGATTCTAACGAGTGGCCTCGTCATCGCAGCACTGTTAAAAATATTACTGCGTTACAATACCTGTAGGTTAGGTACTCGATCATACCTACCTTTTTAAACAACAAATTATACTATAATTTTTCTATAACCATTTATACTATAGTTATTGTATTTCACTCCCTATTTTGATTACCGGTAGTTGCAATCATATTTCAACCACCGCGGCCGTGATGTCCCGCCACCGACAAAAGTGCATACGGTTAGACGCAAAGGTTTCGCGAGTGTTCAGGGCTAGTGTTCCCGGACCCGGGCCGGCCCCGAACCACTCGCGTGCTTCTCGTTTCGTAGTTGTATTCAATTCTCACCCATTATTTGCACATCTCAGCTGAACCGACAGCCCTAAATCATTATATTGTTACCGGACGTCGGTGCTCGCATGTCAACTGTACAGTATATTGTATTTTGCTATACATAGTGGTGTCGTTTAGTACAGACAACAGGTTTGGATATTTATTGCACATACTCAACGACAGGTATATCAGGAGGAAGAAACACAAATATATCGGTACATATGTGAGGGTATTATGTGCAGTTGAAGTGAGCGACGTCATAGGAACCTATAGCTGGCACACGAATGACCGATCGTTTTGGCATGGACTACTTGTTAGATAGGTAGGACATTAGGGACGCCTGAATTAAAAAAAAAGTGTAACAATGTGTTGTATTTTTCTTTATACTTTAGAAAAGTAAGTAGGGTCTCTCGATCGTGTAAAGTCCGAGTCACGAGCGGACCGACTACAGATGTTATCCGGAACCACCGAGGCCACCCATCACTCGCGATGCTTCTAACCTAAATCGACACCGTCGGACTTCCCGGATAGCATACCCGGTTCAAAGGCTAGCAATATCTACATCGAAAATATAACGATCACAGATGTAATCGTTGGGTTAATTTTGCTATGGAGATCATAAATAAAATGGCAACAAAAGTAGCCATTCAAATCTAGTCAAGTTTTTAGTTGCAAATATCTTGATTGACTATCATGTTTTTATTCACACTGCACTACACAAAACATTGGCTATCACAATAAATAATAATATCATTTTTATCTACCTCTTATACGTAATTTTTATGACGTATTGTTTTTTTAAATATCTTATGCTGTTATTGTGTCTGTTGTTTGGTACGTAAATAAAGTTCGTGAAAATGAATGAAAGCAAAAACATTGAGTTACAACACAACTATAGTGAATTCACCAAGAGCCCCCGTCAAAATTCACCTCTCCGCGACTTAAACTATTTTATATTCGTAGTGAATGCTAGTGTGACACGAAATGTAACCGAACACAAGATTTTTTATCGCAATCACTACAATAAAATGTGACACTGTATATATTGACCTCAATGCATCATAATAAATCAACAGGTGCCTACTAAGTAGGTGATTCGCAGCCGTCAGGGATTGAGGTGGTAGAGAACGGTGAGTATTCGTCCGTCGTGCAATCCTAGTCTCTCGGTCAATTTACTATATATGCTGCTGTACTGTTGTACGCGGAAACATAGCTTGAGCCAGAAAGATAAATTTCTCTGATGCGCTAGTGTAAAATATTATATTTTATTTTTAATAATTAATATAATGATACAATAATGTAAATACATTTTCATTATCGTTTACATATTTTAGAAAATTAAATTTGAGGCTGTTCCTTCAACTTTTTCATGAGAGTCGATATTTTCAGAAATAGATTTCATCAAAACTACTTAAGAAACCGACTAACGGATGAATGCAGTGCCGCATATACATCTTTAAAATTAACGAATTATAAACCGAATATAAAAGAATTAGCCTCAAATGTATAACAAAAAAAAATCACATCAAATTAATGAATACTTAAGTGTAATTTTAAATACAAGTATTACTTATACTAAATATTGTATTTGTTTACTAACAGAAATAATAGAATAAATCCATTTAAATTAACACATTTTTTTCAAATGTTTTCTTATTTATATATTTATATAATATTTTTATAATTTAATATGGCGCGCAAGAAACAAAAATCATGCAATTTTTGTCATAGTATCACATTAGAAAAATGTATACCATCCCTGTTTTAGTATCTTGTGTTTTCGCCTCATATATAGACTATATAGCAGTGTTTCCCAACTGGTGTTCCGTGGAACCTAAGGGTTCCCTCAGCTGGCGCCAAGGTAAGAAATTTAGGAAAATATAAATAAATTAATAATATTTTTGATTTGAATTATAATTCTAACATAGACTAGCTCCAAAAATTATGTGAGGGTTCCGCAAAACGTTCAAGCTCCTGCAAAAGTTCCGCGAGTAAAAGAAATTGGGAAACACTTCTACGGAGTATAGAGAATACGATAACTTAAAAATTTATAAACACTTAAACTAGAGATCAATTTGAATGTCCTATAGGTTATAAGTTTACGTAGTACAATAAAAAAAAAAATAGTTAAATTTTAACATGCACCTAATTAAAAATGTTCATATAAAATAATTATAAAATAATTTTATATTTTTTGAAATTATAATGTTTCTATAACATAAACTAAATCGTAGTTTACTTAACAAAAATATTTATATTTAAAAAAGTTGTAAAAAATCAACCACTTGATTGTCTTGATTTAAATAAATGTTTTTACCATCTAAATTTTTTTTAAAATCAGATTTCCAAATTGGCTATTTTGAATATTTTGGAAATTTTTTTTATCAATTTTTAAGTTTTTTATTTTTGGTGTTAAAAAATAAAAAATGTATACTAAAAATGTAGTGCAAGTGTCTATGAATTATATTTAAAAAAAATTTTTATAAATATTGATTAGAATAAAAGTTATTATTTTTTTTCATTTGACAGATCTCCGTGGGACATTCTGTATATCCATATTGCTTAGTCCTTGCTCTGTTTATGTGCAGGTTTAGGTTTATATCAATTAATTAATCCGTAGTAATATATGTACAGGGTAGGTATTTTTGTTAATGTGTTGACAGTAGACAGTGGTCTGGAAATAGTTAATATTACGAATGTAAAACGGATTTCTTAATATTAAAAATAATTCGTTTATTATAATCAACGTATTAACACTATAAGTACATCTATCTATATAATATAAAATATATTCGTTTAACAGTAAAATTAACAATCATAGGCACTTCGCCAGCGCCGGATTTAGCAGTGGTGCATCAGGTCCTAGCTCGAAGAATGAGTTTTTGTGAGTGGCCTCATTTTCTAAACCTTTTGTGAAGCGGCGAAATTATTAAGAATTCTCAATGATATATAGTGATAGAGAAAAAAATCATTTAAAGAAATTATTTTAATACTTTTATGTTAAACTTGTCAAGAGTTGCGACGTGCAACCTTCCGAGTCCTAGAAATCCGGCACTGGCCTTCAAAAATATTATACTATAAATTCGTATGTAACTATAGGTATAGGTACTATACCATTGTTGACAAAAGAAAAACTCACTCGAGAAACGAAAAAAAAAAATAATAATATTTTTAAAATACGAAATAGACTTAATTCTTATAAGTGAATATACGCATATATACGACTTAAACTAGTGTAAGACAATAGACAATATTATAAACAATAATAATAATTAAAATACGTAAATAGAAAATACAATCATTATAAATAATACAAACGGCATTTGTACGATCGACATCACAGCAGCTGACGATCGGCAATAAAAAGCAAAAATACGACGTAAATGAATTGGGCGAATCGACTCACGCGCGGACGTCTCCGCTCTTGGGGCACCGCGACTCGCCGGCGACGCCCGCGCCGGGCGCACGTGAGTGCTCTGACCGTGTGGTGCTAATCGGCGGCTGTTCTTCCGCCCGGAACGTCACGTTACCGAGCAGCCGGCGGGTCGGCTTGACGCCAAGTCTCTGAAGTCTGGACATGTCGTCTAAAATTGAACACTATAGTAATACGGCCGCACAGACATCGCAATACAGTACGGTGAACGACGTGGGTTAGTGTGAGATAGACGGCTGTGAAACCCACGAGGGGGTGGTGGGTAGGAGAGAACACACGCAGCAAACAGTTCGACCGCCAAAGACATTAACCTCGATACGAATAATTATTACTTTGGACAATATTATATTATCATACAACAACATTTCTGACTAAAATATCTGGAAACTCGATCTACTGATCGCGTATATATTTTATAAAAGGTATCTCATCGCAGACGAGTACAAGGTTACCGTAATAAGTGTGTAAGTTTAAATTCAAGTCAGATGTCAAGTGTATAACGGCCCAAAAGTCAATTTACGGTATAATTCAGTTCTGATGTAGCTATTGGTAAAGTTAATGAACGAGTCTGGATTAATTTTATAGAAAAATAGCACATAATAATTAATACAGACGTCGTCATTACCTTGACCCCGACCGCGTTAGACTTGGAGCGTTCTTTAATGTATGTAGGTAATATATGACATTCTCAAATAATCATTGGGGTTTATGAAATAGTTAAGTTAGTTTAGTTTGGTGTAGTGAAAAAAATCACAAACAATTGTAAAATATTAATGAAAAAATGTTAAATTTGAAAAAAAATTATTCAAAATTAGGAAAAAATACATGTCAATATAGTGTACAACAAATTTACCAAAAACAATAAATAGATTTCGGTATATTAGTGCGATTAGATTAAGTAATGCACATCGTACCGTTGTCGGCTGCAATGACAATAAATACGTACATAAAATAATATTGAGTTTTATATTCAATATTATTTCAAATGCATAGATTAAGAGGTAAAAATAATTTTTTTAGAAAATATTAAATATGCTTATTATATTACGCGTACAAAATCAGAGAAGTAAATACTTTTACCATAAAATTGTCGAAATATACAAAATATGAATTTTAAATTTTCGATTTTTAAGCTTATACCATCGTACAGTTCAAATTGTAAAAGCTTGGTCTACTATAAATCAAGAGTATATAAAGCAATATGTGCGTTGTATAACTCCTACAACTACCAAGCCCTAGTGACAATTTATGTAAGTTTTAATAGCAGAAATAATGTTACAGTTAGGTCTATATGAGTTGTTCATCAAAACATTCGAATGCCCGTGACGCATAATATAGTTTACGTACAGATAAGCCTGAGCTTTTTCGGACACGGTACACCCAATTGATTATAAAAGTATAAGTATTGTACTTGTTGTATTGTAGGTATATGTTTCAACTTTTCAAGTTTAATTTAGACTCCAGCAACGAGTTACCGACGTCCAACATATTACTATTATAGTATTATGACGGCGAAGAGCGCGCGCGTACACACGACACGTCATACCAATACGACAACGGTGAAATGGTTAAAATGAATAATAATAAAACCAATATTTGACTGTTATAGTATTATTATGTTCGCTTTTCACGCTATGATATTGACAATAATGCAATAATAGTACAAAAATATAATATACTTAGGTATGATACGTAAAACACGTACCTATGCGCTTGGGTACGCATGCGCACGAATTCAGATAACTATGGTACGGACTCGACGGCGGCGTTAATTACATTATGTACACGGCCGATATTAATCCGCGATAAAAACACTGGGCAACGCGGCAAAACCGGAACCGTATTTCCGGCGTCGGCGCTTTGTTTTTTATTCACGAATACACACATTTCGTAAATCCTATACACGAATTGTATATGTCATATAGATATTGATGTACGAAAATAATAAAATATAGTACGCACGTATGCAAAACTCATATTATTATATTATTACGAAAACCGAAACCGTCAACAGCGGCGATGGGTCTAGGTCAGCTACCTCATCTGCGGCTGTGTGTGCGCGTCCGTAGTGATACGCGTATCTACCATTCTACCACGCTACGTATATTGTCAGAACGTATTAACGTATAGGTGATATGTATCTACACGTTTTTCGTTTGCTAGTCACTGCCGGCCGGAAAAAGAACTTGGAAATTACATTTTTAACAACGTAAAATCGTGTGTCTACGGGTCTATGGGGTTTTGTCGGGCTATAAATACGTAGGTCGCTGTCTTAACGAACCGAGAACAATAGGCCTTGATAATACGAAATAGATAAACAAATCAATAAATTAATAGCGCAGAATAAACGAATTTAATTTATTTTGTGGTAATACAATGAATTATCCAGAATAATGATTCGGCGCACTCCTTGAAATAAAGAATCGGAATTAAATTTCGAGTTTGCCTATCTTAGTTCTCAGGTGGAACACATTAATTGATTGCATAGAATAATTATTTGCAGTACATAGACAGTCGCAAAGATTTATGTTTCTATAAGTTCAGTGATCTCAGAAAACTATAATTATTATTAGATTTTGATCATGCAATATGCGAGGAAATGTCGCGTAAGACGTAAAACGTTTAGTTCGACGAAATTTAATTTATAAACTGATATGGACAATTTATAAAAATATGTTTAATAGCCAATAGGTAAACGAACTTCGTACAAATCATATCGAACAAAAATACGAGATTAAAACAAAATCCATTTATTGTTATTGGGTGGCGTGTACCGTGGTGATAATCGTAACATTTATATTGTATAAATAAAAAGATGTAGAAAGCCAGTGTGAAAGGCTGTGAATTCAATGTATTAAAAACCTAAAATTTCACTAAAAATTCCAAAAAACTTAATTAATTCCCTAAAAAGTAAGAATAAATTCACTACACCGGAGTATAGTAAAGAATAATATAATTCAAAAAAATATACAAGGCTATCAAGCGTAAAATATTTTAAATTGTTTAATTTAACACTAGAAATCCACAGCCCTAGTAATTAGTAATATATAAATAAATACACTTCAGTTATAAGTTTATAACATTTGTAAATTGTAACAGGTAATAATAATGAAACAACTGCAGATGATATACCTAATTTACTATAGCGCACCTACGTATACACGTTGTTTCAACGTTACACAAACAGCGGCGTCATATTATTATTGTTGTACTGAAAATAATATGCACCGGAAACGGTGGAAACACTACCGTCGGTGGACCTTAACGCCGTTGTCTCCGACCCGTCTACCCCTTTGACCGTGTTACACGGCGATTATCACTATATGTACTGTATTATAATAGTATGTATATGTACGACCTAGGGAGATTTTTTTTTTTTTTACTAAATTTTTCTAAATACCATCACGCACAGCAGACGAACAACACGAGCAAACCATGAGAACGTACATTATTTGTGTGCACACACATACACACGCACAGAAACTCATGCACGCGCGTGCGCGTACGTGATTACCTCTACATGTGTGTGTAATTATTATTGTTATGTGTATACAATAATAATAATAATAATAATAATAACATGATGTACGGTATAGCGAGCGTACAGCGTTCGTTCGAATCGTTCGCCCGCCGCCGCAGTGGCAGTCACCCGAAACGAGAGAGTCTGAATGTGTAAAAGAGAGTAAGAGATGTAAAAAAAAAAAACACCGCCCTCCGTCGAGACTCGTCGTCGTCCGGTATTGCTGGACAACAACAAAAATCATTGTTATTTATGTCGGTTCTGAAAATCGGACACGAAAGAACGAGAGACATCGACGACTGTCGTCTGCAAACAGCTGAAGGAAAATTCTGTAGGTAAGTACTAGGTACCCTATACGTATAACCGTATAAGGCGCGTCGCTCACACGAAAACGCCATCGCGACATCTGTACACGGAGTGCGTTGAAAATACTTTTCTATAATAATAAATATACACGTAGAAAACGAATATTTTGTAATCGCGCCAATGTTTTTACGACAATTCAATTTTTTTTTTTTTTTTAGCAAGTTATGCGTGTATGACATCGCGTAGATTAAAAATGCTCAAAGCTCACTTGAAAACTTAATAATCGTAAAAAACCAATGCATACAAACACAGATAATGTTCTTACCATCAAGTTTCATGATGGGTCGATTCATTCGATCTGCTGAGCATAAATTTGCCATGTTACGTACTCGTACGACGAAGACAACACATGCGGGTGTTGCGGGCTTGCGGCCTCTTAAACGAAATGTTTACAGGTACCTAGGCACTCGCGGATATTGTGAAAAGAGAGTGAGACTGCAGAGAGGGTTAGCACACGAACGCGACGTTTGTTTTTGTTTTGATCGTGTGCATTGGCGACGGTTGTAAATTCATTGATGATGAGGAGGAATGCGCGCGAAAGGGGGGTGTCACGGGTGGTCGGTTCATTAATGATTGTTCGCACACACACTCACACACACGCACACACACACGCGCGCACGTTCATCTATACAAACGAGCTCACGAACACACACACGCGCACGTGATATATAAATATAATAGTAGTGTATATAAACAAGGAAAGAGAGAACGATTCTCTCACCGCGACCTTGACAGTTGCCGCCGCGCCACATACCAAACACACCGGACACCGCAAGCACGCCAGCCGCGTTCTCCGACGGTATTGTAGTAACACGCCGCCGTCTTTCTCTCAATGGACTCTCTCCCCTCCCTCCTCCTCTCGCCCACGCTCAAACGGTAACTGCACCGCACAACGATAATAATGTTGTGAGCAACAATGATAATAATATTACGATATAACTATATGAGATCGTGCGGGTGGTTGCGCCGCGCGCACGACGAGGCAGAGACGACGTGGTGAGAAAAAAAGTAACGAAAACAGTAAACATTGTAATGGTATATATTATTATCATACATTTTCGCGGGCGCCACTCGTACGTATATAGTACGCGGTATACTGCACGAGCGGTATAGATCGAGCGTTTTTTTTTAAACCAGACGGCGATCGCCGGAAACCGACATTGGCCCGAGGACAGATGTTTAAACAAATTTGTCCGAAACGTGCATACATAGTATAAGAACCTATATGTTATTATGTGAGGCGAGAAACACGAATTTGCAATAATAACTGCGAGCGGACAAGGGTCCGGTACGAGTAAAAAATGTAGGCACTGCGTGTATTTCGTTCGATAATAAGTATAATCGACGTATTGATAATGAACGCGAAGAGCCAAAGAAATATTATAATGGGCGAGCGCGTCTAAATTATAGGTAAGTGCTAAGTAGGTATATACTGTTTCACGAATTGCGCGTGGTGGCTATGGATATATTATACTAAACACGTGCGTTCGAATTGTAAAGGCGGGTACACACCGGAGCATTTAGGTGTAATGTAACGCCGTAATATAACTGTAATGCTCAAGTGTGTACGGTGTTACTGTATCATTCGTGAGTGCTCGGCTCGCGAAGTCGTCGATGTATTGACGAACATCAAAGGGATATTAAACACCAGCCGTATCGTTAGCGAACCATCGATACAACATATCATTACCATAATTGTTTATTACCATTACGACAGGATCTAACAATGACATTAATAAAATTATAATTTTAGTAAAGAAATCATCAAGTTTTTTATGCGTTATTAAACGCGGTGAAGTGTCGAATTACATATCAATGGTCGTTTTTTATTAATTGTCACGTGGATAATGTATTTAGGCTGTAGGTAGGTCAGGTAGGTGTATATCTATTTATATTACTACGATATGGAACGGTTATTGGCATAACGGTCGTACTGCTTGCGTGTATATTTGTTACGGGACATACATAATATTAAATGTTTATGTAATATTATTATTCTAAGTATTACTATATTAAAGGTAGTATAGGTAATTATTGCTAATTAATTTTTACTGCGGTAGAACTTCGATATCTCATAGCTAACAATATAATATAAGTTATTCGAATACATAAAGATTATTAACAAATGTATATAAATAATAATAATTACACGTGTGATATCAATTACTCGTGAGTCCGTATATTATGTATAAATAAATAGACCATAGACGAATAAAAGATACGATATTATATTATATATATTTTATACGATACTATTTTGTAGGTTGTGTATAGGTAGGTACTCGTCGCAATTTATATTATTATTGTTTAAATGCTACTGTCGTATCGATATTCTACCAGTGTATTTTCTATGAAAAAATAATAAAGATAATATAATATAATAAAATACTTACTTTCTGCTTTATGGTCATCGACATTGCTTTGACTAAATTTATACATATAATAATATAATGTCATCAAATGCCGTACGCAAACGCATTATATCGAGCAAATATTGCAAAATGAGTGCAAAAAACGTTCACTCGTTAAAATAATTCACATCAAGTCACAATTCGTATATTTTGATTTATGCGCATTCAAATAGACATTATTTTGATAAAATTAAAAAATGTCTATTTGGTTTGCAATAGGTAAAATTGATAAAATGTTTCGTATTACAATATAGACATTAAATAAAACATTCTAACCTTACGCGATGTTTTTCCTCTAAAAAATAAAAGGCTTGATCCATTTCCACGCGAATTTGAAAACGTTGTTTTACTGTATTTACGTAAATAATGAATATAATATAATGATCAATGTCAAATAGTTGTCTGTTGTTTTAATGTGGTACTATTACAAATTACAAAACAGAAATATAGCAGTGATAGAAAAATAATTATGCCTATATAATAAATAATTTTATAAAATATTATTGGGTAATAATTTTTCTGATTATGAATTATTAGTAAAAGAAAAAAAAATAATATACTGCACAAAAATAAAAAAAGTTATGTAAATTATATCAATTTAAATAATCAATTATACTTATGATTGGTTTAATTATTATAATTATACAAAAGTATATAACTATATTGCTGGTATATATAATATAATTGCATCTAATTATTTTGCGATACATTATACCTAGATCTACCAGGAAAATGTGTTTATACATTATCTGTATGATTTAGGACGTGTGATATAAAATGTTAAGTAAGTTTCTTTTTTTAATAATATAATTAGAGAAACGATAAATGAAATGGTATAACTTTTATTTTTCAGAGGAAAAATTCACGAACAAAATAAAACACGTTTCATTGGTCACGGCGTGATTATCCAGTTTTCTTTTTGGTCGAAAAACAAATGCACCTAAGCGTAAGTTGTTTATAATAATTAATAAGCTGAAGAATATACCCACGTGATATTATTAATCCATCACGCGTATAGTAACGTCTTAACTTACAAATCGATAAAACGACAATATAATATTAAATAGATTAAAAATTTAAATCATGTAAAAACTGTAAATATCAAAAGCAATTGTGAAGGAATATACATGTATATAAAATAATTATAAATAGATCATGTATAATTATTTTCTGTTACATATTACATCATAATGATTATAATTTATAACGCTAATGTATACGCCGTAATGATAATCATAATTAATGTGCTTAATCCTATATTAATATAAAAATGTTTTATCGATTTTCAAACGCGGCTATGTAACCAAAACGTCCAAAACATAGACGATGACCGATATAACCAACATTATTCAAACACGTATAACTACGACGAATAGCTAGTCGTCATTTTATGAGATACGTGCCATATTTGCACGTCATCCGCGATGAATTTAATACTATAATAACCTGTTGTTATGATTTTAATTTGTTTTGTAGGCATATTTTTCTATAAATTTAATATGTCTTAATTTAGTATAATCTGTTATATTTTTTGAAGACTTTTTCCGTTATTTTATAAGTTTTGTACGAGGTGACCACATTTGAACATTACGCAGTCTCAGCGTAAGCAAAAATACAAGATATTATCAAGAAAAAAAGCAATTTATAATAATAAAAAAAACCTTATTAAATTAACGATAATATTACGCGCTGAATTATTAAGAAATAAAGACTGGTCCGCGTACAACTGATATTATCTATATCAATGTGTATAATAATATTATATTACATTAGACTAGGTCAGAAATTTTAGTACGAAACGAGTGAAATAAAATGTTTTTTATCGAATTTATTTTTATGAAGTGATGTATAAAAATACGACAATATTGGATAGATCAATGTAAAAACAATATATATTTGCGCGCTAAAGTGTTAATAAAAAATAAATAAACATTTACGCATTTTATATTTAAGAGGATGTTAGCGCAATATTTATTTTCTGTCAAAGTAAAATCACCTATTACAAAAATTATAGAAGGTTTAATATTTTTGAGGGAAAGTCATATCGGTTTTATATTTTATTGATTTTTGATTTTGTATACTCGACTTTCTTAATAAAAAAATAACGTTGTACATTTAAATGAGGTTTTTGAAACAATATTTAAACAAATCGATATGTCATACCCTCCAAAATATATTATTTCATTTTTGTAATGGGTGATTTTACTCTAAGATTACTCAAAAAGATAAAAAAAAAAAATGATTCTGCGTTAATGTTTATAGTGCGCACGGGCCAGAAAGAGAAACAAACAGTGCTAACATTCTTTTAAGCGAGATCGGTTATTATTTTTTTTTTTTTTAAGGTTTTTTTTTATTATTTTAATTAATTCAAAGTACTGACACATATGATAACAATATTTTGAAAATGTATAAATTATACACATTAATATATCTAAAATAATATCTCAGCATTTCAAAAATAATATAAGCTTAAAATTAAATCACCTGCATGTCTATATATAAAAGCTAAAATATCCTAATGCATATTTCATATATATAATTTTATTACCAATTTACCATTATTATTATTTTTTATTATTATTGGAGTAAAATTGTGAAACATTATAGATTGTATAAAGTACTTATGCAGTTTTTATAACAATCACAGTAGAAAAAAATTTAAAAATTAAAAGCAAATTAATAAAGTATAAAATAAAATCGTAATGTTTAAAAATGTAATAAAACAAAATTAAATAATAACATCGGTAATGGAAAAATAAAGTAATAATTAAGTCTTAACGATAAATAAAAATATACATGCACAAAAAATAATATCTATAAATATTTTATAACAATAAAAATTATAATTGTTTACCTTCTAGATTCGGGAGCTGATGCTGAGCCTCTGCAGTTTTTGTCTGCGGAAACGTGTCGGGTACATCGTAAATCGGCTTCGCCGCCTGTATATGGTTAGTAACTGCAAGAATTATAAATAAACTTGCCATGGACGCCATCACGTTGTAGGCTTGATGCGGAACTAACGTAATGTAAGCCATAAAATGGCCTTAGTAAAAGCCCGGAATAAAAATAAAAGAATTAAAGTATTTCGCGACGAGCAAGAGAGATAAGTAATATGTCATGAGAAAAAAAAATAATGATCGCGGAAATCGCGGAGTACTCGTAAAAATGAAACTAGAAAAAAAAGGTGACTGTAGAGACTGAAATGGTGATCGGCGCTCCTGCGCGCTCCTTTATATGTTCTGGCGGCGGCGGCGGCAGCTTCTTCGGCGTCGGAGTGGTGGCGGAGATGGTTCCCACCACCGGTTGCGCGTCGAAGGCCCACACCGGGCGAACGGCAATTCTATTGGGCGAACTGCCCTTCGACCTTCCTGCTCGCCCATCGGTCTGCCAGCCCATCCACCCACCCACCCACCCGCCCGCCGGTCGACACGCGGCACTGCGAACAAACACGGACATGCGCACACGGTAAAACACTGGCACTAACACACACACACACATCTGCACGGCCGAGTTTCGGCGGCGGCGCGCGACGGCGTTGTATGCCCGAAACTGGATGTCTGGACGACAAACGTCGAATGTGCCTATACTACATATGACAATATATGCGATGTATTCGAAAAGATATTTAAAATATATGAATATTTCAATAACATTTCGAAAAACGGAACGCGTATGTACCTCTTCTCGACGCGTGACAGTATATAATGTTCACACGAATTTTCTAACATATATATTATTTATTATTTATTATATAAAAGGATTGTGTTATATTATTATATATATATATATGTGTGTGTGTGTGTGTGTGCGTGTGTGTGTGCGTGTGCACACCTGAAATATGGGCCGAAATCGCACTACTCCACGATGTAAATTCATCATATTATGGTATATATATATATATTGGTCAAATATTGTAGGCACGCCACTGACACGCGATTATTATGTGTATATTATATAATATTATAGTATACCTATTAGCATAAATAGCCAATAGGGGTACATTGAAAGATCGTGGAATAATATGATAAGACCCTATATTATATCCACCGCTTATTCTATTATACAGTCATATACAGACGCCAATAGGTATACCGAAAAGAATCATAATAATATATATATGTATGTTACGGTTCGTTTATATAATAAGTATAATATTGCGATGTCGCCAGCGAAAACGATGATCTTTCGCAGTGTCACACGCGGTTGCATTCATACTAAAATATATTGAGTAGGTACTTACTATAATACTTATTTTACTTACGTCTATTGACACTCATATTTTTTCCGTGTTGTATTGGCCTCCGCTGAAAACACATTCTTTGAAAAGCTTGAATATGATATGTTATAGATCAATTATAGCCTATAGGGAGGAATAGGTTGTGTATTTAATATATTATATTTTTAAATCCATACCGAAAACCTAATTCAAAAGATGAAAAATGTTAAATAATCTTAATTCTTTGAAATATTAAATATACATAGGTACAATATACCCTTCAACCCCATACACGCACTGTTGAATAAAATATATGTGTGATGTGCCTATTTTTTTTTTAATAATTACCTTTATCATAAAGATTAAATGTACTAATTTTACTAGTATACTATATAGTATTATACTAGATTAAAATCTATGCCTATATTAACCACCATAAAGAATAGTGGCCCATATGATGGTAAAAACAATAAGTCTGTTTACATTTTGGTATCACTATTAAAATACTCAAGTGGTACCACCCACCTACGAATAGTATATATGATTGAACTGCAATTAAACGATATTTTCGTGTACACGATTTTATAGTTATCTGTCATATCTAATATAAATATCGTACACCACTGCAGTGGCGTGAAATCATTGATGTTTTACGATAAGTATTATAATTCATAATACTTTAATCATTAGTCATCACTATTCACAATACTTATATTATTGTAATAATGTTATATTAGTGTAATATGGAACCACTGTCACACACGTACGAATGCCTATACGAATACCCGAAACCCGAATATTCTATAATACTATTAATACTACCTACTACTTATTAGTGTCAGACTATGACGGAAAGATATCGGGAATTTTTTAGTATGTAAAATATTTATGTACAAATGATAATTAAAATCATTCCTAATCGTGTCTATAGAAGAAAAAGTATTTAATAATATTGATGTTGTTGGCAATATTGACATAGTTAAAAATAAATAAGATTAATTGGATGACAAAAAAATGAAAGAAAACTGTACACATTTTTCAAAATTTAATATTATATTCTGTTTTTATCAAATGCGATATATTAGTTGTTTTGTTTAGTAATTATTTATTTAACAGCAACTTGCTCTAAAAAAAACTTCAAAACATAGATATATTATAGTATTTATACCATAAAAAATTACCAACTATGTCTAAGACTAAATACATTTGAGTGACAAATTGTTTTCATAGTCCACCTCTGCCTATACTTTATAATAAATATTAAAATATATAATTGAACGAAAGAAAGAAAACACTATGAACACTGGCAAAAAAAATTTAACATTATACAATCTGCGACAAAACCGATAAGATACATTATACTAACTGCGGCAATTTATTTTATATATATAATAAATATTTATTCCATGTTGAATAACCTTTTATTTTTGAATTACATTTAAATTTAAAATTAAAATTGTTTAGCACTATTAATAAATTGTTTGCCGTTTTGGCTAAACGTTTTTATAAGTTCCATATTAAATAAAATATTAAATGACACTGCACGTACTAAGTATAAATATCACTTGCTGATTATGTAGGAAATGGATTTTCAATTTTTTATATTGTTTAATTACTATAGTAACAAATGAATTATATTAATATATTATATGCAATTTTTTTTCAAAATTCACCTTACTTAAGTTATTAAAAAAAAAAAATTAAATCCATTTCCTACATAACCTGGAAAAGAGAATAAAAATTGAATTATGTTTTTAAAATTAAAATCGGACTTTTGGTACTGGGTGAATTTTTCTTTCGCTTGTTGGTCTGAAAACGCACGAAAAAATGACAAAAAAACGATCAGCTTTCAACAGCCGATAACGATATATGTACATAATAACACATGGGTATATCATATATAATATGATGCATTTTAATTATTTTTATAGTTGTTCAATAGTTTCAAAAAATTATTTCCATGAAAACTAGCTTAACTTGAGTTTATACTTTTTTTGTGTTTCTTTTACCCATGAAAATAATATTAACTTGAGACTTGAGTTAAGACTTTTCCCAATGTAAAATAAATATTTTAATGGGTTCTGAGATAAGACAGTGGCGAAAACAAATAAAGAAAACTTTAAAAACAGAATTAGAAACTGAATTTAAAATATTAACAGTTACCCTGAAAAGGACAAAAATTGAGTTACGATTATCTTCGCTGCGGGTATCGATATAATATATAATATCGGTATGTAGTATGTACATTGTACATAGTTTCTATATATATAAATTGCCGCAGTTTATATAATGTACCTTATCGGTATTGTCACAATTTGTATAGGTAATGTTAATTTTTTTTGCCGCAGCTTAGATATCAACTTATATGTACCATAATATCGTATTCATTACCTTCCTACCTGTGGCGTTTTAAGACAATCAAATCATTCAAATTAAAAATAATCCAATGCGTAGCGTATTATTGTTATGAAAGTATACAATATTGTGATATAAAGCTAATAAGACGATGTTTTAATTCGCCGTTGTCAATGCAATATCTATATAGGCTATAGCGTATTCCAGGTCATTAAAATATTATAATATTATTACGTCGACGTGTAATAAGTGGTATTTCGTAATAATCGCGGAGCTGTAATAAAGTAATATAGATATTTTAATATTTTAAACGAGAATATAATAATAATATAATATCCGATATTGCATGGAACAATTTATATGATTTATTTGGTTATACATAATATAATATTATTTTGGGTCAAGGGGCTCCTACGATTATAGTGGTCGGTCTCTGCGACTACACCATCGAGAATAAATACGACAAACCAAATTATATTATAGTATAGATAAGAGTTAGCCAGATAGGTGTTACAAAGTATTCCGTACAATCTTGGACAATTTTCTGGCGAGTTCAGAATTTTTTTCAAAATCAAAATCGGACATCTTAAACTAACTTTAATTTTGTCAAAACTTGGAGCTTAAATTGACGGCAGAACCGAGGCCCCTTAAACTAGGGAACCATAATATAAATAAAATGTAGCGTGTGTTACATGATGTAAAATAAAATACACGCTAATTTATGTAGAATAAAATAACATCCGTAAATCCGTAATATAATACAATAATTAATAAATAAATAAATATAAATGTGATGTAAATGTACAATAATAATAATAACAACAACTATTACGGTCGTATACTCGTATTGATATCACTTAATGATAAGTAAATAATAATAACATTAAGCCCTACACGGTTGATAATATATTAATATGTAATAATAATACCGGTCACAAAATGATATAATATTTACGTGATTTCACGGTGACGAGACGACGTTGGCTATTGACGAACAGTTTGAGGTCAGGCCGCCACAACTTAAGACGGCAGTGATAAACTGATAATGCCCGTGCGGGTATATATCAATAATAAATACGTAATAAGTTATTATACAATATTATGAAAAGAACTCGATCAGAGCCGGACGTATTTTATTGTAATAAGAAAATCAATATAATATTATGGAATAAAAAATCCAAAAAATATGTAAATATTGAAAAAATGTATAAGTATTGAAAGTTACAAAAAAATAAATATTTTATAAATATAAATAAAAGTAATACAAATGATGTAGTAAACTCTTTTAAATAATAATTCGATTTCGATTTCAAAACTTTGACTTTTGAGCATTAAAAAAATTAGAAATAATAAGGCTGTAACTACGTTGTAAATGCGACTAATACGAATATTACCAAAAACGATTGTCGAATCCACATTCTTAGTTTATATTTTTATTGTACGGCAATACCAATATCGACAATAGTGTATATAATATCTACATACTAGAGCGATAACTGAACTACTCATTTAGCGACGTGTCGGAAATAAGTACGTAAATTACATTTAGATAATGTAGAATATTAAATTTGGTGGTCGTCAAAAATTACTTGTCTAATTATCTTATGGACAAAGCAGATGATATTAAAAATTAAATGTCGTCAAAAATCAATGAAAAAATCAAAAATCATTAAAATATGTACAAAATAAATATGTAAAAATATGTAATTATAATTATTATATTATGTATATCCCTTCTTTTTTTCGATACTAATGTTTTACTCAAACGTTATAATTATATTATTACTATATTATATTGTAATAATTATATAATTTATATATTATATTATCTGTAAATGTATATCTAAATATTATGTCAAATAAATTTGGGTTATTTCAATTAGAATGGTCTAAATCGTACACATTTTTTAAAATACGTATCTCAATAAAAATATGTATTTAAAATAAAATCCGTTTCGTAGTTATGAGTAACGTCGACGGTAATGTAGCATACACAAGGTAGAAAACGGATATTCCTAAGTGACACGATCACGGGAATCCGTTGTATGAGAACACAACACACAACACACACAACACGTGTTTCGTTTGCACCAAGACGTACAAATCGACTATCGTACCGAAAGGTAGCAAGAAATACGTATAAACAGATGAATATGGCGTATGGATACAAGGACTACAATGCACGACGACTTAGTGTATAAGAAACAATAAAAAGGTCGCGAACCCGAACAAAGGCGAAAAACACACTGAGTCGTGTTTCGACAAAGATCGAGCGGGGAACTGGTGTGCCAAATCGCCGTTGACATAGAAGTTTCTATCTCTAGAGACTAGAGAGTTGGACACTGGATAAAAGTGACATTTGGCACCAAAGCGGGTGTGGGCGTAACAAGGATTTAATAGTTACAGGGCCTAGAGTCCTAGGAAACTAAAATTAAAAATAATTTGAAGGCTAATAGAGGCTGAAAAGTAAAACCTTATAAGGGGGCTAAGCACAAATACAGCGGGGCTAAGCCCTCCTTAGTTACGTCTATGAACGCGGGCGAAGAATGGGCACGAAGTAAACTGTATGTATGAATGTGTGTTGGCGTTTCATATAACTTGCGCGAGCAATATATAATAATCAATAGTATATTAATATGTATTTGTTATTATACATTTATTCTTTATATATATACGTACACCGCTGGTATTCGTTAAATTAGAAATTACGAATAAATATTAACACAATATAAATTTATAAGTGAATTTACACATTGTTTTACTTTAACAAAATACTCAAACACTATATTATTAAATTGTATGTTTGATAATTTTAAATCATGCGTTTGCAATGTTTGTCAAAATAACCATATCATATTGACTTAGTTCTTTATATCTAAATTTGATTGGAAATAACACGATTGTTTTAAAAAAGTTTTGATTTTGTCTCATTACTCATTAAGAGAACGCCATACCCGTATGTGTTGTCTCTGTCTTACTAACGTACATCATAACAAATTTTCGTTCAGTAGAATACATTTTGTGACGTTAGCTTTAATATTAGAGTAAATTTACCTACTATCAAATTTAAAGGTAAGAATATTATCTAGATAATGACATATACTTTTAATGATATTATTATTTTAAAGTGAGTTAAAGCTATGTAAAATATAACAAATTTAAAATGTTCATAACTCACTTTAAAATGATAATATCAATAAAATCATACGTCATTGTCTAGATAATATTCTTACCTTTAAATTTGATAATAGGTAAATTTACTCTAATATTAAAGCTAACGTCACAAAATGTATTCTACTGAACGGAAATTTGTTATGATGTACGTTAGTAAGACAGAGATAACACATGCGGGTATAGGCGTCCTCTTAAGCAAATTTCGTGTGGCATTATAACATAATAAAACATTATATTATTATAATAGGTTAGTATAGTTTACTTAATAGTTATATTATTAGTATAGTAACTATACCTTATAATAATTACGCATACAATTTTAATAACTTAATTGTATGTACTACATAATATATTACACCAGCTCGAATCATTAATTATATACCACTACCACAACCCAAATGCATCATTAATTGAAATTGCCAGCGACTTGTGTGTTATAGGTGCACATTGTACGTATATAATACATAATACATATAAGTACGTTATAATAATAGTATTTAGTATACATGAAACTATAACAGCAAGCATGTGCGAATAATATGTTTTTGTTATAATCATACGTTGTTCATCATTCCACCGAACTATACTGTCAGAAACGTCGAATCGTACCTGATACCGTATACCTGATATACCCGATAACCGTACCTGATCTTATGCTGCAGACATTATTATTATTATTATTAATTATATTGTAATCGTGCGGATGACGTGTATAGCCACCGCCAGTCTACACGTCGCATTGTAGTATTTATTATACATAATAAATAGACACCCACGTGAACGCGGTAAGGCAGTAACAATAAGTGGCGTTTATTATTATTATAATTTATTTGTAATAGGCGGACCGTGGTTCGCGGCCCATAGGCCATAATATTGTTGTGTACATAGTGCGTATTATGCCATTGGTACGCGCGTGTAGAGAACATAGTAATAATGATAATAATATAATAACAATAACATTATTTTTCATTCTTCTTCAATACAACACATAAAAACTTCGGCGCCGGTGACCGCCGCGGTTGATCTATTACGTGTATATACCTATATAATAACGCGCTATATAATAAATAGCCATATAAACATTACACGCCGCTCCATTAGTTTAGACTATTGAAACACGAAAAATTATTTTCAACTATCATAATTTGACGGATTTACATTTGATAACGTGTAATAACCGACTGCAGCAGGTAATCTAACACCGTACAATTATTATGGTTAATAATAGGTAGATACGTTTAAATATTATTAAAAGTTAAGTAGTCGATGGTTATAGGTATACGACATACGCGCAAGGGCGTTCGCAAGTGTGACGATGGTATTTTATTTCTGATCGTATCATATATTTATGGGGCCCATCGTATATATTATAAGTATATACGTATACGCATAAGTATAATAATATAATTATAATAACGTGTGTGAGTATTATTATTTATTAGACCTATCTATTAAAGATTATACCGTCTAATGTGTTAGTAAAAAATCGGAGAATCGGCTAGCTATAGTTTTTACAAACTGATGTGCATATAATTTG
The DNA here is from genome assembly GCF_003676215.2 of Rhopalosiphum maidis. Taxonomy (NCBI): domain Eukaryota; kingdom Metazoa; phylum Arthropoda; class Insecta; order Hemiptera; family Aphididae; genus Rhopalosiphum; species Rhopalosiphum maidis. The sequence continues at coordinate 11,398,338 of NC_040879.1, forward strand.
AATCATTCAACAACACATGGAAGAAGTGTGAACAGAAGTGGGATAAATATAAAATAGATGAGAAAATTAAATACAGAATGCATTAGAAAAGCATATATGTATATTTAATTTAATATTTAATATAATATAATGCATCATATATATAATGTATATTTAAAATTTATATAAGTACATATTTTGCATATTTGACCATTTTTCATTAATAAATGCAAAAGTGCATATTTGTCATTTGACAATTATTTATATATAGGTGTAAGTTTTATAATTTTATAAAGAAAAACTTAATTTTAAATAGATTTTCTGGACCTAAGATATTAGTATGATAGTTTTATTCATATAAAATAAATATTTAATAATATTAAAATTAGTGTTTGTGTTTATCTCGCCGATCACTTGCATTGTTATTTATCGGTACACGTGATTAAAAAAAAAAAAAAAATCGGAAAATAAAAATAATAATTAACAATTTATAATTTTAGTGATTTTGCAAATATTTTCTATAGGTAGTAAAATAAAAAATTTTTATTCAATTCTATGATTTTTATTTATTTTAATAGCATATTTAGTGGTTCTTTTAGCGTATAAATGCTTGCATATTTCAAGGTTTTTAAGACACGAAGTTCCTAGCCTTAATAATAATCAAAATACTAATTTGTGTTAAAAAAAAAAAGTTGACTTTTTAATTTGTATACTAACTTGAATAAATATTAAATATTCAACATTAATTAGACACATTTAAAGTGTAAAGTGTTCTTATATATTAAATAATCATATTTTTACAATAAAATGTTAGGTATTCTATGATCCAATTACCCATTTATAAGCAGCTAATTACGTATAATATTGATTTAAAAATATATTTTGGCATCATCGAAGACAATAGAAATAAATAATTTGGAGCCCAAAATTATAAATTTTAATAATTTTAGTGCACCTATCAATAATTAATAAATCAGGTGCTGTTAATATATATAATCGTATAAAAAGATACCTGTAAATACCTACATGTCTATTATTATTTATTATAGTATTACCTTTACTATTTTGTTGAATACTATTATTTTAATTATTTATTTATACCTACACTTTATACTTAATCTATTGATAATCATAATAAATATGATGATTAGATTAAATTTTCTTACTTTTTTCTTTCTTTTCGGCTGTTCCCTATAGGTCTTAGACATTCCAAGTAATATACGGCTTCGACAACTTTCAACCAAGATGAGTATTACAGGCTATTCATATAATAATTTGAGCTAATATCCCAAATAAACGTAGATAGTTTTGAACTTTGGCTACTAATCTTTCGGTTGAATATATGTTTGTGTAAAAAATAATTTAAATAAATAAGAACCTATAAATTGTTTTAAAAACTATTAATTAAAAAATAATGACAACCGGTAAGCTCTCAGTGTAGACGGCCACGTACAAATTAATGCAATTTTGGCCTTTTGGGTACAATCGTCGATACCAAACCACAACAGCACGCGGTTTCTTCAGACCAATTTCTGACGGTTAGGAGAATCGATCTAGTCCTGTCGCGTCTAAGTCGCGACAATACGATTTTTATGTTAATTATAGATGTGCTGTCGGGATTATCGGTCGCCGACAAAACGCTAGTCTGATCGAGCACTTATAATAGCCATATAGCGATATAGATTATAGTTGGTTAAAGCGTAATATATAATAAAGTAAAATACGGTGATCTCTTGTATAATATAATAATGCAGTAGGTCAGTATAGGTGTGAGTGTGTGGTAGACGAATAAAGCGTACGTCAAACAGTATTAAACAGATTTTATTTTTTTTTTAATGGAAATTTTAAAATCTAATATAGGGAAACATGAAAATTGCGTATGAAGGTTTTTTTATACACAAATATTATTATTTGTTAATATCATTAATATTATTACTGTACTAATTTTGGGAAAAATAAAATAGAATTTGAAGATTTTTTAAAAGCTATAGCTCAAAATATTAATTTAAAGCTAAAAGCTTAAAATGTTTATCTAAAATATTTCAACTACTTTTTTTCCTCCGAGACTATTTGATTGAGACTTTTTTTCCAGGACTTTTTTTTCTGATCTCCCGATGGTCAGCCGCGGACCCAGTTGACGACAATTTGAACATAACGTCATTTATACAATAGCCAATAGGTAATTGCGTTTATGCGCACAGGCGATCGTTTGCGAAATTCTGATCAATGATCGGCCTCATAATAATACAATCACACCAAAAACACTTCATTATTGTTCCGTGTAAAAAAGCTTAGTTAAAAAAATTCCTGTAGTGACATAATTACATTTAATAGGAAATGATTTAAAAATTTAAAAGACGTGATATAATATGGAAACTAAGTAAAATGCCACTTTTCAATATTACTAATACCTATGACGAGTGACGACAAATAAGATGAATTGTGAAGTTAAATACTTAGTCAACATAATATTGCTTATGAAATTTACCACCGATGTATACAATGAATATAGCAGCTCACGTAACACGCGAATGTATTCAGTGGCATTGACGGCGCCTGAGTACTGCACAATATAACAAATTATAATAATATATATATATTATAATGATAGTTACGATCGTTGACGTGTGAATGATTACAATATTAAATTAAGTAATAGTTAGGACGGCCGTCTCGATGATATGTGCACAGGTGTTCACTGGTGTTCTTCACTAAAACGTAGTTATGATCTGTATACAGTAATAGTTGTAATATATTTCAATAATAAATAATAATAATGGCAATGTATTTTTATGTATTATACTGGTAACTAAATACCCATAGACATTTAGTAAATTAATAATGGATTATTGTAGTTTATAAAAATTTAATTTTTCCGTATAATATATAAATATATAATACAATACTGTTCTATATTCGACATATAAGGTGGTAAGTAGACAGTAAGTGTATGCGATTAATTAAAAAAAAAAAAATGCGATAAGCAGAAATATTAATGCAAATCTAGTTTTTTATTAAATTAAATTATTAATATAATTTTTTGTTTTTTTGTAACTCAAAAATGAATGTTGCAGAGACTTAAAATTAAATATTCACTAAGTATTAAAATTATCTATAAATGAAAACGTATACTAAAATACATATATCATTCTCTAAACATGGTTATAATTAATTAAGATCATATTCTCATGTAAATGCGATTGAAAAATAAGGACATACACTACACACTTAAAACAAAAAAAAAAAAAATTGAAAATTTGCATACTTTAAAACGTAGTCCGAAACATATCCAATCTAACGGGACTCGATAAGACGATAACCCAATGACAACGAATCCGCTTTTCTTTGAATTTTGTCGACACTTTCTTTGCAAAGTCTTCGCTACTGTATTCTTTTGTTATTTAAATGATATATTTAATTAATTAATGAATTTACGTTATATTATGTTGTAGTTAATAATAATATCTTCTAGTTGGCTAACTATACCCTATAAAAATCGCACACGCTACCGACTTCTTTACATACACGTACGGTGCTATAAGTACAGATCTATTTTCCGATATTTTTATTATTATTTATTCACATAGAAAAATAGTAGCCAGTTGACACGCGATGAGTGTTAAAAAATATAAAAATGTATCGTTTCAAAAAATTGGTCACATAATATTTTTAATTCGTATTTCCTAAAAAGTCCGTTTTTGTGCGGACAAAAATTGTAAGATGTACGTCAGACGTATAAATAGCGTATAATAGAGAGTACTATACTTTTATTATTTTTATTTAAATTATTTATTTTGCAATAATAAATCATTATTGATTATTGTGATCAGTGGTGGTAAAATGATTTTGTCATAAGTAAACATATTAAATAATAAATGTATGAGATTACAATTCCAATTATAAAAAAATTGAAACACCAAAAACATTAACTAAAATTGTATATTTATTATTTATTTACCTATCTGTATAAATTAAAATTGAATTTGTATTTGTTATTTGATTTAATGTGAAATGTAGAACATTTTAGACCAACACGCATTAAGGCCGCGTCTTGTACGTGCCGTATTTCAATTTTCAATGATCAAAATCCGATTTTTGTTGATTTTTATTCATATAATCCAAGCCACCACCACAAACATGCATATACCCATATAATAAGTCACCGTTATCTATACACACAACACACATATAGACTTGTAACAGTGTAATACGCATTGGTATATTATGTACACGTAACAATAATGTCGACCTGTCTTATTATATCCTTGAAAAATACAATAAAGTACACTGCACAGAGATGCGAACTATTGTGATACAGTTTGTGATGGTCTTATTACAGTGTCATTTCCAACACAACAGAATTTCGAAAAACTTTTTGAACTCTCGAAACAATAAATGTATAGTTTCCCCCCTGTATTTAAAATACATTTTAAACAAGTGCGTTCCGGACGGGCGTAGGTATATACCGCACAGTCCCGCAACAACATTATTATCGATAACTGATAAGTGCACAATAAGTAACTGGTGAATGCATATTATAATGTAGAAATGTATAATAATAGATACATTGTGACTTACACTGCGCACAGTGCCTACATTGGTTGTGATTCATGTATATAGCATACACTTCTAACGTCGCACAGCCAGACTCTATTTCAATTTAAAATGAAAAACGATGTGTCAAAGGCCATATAGGTAATGTGTATTATACGAGTCAACGACTAAACAATAATAAGTACCCTGTGTTTTGGCCGGTGGGCTGCGCATATTGTATAACAGAATAACATACATAAATCAACCACCACAATAATATAACTATCAATGACATATATCTACTTGAAATTGTATGTCCTTACAATGAAGCAATATGCAACAATAAGGTAAGTGTGCTATAGTCACAATATAATACACACATATAATAATAAATATGTACACGTGTTGGTAGGGTCCAATTCAGCCGTGTGTCTGCCTTACGGTTTCAGAACAAATAATAAAGGGGCCTCTCTACTGCCGTCAATTTGAACTCAAAAGACTTAAATTTTTGACAAAATTAAAGTTAGTTTAAGATGTCCGATTTTGATTCTGAAACAAATTCTGATCTCTGCAGAAAATTGTTTATAAATCGTACTGAATACTTTGTAACAATTAAATCTTATATTCTAATGAAGTGGTAATAAAAACTTGAAAATATAAATTTTTCAAATCATATAATATTAAATTTAAAATTTAAATTAAAACCGGAAATTTTCGTACGATCTACAGACATTTTTCTATTGAATTTAAACATTTTTTCAAAATTTATTAAGAACAGACAACGTTAACTAACTTCAATTTTTTCAAATCAATAAGTAAATTGTCGTAAAGTTCATATAATGAATTTAAATAATCTTGAATTTCGACCGAGGTCAGTGTAAAATATTATATTGTTATTGAATGCGCACAGATCACGTCCAGCATAGGACTTCTGTTAAAATTTAAAAAGATACGAGGCCTGCACAATTTATGTAAGTCCGTTGGCGGCCAGCTGTGTTCAATAGAAAACACGATATAGTTCCTTGTACAAAAGAATGTAGGTTGAGAGTATTAAATCAAGAATATCGTGCTTAAAAGTATTATGGATATATAATTATCAAAAACAAAAAAAAAAACAAAAATAAAAAACAATGAAATAATATTAAATACATTAAAGTAAAACATAAATGGTTATAGATAATATTTAGATACAATTGAAACAGATATAGATAAATACCAATGTACCTATATCTTCAGAAATGTATTTTGTTTTTAAGTATTTTGTAATCAAAGGTAGGAAAAAAATCTAATCAACTCCATAACACGTCTCTGTATACATTATACTTAAAAACTAAATAATATTAACAATAAAAAAAAAAAATCGTTATAAAATGGGAGTGCTTAAAACACAGTCAATAAAATGGCAAAAAAAAATATATCCATGGTAAATAATAATTAAATAGATTGATGGGACGTGGAATTAGTTGTCGTGGTCCAGTTCTCCATGGTTCGGTTAAATTTTAATAGCCAACTTTTAGACAAAAACCTTTTTACCTGAAAATAAAAGATAGTATATAATTTCGTATCTAATAAAAAAAAAATAATGGTATAATTTCCTTTGATGACTTTTATACCCTATAAGACAAGTTTTAAATGCCTCAAAAGGCTTGGCTTTTAACGGAAAAAAATATAATTCTAATCAAGCTTGGGAAAGTTTATATTTTTGACTTAGTGAAGTTAATGAGTAAACAGTTCAAAGTTAATTTAATGTCAGTTTAACTTGATAATATAAAAAGAAACGCTTACGAAGTCAGAGATTAGCATGTAAACTTTCTTGATTTTCAATTTTTAGATATTTATTAATTGTATGCAATATGTATGTATAATGTATTTTATTTTCATTTTCATTTAGTTAGATAGATCTTCGAAACCGGAGAGCGGTTTAAAATCAAGAAAGTAAAAGTAAATACTCAAAATTATTTATTTATTGTTAAAGGTTTGAACTTTTGGCTTAAATTGTTTAATGCTTTTGTCTTTTCGCTATTTATAGATAATGCAATGATTTATGTATTTAGACAAATTTTTTTAAATATGTATTATATATGAGTTAGTATTATTTCTTGTGGGTATTATATTATTATACCCACAAGCTTATGGGTAACAGAATTAAATGTGGATAAACGTCATTTGGTCGCGCGTTAATTCGTCGCAGTCATTTGGACGTACGACAATTGTACGCGTACGACATTTCACTGCACGTCATTTTTACGCTTACTACATGTAATCGCCCGTCAATTCGTCGCTTATCGATGTTGGTGATAATATATATAGTTGTATAAGGTTAAGTAATGTATTAAAAATTTAATATAAAAATCAATATTTAATAATTAGTTTTTTTAACATTGAAATTATTATTATTGCTGTATATGCCCCCCCCCCCCAAAAAAAAGTTAAAGGATTTATCAAATAGATGACTCTTGGAAGTATGTTCAAATGTTGATAATCATCCAATAAATTAAATTTCACTAGTTATTTTACCTATAGTAATTAATTTTTTTAAATAATAAGTTTCGTTTTTTTTTCTATATTTTATTTTAATTTTACTTTACTTTTTATAAATAATTAATGTTTTAGTTGTAACATGTAGGTTATATACTCGTTATATGTAAATTAAATTATAATAATTTCAATATTAAAAATACCAATTATTAAATATTGATTTTATATTAAATTTTTAATACATTACCTAACCTTATACAACTATACGTAGCCAAATAATTATCGGCAACATCGATAGGTATCGAATTGACGCGCGACCAAATGTAGTATTCGCCAAAATGACGTGCGGCGAAATGACCGCGACGAATTGACACGTGACCAAATTACCGCGACCAAATGACGGTACACCATTAAGATTACATGTAAACATATTACCACGTACACGACTAATGATTTCAGATAGGTCGATCTAAGTAGAGCTCTTTTTAAAACCATTTAGTATTATTAGTATTAAAGGATATCACAAGACTAATTTATTTTTTAAATTTTAAGTTTATTGGTGTATTATTGTAATTAAAAACGTTTTGATAAAAATCCGAATTTAAAAAAAAAATTATTCAACGAGATAATGAGTTGATGAATATAGCCGCGTGACGTCATTAAGTTGACGATAATAATAACAATCATATATGAACGAATGTGTCGAATTGTTATGTATATATATAATACGCGAGTCCGTAGTCCTAACAGAGAACATAGTATTTACGTACCTCATATAAGAAGTTGATGCCGGTCTTTTGAATATCTGTATTCTCCTCCGCAGAGCTGGTAATCATGGTCATCGTATCCGTGACTATGATGGTGGCGGCCGTATCGTCACCGCGCGGAGTCACATCCATCCCGATCTCGAGCTCCTCGTCTTTCGGTTCCGGTGGTCTGTCGCAAATTGGACACAGCAGCTTTCCATTCTTGTCGTATACGTCCTCGTCGGAATCGTAGTCGTCCGGAATCTGCACGTCGAAGCCCACCTCGACCAGCGAGCGTATCGATTTTCTGCATTTTTTCGGTACCTTCTTATCGACGAGTCCGCATTTGCGCCTTTGTTCTTGGTGCAACCATCGCAAGTTCAACGGGTCGTATGGGAGTCTTGGTATGGCAATCGGTTTGGACGTCGGCAACCGGAAGCTGCAGCCACGGTGGCGGGGCGCAGACCTCCTGACGACGGCGGCCGGCCAGGGAGACTGCCCTTCGCATTCCAACTGTTCCTCCTCCTCCTTCGTCCGTTTGGCGGCGTTCAGACGCCTGTCCTCCCGTTCTGCCTCTAGGATCCACTGCGACACTTCCGCATCCGACGTCGGGCACATGGGCGGAAAAAAACCATAATATTTGGGTTGCGGTTTCTGCGGACACGGCTGTTCGGATTCCGAACGCCGCGAATTACCGTTTTCCGGTCGCAATGACGAGATTTCTTGTTTTGACGATTCCGGTGCGCCGCCTCGTCTCGATCCAGTCGATGCGTCACGTTCCGGCGCAGGTAAACCGCCGTGTCTCGGTAGTGTTTGTAATTCAAAAACGTCCATATTTTTTATAGAGGGTCGGCCGGATGACCGTAACGGGTCGAGAGATAAATGTTTACTAACAAACAAAACTCACAACGTCAACGACGTCTTTATATGAGGACCGTAACGAATATTGTGTCGTTGTCGTACCGTCGTCGTCTGGTTGGACCCCCGTAATACAGTGATGCAAATGCGTCGGGCGTCTGGGATTGTATGTGCGAGTGTGTACAACCAACAACTGACTGCTGTCTCTCTCCCCCAACTCTCAACGAACGATTCCTATCTAACACATACGCTACATTATTATTGTATTGATAATCTATATAATATCATAATGATTGTTAAATGTGTTGCGCATTCATCTGCCGATTGGTCGCTACTATTAGGAGGTGGTCGGTGCGGTAGTGGTGGTAAAGGCAGTGGTGGCAACGGCAGTGGTGGCAGTGCCACTGACGGCGGCGTTTATACATAATGCCTATACAATATATATCATGTAAAAATTATAAATTATGCGATAATGAATTTCATACTGAACGATAATTGGCTTTTCGTCGACAGACAGACACGCCCGGTCTGTGTACGTATAATATACTTTTATTATACAGAGAAGCCGTTAAAATGAATTTGTCGATTTGGAATCACGACTGTTTAAAAGGCATACAAGAATACGACATGCCGAATGATAACACGTATTTACGTGTTGTTATATAGCAGGTGTCTACCTTTTTTCGAGTACCCATCGATTTAATATTTTATACCTAACAGCCAATAGATAGGTACAGACATTTCGATACTGAATTGAAAAACTAATTAATCGTTTCGGGTGATCAAACCCGTTTTAAAAGGTAAACGATAAGGCTTGTTATATCATAACATGCAATTATGTGCTATTCTAAAGCGGCTACCGTACCAACCTTTACGTCTTTAAGTATTTCTTTTTGATACTTTAAAATACTGTGTACATATTCATTTTGGCACTAAATCACAGTAAAAAGTGTTCCTAAAACGTAAAATAAAATTTTTTTTAAGGTAATTCTTCTAAGGTAATAAGTCCTTTGAAACAATTAAATTTATACCTATAAACGTTAATGTAATCAAATTTTGTTAAATTATGGGTTAAAAATATGAACATAAAATACAGGCGTTATTATTTTATTTTTAACAGATTAAATTGCAGGTAGTATACCTGATAATTTACGGGAGACTAAAGTAATAACTAACCTAACCTATAAATTATAATTATTAATAATTAACATCATACTAACCTCTGTCCTCTTTGTGTATTTATCATATAAATTGAAAAGCACAATATACTTTTTTTGATTTGGCATGTATACAATTTTATTCGTGCGCAAGTAAAACGTTAAGAATCCTATTTTTATTGCAAATTTTTAATTTAAGAATATATAGAGAACAAAAAAAAGATGTTAGGCCAATGATGTGATAGCTTAGGAAGGGACAATCGCTTGCGGGAAGCACTTAAATGTGGCATGAACGTGTTAATATTTTTATTGAAACGATAACATGAATTAACTAGTGTTTTATAACGCTGTTGTTTCTTTAATTTTGATTTATAATTATTAAAATACAAAACAATGATTTTTATAATATATACATTACTATAAAAATTATTGTTTTGTACACTACTAATGTATATAAACGCATACGATTTTTTTTTCATACCCAATATATAATATTAAAGGGAAATACAAATCCCAAATACGACACTACTTGTTGCAGGATATATCCTGTAGTCATTAACTGATAATAGATATAGATGCCATGTGTGAGCAATGAGCACATACGCAACCATCTTAAATAATATATTGTATAAAACCCATAATAATTTAGGGCTGCACGTCGCGATACGTTTGCATTGGCCGGCGGAGCTTATGAGCCGAAGATAAAGATAATATAGATTGTAGTTTTATAACGTAAATGCGGCCTATATCGGTTTTTTTGTTTCGTTTAAAACATCTGTAACAGCTTTAAATTTATTTCAATCTATAGCGACTCCCTAATGCGGACATTTTATCCCAATGGTATCATAAAACAACGCGGGTGTCCAATTATTAAATGCCGATACACATTATCGACGATTAAAAATTATTCGTATGTGTGACTCGGGTTAAGTAAGTCAACCCAATCATTGGAGTAGACTTGTGTCCATAAAAAATATTTTTGTTAAAATTATATTGACCGATATAAAACCGCTGGTATTATATACGCGTTTTTTATATTTTGATAATGGTTTGAATATGCATGATAAAATATAACGATCAGGAAATATCATCACGTTTGGAAAACCGGTTAAAACCGTGCAAACTGGTGTTTATTCTAAAATTAAAGAACGTTGCTGGAAGTTTGTTTTGAACTTGATAAAGCCGGTGGTTAATGATAGGTTTACATATAAATTCGAATCCGATCTACTTACCAGGTACTGTACGAACCTTTTTGGGCACTCAATCGTATCCGAATAAATTTTTTTCGGATGAGATAATTTAATGAATGTTTTAATACTTTTTTAGAACCGATTACCTCCTTGACATTATTAAATAAATATTAAAAAATTTTTCAAAATCTAAAAACCAATAATATAAGTATCAAATCTTTGGAGTTCTGTAAAATTATTATTTACACAATCTTTATCTTAGTTGACATTAAAAAAATAGGTATTTAAACTTCACGTTCGGCCGACAGAACGTGAATGACGGTCATCGGCCACCATGCGTACTATACGTAGGTAGACCTATATGAGAAACAGGTAACCACATTTGTACGTGTTATATTAACGCCACCGTTGGACCCGTCGGACAGTCCTCATTCTGGTATTTTTTAATATATTTGTATAAATTATTGTCACCGTATTATTACTATTAACGCTATTAACGTTAACACGTTTATTATTGAGGCCGCACAAACTGTATAACACTAAACACACATGCATTTATATATATTATACATTTATATAATAATAATTATTATTATTATTCAGAAGTGCCATTGCAAAACTAAAAATTAAGAGTGCTGAAGCCACTTATAATTTAGTTCGTCCACAAATAGAACGAATTATTGTGGTGTTAATTTCAAACCTGGGGGTACTAATCCTCTCTCAACTCTACCAAAATTACGTCCGTGTATAATATTATAGTACAATAATACTATCTGTTATCAAATTATAATTTATAAGCCGACATCGGAAATCCGAATATAATAAAATTATAATAACCGAATATGGCCGTAGAATCGAACAGAATAGAAGGTGTGAATAGTTTTGTGGTATAATAAATTGACTAAAATTACTTAAAATCTTTTAAATATGTACTCTTAACAACGTATTGAAAAACATAATTTTAAATTATTATATCATAATTATAATATAATATTCATATTGAATATGAAATCAGACCATTTTTATAATGCAGGTAAGTGCAAACACCAGTCGTCACCAGAGACGTGTGTACTGTGTAGGCCGCACGGGATCATCGTCAATCCGCAAATTACAGTAGAATTACTGCTATGTCATTGCTCATTAACCAAACAGTTTCCCTTTCGCTTATATTTTAATCGACTGCGATACAGGTATGAAGGTTTTTACCATTTTTTTTAAAAATTTATTTCTCAATTTATTGTTTTAGTATTCGCGATTCGTCTATCTAGAATTCTAAGGTGTTACAAGTTACAATATAATTTATGAGTGGAAAAAATAAATATTTTTATACAACTATATAGATATAGAGGTGGAATGCATCTGCTGCGAGCACTTTTGATTGTATAAATTCCGATAATATGAGATGACTCACAAAATATAAAACACTAACGTCGTACCGCAGTGACACAGTCATCGATAGAAAAACACTATTATATTATATTAATAGATAATAATATCATAAATGTATTATATTCTATAAACAGATAAACATTGGAAATTATAATGTCTTTGTTTACACATAAATTTCAACTGCTGCTAAAAGGACACGTCTGGGCTCTATATATAATATAAATTTAATGTACATTTTAGTTTTTACCATTTAGAAGCGTGATGCGATTTAAAGACACCGCGTTCCTCGGTGTTTTCTCATAACAATGTTTAATCGTATAGAATGTCTATACTTTAACTGCCGTTTTCTTTCTACGGGTATGTCTCCTATTGGGTTTACCGTAATTTTGTTGTGATCATTTATTAATTTAGACATACGACAATATTAGATGTCTATGACATTTCGCCGCCCATCATTTTGACGCATCTGCATTTGGTCGCGCGCGTAAATTCGTTACTGATCGATATTGGTGATAATTATTTCGCTAAGCAATCGTCTAAGGTACATTTATGTATTCGATATCGTTTAGTTATAGTACCTTTACATTTTGTAATATTATAGTTTGATATATGGAATGTAGGAAAAAAACGACATTTTATAAATGAATATACATTTAAATAAATAAATAATAATAAAAATAAATTATATAGATATCATATCGAATAGTATACGACACGACAAAAAACGTTAAATGCAGTTAACTTTAAAATGTCAAATAGGTATTAATTAAGTATAAATATATTATGAAAAGTCAATTATTTTTAGTTAATTATTAAATTTCCGTAAAGTATCGCGTATTCACGTCGAACGATCAAGACGTAACTGACGCCAAATGTTTTACAAAATATAGAAGAACCTATAGTTTATATCCATCTCTATATTATTATTATTATTATCGTTGCGACTTCGCTCATCAAAACTACGTAGGTACCTAGGTATAAAATACGATTACATTTTTAACGATAAAATTTGGTTTATCGCAACCCTTGTGCGTATCATTGTAATTGTATAGGTATACAAATATAACTTTAGCCTAAAGACCTGTGATGTTGAATCCTTACTTCTAATATATATATGTATTATGGGTAAGGTCCAAAAACGGTTAGTGTACATATTAACCGGGTAATGTGAAACTTATCCATATAAACAGTGTAATGAATACATTATCCACCCTAAATATGTACTATCCAATCAATTTATACATTATCCGGTGTGCCGTGGATAAAGTATTTATATTAATATAATCTTTAATTGATAACGTCGGTACAATATGACCAACGCATCAAACACTTAAAATGGTTCAATTATACAGTCTTTTTAATAACAAAAACCAAATTATACTAATCTAAAAATAAGTTATTTAATATTACTACAATTTAAATATTAATTATATATTTGAACAATTTTACTATTTAATTAAAATTTAAAAATGAAGTACAATTATTTATTAGAACAATTTGAGTTCGGATGTCATTTTGAATTACAAAATATTCCCCCGGATTTCCATTTACATTTATTTGTTAAACAGTTAGTTTTACACAGACATTTTTTAAAACCTTGATCACCGGAAAAAGATTGTACATTAGCTATTTCACGCGAAGATGTTTTTATGGCTAAAACGTCTAAAATATCTATTAATGGTTCAGAACATACAGAAAATTAATTTCTAGAATAAAGTTGATGAAGAGTGCCATTCTTATTACCGAGTTCGTACAAAATCGCTAACAGACACAACTGCAAGAGTAAATTCTGTGGATCACCTTTACTTCTGTCTATTTCTGGTAGTTTGACTCAAACTGTGTCGCCACATTGCATGGTGAGAATTTGTTAATAGATCTGAACTTATAATATAGTACAAAATATTTGTATTACCTTCCAACAATGGCAATATTAATTTATTTTCTTCTCCAATAGTAATGAGGTCGTACCTTTTCAAAATTCGATATGCCTTGTTACTTTTTATTCCACTTGATCTCACATTTTTAATTTCCGAAACTATTTCATTACACTTAACTGCCGATAAATAAACTGAATTATTGTTTTTTTCATTGACTATTTTATAAAAACATTTGTAAAATCTTTCGCGTAAAGTCATTTTAAATACCTATATGTACGACGCGTGTATTAAAACGAACGACGAACTAGCACTGTACTAAATTGTATGTGTTTTATCAAAAACAATTATCTACAATGGTTATTTTGTCGTCTACATTTTATCAAAGTACTTTAACCACTCAGTCGTAGATAATGTATAAAATACCCGAGTAATGTACGATATAAATGTTTTATAAATAGTATTTTTACTTTATCCAATAAGTACGGGTAGTGTTCACATTACCCGGGTAATATGTACACTAACCGTATTTTGTACTTCACCTGTAACATATATATTATACATTTAATGTACTACTTACATATTAAAAAAATTAATATAAAAGTAAAGTTTATTTCATCAAGCGTGCTTTCGAATTTCTCTGTAATTAAAAATAATTTTATTTAAGACGACAATTATTTTAATAACTTTTAACCAAAATTAACGTTTTTCACTTAGTCGTATTTTTCCGTATCGTTTTTTACCGATAATCGATATATGATTATCCGACAATTGGCAAATACGAGTAGTCTGTGTCGACTATCCGGACTATCGAACAGTATACCATTATACAGCTAAACGATAGCGTATTATTATGTCTTAACAATTTATAAAAAGTTAACGAGGTCGAGATCATGTAGTTTACAAATGTATGGATGATTTCGAGTTAAATAAGTTCGGCTGTATAATAATTCTAGTCTTCTAAGTCTTGAAAAGTATTCAAATCACTGGATTCGAATTAAATATTCACTATACTCGCTATACAATATATTAATATATAATGTCATAATAACAAAAATTAGAATGGAAAAAACATATTCTAAAAGTATTTGAATACTTTAATACTCATAACTTGGTATTGCCCATAATTTTCAATTTTTGTAAATAACAAGTTTCGTTTTTGTCTATATTTTAATTTAATTTTAATTTTTATAAATAATTTATATTTTATTTCTGACATGTATTTATTATATGTATATTAAATTATAATAATTAATTTTAATGTTAAAAAAATTTTCTAATTATTAAATATTGAATTTTATATTATATTGTTAATACAATCTGCTAAAGATAAATTGACGCGTAAACAAATTACCGCGACTATATCCTTCCTATAGTACCTATGTATTCAATTTACAATAATCGTCTCTCGTCTAGACGCGTTATAATTGATAAATATATACCAAATATAGACTTCTAAACGAGAATAATAAAATATACATTATTACTATAATACTATAATATTAAAACCATTATAAGTAATTTTTCACACAATAAAATACATAAGAAGATATCAATGTACCTAATATATTATGTTAATATAATATTACAACGTATAATATTCACTATAGATACCTATAAAGAATAACGTTGATAAAAACTCGTCTGTTCTTCGACGCCACGGTAAACTTGCCACCAGTGGCGTAGCCAAGGGAGGGGCTAAAGGAGCAATAGCCCCCCCCCCCCCGACACCATTGACCGTATTTTTTTATATTGTTTTGAAATATAAGATTCTGAACGGAGTGAGAAATGCATTAATTTTGCAATGATGTATGGTTTTTTTTTTGTGTCCTTCATCACGTTTCCCATTTCTAGTAGTTTTCAAAAGCGTCAGGAAATTCCTAAAAAAGTAACGGAAAAACTGGAATTTTCACGCATAATCATGATGATAACTGCAGTTATCGACAAAATCGATTTTTTTTATTTTGCTGTAACTCAAAAACGAATAGTTGTAAATACTTGAAATTTTCACCAAGTCTTTATATTAGCGTTATCTATTAACGATTAAATTTTCGACTCTTTATAAGGTATTCATAGACAATTGAAATTTTCGATTTTTCAAAGTTTTTTTTTTAAATGCTTATAGTAAAATTTGGAATTCCAAATTCCTTAAATATCGCGTAAAATAACGATATATTATTACAATTTAAATATAGCTAATAAAATAATATATCCTAGTAATTATCCTAGACTGAAAAATCATCTCCATTCAGAATCGTTTTTCGTATTATACAATGATACCTGTCATTGCATTCAAATTTAACATATCCATTAAAGTGACTCTCCATCTGTATTATACAGCAGAGCGATACCCACTTGCCCTTTTCAAATTTAAATATGGAAATTGTTTTACAAATATTAATTATTTAAAATAGCAAATCAACGTTGATATGTTATCAGTATTTTTGTTTTGTTGTTGTTTTTGATTTTCAATAACTTAAGTAAAAATTATTTAGCCCCCCCCCCATATAAAAAAATCCTGGCTACGCCTCTGCTTGCTACTATTATTAACTTTTACTCTTTAATTTTACTTTTAAATCAAGACCGGTGTGTTGTAGAGCAGAACGTAAAGTATGAGCCTAAAGGTGTATAGGTCTATGTTATAAAATGCTAAAAACTAATTTAAATATTTTTTTTTAAATACAGTATATACATATATTATATAGTAATATAAAATTATAATAAACGTAAGTGCGTAATGGCGAAAAGGTTCGAGTTCCTATGAGTGATATTATATTTTGAATTATAAAAACTTAAGTTATTTCAGTGGCGTAGCGTAATTTAACTTAAATTGTTATGTTTTAAAATTCACAATTTTGTAAAAATTTAAAAACTATATTGTAATGTCTACTCAATAAATTAAATTAAATAAATGATTTTTTAATATTATTAAATTGTTATAATATCTACTATCGAGGGATTTAAATTTATATTTATAAGATTTTTAACCTAGCGGCTAGTATACAAATTGTTATCAATACTTATAAAATTAAAAAGCATATTATAGAAGGTCATTGTTCATAGAAAATTAGAATTTAAGTACGTAATAAAAGAATATTTAAAGCTTTCGCATTGATATTTTTTGAATTACAAGAAAATAGCAAAAATTGTACAACGATAAATCGTTGTTTTCGTTTCTTTATTCAATTTCGTTATATTTTAATCTTCAATCATAAAAAATAAATGTTGCTATATAGCTTATGCTTAATACATTCTTATTTATTAATTATTTCCAAAAAGAAAAACTTAGGTATGTGGAATTCCGTTTTGAATTTTCAAGTTCTTATGTATGGAAACAATAATTAAAAGTATTATAATTTTTTAATCACAAAATATTTAACGATACTGAACGCTGAAAATGGCTACATTAACTTAGTATACTTATATGAAGAATTTTGTATTACATTTTCTAATTGCTATTTCACCGAACGTAAATAGATTTTTCAATCTAATGTAATTGAGGAACACGGAGAGGTTTAAAGTTGTTTGTGAAGTTTTGATATATTATACGATCAATCAACAAATATTTTGTTGTATTCGTAAACATTTTCAAGTTACACATTATGACGGCCAGTTTCACTGGTTTTTTTTAGCGTAATTTACAAATTAGGCTTTCTAAATCTGTCTTATATAATATCTTTATGCAAATACTAATATCGCGTTGTTGCGTAGAATTATTACGAAAGACGAATAAATTATTAAATACCTAGACAAATGAATATCAAATGTAAGTTTAACCTGTATAGTGTCACTGTGTTAGTTAGTAAAGTGTGTTGTCCACGAATAAGCCTTAAACGTGACGAGTGGACCAGACGGCTAGTTGTTGTATAGGTACATGGTTTTAAAAATCATCAAAATCGTCGAAATTAACACAAATCGACTCTACAATCTTACACTCGTAAAAAAAAACATCACGCAATACAATATTCAAAATAAAAAATAAAATAATATAATATTCACCGATTTTTTATATTTTGATAATAACTATAGGTACCTATTATAGGCTTTAATATATAATATTAATAATACGTATAGAGCAGACTTTGAGTTGTGTCTGACACTTAGATAGGTCACTAACTTAACCTAACCTGCATTGATTCGATAATGGAATACTATCAAAACTGACGATTTTCGAAATAAATACGTCTGTTATATACAGCAAATGATAGAATAAAATAATATGTTTCGTATGGTGGTGCACAGTTTACCTATATTATGTTCGAAAGCGTTCAAAACTCGTAGAGAATTATCTCCTAACTGTGGCCTTTGGCCCAGTTAATATCAAAATACTTTTTAGGATTTGGAAAATAAGTCTGTTGCTACTGATTATCATGCTCTCAAAAACATTTAAACATGTACTATATAATAAACATATTGATTTTATACACAATCGCACTACGCTATAATATACTTTAAAAATCAAAACTAATATATATAATAACCATTTCTGACCTTCAGAATATAAAAAATATAATACGTCTTTGTGTTTCTATTCCGTGTTAACAGTTTATATGTTTTTAAATTAAACAAAAAACCGATAACGTGTTTAATACACTTCCAGGATACATCTGTATTGATTCTGTATAATGAAACAGTCTGTGTTTTTTTTACACGCCAAAAAAAATATATTTTTAAGAAAAAATGTCAAACTAACGGCCGGATGTAGGTATTGTGTATACATTTACACATCTGGACAGATGGTATATACGCATTATTACTTTGTGTGTTCGAAAAACGGCCACTACAGCAGGGTGTTATTTGACCTATGTATTACGTGATATATTTTCGCTAACTCTGCAGTGGGCGTCGTAAAGACGACGTTTTTATTAACATTCTGTAAAGGCACCGATGGACATATTATTACAATTTATATAACAACAATAAGTAAGTAGGTGTCTTCTAATGAATTTTTCCGGTCAAAATTAATAATCAATAATGGATTTAATAATATAATACATATATATCTTATCATGCTCATCGTATCTATTGATACGTTTTGATCATTTGTAATGCGTCTAGACAACAAATGACCACTGTGAATTGAATATATACATACCTATTGGTGACACACCCGTAGAAACGATATCGCAATTAGGACAGACACTTTATATAATTATCAAAAAATCACGTTTTGAATGAAACACCAAGAAATGTGATATCTTTAAATCGCATGCCCTTATGGTATAAACAAAAATGTACATTCGATTTTCATTATATATAGAGCGGAAATGACTTCGTTTATTATACATTAAGTATGGTTCGGCGAGTACCGCTATGGCACTATACCCATATTATAATAACAGTGGAATTTTAATAGACACATTTAGTACGATAATAATATGATCGAATCGCAGTCAGCAGTATATAACCTTTTTTTAACAACTGGCGTTTGCGGTCGCAATGGTACGGCATTTATGTTCTATATTACCTATATTATATATTTATACATTGAATTAAGTGAGTGCATTATTATGTGCTTCATTTATGAATTTATACTTAGAAATACTCGCAGCAAATACGTCTATATTTATGTATTAAGAATTTATTTATATATTAAATTCGTATATTAATAATATTATAAAATTGTACCGGGAATGTTAAAAAAATATATAAAAAAGTACTTTTATTTACCTCTATATCTGTATTGCAGTCAGCTTAAACGTAAGTGAAATCTAAAATTATTTAAGTAATGAGCAATGATTGCAGCAGCCAGCAATTCTTCAAGCGTGAGACATTTGATGATTGACAAAAGTGGCGGCGTACACGTATCTCTAGTTTTCGCACTTCACCGATATTATAATATTGGTCCTGCGAAATGATCTGAGCCGGTGCTGTAGTACTTTTTTATTACATACCTATGTGTCTTTACATCAATTATTATGTGAATATTATTAATTATAACTTTGATACAACTTTTTTTTTAATTCAATCATTTTTATTACGCATTTCAATATAGGTAGTTGCAAGGTATATAATGTCAAACTGATAATCTGTATTGATATTTGATGCCCCCTTCTCTAATAAGATATCCTGGATCCATACCTGTCTAAAATACATTGATATTAACTTATTACATGTTATAAATATAATTATTAACTTAATGTCTTAATATTAATAATAATATAATTTATATTTGATGTATTTAAAAAAAATTAGTTCGACTACCGTACACTACTAATAGTAAGATGGTGAATAAATGTTGCCATACCGTATACTGATACGTTTTTTGTGTGCGATAATTAATCACTTCATTTTACACATGCATTGTAACAGTGACCTGATCAATGAAAAAGTGTACACTTAAACCCTATACATCACAACAAGACGACTTTCCCGATCTTAAAATAATATATAAGCATATCATTTTTTTAATTTATAAAAAAAAGTATTTTTGATGAAATTATAATATTATAATCAATAACCATCGTCGTATATAATGATAAATTGTAAGTGTGTTTTATTAATAATATAATTTTCTCTGATTTATATCATAATCCATAGCATTACCGGTTATGGACCTTAGGTCAGAGTGTACTATAATATAAAAGTGAATAAACGAAGTAAATTGAACGTATAATATGAATTTATTTTTTTAATATAACTACTGAATTATAAACATATAATTTAATATAATAATAAAATAATAACTTGTAACAAATATGTGACAGAACTCAAAGATCTTGTGAAAAGTTTATTTTAATTTTAGTTATTTTCAGGTTAGATTTATTTGTTTGAATGATTTATTTACTATTACAATACAGGCACAAGAATGTACAAATAAATGGTGTGATATTACGTCTTAGTCGGATTATTATTCAGTAAAAATATAATAGTTACAAAATATATAAACTGATAAATAATAATAATAATTCTGATTGTTTTTATGTAACATTAATAAATACATATTATATACTTATAGAAATCCCTCTTAATAAAAAATATTTTTCAGTAACATATAATCGAACGCTATTTCAGGTCTGTTATTGAAAAATTATCAAAAAGTCAATATTTCCCGAAAATCTAAATTTTTACGGGAGCATCGTGCATCTGTCTGGCATATTTTGTTATTAACATTTTTAAAGTATGCCCTGGCGTCGTATTTTTGTAAAAATGTATATTATAACAGACGCATCATTGACACAGCCTAAATACTTACAAGTATAATTTAGATATATTACTTTATGTTAAAACAATAATAACTAAATGGATATAACATAGTTGTAAGCCAAATTAAGATCTTATAGTATTGTGAGTTCTATCAATGAAAACAAATTAAAGTCATAAATCATTATATATCCTTGCTTGACCCGCATTATACATAATTTTCCAACACTACATTTTCCTTATAAAATTAATATTTGTGCTATGTATTGTTTATATTTTGTATTAATTTATTATTAATTATTATAAGTGTTACATAATTAAAAATTTAAAAATCTTGCTACACAATTTTATATATTGATTATTTTTTTTATATAATAAATACATTATGTATATACTAGTTATACCAAAATTACTTATGTGTAATTAAATATTTAATTCACAATTTAATGTTATTAGTGTTTTTTTCTTCGCCATTTATGATCATTGCCTTATTAAGTTTTCTGCGTGCTTTTTCTACGATTTGACGTAATGCTGGATAACTTGGCAATGACCGAAAAGTTGCTGCAGAAATAACATTGGTTTCGATTCGTATTAATTCATCTGACGTATCAGTAGTCTCAAGAGCTTTTCGCCTCAAATTTTCAACAAGCGTAATGATTTCTTTTCTAGCAGGATCAGATACATGATTATGCTTACTCATATTTCGTAAATAATGTTTTCCGTTAATTAAAACGGTACAGGCATATCCACTACATTTCATACCAATTTTTTTTTCGCACCGCCAATAATAGAAATCATCCCTACATTTGTCGTTTGTCATTATGTAATCATAGATAACAAGTTTTATATTACCTCTGCTTGATAAAACACTTTCACAAGCTACGGACATCTTTCGATTAATGCAAAATGTTGAAATTTAAAACCGAATTAACGTGTAGGTGCTTTAAATAAAATTAATATACGTTGCCTGTGAGTTGTGTTTGTCGTATGTTGTGTGACACTGCGGCGATGACGATTGACGATCGCAATTGAGAACAGGACAAACGTATATGTTGACTTAAAATACTCGCAGGTAACTTTATATTTAATAGGTACACTTTATAAAATTATATTTTTATAGATTTACATGCGTATAAAATAACTATTATTGTGACACGGTGACCGAACGGGAAGTATAACAGTTTTGAAATTGAAAAACAAATTGATCAGAACTTGAAATCAAATAAAAATGTTACGTGTGAATTGTGCGTATGATTAGTCGTGTCATTAGCAGAGTTATTTGAATACTAAATTGATTTATCAAACCAAAAAACACGTTACAGTCGATTTCACATTGCGCCTATATATATCGACTTGTTTGAGATCGAATCTCTTATCGCAAAACACTATTCTTGATTTCTACCTCTTGGCCGACGGTAGTAATATACATACGAGTACATGACCTATGTTTTATTTTTAGAGGCTTTTCAAACTTTAAATGAAAATGGTGTATTGGTGTCAAATAAATGTAATAAATATATATATATATATATTAATATATTAATTATTGTGGTAGTTAATGGTAGTTAGTTTATTCAGTACTTAAGTACATTGTTAAAAAAAAAAGTATCGCGTGTTATCGATTTTATCTATTGTTGGTCAGATAAATTTAGTGGTTAACATTTTACTATCATTATATTTAAATTTAATGTAAGTATAATAATACAATCAGTGTATTGTTATGAACACGTTATTATAACGTATGTAATATAGTGAGTACGCCGCGCGCCGTGAGTATTCAAAGCCGTGTCGTGTTTATTATACATTTAATATATTATATACAAATAAATAACTTTGATAAGAATTTATTATAATATTCATAATAGTAAACTAATACTTTAATAACGGGGAAAATTATCGATAACCGCTTTGCTGTACAGTAGGTGTCGAGTGTAGTTATTGCGTAAGTCACTGGAATGTATATGTATCATTGCATATTATAAAAAACGATTCAGACCAAAAACGGTCTTTTATAGTCTATATTATATTTTTCAAAAAGTATATTTTATTATTTTATGATATATTTAACTTGCTATTAATGTAATTGATTTTACTGTTACAGTATGTTAATTTAATTTTTAACAATAACATTGCATTCAAAAATACCATTGTGTGTATAAAATTAATATAATAATAAACGTAAAAGTTTATGTCCTCGTGAATAATGTATAAGTTATTCAAGTAATCAACTATACCAAAATAATGAATGCCGTTATACGTAGTTTATAAATATGCAATTTCGGACATATTGGAATTTAAATGCCCATAAAAACAATTATGCTTATCACGTACGTTGAATGCCTCGATGTATTTGATGCGCGTTGCCCGACGCCCCGAACATCCTCGCGAAATCGTTCCCGCAGTTACGTCGGTCGACTACTTATGTGTCGGCTAAAATACGGTTAGGACGAAATATATGTCGGCTACAATATTTTCGGCTG
The DNA here is from genome assembly GCF_003676215.2 of Rhopalosiphum maidis. Taxonomy (NCBI): domain Eukaryota; kingdom Metazoa; phylum Arthropoda; class Insecta; order Hemiptera; family Aphididae; genus Rhopalosiphum; species Rhopalosiphum maidis. Next base: position 11,422,165 of record NC_040879.1, read on the forward strand.
TTTTACAGCCCCTCTCGATGTCGGCCTCCAGCGCAATACCGTTGTTTTTTCTTCATAATATCAAATACGTATCATTAATATCAATAATATTATAATTTATAACGTTTAATATTTTATACCTGTATAGTAATGAACAATGTGTTTATGAAATAATTATTATGATGTAAAATCCTTGAGTCATTTTCGTTTATAAAATAGGAAAATAAAATAAGTCTGGCTGTATAAAAACTGTAAAATATTTATATTAAATTAATAACATTAATAATTATACGACTGTACAAAATAAGAGTAATGTATAATGTATATATTAATTATATTAAATCTAGTGCCGTGTTAAGGTTTATGTACATATATTTTGCCGCCTCATGATGACTCTCCTCTACAATACCAATCATAAAAAAACTGGTGTAATATACTGTATACAGTAAACATTTGCCATGTTAGAAGGGGGGCTATAATTATAAACATAGAACAGGTCCCCCGCATCCCCTTCATATACATTTTATAATTTAATTATCACATCTATTATTTAAAATGTGTATAAAAGCTTCAAAATTATTTATTTAACGGCAAATAATACATAACTTTTTATCGTTGTCGTTATAAACGTATATTAACATTTTACATTTTATAATTTTTTATAATAAATAACCTTAAATTTCTTGAAAAACTATAAAAAAAAATTAGGGGGCTAAGCTCCCCCCCCTAAGTCCCCCCAATTTACGCCTATGTCAGTAAAGATACTTTGTCGTATCACTTCTTGGATAAAATCTAGATGTTGGGCGAAGGTATTTAGCATTTATATACCTATAAAATCCATTACACACAAAATATAATTTACATTTTGTTTAGTTATTATGGAAAGTAATAAAAACGGCTTAAGCTACAAAAAATATGCTGTAAAGGCTATAATGCTACAGTGCTGTCATTGATTTTTATGCGTAGACTATAGAAAACAATTGATAATTTCGAAAAATGTCTAATATTTAATTAAAATTTATACAAATTTAACATAAAACAACAAATTATTAAATTTTATTCTAAAAAATAAAATATAAACCATCGTCTTATAGTAATATAAAAATATGATAAATATATTCCTAGATATTAATAGGTATATCACATTAAGTTTGTCCATTTAGAACTCGTAGCGAGTGGTGCACTCGTCCCCTTTCACCATAACTGTAGACCGAGGACGCACTCGAGCTATGAAAAAGGTAAAAGTTAAAAACGGGACGCACTCGGTATATCCCCCAAATTAAACACATTATATACATTATAATGACGAGGTACCTAAGTTAGGAATACAGTGTATAGAGTCCAAGTTGATTCCCGGATACTTGTTTACCTACACTGATACCGTTAAGTTGATTCCCGGGTCATTATATATTTTTTTCAATATTTAGTCAAATATTCAGCCTATTAGCGTGATCTAAGAGACACCACGAGGAGGTTGGCTGACAAGTTTCTCAAAAATGTTGTTCTTTATAGTTTTTTCATATTTTAAAGATCATTCATTTTTTATTTATCAATTATTTATTGTATTATATTATAATTTATTATTTATTAAAAAAATGATTCGTAAAAAAAAATAGTAGCTAGGTAAAAATGTAAACAAATTGTTTTTAAAAACTGGTATCTGGTAATGAGATAACCAGTATGCCGTAACATCACTCTCTCAAAAAACTTTGTTTTTCTTGGTTTTTCATGGATTTTCTAGTCTCATTGCTCCTACATTTAGTATGTTTTCGACTGCACTTATAACAGCGCAATCTATTGATATACAACAATAGGGAATTAACTCGTACATACTGCGTTGTATAGATTTAGTGTAGGTACCCACCTACAGTGGCTACATTTACGCTTATTATCCAGCAGAGTGACTTCGTTAGTTTTTTTTTTAAATTTGTGTTTTGCGTTAAACATGTAACTGATATGGACTATTATGTTTAATTATTATTATAATTTTTATATTCAAACAAATTGCCACTATTGGTGTGCTTTTCGTAAGCAGTTTACTGACTGTATAATTAAATTAAAGTGAAACCTTCACTAACGGACACCTCCCAATAACGGACGTTTTTTGGAGAACGGGGACATTTTCACTACTTTTCAATAGGAAAACCACCGAATAACGGACATTATTTGAATAGGGAGTTAAAATAATGGTCAAGTCCCTAATCTTTATTTGAAAATAATACGTATTCACATTCGTATGTATTTTCGTATTAACTATTGAAATTACACTGCAGAGACGGTATAATTACGAACAGACAAAACTCATGGATTTTTTCAAAGAAAAATAATTTAAAAATACATGTATATAGTTTTGATTGTAAAAATATACTTTAAATACGAATAATTAATAATAATTTTTAAAAATATGAAAATATAATAATTTACAATAAATAATAAATAATTACATTATACATACATACATGGTACATTATTATACAAATAAATTTCAAAAATGTATCCCCTCTGAATAACGGACACCTCCGAATAACGGACAAAATTTTTGTGACCGAGAGTGTCCGCTATTCAGAAGTTTCACTGTAAATGTTTAAAGAAATGTATTCGTGGATTAATTTTTATTTATTTAAATACATCTTTACAATAACATGTTATTATGTTTATATGATGATGTCAAAATATAACGAGAATTATTGTTGTTTTATTGAAAAATGAAATAAAACTACAGATTACGAATCAATATAAATAGATGCGTGCTATAGTAAGAATATAAGTAGTTCAAAAACTGTAGTATTAATTTTTTATGATAGATGTACGCTCAAAAAAACGATGTTACTAAGTACGATTTAGGTATACCTACTTTATAATATAATACAATACACTAATACACGAGTTCAATATTTATAAGCCATTGAGGCGGCTACGGTTCACGTTTTGTATGTACATAAAAAAAAAAAAAAAAACAATCAAAGCGTTTAGTTTTGCTCGGGATATGGACGTGCGATATATGTATTTACTATTTATAATTAAAAAAAGTACATGTAATACATACGTATACATCTTATATTAAATATGTCTACGGAAGCGCCAGTAATCTTAAACCAGCTAGATAGGTGAACAACAGACATGTTATATTATATCCTCCGAGTTTACGCATTGGCGCCGTGACGACGGTGTTTTTGTCGAAATGCTATATGGGTGTTAATCTAATGGATAACAATTATTTACAAATATGTACGATGTGTAACCCTATCCGAACCATTTACCTACCTATAATCATTAGTTCTGATGGATATTTAATATGATATACGTCTATATGTCTGATACGTTAATCACGGCTTGTGGTGCATCCATATACGCAAAGCGGCCACACCCTGTGTAATGCGACCGCGACGGTGGTTATAAGGATATATGATTTTTTATACGATTAAATGTTTTCGGATTGTGTAAAATACGAACAATATCGGTAATATACTGTACACGACGCGCTGCGAACAGCATTTTAAACTCATCGTTCAGAAATGTGTACGATTTTGAATTTTCTTGTATGGAAATCAAACTGCCATTAGACCGTGAACGATTCTTTACGTACAAAACGATGCCTTGCGAGAAAACCAATAATATACCATAAAAGGTATAAAGCATATCCGCTGCATTGACTCTTTTCAATTGTCAGTTGTCAACAGAATAGGCCCACGCTAATGATCTGTATATATATTGTGCGTCACTCGATTGGAATTCATCTACATGTGTAATTCGTTTTGTATCGTACAATAATTCTTCAACTATATAATATACCTATGCTATGTACGGTATCAAAATATTAATTTTTATTTTCGACATTCATTTTTTATTGCACAAACTATAAAAATTATTTTTACAATAAGTGTAAGTGTTGTAGGTATTTAATGGCTATAATATATACTTGAATGAAGGCAAAATATTAATTAAATTCATAAAATATTCGTTAAAATGACAGACGAATGAATATCATAAGCTTATTGAAAAGTTCTTTTTTTTATTATAGATCGAGATTTATATAATCTCTAGATCTATTTATATTGTGGTCAAAAAACGGTGCACTCGTTTTAAGCGCGAAAAAAGATTTATGGTGGGGAATTTGGGGGAGGGGCAATGGTACCGACAGCTTGGTCAATTTATTTGGAGTGGTTGAAGTAATAGCTCACCATTCGTGGCCTTTATGTAAATGATAACTAGTGTGGATATATGCAGGTACCGTACTATCTATGCACACGCATATCATATTTTCTTCCAGCTTAAAATGAAAAGCGTGATTTTTTTACTCAAAAAACATTTTACTGGAACAATTCTCAATCCTTGTGGAGTAGTCTGGTATCAATAATTATTTTTTTCATTAGAAAAAGGATGATTTGTATGAATATAAATGAATATAAATTTACAAAACTTAGTAAATTAATAAAAAAAAAACGGTTTATTACTTTACGAAATAAATAAATAAATTATCTGTTTTATAATAAATTATTATATATTATGTTAGATTGTAATAATAGCGTACAACACGTCAACCATAGTCAATGATTATTATCTTTATTATTATTATTATTATTTTCATGCCTGAAGAATGATGTGATGACTCACTGACTTGTCACTTAAATAAATAAAATATGATAAATGTTTGTATGTATAAAATTGATAATTAATTATTTTATTTATTATTATTTTAATTTATATTAATTTATATACTATTTTTAATTGTTTAAAATAATAGACAAAAAATACGTAAACCATACGGAGAACGGGAATTATTATAAGATATTTATTTATTTACATTTTTTTTACCTTCAGACTTCAGAGTATTTTATTAAAAAATTACAAATAAATTATATAGATGTCCACCAGATCAGCACTACCTTTCGCGAGGCCCTGGGCAAAACTTATTTAACCAATAACCATAGTCACCATAGTGTATAGGACAAAGGTTTGTATTTAAAAGCGTGAGGCCCTTGAGTGCATGAGGCCCTAAACGAATTCCCCGCTTTGCCTCCCCCTAACGCCGGCCCCGGTGTTCGTATTCATTCATAATAAGTATAGAGTGAGTTTTGGGGGCTAATTTTGTAATTAGTATTGCTTAGCCCCCAAGCTCAGCTTCTATCAGTACCGCCTATAAAAATATAATCCGGCACAGCGATACCAAAACTTTTTTGTCGCATGCTATATGCGGTTATTGTCAAGATCGACTAATAAATTATTATTTATACATGATAAAATTATTTATTTTCATTTCAGTTATATTCTCAATAGTTGACACTATAATATAATTGTATAAGTCACCAGTTTAATAAAATTATCAAAAAAATAAATAAATATACTGTATTACAGTCTATATACATATAATAAGACACCCCTAAATTTTATATTTTTAAGTTCACATACCTCCTCCCACAAATTAAGGCCAATAACCTCTGTAATCAATGTCTTTTCGTTGTAAAAAATAAATTGATATCATATTAGTCCTGTTGGCGAACGTTCAGAGAGTTTTGAGTATTAAGACACGTCAGGATGTTTTTATGTTGTTATGTGAAACAAGCGGTAGAAAAAGTGACATACTTTGAAAATATGCATAAATGTTTCGTTTGTAATAGGTGCCTATTTGGTTGCCGTCGTCTTATTATTAGAATTATATTGAAATATAGCATAAATATAATGTACGATAATTTAATAAATAATAATAATCAATGTTAATATTATGTTTAACGATTATGATTACTACAGCTTGCAGTAGCGGTCACGGACGATTACTAATAAATGTACCTAATACCCACTACTAATTTGTGGAGGTGGCGTTCGAGCATCGTGATACACATACTACACACACACACACACACACACAAATATATGTACAGTGTACACATGTGAAAGGTGTAGATCGCAGTTTCTTTTTCTATTTTTTTTTTTTTTTTTTTTTTTTTTTTTAGTGTATATAGTATAATATTATGTAAATGCACGAATGCACCGAAAACTAGTATGCAACCGTTAATCTGTATGCCTATACTTTTCCTATATACTTTATATACCTATACACTAATGTACACTTTTAGTATTTACATATAGCCATATACGTAAAAGGTAAAACACATTTAAATAAATAGTATGGCAGAAACATGTTTTGATTTAAATATACGTAAACGGGGAGTCTAAATCCGGAATGTTTGCATATTTTTTTAATTTTTACTCATGAGAGTTATAACAATAAAATATAAAACCAAAATGTATATAAATAATAATATAATATCTCAAAAGTAAAATAATAGATTTTACGTCAACACCTATTGTCTGTGGTGCATGTCTGTTAGAGAGAGAAAACAAATACTGTGAGTCAGCGCCGGCATTCTTTTAGTATTCTACGACTACGCTATGGATTGTTCCAATTACAAAATTATTAGAGTATAAGGTAGGTACCTACATCGCTTATTGCCGAGTAGGGACACATGGACGACGTGGTGACAATTAGACGTAAAAAAATAAAGTATAAATCATTCAATAAAATTAATAAGTATGATTTATATAATTTATATTTATTATAATACATCAAAAACGAATATAAAATATTAAAATATATAAATTATTCATTATAGACTATAGTATACGTCAAAAATGTATAAAACATATATAAAAAAATTATTTATGTCAAAAATTGTTATTTATATTATTTTCTGTTTTTATATTAAAAAAAATGATCAATATTTTATATTAATGCAGAAAAATATTTTGGATAAAATTCGATCTATAGGTAATAACTAATATTCAATAATAAGTGCGATAAGGTTCAATATGATACGATAGTATGACATTTTAATACATTAGACTGAACTATTATTTTTAAATTTCACTATAAATATTTTACTGATTGATTTATATTTTTTTTTACGTCTAAACGGCTAAACCTATTTGTCATAGATCACTTAATTGCAGACTGCTATAGTAACATTTTAATATTATTGTCTCATATAATATAATATAATATAATAATACACAATTGCTTATAACTTACATATACTATAGTCTATGCTACGGCAGTCAGCAATCTTCGTATGATGCAGGGTTTCTTAAACATTTTAAAATCACGCGGACTAGGACATTTGGCAAAGCTATCTCGGCGCGGCGTAGCCATTTCAGCGTAGGGATGTCTCAGCGTTGGCCGTTGGGCCGTTTTCCACCAAAAACGTACCCTTCCCTTTTCGGCCGATTCACTTTTCGACTATTTTTTTCAAATAATTAATGGCAAATATTATACATAGATTTTAATCATTTTTGAGATGTATAACATAAAACGTAATACATTAAACTTTTTGTATCGTGTAATTTTAAAAATTACCTATTTTATATTACTATTATACTTAATTATTATTTTATGTTTTTATATAATATTATACATATTGTAACATATTAACATAAAAATAATGTTAATATATAGATATGCTTAAATTTTAAATAATTTTCTATATTTTATTTTACAACATTTTAAGCAACTTATATTTTTAATCATTTTTAAAATTATATAATTATATAATTACTATAATTTTACAAAAACTATATATAAATATTATTTTGTTTATAATTTTTATTTTGGCCGAAAGGGGATCGATCTTTTTTAAATTTAGTCGAAAAGTGAATCGGCCGAAAAGGGAAGGGTACGTTTTTGGTTGAATATAACAATAATCAACTGCATTGCATAGATATTATAGGTATTGATTGAATTAACAGCGTACTGTCGAGTTATCTTCTTGATTTTTATTAAAAACTTAATTTTAACTCGTATATAATGTCAATGAGTGAAATAGATCAGGTAATTCAAAAAGTGCACCAAATAACTATCTCACCATCACGTTTTTATAAGTATTGTTGTAGTTCCTAAATTATCCATACGTTAACGTACGTACGTTAAGAGGACGCCATACCCGCATGACGTGTTCTCACTTGTCGCTATCTTACTAACGTAAGTGCCTACATTATAATAAATTTGCGTTCAGCTGAACACATTTTGTGATATTAGCTTTAAATGCTTTAATATTAGAGTAAATTTACCTATTATCGAATTTGAAGGTAAGGACATTATCGAGAAAACAACATATGATTTTATTGATATTATCATTTTAAAGTGAGTTATACCTATGTAAAGTCTTACAATTTTAAAATGTTCATAACTCACTTTAAAATGAAAATATCAATAAAAGTATAATATGTCATTTTCTAGATAATGTTCTTACCTTTAAATTTGTAAATTAGTAAATTTACTCTAATATTAAAGCTAACATCACAAAATGTGTTCTGCTGAACGTAAATTTGTTATGATGTACGGATGAAACAGAGCAATATATGCGGGTATGGCGTCCTCTTAGCGGAGAGGTTGAAGTAACTAGTAAGCAAATCTTCCATTGATAGAATATTATACGAAAAATTAAATTAAAATAAAGCTACACATAGAAAAGCTAAAATCAAAAACTTAATTTGAATGACTTGGTACCTACCTATATTGACTCGATTAAATTTTTATTTTATTTTTAAAAACTTTTTTCAAAAATATTATCAAAATAATGGTTATATTTTTGAACTTATACTATGTACTATAAAAAAAAAAAAATTATCTTACTGCAAAAAAAACCACAATTAAATACATTGTTTTGCCACGAAGATACTATACATGGGTGATACCGAACTTTTGACACATACTATATAGAAATATAGCGACGCGTTGGACTACTTTGGGAATTTCCGCATGCGCAAAAACAAGTAGATTGTCCCGCGTTCATTTCGCGATACACCTTGCATAATATTATAATACTAATATATGGCGTATATTCGCAATCTTGCACCTGGGATGCTGCAGTTCCACTACGATTGGCCATCTGTGCACATGGCCGTGACGTCCGCGTATATATGACAGTGCACTCACGCTGCAGCTGCAGTCGCGTATTCCGAACTCGAGATATCGCCAACGGTGTTTCGTGCTCTTAATCGCCGTCGTCGTAAAACGTTTTCGCGATTGACTGTCGGCTAAAATCTTATAGAAATCTCGCCGTCATGTTTCGTCCGATATACATTTTCGATTTACTAATGATATTTTTGGATGTGCGTAGAATGATTGTGTCGCACGCTTGTGTAACCGTTAACCGTCGCGCTCGCGATATTCCAGACGGTAACTCACCCGCTCGCGGATCTTATAATATTTTAATATTTTATGTGCAACGCCTAAATTATGCACAATTATTAATGCTGTGCCATGGTGTAACGTTTGTGTCTTTTAATTTAATTTTAAAATCGTATACTTAATTTGTTTTTAAAATAAAAATCTGTATCGTACCAATAATAAAAAGGCAGGCAAGTGAATACTGAGTATACCACCCTGCTTTGCGGTAAATGTCACCGTGATGGATGTGTTCAATTTGATTCAAAATTCAATGATATAATATCATAATTGTTGTATGCGAAATCAATTGTGAACGAAAACTGTCCATCAGCTTATTATATCACAAGTATATTTCATGATATTATGTTTTTTATATTAATTTTAAAGTAACTTATTTTGCTATTATTATTATTTATTATAGATATCTACGGTAGTTTGTTTTAAATGTAACGAAAACGTTGCATTTGAAAATATTATTATTTATATGAAATACCTATAATAATATAAATAAAAGTTTTATGTTTTCATATTCCATGAATAAATTAAAATGCTTATAAAAATAAATTGTGCTCGTGTATTTTAAATATTTTTATAATCAACATCTTTTGAAAATTAAACCTAGTAAAAAAAAATTATAAAAGAAATATTTGATGAAAATTTCAAGTATCTGTGGTTATAAATTTCTTAGTTACAACAAAATATTGAAAAAAAATAGTTACACGCAATGTTGTAAAAATTTGAACTTCAAATGCTTATAAAAAATTAATTTGACTTTCCAGTAGGTAGTTGTTTTATCGATATACGTTGAAAAACAGAATAATCTTGTATTCAATTTTCAAATCTTAAAACTATAAAAAGAACATTTTTGTGAATTTTTAACTACAAATTTATTTAAAAATGATCAATATTTTACGAATTTTTTCAAAATTTTATTTCACTTAAAAAAAATATTGGAACAGTGTATTTTGTTTTTTTTTTTTATAAGTATATAACAAGTAACGAATAACCTTGTACTAAATTTTCTATTAGCAAGTATATTTTCATCAATAATTAAATACTAAAAAAAAAAAGTAGTAAATTTCAAATTTCTTAAAATAACTCTAAATATTTAAAATGTTAATGTTAAAAAAAAATTTTTATAAAAATATTTTATGAAAATTTCAAATGTCCATGTTTATTCGTTTTTGTACACCTAATAATTAAAATTTTCAGTTTTTCCTTTTTTTTTTTTGGTTTTCACGGATATTGTGAAAAACACTGTGCATTTTTAATTTTGACTTCTCCAAAGTACAACAGCTACTATATCTAATGTTCTTTCCAAAACTACATTAAAAATTAAAATTTTTAGTATTTTTTCGATTTCTCATCGTGCATCCTACATAGGTACACAAAAAATACAAATGACATATGATTATTGTAAAATCAATACATTTTTAGTTCTACTAAGTCAGTAAATTTTGCACTAAGAAAATTATTTTTGTACTCTAGGTACTTCGTATTCATTTGGTCATAACTCATAACAGTCATAACTCATTTTAATAATTTAGTAATTTTTATTTTACTAAATAATTATTGGAATAATTAATATTTATTTTATTTTATTATATTATTATATTTTAATTTTTCTTTCGTAAATATTATGCATCAGTAAAAAAACATTCTCACTCTTTCAGCAAGAATAATCATCATGGTGGTTTTTGGAAGACTATTTCTGTTGCACAGTAGATAAATATATAAAATATATTTTGTTTTAATAATTTTTTATTTGGTTTGCTGAATAATTAAAATTAAAAATTCCTAAGTTCGTTCTCGAGGTCAGTGTTTCATAACTTGTGTTCCGCGGTACCTAAGGATTCCGTCAGCCGGTGCCAAGGGTCCCATGAGAAATTTGGGAAAATATAAATTAATTAATAATATTTTTGATTTGAATTATGATTCTAACATAGAATAGCTCCAAAAATTATAAAGGAATTCCACAAGACGTTGAAGTTCCTGCAAAGGTTCTACGAGTAAAAAAAGTTGGGAAACACTGCTCGAGGATATTATTAAAATATTTCTTTATCTCGACATTATAGTAAAGTAATACAGTGATGCAAGCTACACTTTAAATTTCGCTTATTTAATTTTATCAATTTCTGCATTGTTAACAATGCTTATCGGTTATCGCGTATTTAACTGCATGTTTTAATTGTTTTTACTAATAAAATTATTCATAATTAATTTATAATATTTTAATTATATATGTTTAGTATTTGTTGAATTACAGATGCTCAATATAACATAAACTAGACCATCATATAAATTATTTTTAACCGAAACTGATTAGGATTTAGAGTCGACAAGGTTAGAATTCGTGGCACTGATAATATATTTAAACAGTGTAAGCTGTATTGACATGAGTAGATACACTCGTTGTTATATAATTATGTAACAAATTAATAAATGATGATTTATAAAAGTGTAAATTGACAAAACTGTTTAAAATAGTTGTATTATCATCAAAAAATCATTTTAATTCGAGTGGTGATTCACAGATATAAATTCTATAGTTTATAGTTATTATTATTTTATTTCTTATCTCAATAATTATTAATATTTAAATATAATAAGAATATATGAGCATGGCATCTCAGTGTATCAGAAATGGAAAGAGCTATGTGCATATAGGAATTGTCCTTATGACTTGTAACCATCGGGGGCTCCAGTGCTGAGGAAGGCACTAAGCTTACGAATTTCAAACAATAATAAAATATAGTCTATAAAACAGTTTTCCATCATTTTAATTGGTAGATGTAGGTATAATTATATTCTACATTTTCATAGGCGTGCGCACGGGGGGTTCCGGGTATGCCTGGGCACCCCCCGAGATGTAATTGGGGCCCTAAAATTTAAGTCCTATAGCATGTATATGGGTCCGTATTTTAATTAATGTTATTAGGATAAAAATGATATTTTTTCTAAAATATGTTGTAAAAATTATGTTTTGGGATAAAAAAAAAATAATACAACTTAAAATATTTTAAATTTGCGTGGTAAAACTTATTATAATCATAACAGCTAGATGTTATTGACTACAAATGTAAAAATAATAAATGAAATATATTGCAATTATCTTGAAAATAGATTTTAGATTCAACTATCTAATGAAATATTATATAACTTGGTACTAGTAATACTACTGATTAATATGTGATATAATTTAAGTAATGTTTATTCAGGCATTATAATTTATTAAAATATGTACATGTCTTGTTAAGAGTGGGTCCAAATTAAGTAAAGGGCCCGAAAAAATTGTAGGCACCCTCTGAAATTCAGGTCTACGCACGCCTATGTACATTTTGTATATATTATCGTTTATATTATGATAAATAATTTATCTTCTAAGTCTAAGGAAAAATATCAGAAATAATCTAGTTTAGCAATCATACCATTATATTATCGAGGTATCACAATTCAAAAATAATAATTTATTGATAGGTGGTTACTGGTGGACATAAACTTATATATTTACCTATAATAAATAGTAAATTGATGTTAAAATTGTTTTTATATTGTATACATGCACTATGCGTGTACAAAGATGTAAGAAAAATATTTGTGGAGAGAACATATTATTAAAAACTAAAATACATATAAGTGCATATCAATATGTTAAAAATTAAAAATATATTTATATTCAACATAATATATTATTTGCATTGTTATGTTTGTAGTTCGCGAGTGAAACGAGCGTATGGGGTGCATGATTTGTGCAATTTCCGTGTGTAGCCATTTAAATATTTTCCGTAAAACACAAAAAGCGCTTATCCGCCAATATTGTGTACCACAGCAAACAAATTGTTTCCCAAGTTCCTTTAGTTCCCTTTTTTCATACAAATTGCGTCTCGATAATATTTAATAATTACACCGATTGCGTCCAATATAAAAACATTATTTTCCAGACTTGAGATTCTTAATAATATAGCAACAATAAATATTATATTATTATAAAAGCGTATTGTTTTTCATCATTTCGTAATTATGTACACTAAAAATATTGTTTTCATCATTAGTTAATTCATTAAACTAATTGAAATAATTAAATATATATACGTACGGTTAGGTTATTTTAATATTATTTATCGATTGGCAAACATTATGAATGGTACAATTTTGATATAATCAAAACGTGTTATCTCGTTCTTTTCATTAATATTATATTTTATACATTCTTAATTCAGAGACGTAATTAATATAATTGTATAGAATAACTGGGACGCAATTAGTATATGTCACTAATCGTAATTTTGATATTGGGGACGCAATTCGTATGCAGCTTGTGTACAACGTTTGGATATAGCAAAATTGAAATCAGTAACAAATCATTTACTCAATACTTTACATAACGATATTTTCGAAGGGGCAATTCGAATAATATGATTTTTCATAGATTTACGTTTCAAAATTCTTACACAAAAAAACGTAACCAAACGTTTGTAGCATATTTTAAACACTTCACTATTACGTAGGTACCTATTTATCATCGTATTATATACACGGTCATGCAGTATTACAGTAACATTTTCAAAATATTTAGACCAGCTTTACTTATTTATTTATACTAACTTAGGTTAGTGTAAATAAATTTACACCATTATACGGTACATTGCAATCGGTATTGACTTGTAAATAAAAGTTAACAACATTATACGATAGTACGATATATACATATTACTATAATAATAATTATTAACATACCGAATATACTTGAACATTTTGTCAAATAATAGTTCAAATTCAATCTACTAAATTATTATTAATTATATAATAATTAATTAGGTGCTTATAATAACATACATATGTTATAAGATCTAAAAAATAATAAATATAAATGCTAACATACAGTATCCGGTCAGAATGGTTTTTTGTAGGTATACTTATATATATATATATATATATGTTGATTTAAAATTAAATTCAAATTTAAGTAATTTAACGTGCTAATAACAATAACGAGGTACGCTCAAAATGGTCAAAATTAATAAGTTTGACTCGATTAACAAATATTTACATATAACCATACATTGATACATTAGTGGTATATTTTTATCAAGAGATAAATATTTATTTTTCTTCATTCCTGGAATTTGGCACCTGAGATATTTGTAACCGAAGCTATTGCCGTGGCCGTTGCTTTTACATTTTTTATAATCATTCAAAAAATATCTTCTTAGCATTTCTTATGCTACGATTGTGAAGTTGTGATTTTTATTATATCGTATGAAATACTTACATTGAATTTTGAGTCAGTTGTGAAAAAAAGCGTTTTTGAACCAGTTTCGCAGACAATCCTGTAGTAGCCCAATAGTTACTTTTATAGTTATTGCTATATAGGTAATCTTATTTATTGGCAATGCTTAGTTAGCCGTAAAAAGATTGTGTGACATATTATTATACATTGCTTATCACATTATTATTGTTTTAACATATTAAGAAATATTATTTTATACAGTTTAGAACAGTCGATTATATTTTTAAACATGAGCTGTAATATTTATCTGCTTGTTGTCAATAAATATTACGGATAATGTTGAGATTTAACTTCATTAACAAGATTTCCTAACAATTAATTTCATTACGAATAACAACGCGTACAAATCATCATTGTATAATGGTTTACGATCAATAAAATTATTATAATTTTTATAAATTATCGTTATAAATGTGGCACGCCAATGTTTAGTATTTTGTTATACCAATTATTGTACAATCGAAAATAATATTTTCTCGTCGGCGATGCTACGCAATCTCTACTGTTAACCCCGTAAAAGGTCATGAAATCATTTATTTTATCTAGTTCGTTAGTTATTAACCGTTATAATAGTTAATGATAATATTATATTGTATTAGTGCAGTTTTATTTTTTCAGAGGAAATGAAAAGCAGATAATTTGCTGCGATTATTGTTGTACATTTTATACGTTCAAACACGTTGTAATCAAGTCGAAACACTCCGACCCCGAGTTTATCGCATTCGATTTAAATAATGTAAAAACATTTCGATACGTGTCTGTGGCTTTCTGATAAAATATAATATTATTATAGTTCAACGAACATAATACGGCCACCGTCGAGTCGTACGATCGTGCAGCCTTACGCGATCTGGTAACGTGGCAACGACCTCATTGTGTATAGGGGGGGTGCGTGGCGTGCCGCTGCTACAGATGGTGCGCCTGCACCACAAATCGTTTTTATAATATTATACGAATAGTGTACACAGAGTAAATAAATTAATTAAAATGGGCCGTTAGACGGAAATGAAGCCGTAGAGGCAAATGAACCGCGGCCGTTTAACATTTCAGCCTTATTTACCCATTGACTGGTGTGTACCGGTGGCAACAACGTATTAGATTATCGATCGTCGAGCTACCAATTAATATTGTTGCCGCCGAAAATATAATACTCTTTATACCATGTTACTATGGATCAGTTAAAACAATAAATATTTCTCAAACGGTATTTTCTAATTATTATCGTTTCGAAAGTATTCAATGGTTCAAATAATATTGTATTATACGTGCCTATACTATATTATTTACGATCGCGTTCAAAACGCATTTAGTGTGGTATACCTCTCTTTATTTTTGTTATTATTATTTAATCACGGTATAAATTAAAATATTTCGAAAGCGGTTTTATATGGTACTCACTGTGTCATCATATAACTGTGTATGTGAGCGTCGAACCGGTTGTGAATTTAAAATATTTTTGGAAGGTGTTGACCTTGGTCGCGTGTTGGTGTAGAACGCACAAATGACCAAAACGTTTTTTTACCCATAAAAGCTTTATACCACACACGATTACACTAATTTTATTATTTATTACGGCCATATAATGCCATACGCAGCGGTAATATATTTTGTACTCAATCAGCCCCTATTTTCATATGTGCAGTACAGAAATGCACGTGTAATAAATGAACTAAAACAGGTATGCGTGTATTTACGAAATGTGTTACTGTTTTTACATATGTGCAAAACAAAATGTGCATATTATGTGTAAGACACGTAGTGAAAGCCGAAAATCGTAGTGTGGTATTTTAATGGTATTAATGTATTATGCGTACATCACAATATAGTACAATACAAAAACAGTTCTTTTATTCCTGCAGTGGGTCGGTATAGAAGAAACACCTCGTGTACATTATACATACCGTTTAGTGAAGTGTATATTACCGACAGAATCTTGGCGCCCGACGCTGTACATACATACGTAGACCCGCCAACTACAACGACAATAATGTACCTACACAAATGACACTTTTTGTAGTTTACCTTTTACAGTATGAAGATTTATGGACTCGGACGACGGCGACAATGATTTTATCTCCGTCGGACATCGCACGACGTGCGTTCTTACGGCAACTTTTTTTGAAACGGTATAGGGTAGGTCCTATCTATCGATATTCATTCAACGACGCGCCGAAATATTATTTCGACAGACAATTTATTTTTTCAACAAAAGTAACTCGGTACGGCGTCAGAAAGGCGGACAGCTGCATCCCCCGACAGGGACCATATATATATATATATGTGTGTGTGTGTGTGTGTGTGTGTGTGTGTAGACGACACACGTGCACTGCAAGACCTTGTCGTTTTCTTTGGGTTTCTCTTTCCTTTATTCCGCCCTACACTGCAGCGATAAGTAAAATAGATTGACCTCTGTAGTTTCTGCGTACAGAACGTGTGACCGTCTCCTTTGTGGGTGGCATTCGTCCCATAGATTTTACACGTACGACATTTTAGGTGTTATTGTTGCTTTCTGTATTTTTTTCTTATACAGTGCCGTACGAATTTTGGTGACTGAAGGGTCGTTTTAGAAATGAAACGAACCGCAGGAAATATTTTGAGATGGGTCGTCGCCAGTGCGTTACAATGGTTATTTTTTTTACAAAGCCGAGAAGATGTGTGGATCTCACGTATCGCAGTCAGCCTTTGACTTATTTGTGGGAGTGTGATGGGACCGTCTTCTTTAGAAATTATCGATTATAATTTATAATAATACGGTCGAAACTTATGTCTTTCGATTTAGACCGCGCAGGTGTTTTATTGAAAATCATAAAACATTATACATTTTTTTTATTTCTATATAACGCTATACAAAATGATCGAATTTTTAATTTTACTAAATGTATACGAATTACAAAATGTATACCGAATGATCCATAAGATAATTTACGAAACAAATTTTAAAGAATTATTAAAAAATATAAATAATATTAAAGGTCATATAATATTACATATCATGGATATTATACTAAGGTTAAATTGATGTACAATATTTGTATTCAGTATATTATAATATTAATTATGAGTATGTTTTATATTTTTTATCTAATAATTAGTTTTTAAAATGCATCAATATTCTTCACTATAAATCAATCTAGATGATAATGTACATTACAAAAAAAAAAATTGCTGTACGATCATCAAACATAAATAAAACACAATACCATATTATTATTATGTTTAATTTTATTATTTCGAACAGTACAACAGTTGCAGCTTATTAAATTAAACGACGATTCATAATAAATATAATTAGCCATATTAATACCATTAGCTTCGTATTAATTATACCTACGGAGTGATTATTATTTTTCAACAATATTCCCTGCCTACGTGATATAACACTCCTTACTGTGTTCCGACCGGTATACTACCAAAGAGTCCGAGGTAAAAAAGTCCGGTACATATAATTAGATAAAATAAAAATACGATATGATACCCAATCAGACTTCCATTTAGTATTAATATAAATTGTAACTAAATGATCTACCTGACGGTTTTTAATATTTTTATGTACATATACATTATAATATTATAGATGCCTACCATATTTTTTTGACGATAGTTAAATACGCAATTATTTTAAATATATTATTTTTTTTTTTTTTTTGACGAATGACGATAGTTAAATAAGTTATTTTTTTTTCAATATTGTTATATACATATACATTATATTATGGATACCTACAGTAATATTTTTTAAATATATTATTTTTTTTTTTTTATAATAGTTAAATCAGCTATTTTTTTTATATTGTTATATATTCATACATATACCGGACTTTATTACTTCGGACTATTTAGGTTTAGGACTTTTCTACCGTGATTCGTTCCGACCGCAACCGCCACGAGTATTATAGAAATAAGACAATATGATTTATACATTTACAAAATGTACAATACTGCGTATGTACGAGGTTCCAACACTTGTGTATTCGATGGTAGGTACGTGCGTATGATAAAAATAATTATAATGTCGTTAAACCGGCTGCATACTAGTTTCGTCCCAAAAATATTTAGGAAAAAAAGTTAATCTGATAATCCGAATTGCGTCCCCAGTTTTTCCGAGTTTTAAAAATCCCTTCTCTCACAAGCAAAATATTAAAAGTACATTTTATTAACCAGATTATTTTTTTTTATCATTATTAATATCCAAACTATAAAAACATATTTCATAATTGAACATCGCATAACATTTCAAGTAACTTTTTTTACCAATGAATTATAAAATAAACTACTAAATAATAATTGAAATACCTAATAGCGAAATTTATGGAAAGAACTTTACTAAAATAATTACTAGTATTACGAACTGATCGAATTATTTTTTGTGATTTCATATTAGGTTACGACGTGGAATGTTACAAACAATAATACATACATGAAACATAAGTTTTAAATTATTGATCAGACAAATAATTAATGATATTTACAGTAATTTTAATCTGATTTACGAAATTTAAAAAATCACTGTAAATATTTTATACAAGCGTGTATAGATACAATTAAAAGATAATGTGTACAAATGTACGATGACTTATATAGTGGTCAACACTCAAATAAAATAAATGTTCGTGTTTTATTTTTATTTCGTCATTTAATGAACGTCTTGCAAAACATATACAATTAATAAGATAATATAATTGTAAACTTTAAATTGTTAAAGAGGTCTAAACTAATAGATTATTTAATTGAATTATAACTGAGAATTGTAATGTTCACATAATAAAGTGTACTGTGTACCGCCGAGTAACGGCGGCAATGAAATTATGACGTCATTCACATTTTTAATTTATTAACAATGGCTTACTAAATAATTGTTGTAAATATTTTTTAATGGTATTTCGGTTTTCATCTCTTTTGATACTAAATGATATTTTTTTTTAGTGTTGTCCCAAATCCTATAATATTAAATAGGTATTTAGAATAGGTGTGTATTTCATAATTAAATAAAAACTATCGATAACGTTTAATAGTTTGAATCGCACCATCTTGTTGATAATTATTCGATTCATACGCTTTTTCGTTTTTTTTTTTTATAAATGTGAAATTGTTCCAAATTGAATTTTCTTCAAAATCATACTCGTAGACAGATATACAAGTACCCGGTATAAGATAAAACACGGGAATTCGAAATTCCAACGAAAAACTGCGTCGTAGATGATATTATAAGTGTTGTATTTGTATGTATATATTATTTACATTATTATATATTATTATAATACTTGTATGTATGTATGTATTATAAGCATATAAATTTATTTTTCTTTTGAACAAACACACAAAGGGTCAACTGTGACAAACACCATGCCACACCATAACCATTGAGCGCGGGATTCCTATAACAAGTGAAACCCATTTCAAGACTGCTGAATAGGTCACACACCTGGCATATGTGTATGGGTATTATATAGGGCGGGTACCTGTATTTTTCACATAAAAACATAATACACCAAAAGCCTTAATGCGCAGTAGAGATCAGCGGTCACCTTTGATGAGAAAAGAATGCCTACCAACAATATATCCACCGCGACCGAGCGGCGCGTCGAAAAATAACAATTATTTTTCAAGTAAAATCTGAAATACCTAAAATTACGACGCAGTAGACATCGTCTTAAGAGGACGCCATACCCGCATGTGTTGTCTCTGTCTTACTAATGTACATCATAATAAATTTTTATTCATCAGAATACATTTTATAATGTTAGCTGTAATATTCGAGTAAATTTACCTATTATCAAATTTAAAGGTAAGAATATTATCTAGACAATGACATATAATTTTATTGATATTGTCATTTTAAAGTGAGTTATGAACATTTTAAAGTTGTAATATCTTGTATAGCTGTAACTCATTTTAAAATAATAATATCATTAAAAGCATACGTCATTGTCTAGATAATATTCTTAACTTTAAATTTAATTATAGATAAATTTACTCTAATATTAAAGCTAATATCAGAAAATGTATTCTGCTAAACAAAAATTTGTTATTGTACATATATAATTATAATTAAATATATATTATTTAATACCTACATAATAATAATTGAACACGATTGGGATACACGTTTCTGGAAAAACACATTTATGACCCCCCTCGACTTGAGATTTATAACGAAGGAGTAAGAAACTAAGGTAATGACCGTCGTTATATATTGACCGACTCGATTTGAATCGAAGTATTTTAAAACCGTCATAAATTACATTGACAGCCAACAAACTGAACTAACTGCGTCGTAGTTTTGGAAAAATAAAATATCAACAAAAGGAAAAAGGTACTTCTTTACACACGGATGGACTGTCCAGATAAGAGGGTGGTAACAATTTATTATTGATATAAATTGGAAAGTAGGTGTTATAATAACTGTGCGCGAGGACCGCGGCTTCGTGGAGCGTATTTGTTCTTTTTACATTATATATGAATATAAGTGTTCGTATAATATTATAATAGAGTTTCAAAAACCTTTTTGAAATCTGTAGTATTCACCGAAAAACTTATCTTAAGAGAAATCTTTATTGAAATCCTTGAAATGAACGCGTACTCGTATTCATTTGTCTGAAGTGGTGATTTATAATGGTACTCGAATTCACGATTTTTGGAAAAATAACTATTTCATCAAAATAATTATATGTGGGTAGTGTTGTCTATGATAGGTTTTGGACTCTTGGAGACGTATGATTATCAACGATAGACACACATGCGGATATAACAATATGGTGTCTACTGTCTATCGTATTTTTTTATAGAAAATTATTTATTAGAAGTAAGTAGAGATAAAAATTTGCTGTATAGTAGGTTTTGAGTGCACAAGGTCACCGAGTAGGTCATTATGTTAAATTCAGTTAATATTTCGAATGATATTTTATTACATATTTATTAGAAATTTACTTTTCAACTACAGTAATACGATTATGTTGAACAAGTATTTGTCATAAACTCTGAAAATATTAAATATTATTATAAAATGTATTATAATTATTCTAAAATTATTTCATAATATATTAGTGTTCTATGTTAAGGGGCCTCGCTACTGCCGTCAGTTTGAGCTCATAGCTTTGACAAAATTAAAGTTAGTTTAAGATATCCGATTTTGATTCTGAAAAAAACTCTGAACTCTGCAAATAATTGTCTATAGATCGTACGGAATACTTTGTAAAAATTAAATCTTATATTCTAATGAAGTGGTTATAAAAACTTGAAAATATGATTTTTTTCAAATCATAATATTAAATTTAAAATTAAAATTAAAACCAGAATATTTCGTAAGATGTAGATCTATTTTTCTGCTGAATATTTTTTCAGAATTAAGATCAGACAACGTTAACTAACTTTAATTTTGTCAAATTAATAAGTAAGTTGTCGTAAATTTCGTAGTGAATTTTTATTGTTATCGAGTTATTGACATGACGTGCGTGCATCGCATCGCATTTCACTTATACTAAAAATCATTTACAACTAACACGTAGATCTCGGGCGTCTAAGACGTGATTATGAATTACCTAAATGTTGTTCCTTAAATAATAACCATAGCGAGGCTCCTTAATTCTGCGTAGAACATTTTTCAAAATATTTTGAAAAAATGAATTGGTTTAATGAAAATAAAAATTTAAATAATAATGAATTTTTTTAAGTTTCTTACGATTAATTGCAAAAAAATGAAAACCGTTCGAGGCGGAATCGCTATTATATTTATAATATACGCGAATACCCAATTTCGTCATAATGTAAACTTCAATCACATTTTTCATTCTTAAAAATAATCTATTTTTACGATGATATTTTCTTAAATTTTATTACGAAAATTCTTTTAATACATTTTTCAGTTGAAATTAAATACTAAAATTAATTTTTATTTACAAAATAATTAATATATATTTTCGTGATTTATCAAAAGAGTTTTTAAATTTAAATTTAAATTATTTATATATAAACAAAAATGTATGACGATATATTTAAAATATTTGTTGACTATGGAACGAGTGGAAAACACGCTTGTATTATTTTACGATTTACTCGCAAAATAAATTTAATTATACACGAATCGAAAAAAAACTATGCGTTCAATATTTTAAATGTCTCACAGAGAGAGAAAATATTTTTAAAATTATAATAAACTTATTCGTTCGTTTTTAAATGAATCATCAATTATACGATTTGTTGTTTGTTACGTCTATATATATATATATATAATAATATACCACTGTTGATTGGAAATCAAATTAAATCTTAGCTTATCTAAGAATACTTATTAATATTTTTTACCACGAAAACCAGAAAATACTCGGTACCTAGTTTCTATTTTGTTGTGGATTTTTAGAAATAGACAACATCCGAATAATTGACCGTACAATATAAAATTTAATCGCATTCGTGTTATCGGCGTATACTGATATATTATTTCCAACAACAAATTCATAATGTATCATCGAATACTCGGAAAACAACTAATTAAATTTAATTCAGTTGTACGTCCGTTGCATAATGTTATTAATATTATCATCATTACTTATGTTTATTCTCGTTTATTCCGATAAGTAGTCGACGCGCACTGGTAAGTTCGTAACCCGTAAAATATAGTTATATTAACAATAACAATAATAATAACGATACAGAATATCAATGTAATAATTATTGCCGTTGTGTTATCAAGCATCTCGTCTCGTAGAATCGCTCGGTCGACTATAAACCGATTTCAGTTCATTATTTTTCACTGGTTCAGAATGGTATTATGATATAATTATTATACACAACCAACAGACTAGAATATTACTTCGGCGAACGTGCGCGGTCATCACTACATACTACTAATACTATACCACACCGTAGTCTATACTTTATAGTAACTAATTAATATGCGGCGGCCACGGTTGATACGATATTATTTGGTGATATCGTAGGCACATATAACATTATAATCTAAACTCAAAGTCCAACGGCCGCTCGCAAGTCTCGCTGTTAATTTTTATAAATTAAATAAACTCCATCGAAATTGCTAAAATACAGAGATTAAAAATAATATTAATATGTTTAACATTTAATGTGTTCCTCGAGTCAAATTTATCGCACCCGGGTCGCATAAGGTTATTAACTTTGTCGGCAGACGTAAGACTTATTTTTATTTTATTTCATGTTTTTGTAACAAAATTGTAGCCACCTATCTTACTATATATATGTGTGTGTGTGTGTGTGTGCAATACAATTATTTGAGTATAAAATAACTATTATAAACGGAGTGTGTAACAACACTGAATAGCGTGAAGTATTCATTTTCGGTATGGCAGCCAATTATTTCCATACATTGTTTTTTTTTTTTAAACTATGTACGATTTATATGAATAAAAATATATATGTAGACATAAATGTATCATCTCAAACGCTAACGTTTTTCTTATTGTTTTATAATATTATAATAGAATAATATCCTATAAACATAAATCTAATAAGTATTTTTACGATACTTGTTATTACTACATTTTTTACCTACACACACTTTCAATCTATTTGAGCAACAACCAAACAACTTTAGGTGGTAATCAACTTCGAGATTATTAAATAGGTATGAAGGACTTATTCCAATTAAAATTATATTATTAATACACGGGTATGATGCTAATTTATAAATAAAATTATTTAATTATTTTTTTTATTAAAGAAGTTTTTACTTTTTACAGTTATTTACTGAAAAAGATATGAAAATGGAGTTATTTGGTTGTTGCATAGACCCTTCAATTTATTATTATTAATTAACAAAAAAAAAAAACCAATTTCAAATCCCGAAATCGCACTAACTTTTACTGTAATCTTAAGTAATTAGATTACATACATTTTGCATGTGTACTTATATCTATTTAATTATTAACAAATTTTGATATTTAATTGTTATAAATTAACATAATATTGTGTTATTATTTTAATTGGGTGAATTATGTTTTATTTGTATACGTCGCGCGTCGCAAGTAATTGGCGTATTCGACCACATCTAATAATAAAATTACCAACAATGAATTGTTTGTTCTGCGTTTTCAAAATTACAATTATTACTGAATTGTCCATCAAATTGGGAGCAACAAATAATTTTGCTGTAATTATTCATAATTATTAAAATCATTTTAGTACTGTTTAGTACTAAAATGACATAAACGTAACGTCCGACTTGAGTATCGTGAATTAAAATTCAAAATAATAAAATATTATTGAATTATACTATAACTTACTGTATTAATGTTTTATTGATAAATGCCGGCTGTCATGCACATAATCGTGTCGATATTTGAATTGCGCGAGGTATAAATTTACATATTGAAAGATCTAAAATTGTATGGTATAAAGTAGTTTAACTTGAATGGCCCCGTGATGCGTTCATAACCAATTATGTGTTATTTGTCATGAAATGGTGTGTCGTGCAAAGAATAGTTTCTTCGACCAGATTAAAATAATTAAATTTAAACGAATTACACAATTAATACGAATTAAATTTATTGCGTGAATATAACTATTAATAAATAAAATATGATTATTACAACAGTATTAGTATGTATATTATAAATAATATAATATGTATATACCTAACGGTGTACCGTATACAGCAGCGTCATAATTTACACGATTGTGAACATTTATATTTTTCCTTACGTAATTTATTATTATAAATAATATTATTGACCAAAGTACATCGACGGCTGTTCAAATATAACTACATTGGAACAAATTATTTAGTTTTTTTTTTTTACTTGTGGTATAAATGGTATAATTATTCAATAAACATTGGTACAATAGTATATTGCAATATTTATTGCACCGTTATTATTATTATTATTGTCAGGCGCGTAACCAGTGGTGGGGGGGAGTGTTACAGCCTTACAGGTGTAGAAACACCCCCTTTCAGCCGTGGTATACTCATAGATTTACATTTTTTTTTATTAATAATAATAATATTTAAATTTTTTTTCATAACCATTAGATAATGGTTATTCACTTGTAATGCATTTGTATAACAATGAATATGAAAAAAATTTATTAATTTTATGTGTATAATTTTTTCAATTAATTTTGAATAACCAGATTTATGATATTATTTTAATTTTTTTAGCCTTCAGGAGATATCGCAATGGGTAAATCATCACGGGACACTCCGTAAACCTAAACGGACATTATAATTGGCGGGATTACTGACTGTCGTCTCCAGTCGCGACGGCATAACCTTAAGTTGTTCGTCAAAAGCCAACGTCTTCTCGTCGTAATAACGTAATATTATTGTTTATTATCAATACCGTGAAATCACGTAAATATTATATCATTATGTAACTTGTATTATCATTATTATTGTTATCATCCGTGTAGGATTTATAATTGTTATTATGATAACCCACTTAGTGTTAAGGTGATATCAACACGGCCGTGATTAAATTGTTATTTTTATTATTATTATTCACTGTACATAATCTATTTATTAATTAATGTATTATATTACGGCTGATATTTTATCATTCATAAATTAGCGAGTATTTTATTTTACGTCTTGTAACAAACGTTATATTACATTTATAAATGGTTCCCTAACTTAGGCACACCTTTTTGTTATATCTTATATTATTTGAGTTTTTTTCGTAATTCTACTCGGTGGTGTGGTTACAGAGGCCGACCACTATACTCGTACGAGTCTCTTGACCCAACAACTGCATTACACTGGTTTAGGTTTATATTTTGAATTACCTAGTAGATAAGTACCTATAGTTAAGTAAATATTAAACATATCTACATATAGTGCATATACATGTACTATCCAAACATTTGATTTTGTAAAAAAATAATAGTGAACCAAGTTTTTGAATAGTAATTACTGATTTGTTTATTGTTAGTATTACAATTAAAACTAATAATTAATAATAATGAATTGTTTATTTGTAATCAATATATTTCAAAATTCTCCTTTCTTCTGATCCATTATAAAATAGGTAATTTATTAAAATCTTCTAGTACATATGAATGTACTAAAACATTCAATAAAAAATCATCCTATCATTAATTCTAAAACAATTAATACAAGCAATATTACCAATTATACCTATTAAATTAATATTAATATTTGTTCTCTTGAATTTCAAAATTGTATAACTCAAAATTTAAATGAAGTTTATTGTATGTCTTGTTAAAATGAATCCATACAAAATAACAATTGTATACCTCAAGAAAATCATTAAAATAATTAAATTACTCTTGATACAGCTTTTACTTTATTCCATGATTCTGTTCTTAAATTTACAATATCATTAATCAGAATAATAACTTTTCTAGAAAAAATGCTTTTGACATTCAAAAAGGTATAGAAGAAAGTTTGATTGAACCAATGGTGAATTTACTTGATGCATTTTTTAAAGATAAAATTAAAGTGCCTACAATGTTATCACAATTTAATAAAATAGTATAAAACATATTTAATATCTAACTCAGGAAAAAACATTTTGCATTTTGCAAATCATAAAATTGCAATGGGTGTTTTGCTATCAACCAAATTTCAATTAAAAAAATATTTTGAATACAATAATAATAATTTAAATGCGTCTCTATTGCATTATGAATACTTAATGAATAATTAAGGTGATAAGTTAATGAAACATGTGCATGGAAAATAATGGAATGAAAAAGTGTCTGTTTTAAAAAATATTGAAATATAATTGTATAGCTCTTAGACTATATACTATATGTATAGTAAATAGTATGTAATATACGGTATTAGCTAACACATACCAATAATTAGTAATCTATAGCAGAACTTAAATCACAGAGACACAGAATAACTAGAAGTATCATTTCGGCAAAATACAACGTATTTTTGTATCTGTTTTTGTAGGTATGTAATATACTTTATGTTATTTCTTATATTATCTTTTATCATGCATGATATTATGATAATATGATAATTCAATCACACGACTGTGGTTAATAGATTTTTAGTACCTACGGTACTTAATATGAAGTAATATTCATATGCTTATTGTTAATAGTTATTTTAAATGATAATTGGTATTTGGTATCAAATATACTGTTTAATATTATTATAATATTGGTTTTTCGTATTTTCGTAACGACTGATTAAGTGATGACCGTAATGACCTTCTAGCTGAGTTGTGTCTACATATTTAAACATGGGAAGAACACAGAAAAATATGTTTTCAATACCTATTATATACGAAACACCAAAGAACACCTGGTTCGCAATTCGTATGGTTTTTATTACATAATTTTCCGCAATTAGGAATCTCCGCTTAGACCGTGTCCTCTTCGTATATTCAATTATTCTATATATCGTCGTTATTTTGGGCGAATGTAAACTCCCCTTTAAATATTTTGCTACCGTATATTACATATTATAGTATAACATAACTACATAAGGTAAGTAATGCACTTTCATTCATTTCTCTAAATAAGGTAATAATAGAGATGATTTAAATTGCATTTATATATATTTATTCATATTTTATAAGATTTTATTTTATCGGCAATAAATAATAGTAAAAATAGTTGCACAAAAAAAATTTTACTACAATTCATTATAAAAAAATAGTTTTACATTATTACAATAATAAATAAATTTTAATTACAAACTTTAACAAGTAGGTATGAATGTATGATGGTAAATATGAATATTTTTAAATATAATAATAAATAAAAAAGCAATTAGAAATACAAACATTTTAGGAAAATGACTACAACCGCCTCCAAGCGATGTACACCTGGTAATGTAAAATGGTTCTAATATTTTCTAAATAGTATAATATTTTTAAAAGAATTATCATAAGTGTAATATTGTGGAAAAATAGTTTAAGGGGACATGAATACATATTACTACTTAATTGTTTAGAGGTAAACATGAGTCCGTTATTTTAGATTCTGAACGAATTCAAGAATATACCTATTGATTATACAAATTTATGTATAGATACATTTTTTTATGTTTTGCATATTTTCGATTCGTAAATTATTTTGATTACATATTGTTCTATATATTCTTGATTTATAGCAGACCAAACTAGAAATTCGAACGATACGAATACGATGGTAAGTTTAAAAATCAAAAATTTAAAATTCATATTTCGTTAATTTTAGAGAAAAAGTGCATATTTTATTGATTTTCATAGGTACGCACATTATAAGTATATTTAATATTTTTACAAAATTGGTTTATTTCTTAATCTAGGTAGGTATTTTAAATAATATTGAATGAATAAGAACGTCTATATTCTTTTACGTAACCACGTAGGTATTTATTGTCATAGTCGCAGTCAATTTTGCGATGTACAGCGTGTGCAACAATCAATATCGCGGTATATGTCGAAATATTTTCTTATCGACTTAATTTATCCTAAATCTATTAATTGTTAATTATAATGTACACGATTGTCATTTTACAGAATTGTTTTGAATACTTTTTCAAACAAAGATATTTTTCCGGTATTGTAATGTTATCATTCATGTCTTAGCATTTATTTGTGCATACCTATTTTGACATTTTGTCTGTTTTAAATTCCATGACATCCGAGCCTTGGTTATACTATTTAAAAGACACGACGATATGTGTACGTGACGTGATTTCTAAACTCATACAGTTCACTGTCGGATAATATAATAGGTATTATGCCCCAAAAGGCGAAACCCATCATTTCGTCGTTGTGCGGCCGTAACACGATATTAAATAATAAACCGTTCGACGTGACGGTAATAATATAGGTATATGTCATATAGTGATATACTTACACATACTTACTGCCGGATACAATTGTGTAATTTATTAATATTCCTTTCAGTGCGTGTAATAACATTATAACCGTAACACTAGTATTACACAGGCAGAGGTACGTCATAACATGAAAAGAAAAACAAACCGAACGCGACGACCGGTGTGCGTGTGATAACTACATGTTACAATATAATATACAACGGCGGTGTATCGAAAGACAAAGAGAAAAAAACCTATTACCATATTAAAATGTCGGCCCATTATACCGGTAGTGTGTCGTGTTGCGTCCGAGTTGTAAACATAATCATAATATATAGGTAGTTATCGCCGCGCATAGCATCAATGTTGTTATTATTATTACGGGTCCACGGGCCGTCGCCGATGTACAGGTAACCCCTTGACAGTTGACTTGTCTGACACTGACCCACCGTAATACAGAATGTTCAATGAGTTTGAAACGGTCATTGGACTACATTATATAGAGTAATCGGTAACGACGAACGATAATATTATGATATTATGACTGATGCGAGGTTATTAAATATTTTATACGTCATATAAATGCACACAAAACAATGTGCAAGTATATACATTGAAATATGCGTACAGGAATAATTAATAGTTTCCAGGCTTACCGAACACCCGGTATAACGTTAAACATTATATAGCGTGGTACCTGCAATCGGTCGGGGTATATACTGGAACTCGACAGTTTTAATGTATACATTTAATATGAATATTATTCTTGAATTCTTTGTGCTAAGAGGTCAGAGGTATCGGTCCGATATACTTGTCTGTAATAATATTGCAGGTGCCAATAAATACACGAACAAGAACACGTACAACAATAATATATTATAATGTATACAAAACGCACAATTTGGGATGCGCATTAAACGAATAACTGCGTCGTAGTATATTATAGTCGTTATACTATGGATAATGTTTTTCCTCGGGGTTCGAGTAATCTCACGCAAGTCATCGTTTCATATACGCGTATATGTGTGTATAAAACATATTATTATGTCTAAATAAGATCAAAATAAAGCCACTTGGCTGGTACATAGCGATTGATCTGGAATAATTTTATATAACTTTGTGTGACATACAAATTTGTGTATGCCCGCGGGAAAAATAGGAGGGGGAGGTATATAAAAACGTGAAAATGTTTTTTACAATATATATATATTATATCTTAATATTGATACCCCCATCCTCTATTGAAAATGTATATGCACGCCACCGAATATACTCGTAATATAATAATATAATATACTATAAACAGTATGAACTATAAAGTATGTACATAATGCCAATAAGTTTATTGTATACTGGGCCGGACGAGTAGGGCTGGGGAAAAGATATTTACTGCGCTGTACAAAAATATGGCGATAGATTCCACGCCGTTAGCCATTATGAAACAGTTAGATAGAAATATGAATATTTATTTTATAAATATTTTATAACTATAAATTAATTCTGTGCGAAGTAAGACGACTATAATAGGCGAGCATGAATATCATTTTAATTAAAATTCGTAGAATACCAATATAGTGCAATGATACATTCAGACTGAATGATTCAGTCATTATTTCAAACTTATTTATAGTTTGAAAAAATTTTATTTTACACTTGATTTTGATTTTTGACCATCGAAAAAAAAATTCAAGTCTAAGTAGTAAGTACGCCGCTGATTATAGTGGTATAAAATAGCATAAATAAGTAATTACTATTTTTAAATTAGAAACAATTGGGTTATGGTCATATAGTTAGGTATATACTTATATTTATATTTATTAGTGGCTAATTTGTCATTCAAAAGTATTTAAATTGTAACTAATAAGACTATAAAGTAATAATATAAACCTATTTTTTAACACGTATTGACTTGTTATTTTTGTCTTTTAGCTTATGTACTTAATATTAAACGATTAAAATATTTTTCCTTTATATATCTAAATCATTATTTAGTGCGAATTATGTAAAACTCAATTTCATTATATAATAAATACTTTTCTCCGTAAAATGTTAAATTTGTAGATAGGAAATATTAAAAATTAAATTAATATTATTTAGATAAAATGTATAAACAATCATTAACTGTAGGTATATTAAGGTAAATAATTATACAAATATAATGTATCTTGGTTTATTGAATTTTTAATTCGTTGGTGACTGGTGTGTGAGAGGGGGGGGGGTAAAGTCGCCATAAATTTAAGGCCTTGCGAATGTATTGCACCCAGTCACGCAAAACGTATAACGCAGGCCCTGATTTACACTTCTATCAAAATATTAGAGACCGCCAAAAGAAAAAACGATATTAAATATATTTTATTACAAACATATTATTATTATAATATTATATTATGGCTATTATGCACAAATTATTACATTACAGATTAATATTAACATATAATTATGATAACGGCATTTTACTTATAGTTTCCATATTATATCACGTCTTTTAAAAGTTAATCAATACCTACTAAATGTAATGCCACTACAGGAATTCTTTTTTAACACAGCTTTTTTTTACATGGAGTTATAACAGAGTGTTTTTGGTGTGATATCAGCCATTTTTTTTTTCATAAAAATAAGTCGCGATTTTATTTTACTGTTAATTAAACCTGAAGATGAATTTCAGATGTTGATCATTTTTATTTATTAGCATATTATATACTATAAATAGTAATATTATTATTACAATGGCGATACGGCAAACGGCCGTGGGTCCGTCATCACCATAAGTCATAACTCATTGTATGTCGCTGCCGCAGCCATAAGATGACTATAAGAGTAGTATGATGGATGAGCGGCGGATCGGGGGGTATTATATTTTCGTCGCGTACGAAATATCAGTCTTGACAGTACACCGTATAGTGGAATCGGCCAAAATAATTTATAATTATTATTATTAAAGAGCATCCCTTACAAGATAACACAAATTTGTTTTCGATGTTCAATAGTCACATTTAATATTATACACAATCATAATTCTAGAATTATTACGCGTAATTTGTTTCGCGTATATACAATGTTTATTTAACCCAATAATAATTAATACACATACGGTAATACGCGCCACGCGGTACTAAATTAAATTTAAATTCATCATTATTGTTTTGGTACAATTTTTCTAAATTATTCTATTAACCTACAATTTTTATATTTTTTACATATCTTTGTGAGACTATAGCTAATTTTTCCTGCAGATAAATAAAATTCAAATTTTCGCTTATTTATAGATAATTACAAGTGAATAATTTATAATCTGTATAAACAGCACAAACTTAAATTGAGTTAAGCAATCGTGGACAAACGTATTTAAAAATGAAAATACGCATTTCACTGTTAATTCACGCATATATAGATAGGTATTTTATTTAGCAGTGATCACATTTACACATAGCGAGTCAATTTATCGTGCATTAATATTGTTGGTTGAACTCTTTAGGTAGTGTTTAAAGCGTGAGGGTTTATTATTTTTAGGGCTAATATTTTGTAAAAATAATAGTTCTTTTAGGTATATCAAACTTCATTTATCACGTAATGATAATAATTATATAAGGGCGATAAAATAAATAATAAACATATAATCAATTGTATATTTATTTGGTTTTCTGTGTTTATGAAAAATGATAAATTATTGCAAGTACGATTCGATGGGTAAAACTATTTAGGCGTACACTTTTACACATAGTTTCCAGGGCCGTGGAGAGTAATCAAGGGCCCTTAAAAGAAATATGTAAATTCTAGGAGTCCTCTGCCTTACCGAAATTACGGCGTATTTAGAATAGACTGATATTGATTAAATAAGTATATGCCTACACCTATTAATTGTATATATTATGATATAAAATGCGATTTTAGAAGAGTTTACGTAAACAATTGGTCTGTCTATTTTTTCAGTATTCAAAATTCTGACGTTCTTTTTGCTTATAGTAATGTATTCAACAATTGTTTGTTAATTATTATTAATTATTTAATTATGATACAAATTTATCGTATATCAATTAATATATTTGATAGTTGCAAATTAGAGAATGAATAAAAACAAAATTATATTTTTATTACGACGATAAAATTGTTACGATATTTTATTTTTAAATAATTGAAACCAATTTAATACCATAATCTAAGGCATCATAACAATAAAAATATCTCGATACACGAAGAAGAAACGTAGTTACTAGCAACTTCTTTAACCTTCAGCCGTGTCGAACGACCGGGTATACTTATGTATAGTAATAACACTAATAACTATACTATGGTTAAATATTTGTTTTGTGCGCAGATAGCAAAGAATTATTTTTGTGTGCCATCATTCTGTAGGTTTAAACGTTCACATGGGGTGTATTATTATTATTAATATTATTTATTGTTTTTATCGGCATAATCGTCAGTGTTATTTCGAAAATTGCTGGGCACCGGCTTCGCGTTGTCCCTAAGCCGGCGTGCATGTGTTCGTGCACGCAGCGTGTTGTTATTGTTGTGTTTATTCGTTTTATTTTAATTTGGGTTGAATACACGCTAGCCAATGCACGTGCAGCGTAGAACTCGTAAGTACTCACCCTAAAAACCGGTCCGCGTATTCTACATTTCCGACAATAACTCAAAAGTCGGCGTCTTGTTGTTGTACACCCCTCAACAAAGACTACCGAGGAAAAAACTGGTCGCCGCCGCCAAACCCAAGGACAAATTCTAAATTCCGACACACCGAATCCATATATTTTTGTCCGTACATTTTCGACCCTCTCGTACACATTATTTATATACTATATATAGAAACACGAACAAAACGACCCGGCCCATCCCGTGCTGCAGCTCAACGAGACGGTTAAATAATAATATTATTTCATATTGTACATTTATTAAAACGTAGAAGCGTAAACGAAAAAAAAAAAAAAAAACAAGAAACAGAATAAAGATAAATTACTATAATCACTTTATAATATAACAGGGCGATAGTGCGATATTAAACTGTATCGACTGTCGAGTCATCATTTGATCGAAACAGCTACTAATTTATAAGTAGGCACGGATTTTAATGCTCTATAAAAATGCATTTATTGCATTAAATAACAGGTAAATAATATCGTTGAAAATACCTTACCTGACCGTTAAAAAAATACTAGTATTTAGTGTAACAATAAATAATAAATTGTTAAAAATATAAATACCTGTAGATTTAAGTTGGCCGAATGGAATGTTTGACGATATACCATTACCATACACATAGATCAGGGGTGACCCACCACATGAATAATATATAGTATAAACTTTACGAAATAAATTTCGGACGTCAATTATAACATGTCTTCACCGAACTCGTTAACAAATGCGTGTAGACAAAATACTGTATAGATGGTTTAATTTTAAACACAATGAACAAAATACGAGAACAGTAATTGAAATGTAACAGAGATGAGCCGAACATTTTGCAACTAATTATACGATAAACAAACGGTATAATAAAATAATGCATACTAACTATGTATGTTAGTAGATTTCTACAAGACAATCATGACCACACGATTATCTCCCCTACAAAAATCGTCTTTGATAATTAATATCAGCATTTTTAAAGACCATTAATTTCTAGGAATGCATTCATTTAAAAAAAATACAGTTATTATAGTTTTAATATCATCGACGTTAACGCGTAGATAAAATACGATGTTCGTAATTTCCAGTTACTCATTTCAAACTTTATTTCGATTACAAATATTTTGTTTGAGAATTTATAAAAAATTTTTAATTATTTTTCTTGTGTAAAAATATTGTAACAATAATTAATAATAAAATATCTAGTTATGATGAAAATTACACAAAAATACACGTAAAATGCATATACGGCAAAATATGTAAAAATGCAAAGTAAAATTTTCCTTTTTTTTATACTATATGATTAATTTGTGAAACGAATATTATACTTGGGAAGTATTATTTTAGTTTTCAAGGTCCGGTTAGGGTAGTGTAAAATGCAATTTCTATTGAAATAAATTTGAATCCTACTATAAATCTTGTAAGTTATAACAACTTATAAAAACATAAATAATTAAATTATTTTGACAAAAATTAACTCGTATTCACAATCGGTGCGTGATGGTGCGAGAATAATGAACCCGGATCACACATAGTAATTTAATTTACTAACACGGACAAAACGAATACGCTGTATAAAATGCCTAACATTACTCCTTGAAAACTTGTTAAAATACTTCATTCCTCTCGAATAAATACAGTTATTTAAAAAAGGAAATTTAAACGTGATAATATTGTGTCTTAAATAATATTTTTAACATAAACTGCAATAATGGCGTAGTCAGGATTTTAAAATGGGGGGAGGGCAAACATAAATTACTAGAAAAACATAACCAACAATTAACAATAGTTAATAACAGTAACAATAACAGTTCATTTTTATATTAATAAGTTGATTCAGCCGATGAGTACTGGATCTGCCCCTTGATACTGCCCCTCATGGCAATATTATATTGATAATTGCAGAAGGAACAATGACAAACCAATGAATTATAGCGATTTATATAACTGTATAACAATAAGACATCAGTAATTGACTTCGGAAATACATAGTAGAGGTATTATGATGATTGATGACACATTCAATGTTTGGGTGTTCGCTTAATTATTATAACACCTAATTCAGTTGTGGAGCTTCGGCACCCCACGACTTTTTATTACGAAATGTATTTTTGATTCTTTATTGCAAAACAGAATATTATTTTAGATTATTTCAATGTATAAAAATCGAATTTCAGACGGATATTAAACGAGTTATATTTATTTAAAGTTATTTAAGTGAATAACTAATAATGTACTAACAGTCCGAAATTTAATTTTGATAAATCGAAATATTCTGAATAAAATACTGCATTGAAATTTAAAAAAAAAGGTAGCAAAGTAGGTACTAGGTACTAGGTATTCATATATTTTTATATATTTTAGTTCCAATATAAACTACTATTTAAACATTAACTATAAAAATTAAAGATTTTAAAAAAGGCATGAAAAAAATCATGCCTATTTATTTTTAATATTTTTCTACAAATTTAAGAACAACTTGAATTATACACTCAATCATTTCTACCAAGAAATGATTTTTATTCACATTAAAAAAAAAAAAAAAACAACTAAAATATGGATAATTTCAAATGTCTATAAACAGCTTAATATATTATGAAATGTATACTATGACACCGTGTATAGAAAATGATAATATAAACCTTTTGTGATGTTGAATTACTAGTAGGTACCTGTAACTATTCGTTTTTGAATTATAACAAAATACAAATTGTTTGTTGAGAAATAGTTATACATAAATATACAATATGTCGTAATAATTTGAACTTCAAACACTCATAAAAAATTATTTAATTGTCTAATAAAAAAATTTTACTTATAATAATACGTTACAAACTTATAAAGAATCTTGTATAAAATGTTTAATGTTTTTAATAGAATGAATTTATTTTACAATTAAAAAAATATAATAATACAAATTGTGTATAAATAGCTTTAAAATATTCAAACTATTTTGACAATAAATTCTACCATGTATAGAAAATAGTGCTATATAAGCATTCGGTGAAAAATTCAAGTTTCTATGGTCATTCGTTTTTGAATTATAATAAAATGACGAAATTAATTTTTACATAAATTAACATAGATACCCCGTTTTTTTTCTATTTAATTTTTTTTTGTTTTCCTGATTATTAAGAATAGTACTGGGAATTTTGACCCCCTCGCCCAAGATTGAAAATGTATTGAATAAGATAGTATCTTAGTTCGCGTTATTACATAATTATTATTATAGTCACATATTAATATTATAAATACAATCTTTTTAAAAATTACAACATACTAAGATTACTCTTGTTTCTATAATGTTTAGAAATATAAAAAAATATTATTTTATTTTCATTACACGCTGTTATTATTATTATTTAATAATCATATTATATGAGAAGTAGATATTAATAATACTATAATTACTATATATTGTTTCTATTATATTGTATTTAATTCTTTCCTTCATTTGTTCTTTTTAGTTTTTTTCTAAAATATGTAAATTATTTTTACTAATATAGTAACTAAATGTTTTTAATTTTTATTATTATATATCTATCTCAAGAGCTCACCACTTTCAATACGAGTATTAACTTAAAGAAGGCGTGCAGACAACAATTATTGATGTATAATGTAAATAATCTAATTAATATACCTGTTTGCAAATAAATGTTGTCTATGATTATTGATAATCGCATATCGTTTATCAGATATAAATACTTAAACACATTATTTTGTAAACAGATTTTTTATACATAAATATTAATTTAATAAGACATATTATTAGCTTTGTAATTTTGTAAAAAAAAAACACAAATAAGCTGCCTATTTTCACGTCCTAACTTAATAAAGTACACTAGAATATCTGACAATTTTGTTGAAATGAACTTTGGAGAAAACTTTTTTCCCCCTTTAGCAAATATACGCACATTTTTACCATAAAGTTATAGTATAATAATAATTATTATTTGTAAACTTAATGTCCTAATCAGATCATATTTTTTTCTACACGCACATGACTTACACATACTATTTAAAATCATCTCTTCTCTTTTATTATGTGCTAAATAATGTATAGTGTCCTTACACTATTCTTTAACACGTTTGTTAAATTTGGACCTGGTGTAAAGCATAATAATATAATTACTTAGCCGGGTATTATTATATCGATGCGCTAGCTGCAGGTATTAATAAATAATAATAAGATTATACGTAAAAGACATACAAAAATACATATATAAATAGTGATGAATATTCTTATTAACGACGGATATAATAATATTATAATATATTACAACTAAATAGCCGACCTTGTTTTAATCGCGAGGGAAGGATTTGATGCCGATAGCTTTTTAAGGAATCTAATATGAGACATTTTTTATGTAAAATGTATATTTGTTTTTAGTCAAAAGTAACAAACTAACAACCTTTTGCCAATCAGTTTTAATTTAACAATATTATTTCTGACAAAATATTTTAATTATTCATACAATTCAATTGAAAACGATATTTTTGCTTTTTTAGTTAATTTTTCACATCATTATTGTAAAATTTAAAAACATTTTAATGTTTAAAATGTGTTAATTTAACTTTGATTTCTGAACATTTAAAGCAAACTTTATAACAAATTCAAATATGTTTGCAGAAGTTTTATCCGATGACGAAACATAACAGTCGATACGGTTGATATATATAATGGATATATTTCATTGTATTCTGTTAAAAAACATAGACTAGATCGAATACGCTGTTTATAATGTTCAATTCGATAAAATGACGGACTTTTCTAATGAAAGAGGTCTGCGTTTACCATTTGAAATTTGAAATATAATATTATGACAATAAATAAATTAGATTTCATACATTTTATTAATGATGAAATTGTAAATTTTAAACACGGACCTCTTGGATACTAAAATTTTCCGTTTTTTAAGCTTTACAACAAAAAGGTATAGTAGGTATAGATATAGGAAATCCGTCATCTAGTCATACATTTTCATATTACAGTATTACACATATATATTATAAATATATATATATATACATATTATAGCGTTAATGTATGAATTCTGTAATTCTATAAAATAACTAGTTATATATACTAGTATTATACAATTTATGGTTTGCCTCTTAAGAATTTTAAATTCTGTCAATCAATATATATATATATATAGTAAATCCTTGTAATTTATATACTAACGAGCGTATTTAGGAATTTTATACAATAACTAGTTATAAAATACATTACAGCTAACATAATATATGCATATCGGTCTTTTGAACTAACTATAGTGGACATTATTAAAAAAAAAAAATGATTTTTATAATTTCCTTAAAAATATGATCTATCACTATGTATATCTGCGCGTTCTTTCCAGATTTCCGAGGAGAAACAAAAAAAAAAAAAAAAATGTGTATTCATGTTGTACGCGTATTATAATATAGTATAACGTCGAAGCGAGATACCTCGCGCGTCGCATCCTTGTCATCGACGCTCAATCAATATTATTCGATCCCACCTGCGGCCCCCCCCCCTTAAAATCCAAACGCGTCGATCGTGAGTTATTAGTTATTATACGAGAAATATGCAGGTACCTGCGTCAATATTTCGACGACGATCGATAAAATACATTTGGATATTTTTTATATTAGGCCGTTATCCGTTCTGCCGCCGGCGGTTATGTAGACGGAATGTAGGGAGACAATTTAAAGTAAAATACGCGGTCTCGGTGTATACGCGGTGAGAGGGGGGGGGGAGCTGTCGGCCTAATCGTAGACGCCGCGTTTGTCGTCCGCGGAGCCACTCACACGTATAGCGCCTATAACACGTTTATTCAGTGTTTGCAGATGGCCACTGGTGTTTTACAGTTGCTACTATACATATAATAATGAGACAATTCGATGCCGCGTTCGCGTCTTCTGCTGTCGGGACGTGTTGAATTTAACGTTTAGCTAATCGAGTCAACGTTTTCGGTTTATGTACGCCTATATAATTGTGTGAAAAAGTACTGTGCGTTACAGCTGTAAAACGATAACCACTGCACGGTTGTTAAGGCGGCTGCAAATTCGGACGTTATCATATTATAGTAAACTATAACTGATATTGCCCGCTGTCGTCGATTATTTCTTTTTGATAAAGGTATGCCACTTACTATTGCTTTCATTATTGTTATTATTATTATTATTATTATTGTTATAATATCATTATACACATCGATAGTATTTTTAGACTATAAACATATTCATATTTCGTACTTACAATTGGTTAGCTAAATATTTAATTCGTATTTAGCATAATACTATATATTACTAATTTCAACATTTAGTAATAATCTTACCACCGTAGCTATATAAAACTGCACAATATGTGTTAACGTTCTATAGTTAGTGGCCACTGGACAAACAAATAACGCAGTGACGTGTTTGTGCCAACTAGGCCCGGGCCTACCCAATTTTTATTTGACTGTTTGGTTTTTTATTTTAATTAAAAATAAAAATCTTACCTACTATTAATATAAGTAATATTTATTATTGAATATTATTATCATACCCATATCCCATGTGATAGGATAAATCTTCCCTAATAGTTGTTATGAACACACTTACGCACTACAGAACAAAACTGACCTACCCAATTATTTTGTGATAGACACGTCACTGACATAACGTTTAAAACTATACCGCCGCAGTAGATGAAAAGAAAATAATCTCCGCTATTTTGTACTTTAGCGTGTCCTTAATTTGGCATTATAGTATTATACCTATCATACAATTTTGTAAACACAATATTTACGATTTTATGGTAGGCCTCACAAATATAATATAGCTGCCAAGGGGGAAGAGCAGGCCTCTCGGGCCTCCTTGAATCCACCACTAAGGATCGAGGATAGTGCATGTATGTATAATAATGTAGCCAATATTGTAGACATATTACATAAGATATCAGATGCTATTATATATTATGCCCTTATGGCTACATTATTATACATACATGCGGCATCTGAGTCTATATATATATATATTATAATAAATATGAAATCAACAAATAATATCATTAAATATTTACAAATAAGCAGAGGTGTTCCCAATATTTTTTTTGAGAGTATACTAAGACTCTAGTCAAGGTGAAGATCCATGATTTAAACAAGGGAGGGTAGAATGATACAAATAGAACCTTTTTTTAAGTATTTAAAAATACTCATAAATCTTTTTAAAATAAAAGTAATAAACATGAATATTTAATAATATACAAATATTTTTACTGTGGTCTATAATTATAAAGGATGTGTTAAAAATATGAAAAAAAAAATCAAACTTTTAAAAAAAGCTTGAAATTACCTTTATAAGTCAATAAAATATGAAAATATACAAATACTAAAAAATTTAATTAAATAAATTGTTAAAAAATAATTTCTGCATCTTATTTTCGTCGTCTATTTCTTTTCTTTCTTTACCTCTAGGAGTGGAAACGGCAGAACGGTGATCTCTTAACCAAATTTTAATATAAGGTCTAGGATTAAAATCTGCAATTGAAGGGCCATTGATAGAGATGAACATCAAATCTGACACATTTTCAATGTTTAAGCTAGTCCTTAAATCAGTTATTGTCAAATTCATATCGGAAAACCCTCGTTCACAATCAGCTGTTGAAGTTGGGAGTATATTTAATGCTTTCATGAAACTAGAAAAAACATTTCTTGAACGGAAGTCAACTACACTTTCAAATTCAGAAAAACCTAATGTCCGTGATACTCTTTTAACTTCATCTTCTCCCTTTGCATCATTAATTGCTACTTTGAACACTTCATCAATTACCTATAAAATAAAAGACGATTTATTAAATATTCATTTATTCTGTTTAAATAATCAAAATATTGAAATAAATTATCAAAATAATAGTTTTTTTCTTTACCTGAATGTCTTCTAGCATTGTTTTATTTTTTGAGTCATCAAATAAGCGTTGACGCATTCTGTCTACTAAATTTTGCAAAAATTGTAACCTGTTAATCCCTCCTGATTTTGTCATTGTAATATTGACACCTTTGTTAATTCCTTTCTGAATAGCTTCTATAATTTCCTTTTCTTTTTCCCCAGGTTCAGCTTTCAGACTTTCTAAAATTCTAATCGTTCTATTTATCTCCGACTGGGCACGCATTAGAGTTGTTTTTCTGGACTGTAATATACAAGATAACATTGCAAGCTCAGAAAGAACATCGTAAAAAAGTCCAAGTTCCTCCAAAAAAGAAGAGGATTCTAATTTTTTTTTTATGCCATTTGATGTCACATCATGTGTTTTACTAACATGTAAATATATTCCCGGATAATTATTCCATATGGCTTTTATAGTTCGAAAACTGCTTGCAGACCAGCGTACATTCAAAACACGACCTATTTTTTTCATTTCAATGCCTACTTCAACACAAGATTTATCTAAACCCATTGAATTTTTAGGACTTTGATGATAGTAAGCGTAGAGTTTGTCCATTAGACTTTGGAAACGAGAGACTCCAGTACAATCTTTTATTACGTCATGTACTGAGAGTTCGAGGCGATGACATAAACAATGCCAGGTAAATAGATTCGGAATTTTTTCGCGTAGTTTAGTAGCAACTCCAGCTTTCTTACCCGTCATTACACTTGCTCCGTCACTGGCAAAAGCAATCCAGTTGTTTAATGCAAACGATGTTGATATCCCATTACATTCTAAACTTAACCAAATAGATTTTTCGATAGTTTCAGCATCTTGTCTATCTAAGTCAATCAGGTCTAAGAATGCTACAACCGGCGATTCTACGTCAAAATATGATGAAATATACAAAATTAGTGTACATTTGGTACTCAGCGTTGTTGATTCGTCAATCATTATGGTAAATTTCGAATTCGACTGTATAAGGCGTAAAATAAGTCGTTTGCGCATCTCCTTTGCAATGACGTTTACCATTCGAGTGGCAGTTATTCTGCTATGTAAGGAAGATCCCATGTCCAATCCATTGATTTGTTGTAATTGAACAAGTTCTTCAAACTGTTTAAAGGGACGGTGATTTTTTGCCAAGCAATATACAGTTCTAAAAAGTCGCGTATTGGAATCAATCTCTACTTCAGATATACGTTCGAACATTTTATCTAATACTTTGTCTGAGCTTTTTTTCAATATGTTTTCAGCTAACACATGAGCTTTGCTTTCTGAATGTTGTTTAATTTTATTTCTTAATGAAGCCAGTTGATTTGTACGATTACACCCAGCAGCTATGATTTCAAAGCCTACCCACTCAGAAGAAATTCGAACTTTGCTATCGATGTTAGATTTTTGAAAATTGATACTATTTTTAGCTTGAATGCAATTATTACATCCTAGTTTCCCATTTTTGCTACTTAACCATGAGTTTTTCTTTTGAAACTCTATTACCTGTTCTTTTGTCCATAATGCAGGCCAAATTTTGGAAGTATCCCATACATCTTGTATTTGATTATCGATTTGACTATCACTAACAAAATTATCTTCATTGGGCATCACTAGCTCGTGTGAACTAGTAGCACAAATGGCAGTATTAGTCGCATTTTTAGGTTTTTTTTCTCGGGGCATAAAAAAACTATCAAGTGTTCCGCTTTCACGTTTAAAATTCGAACTCATATTTTGATAAAAATTTAAATAACACTTTATACAGTAAAACAGATTAGGATAGTTAATTAAACTCAATTAAATAAATTAATAAAACTGCTCAAATAAAATGAATACGTTAGTAAATAATAATTAATAAAAGAATTAAGAACTTATTCACGGTAAACACAAACGGTAGATCACACAACGCACAATCGATTTATAAAAATAATAAAATGTTACAAGTCGGCGGTAACGGATGTACTGATTAAATTAATCGTGTTCAGAGTCAGACGCATTTCCATCATCTAACGCGATAGTTCGTTTCTTGTTTTCTGAGAATCTAATAATAGTTGTAAGATATAAGTGTCATATTTCCGTTATCAGCGTCATAAATAATAATTGACTTTCGTAGCATTTTCTGAGTAACCAAAACCAGTTTTTTTTTGTATATAATTTGAGAGTATACGCAGTATACCCATATTTCTGACAA
Organism: Rhopalosiphum maidis; assembly: GCF_003676215.2. Taxonomy (NCBI): domain Eukaryota; kingdom Metazoa; phylum Arthropoda; class Insecta; order Hemiptera; family Aphididae; genus Rhopalosiphum; species Rhopalosiphum maidis. The sequence continues at coordinate 11,466,054 of NC_040879.1, forward strand.
AATATCTTGAGAGTATACGGCGTATATGTAGTATACCCTATGGGAACACCCCTGCAAATAAGACTATAAGAAATATATTTCCCCATCATTTGACCTTAATCATATATTTACATTCTACGGGGAAAATATTACAATAAAATTGACAAAGATAGTTAAATATGATAGAGTAGGTAAGATACGCGATTACTTTTATAATACATAGGTACTCAGCTAAAAATATTGGAGAGTAGAAACGAGTAAATATTATACAATTTTTTGTAACTATAATATCTTATAACATACTTATACATGAATATCGTCATCTTAATATTATTAAGTAAACGAGCTTAGTATTGCGGTTACCTATGAATATCATAATAATTTGTTTTCCTATATCAAACACGTCAACGGGACGATTAGATAAGTGTACATACAATACACACATATTATACACATACATACTTCATAATCAAGGTTCGGGACTTATAGCATTTGTATATCCATCACAGATGTAGTAAATCACAGCATAATATAAAAATACGTTTTATGGTACGGAGAATTAAAATATAAAATTTTATTCGACTTGTTTTTCCTTTTTTATAATGTTTTTGCTATATTGCAAATATTGATGGAAAATTAATAAATATCGTCAGTCATATAGATTTTCGTGTTTTGTTTAGTTTCGTGTTTGTAAGTTTATTCTTTAATAAATTGTCGTAGAACAACTAACAAGATCCCTAAATCGATTAAATAATTCATTAACGTTTTCCAACTGTTCCAAGTGTTAATTCAATGCTTTTGCCTCGTCACGGTCGGTGATCTTTGGATTTTACAATTACGTACCACCCACGTTTCGGTTGAAATTGAACACTTCAATCGATACCATTACAGTTTTACGTTTTTAATAGGCAAATCATAAACACTTCATAAATATACGTCTGTGGAACTGGGAGCTTCTTTCATTTAATTGTTAAACTTTTATTTAAAACACGTTTTAAACATCTTAATTAAACGTGATCTTCTTTATTAAAACTATTTATACTATATAAAAACGAGTTGTTTAGAATCAAAAAAAAAAAAAGAAAAAAAGAATACAATTGTTAGTCTATTAGTTATTCCTATTTTACTAGTTTTTTATTGTTTTAGTTAGTTTTGATGTATAATTATTTAAAATTTTTAAAATTTAATTTTAAGTATCTAGTTACACCAAGTCACATAAGCGAACTTTAAATTATACTATTCCTATATCCTATATCCAAATCAATAATTTTAATGTTTTAACTTTATAGTTTATTATGAAATCATTAGGAATACCAGAAATATGAATTTTATTACTTTTTAACCACACTAATTATAATAATAATATACATGATTATAGTGTTATATACAATATTTATTATTCTCAATTCCACAATTTAACGTTACTATGATATTTTGATAGAAGAGATAAATATTAACGAGATTTTTGTTTATTTTACTGATAAACTTGATTTTATTACAGTATTATATTATTATTATTATCTAATCGTCAAGTCAGTAATCTCAATGTACACCAACACAAATACTTATAATTTTTATTTATGACATTTAAAACCAACTTCTGTACTAGTTTTATTGTGTTATGTATAGAACTATATATATACTATATAGTATTATAGTATTTAGTTATATTTCTGTATACGTCCATATAATATAATCAGGACTCGGAACTTAAAGCATTTGATTATTTTTATGGATTAGCTTAAAATGTAACAGAGTGCTATGGAAGTGTATGTCATGTTAAAAAATGTTCAATTATGAAATTTGGAGGTGCTTTTTTTGCTTTTTTCGGCGATTTTTAAAAATATGCTTATTTCCCGTTTTTCTACTTTTTATGATTTTTTTTCAGAAAATCCCTCGGAAAATCTATAAACAATAAGGCAAAATGTCTTGAAAGTGAAGTTTAATTTTTTTACAATATAAAGATTTATTTTTTATTTTTTAGTTTGAAACTTTTCCTAATCATTTTGTTTCAATATTTTTTGTAGTCTTTAATTACATTATTTTTAGCACAGTTACAAATTATGTCTTTTATCTACTTTATCATGTAATAAAAGCTTTTTTTTCGATTACATTTTTTTGCCTAAATTTAAGTTTTATAAATGCTTATTTGAGTACTTATAATGATGTTTTTAAGTGCTTTTTTAAGCGCTTATTTTAAAGATTTTAAGTGCTTAAGTCCCGAGCCCTGATTATAATATAGTAATAAATCTATATTGTTCTTTTTATTTAAAGTATGCCCACCGCCAATCTTTTTATTTTGTTTTGATGTCAATTAAATCACGTTTTAAACATTTTAAAATAGTTGAAAATAATACATCATACTTTTTTATTCTTGAGATATTGTATACAACATAACTATTGTCTTATTACATTTTAAAAGTCAATAAAACAAGAGCCGGATACCTAAGTCGGAACTCACCAAACCAAGTTACCTATAATAATAAAATTCTGTGGGCTGCTCATATATGGGCTGATTTTGAGTGTTTGATCGTATATATTTTTTTTATTACTATTAAAGTGATATAGTAGTACAATTATAAGTAGAAAATATAATTGATTTGAATAATTAAATCATACACTATCTGTAATCAAACGTTAGAAATTCTAAAACTCGATAGGCCGATATATTGCTAATCTAGTGCTGAATAAAACTAATGTTAGCATAAAAATACTATAACTATACAGCAATACACAATAATTGACGATACGTATGTAGAAGTCGGAATATTATACAATATTTACAATAAATTAATCAGAGAAGCCGATGTTTGCATGAAAAATTTCAATCATCAAAAATAAAATTGTTTTCATGAAAAATATAGAGGACCCCGATTCTATATTGTTCTTTACAAAACTGTTATATAATTATTATACTAGTACTATTCATATTCATTCTCATTACGAACATTTTTCACAAGAAAGTTCATATGACTATATTATAATATCATAATATTACACATGTCTGTATTATTTGGTTTCGATAATATTACAATTTATATCTAACTTTTGTAGAATGGATAACGATTTACCAATGTAAAATAAAAATGCACTTGGATACGACTTATTAAAACGTGTTTTTTCCCGTATGAATGATGTTAACATATAATATTTTATTCAATTCAACCGGATCAACGATAGTCTACGGGGGACAACAATAACACCGTGCGCGGGTCGACCGACGTACACTAAAATATTATGTCTATATAACAATAATTTTGACTTACGAGTGTACCTATTGTCAACACGACATTACGGTAGTCGGTATATTTGCGTTTTCGTTTAGCGTCTAAAACGAGCACAGGGTGGGCATTACATAATTATTATTATATTTTATAAGGTGCCGCTACACCAGCATTTGTTTTCTCTGTCTATCTCCCACGTAATATAGGGACAAAGATACTCCGTATTCCGTATTTCCACGATTACGACTCTCTGGTTCAGTTTAGGGCAAAAGCACCTATAATATATTTTATAAAGAAGAGTATTTCCTGCGCATTGACCGGATAGATTTTTAATATTTACAATTTTGAATAAATTATTAATGGTTAAATATAATCGAAATTATTTTAAATTAAAATATATAACATATATACCTTCTGCGACGTCGTGACTTAAGATATTGTAGTCGGGTAGGCTAACATATTATACTGTTGACATATTATCATGTTCGACCAAGAAAAAAAAAAATAATGATTATACCTAGTATATTTATTATCATATGATAATATATTATACACTATATTTCAAAATGTGTATATTGAAATGATCCAATGACAATAATTGTGATATAGTATAGTCATATAGATTAGGTTTAGCTCGCTAGCTCGCAGTATACACTTTTTGGAATTTCGTTTTTGGTGCGTCGTGCATTACTTAGTGCATTTTATATTCTTTTTGTAAATTATATAAACGAATATTTGGTGTTTGCAACAATAATAAAATATTTCAAAATATATTCTTTTACCATTTATCAATGTTATATGTTAGATTTTTGTTATGTGGATGACAGAAGTCTGTAAATATCATTATCAATAAAAATAAAAAAAATTAATTGAATTTTTGTGAATTTGTGATTTCGTACACTTTTTATTATTTACTTGCAGATTATGCAAATAATATTATGTCATGTATTAATAAAAATAATTAATATGTTAATAAAGTTCAATATCGGCACATCGATCTTCTATGTACATTTAATTTGAACAATAATATTGTAATATTCCAATATTCTGCAACTAAAAATGATATTAAAAATATATAATTATTGTCATACAAAAAAAAAGCAATAAATCCTTAAAAAAATATATAATTATTGAGACATATAATATTATTTTTTCCATTGTTTGTATTTTAATGAATGTAAATAATACAAAAATATTTTCACAAAAGTTAGTTCTTTCGAAATGTCTACTGTTAAAAGAATTATACTCAGTTTGCTTATTACATTACCAGTATGAGAATTTACGTATTATGTTATGGAAATTAATAATTTAATTTTTAAATTTTATTTGGAAAAATTAGGCCTATTACAATGCTATATAATACCTCGAAAATACAACTTGTGCGCGCAAGGGAACAAAAAATAAATATGAATAAAATATAAAGACAGTAAACAGTTTGTACATGGGTACATTATCAGATTTAAACAAAATTGAGTTTAAAAAAGACGTTGTTGACGTGGTAGGAGCGGGAAGGTGGCTGAGACACAAGTGCAAAGACTGCAAATAGGGTGAACGAGGTACATAAGTGTCGTTAGCCCGACCAAATAGGAAACAAAACTGAATGGGATAACGCAATAAACGAAATTATATGTAGTATATACCTATAGGTACGTTGTTAAATATTATGTATGTAAGGATAATCCATTAGAACATTATTTTTTCTCGGTGAAAACAAACTCGACGTATTGACACGATGACGTTATACCGTCCACAAATATTAATAGTATCTATATATTCTACACATTGTATTATACACATTACATATACACACACTATATACTTGTTGGAACGCACTCTTTGTCACGAGGCTGATTGAGTTCAGGGTGGGGTTCGGTAGTCGTCCACTTCGCTTCACCACATGTCGCTCAAAAAAAAAGGTTTTATATTACTAAAAATGCGTAATTTTTGGGGTGGTTCGACCACCATGTTTGTAGTTTATCGACAGTCTAATTATTTATAAACTATTAAAACCAAAATAATGTTGTATGTATATTGTACCACTGTAATATTATCATCTCAGGTCAATATTCTATTTTTTAATACATTTGTATTTATCACAAGTTTGATTAGTAATATGTAAAAGAGACAAGTGTGGACGGTAAACTATTTTTTTTATGACTGATTAAATACATAAAAAGGTTCAGAAAATTGAAAAAATAAATACTTTTATTAATTGTTCTAGGGCAGACAATTTGCAATGGCTAATTTAGCTAATTATTACACATACTTAAAAGTAGGTAAATTTAAAAAATTTATATTTTAAATATTTATGACGGACGTATTCTGCTAATTAGTCGTTATTCGTTGATACAGTGAAAAGTTGTTGAATGTTGAATCGACTTTTAAATCCTTTTTGGATTAATACAAATAAATACTTTTATTTAGGCAAGAACGTATTATATTTATATTAATATTATTACCTTTGTTTTAATATCAACTAGATAATATTATATACATTTTAGAAATTTAGAATGTTGTTTCCAATGGTTTATTGAATTACAATTTGATTATGTGAAATTGTATTTATAATGAATAATGATGATATACCCATGTCCCATATACGACAAAACTGCATAGCAGATACGGGTAGGTACATGTAATATTGTGTAGTATAACTATAACATTTGCATCGTATTGATTTCTTTATGTATGGCGTTATTTATTACGTATGTATTACAGAGTGACACACGTAAAAAATAATTATATTATATTATCACTAGCATTTTAATGCTGTAACTTAAAAATTTGAGCACGAGAGAGGTACCTTTAAACGCACTGTACGTCTGGGGGAACAGAAACAAATTCTCGGGAGAGGGGAAGAAGTACAAATTGAAATATTTTAAATAAAACTTTAAGCTCTAACTAATTATTTTGAGCTATAGCTTTTAAAAAATCTTCAAATTCTATTTTATTTTCCCCAAAATTAGTACAGTTATAATAATTTTAATAATTCAGAAATAATAATATTGTGCATAAAAAACCTTCGTACCTACGCAATTATCATAACCTAACCTTTCCTATATTAGATTTTAAAGTGTCCATTTAAAAAATAATAAAATAAAATCTGTTCAATACTGTTTGATGTACGCTGTCTTCATCTATCACACACTCACACATACTCAAACCTACTGCAATATTATACTATACAATAAGAGATTACCGTATTTTACTTTATTTTATCACGCTCTAACCGCCTATAATCTGTATATGTATATATGTGTGTATAATCTACTACCGATCCCGTTGGTAAAAACTAAAAACCAAAAATTATCGTTTTTATTCACTTTATCATAATTTTATCTACGGCTTTCCACATCAACCTAACATATATTAGGTATAAAGTATAAGTCTATAAATGTATAATATTACCTAAGCGAATAGTAGATTTAATCATTTTATTATTTTGTTTTTTACATCAAACTAACATATTAATATATTATACAGAGTGATTATAAAAGTTTATATCATAAAATTTCATATAGAGTGATTATATAATAGTTTTATTTAAAATATTCTAGTTTGTATTTTTTAGTTCCTTTCCCCCGAGACTTTTTTTCCTGCCATCAGTACCATCGTACTTTGTACTCCAGTTACATTAAGGGATTAAGGAATCGGGTGTAGGCAATATGACAAGTGTTCGTTTTATAACAGCACTGAATATTATGTTTCTCACATAACCGTATACGATTTTTTGTTTCAGATATTTGAAGTTAAGATTTTGACGAATTCGGGTATTTAAATTTTAAACAAAGTATAACAAGTTAAGATATTTTTTTGTAATTCAAAATTATTTGTTTAATCTCTAAATTTTATTATGTAGGTATATTGTTATATTTTAGACTTTAGTATACCTAATATAGTAGACTCAGTAAGGCGTCCGGTATCCGGCTTATTATTATCCGCACTACAAAATGTTTGTACATTTTGAGTTTAATTTAACTCTGTTTTATCATTCGTTTAGTTCGTTTTATCATGTAAAAATTATGAAATGTGGGATTATATTATTATCTACTACGGTTCACTCTAATGTATCGTTATTATTAGGTTCGTTATTCACACGACACACAATAAATTAGTTTAAAACGTTATTTTCGGTGGCCGTTTGATTATCCGCACCTCCTTCCTAATTAGTACGGATAATCGACGTTCTATTGTAACATTTTTAAATATATTTAGATTAGGTAATTTTAATCTTTAACCTATTTATACTCTGTATATTAGTAGTAAAATAAAATACTAAAATAGGCCCAGGGTTTGAAATCGATTTTAAATATCAACAAATATAATAGAAAATCTTTTAAAAAAAACAAGTTACATCAAAATCGAAAAGGTTTTATAATAATAATCAAAATGTATATTAAAATTGAATATGTTTATTTGTGGTATTTAAAATGTATACCGAAATTGAAAAAATGTACCTAATTCGATAATTTATATCAAAATAATAACTATTGTAAATAGATCAAATTGAAATTGAATAAAATATTTTGAATTTAACCATGGCCAGCAGGTATATAAAATATAAATACTATAATAATAATAATTACTGGTAAAAAATAAATAAATTATAAGAATTAAAATAATAAGTAATTCGTAATTTGTCTTCTTAAAATTGCCATAATACCTATTGATTACTGGTGTGATAAATAATCCGCGCGTTCGATTAGCAATCGTTTAAAGCTCATAAATGTTATTTATACACACGATTAAATGCTTGGAAAAATATTCTTTCCATTATTGTTTTCGACAATGTATTCCGAATATAGAAATTTTGTATCATACTGCAAGCAAGTAACAGTTATATAGAATATAATATGTATCACCTAGTTCTGACATCTTTACAATGGAAATTGTAATTGTATATAACAAAATATGTGATGCACCGAACATTCTGTAAAATATGTATAAAAATGTCATACAATTTTTAAATACTTTCCCATAATAATACAATGTTATAATAATATGTGAAATGTTAAATCGAAATTAAAATAAAATCGTTTAAATGCCATTATAAATAAAAGTAATTTAAAAATAAATTGAAAACAATATACTAGTATTTAAATCATAAAATAGTCAAGGTGATATTTTAAAAATTAAAATTAAGTAGTTTTAACATTTTTAAGAAAATGTAAATTGTACGATTTGATTTTAAAATCAATAAATAAAAAAAAATCAGAAATTAATAAGATAAATAACACATAACAAAATTAAAATCACAATATTGATATTATATCATTATTAAATTTAAATAAAAAATAAAAATTTGATGAGCGAAACTGATATTAAAATCGAAATATTTTTTTTCGATTTCAAACACTGAAAATAACAATTTACAGTTAACACCATAAAATTTATTTAGTAATAATATAGTCTAACCGTCTATAATACAGAATTTAGTAAATTATTAATTACAATTTAACACATTCATTGCATGGAGGTATATCTGATACTACCTGCTATTATAGCTAATATAGGTAAACAAGAGTGATTAGCTACCTGTCCACTTTTTATAAATATATTCTTTGTAGTCGTTCACTATGTTTCATTTCAACTAATGATATATTTCATATTTCAAAGAATATTGTTATTTATTGTTTTATTATTATAAGTATTATGATTTCTATATAACTATTTTTTATAAGTAGTTATACAATATTTTCTTTTTTTAATTGTGCATATAGAAACCTGTTTTCTAAAAGTTAAACACACGAAAAGTATATAGGTAGGACTTCCTGACTCAAAATCTGTTTATGAACATGAGTTTTTTTAAGTTACGAACAATACGATTTTGGACGGAGAACAAACTCGTACCTCGTGTAGGTTATTACAGTTCTTTGATTTCAATTTTCACATAGGTTGATATATAGCTTTAACTGAAATACTTTTCACATAATCACCTCAACCTAGTTGTAAATTATAAATTAATTGATTACTTAATACTTACCAAAGACGATACAAAGTTGTAAGTATAAATGTAAATGTTTATATAGTATACCTAAGTATAGGATATATTACTATATTAGAACAATGCATTGGGAAACTACACGGTGCGACTGCATACTAGTCGGTGTCACGGAAGAATAATTATCATTTTTAAGGTGGGTAATCTGATAATATTACAATTGCGGTTACGCCAATTGTATAGGTAATATTTAAACTGTGGTTACAACACTTACAGAAAAGACTATAAACTTTTACAGTCATATTGAAATTAGTTAAATAATTTAGAATTAAAATTACATATTAGTAATAATTAGTATAATTATAATGAGTTACTAAATATTTAATTTGAAATTTAATGCCAACAGTTTTTAAGTATTCCAATCTGAAATATTATGTACAGGTTTCATGATTTTATATTGGAGTTGACTAGAGATATCTAATACCATTTAATATAATAATAGTTTTTACTGCATATTATATGTATATACTGTACAGCCGTATAGGTTATCAATAAGTAATAACTGTCACCGTAATTTATTACGATAAAAGACGATAGGATAATTATTATAAAACTAAACTTCAACTGAACTAGAGCACTGATGTTTTTGAAATATAAAAATATTATATACTTGAGAAATATTTATTAATTTTTATATTTTATTTTTGCACTTTTATGTCACTATTGATGAGCCACTGAGATACAAAAGTGCAAAACGAATATTCGCTTTTAGTCTATTAAAAAAAATAGACGATTTACTATTAAAAACTACCAACGTTTTATAATAAATAGTTGAATTACACATTTAAAATTAAGTAGGTAATACTTTACATATAATGTAAATATTTAATAATTATTATTAATATATTATGTATAATACATTCAGAAAAATGTATTTAAATAAATGAAATATATAGGTAGATTATTTAAATAAGTTATACTTTTTCCATGTATTTACCTACGTATATTCAGTATTCATAAAAATATAAAATAATCATAGGCATCATAGGGTAATCAAATATATTATGGGAGGGGGGCGAAGACCCACTATAATTTTTCAACATACCTTTTCGTGATGGGCTAAATTAAATTTGGCCCATTTTCAGGTCGTATTTGATACAATATGAATTTGCTAACTTCTATCGACTGACAATATTACGACCATATGGTCATATATAATATATTAAATATTATCGCCGGATAATAACTATAAAAGAGATAATTTTAGTACATATTATAACGTTATATTGTTATTTGCCGCAAGTATTATATAACAGGAACAATTTGCTTCAACCAATAGACAATTAATAGTTCTGGGGGGGCTAATATGCACACTAGAGATTTGGCCCCAAAACCTCTCTAAAACGCCTATGATTAAATATGTACCTACACAATTAAATAATTATTTTTTATTTAAAATACAATTTATTATAATTATAACTATAATTATAATTTAATATTTAAGCATTGACAAAATTATTTAAACGTGAAAAATAATAATTTTTAAACAAACCAACCACATGTTTTTGTTCTTAACTTTTTGAAACAAAAATTGTATCTTTCCGGTCGGTGTTCACTGAACCTCTGAACCTAACCTAACCACTGAATCTCGTAAATACTAAAAACTAAATACTGCATATTATATTAAGTATTTAGAAAGAACGTCGTTCATATTAATGAACGAAACACAGACGTCAATCATCAATTTTTTTCTAATTGAACGTGAATGTTGAACGAGGTTTATATTTTTAATGAATTTGAACGATTTTTAGGACGCTTAATTTATTTATCATTTAATAAATATAGTATGTATACAATTAATTGATTAATTTATTTTATATAATAATATTTTCCTATTATATATTTTATTGGATGACAAATTATAAATATTATTACGTGCAATTTCAGTGGGGCCCGGCTCGATATACAACAACAATATCCACGAATTTGTAATAAATTTGTATACCTATAATAGGCTATTCATAATCAAAATTAATAAGTGTTAAGGGGCGTATCGTGTGTCGTATGGGCTATAGTAGGCTTTAGCGTTTAACATCATCTGCACCGTCGAGTTTAAATTTAATTACCGGTAATTACAAAACGATGGGAGATGCGCTGAACACGTACGGGATTTATTTATAGGTAGTTCTTATAAATTATTTAAAAAACTGTAGGATAGTTGACTTTTATGATGACTATTGAATTGACTCACAATATTGGGTAAAGTACCTCATCGAACACTAATTTGGGTCCCAATATAATTTTCAACAAGTTGTTCTTAAAATATAATAGTTGAAAAAATACGTGAATTTAATATTTTTAGCGACACAGTGCCGGATAACTGCTTTAAATTATCTAATCGTTAATCTGATAACGCATTAAACGGTCACAACACTCATAACCATCGTCGTATTTATAAAATTTAACTACCTATATTATATAAGATATTTCGATGATATCATTAAACGCGGTGAAACCCAAAAGCGCAAATCGTCTATTTATTTCGGTCGAATACAAGCGCAAATTCGATTTGCGCTTTTGTATCTTAGTAATGGCATAAAAGCACCAAAAATAAATTGTATTACCTGATACGGTATTGTGCTCGCAATACTACAAGTTTCACACCCCAAAAAATAAATATTATTATTATTTATCTATTATTTGTTCTATGTAAAGTCTTGTAAACATTTCCTTGTTTTTTTTTTTTTTAATTAACAGTAACCATTTTCTGTGGTTCAGAAAAATTATAAAAGGAGATATTTTAATTTTTTTTCAATCATTGGAAACTTTTTATAATATTACGTTACTAATTATACATTTTAAGTGTGTCCTCAAACATATGCGCTATGTACATGGGTGCCCGGGGGCTCAAGCACACGGTTGCATCCAAAAACCGCACACTTTTGATTTTGACCCGAAAAAGATCGATAGACAAAAACCGCAAACTTTTTCGGTCATTATATAACGAAATACCCCAAACTTATAGTGGTTAAAACCACACACTATTTTTAATGCTAACTAACGGATTAGATGAGATAATATTATAAGATATAATGCAATAATCATGCTAACACGTTTTAAGACTTTAGTCACCACTCGTTATTATTTTATTAGTCGGTCTTGTCTCTTGTGTATACAGTATACATATACAGTGCTTACCTATAGGTATTTAATGGTTTTTTGCAGTTTTATTAAATCATCAAAATTTTTTTAATAAAACATAATAATGGATTTTAAAATAATTGAGAGTAATAAAGGAGGCAAGTGCTTAATACTCAACAATTTTAAATACAGACAATTTAGAGTGTGTAATAGTGGAAATGTGGTTTGGCGATGTTTTATTAAAAATTGTACGTTTACAGTTACAACATGCAGTCAAATGAAGAATCTACATTTTAGAATACTCGTAATGCATATTTTTGTTTGAATACATTTTTACATTTTTTAAATTTGAATATTTGTATATAAATTTTTTTTTTTTTTAATAAATCATAAATTATTAAGTATATCTAATCTAGGTAAGAATAACCTTTTTGGGGTCAAAATAAAAAATGTGCGGTTTTTGGATACAACAATTTTAAAAATTGTGCGATTTTAACCTACCAAAAATCTGCGGTTTTGTTCTGTACTTTATTAAAAGTGTGCGGTTTTAGGAATCAACGAGGTACCCATGGAAATTATTATAGGGTATTGGGCATCCATTAGAATATTGGATCTCATGGGGACATTATATTTACCTGGGACTGAGCCCTATCCCACGAATTATACATTTATGCCTACGTTACCAAGACACCTAAATACTGCAATACACAGAAAGGCTTTTATGTACGAAATAATTACGACGACTACGTGTCTATATTTATCTGCTATATATTTAATTCAGTTGAAAAAATTAGTAATGAAAACAGAGAATTAATTTTAATAGTAATTAAGTTTAAAATTAGCTATTATAAGCTTCTCCAAAATGCATTTAAATGATGTACTAAACGAAATTGCTTATTCGAAAATTTGTAATAACGAAAATTATTATAAAATGTAATATTTTTATTTTGAATTATTTTAATGTATAGTTAAAAATTAAATTTATTTTCGAACAATTCAGATACTAAATGAATTTATAAAATAAATGTCGAGGGAGCCAATTCATTACGTAAAAATATCGATTACTTATGTGTTATGTGTTTGAAAGCAAATTTAATAGTTCCGACTTTTTTTAAAGCGACTTAGTCGCGTTACTCGTTTGTGTGCCTTAGTATTTGTTTAATTTTATCATTTTAAAATCAAAATGTAACTCGAACAACGTGTCAAATATTAAAAAATTAATTCAGATACCTTATAAAATGCATATGCTCTAAAGTCTAAATTGTATTTTTTTTTTTGGATCGTAATTGTTTATGGGTTTTTATATTTACTACAAGGTAAACAATTCATAAAAAATCAATTAAAAAAATCAAATGATTTAAATGAATGACCTAATGAACGCATTCATTTTATTAAAGACCATGAACGAGTTCCTTTTTTTAGTGAACGTTCCGAACGCTGATTATAGTAGTTATAAGATGCTACTGAATAAGTCTTTATAAAAATATAAGCGGATGTTTGTCATTAAATGTTATATTGTTATTAAATAATATACAATAATATCAATATTTATTTTAAGGTTGTTTTTTTGTAGAAGTACCTACCTACGTGTTATCTAATATTATTTTCAAATATTAATAAAATAAATTCAAGGCTGCGCATTCAAAAATTAAAATTAACTTACTAGTTTTATATTTTAATGAACGAACTAAACTTTTTATTTGTCTCTACGTTAAGAAGAAGTCGTACCCGCATACTTCGTAAGTAACGTATGTTGTCCATATCTTACTAAAGAATAACTTACCAAAATGTACGTCCAACGTCCAAAACGTTTGTTTTTTTACTGTCAACTTAAATATTAGTGTAAATAATGAATGATTCACCTATAAACCTACAGTCACCTATTGTTTCGTCAAAATAATTTCTGTAGGATTAAAAGCTGTTAGATATAAAGGGGCCTCGTTACGGTTATTATTTAAGGGATTACATTTATTTAATATTCTAGTATTGTATAAGGTATTAAAAATCTGTATGGTGTGTACTATACATTTTAATACAATTATCTTTATAGATACATACTATAACTCAATATTTTTTATAAGCGTTTAAACTCAGAATTTTTAAATCATATATTATAGTGTTAATCTCACTGTTTTTTTTTTATAAAATCGGGTATTATCAATTAAATTAATATTTAGTTTATTATTTTATGAAACATAGCATTTTTCCCTAATTATTCCATTTGTGTTGTCGGTTATTTCTATTCTATTATTATTACACAAATTATTTTATTGATAGGTATAAGTATAAATTGTTTAAAATACTGTTTTTTAATAATTAAGTAGCTTATAAATTTTAGAGTTTGCAAAGTTAAAGACATTTTTTCGATAGAAACATGGTCTTATCTCATTTAGTGTTTTTGTGGGAACGAGTATTATATTGATTTTCAAGGTACACACTCTTAATGAAAACGGGAACACCTCTTGCAAAACTGTCCAACTCTATGTGGGTTGTAAGTTGTTTGCATTAAGCTATTATTCATTTTTACCTGTTTTTCATACGACAGTTAGGTACGCATCATTTTATTATTGATACATACTACATACATTGTTTGCATTGACAAAGAACTGGAAAACATATATTTCATACTCTATAGTATTACGTATATAATTATTATTAATAATACCTTAAATAAATCAGGTAACTGACTACCACTATCAACGTGTTCACCAACACATAATGTTATAAAATAACAATTATACAAATTAATAGCTCTCTTGATATTTTTTTTATTGTAGTATCACTACAGTAATTTTACTAGCTCTAATTTTTGTTTTGCAGTATGTTAGGCCTTGAACATGATATACTGCACCATAGGTGCGTATAGTTCGTTTTGCGCATTGATCATATTATACGCGACAATATTGACTTATAATACGAGTTTAATCAATAGTACACACTACATAAACATAATAATATTGTACTGGTGTTTTACACGACAGCAGTATTGTCATGTGGTTTTTTTTCGATGTTTGGACCGTGTACGACATACCTTAGATAGAATAATTAAATATTAATCAATATAATCATGGTGTATATATGAACAAGTATTAAGATCAAACATTACCCGTTTGATAAAACGTTCGTTTTTTCGTAGTTTACGTACATAGTTTAGGTACATCCGCAGTAATAACAGTAATGACGATATCATCTCAAATACCATCGTTAAAAAATGCGACTTTTGAGTCCCGCCATTATATAAAATGAATAATATAGTTGTTGGCCGACGATATTATAGAGGAATCACTACAAAAGTATTTACAAGTCAAAACATAATAACGCATTGTTGTGAAAAAAACATGATTTCGGTCGAAAAAGTCTACTGTATCGAAAAAAATATTAGGAATAATGTTCAGATTGATTGTAGCAGACTGCAGAACGCGCGAATTATCATTTTACCGGTTAGACATTAACGAAAAAATTGAATATTATAAATCAGAACTGGGCGCAGTTAAGTATCAAAAATTACCACGTGTGTTATAATCGAAAACCCAATTGCGTACACTACATGTAGATAAAATAAAAAATGACGTCGGTCCAGACCGTATTCGGAGAAAATGTTATCTCATTTTATTTTTGAACTCGAAAATATGGATTTTATTGCATCATCATTATTGTAATTGAAAACTATAAGATCGTAAAACGTTAACCGTTTCGTAACACTATACCCATACGAACATGATATTAATAGTAATAATACGTCTGTTGAATTCAAATCTCTGTGGACCATACAGTTTAAATGGTAGAAAAAAAAAAAAGAAGAGATTTTTAATACGTCTCAACATCATAAATTATTATTTTATTTTCGATAAATTATACATTCAGTCGTACACGAAAAAGCGCTCGGAAAACATTATTATCTAATCAAATATTTGATCTCCAGACACACCGGTTTAGGCCTCGGCGGCGCGCATTTTTGAGTTGCACGCGCTTTATACGGTAGGCGCGTCGGCTCTCACTTTCTGACGAGCATCGCCACCGCTGCACGCGGCGCGCGCTCGCTCACACACACGCGCGCGTACACACAGACATACGCGCGCGCCCGCGCGTGTGTGCGTGTGTCGGTCACCCTCGACGATTGTCGTCGCCGAACAGTGTGCCGGCACAGCGCCGCACTCGCGCGGCAGTCACGCGATCTCGGCCGCCGCAGCTTAACGCATGTCATCAGAGCTTCCTGGGACGCGCCACTGAAGTGTACCGCTTTGCGACGAGCCATCGACATCGTCAGTCTTCGGCCAGCCGGTGAACGGGAAGCATCGCTCGTACCGATCCTCGTACTTAGCTGCACACGCCGCCGTCGCCGTGTAGTACGCGCCGTTTGCCGGAGTATTCGTACCACCACCTACTGTAGTACACGCCCATCGCATCACAGCGCAAATAGAAAATGGCGGAAACGAACATCGGAGCGGCGGCCGACGACGACGGAAACGAGGTAATCACGATGATCCTGGACGACGGGATGCCGCCGCCGCCGCCACCGCCACCGCCGTCGGTCGACGAACAGCAGCTGTTGCTCCAGGATCCGCCGCCGGTGAACGGCGATCTAGCGACGGTCCGGGGAGGCGGCGCGGTGAAGCAGCGGGGCCCGTGGCCCGGCAGGAAGTGTGCGGTGGCCATGCTCGCGGAACAGGCGGCGAACGGCGGCGGCGGCGGCGGCGTGATGAACGGAGTGGACGGCAAGCCGCCGCACTGCGTGGACGCACAGCCGCTGGCCAACGACGCACCGGCAGCGGGCGGCGGCCCGGTGTGGTGCACCAACGACGGAGAGCCCGAAAGCTCCCGTTGCGAGAACTGCGTCTGGTCGTTTTGGATATGCATGTACGCTGTCCTCAGCTGCTGCGAGTATCCCTGCAAATGATTTATTATTATAATGTATGTCCGATGGCTGAAATATATTACACTCGATAGAATTGCATAACGTTGTACGTCTTATTATTTATTATTATTAGTGTTAATTATAGTGTTGGCGCCGTAGCCGGTGCAGTGGCAGTGGTAGTCGGCGGTATTAGGTAACTGCCGCGTTATGATGATATAATGTTAGATGTGTACCAGTTAATTGGTTTCAACACACGTTTCATTAGGTGCTATACAATATTTTTTAACGGGGGCGGCCAAACGGTCGATCGTGTTAGAATTTATTTTTAGGCTACGCGCAGAGTTTGTTTTTCAACAGTCATGTACACTTGATGGCAAAAAAAAAAACTTTTTTATTAAAGTCGATCCTCGAAGGTAATGTATATTAAAAAAATTTTGGCCGCCCCTGCAGTATTAGATGATATTGTGCGCTTAACGGCGTATGCGGTTTATGTCGCTCAAAGGGCGCGTACACGAACTGTCGGTTGTGCGGAAGGGCGCTGGGGTTCACCCCTCCTCCGCCGGGCAAATTTGGTACAATTATCGTAAGCGTGTTTTCCAGAGTTGACAAAATTGGTTTTCGACGACGAACTTATAGTTGTAAAAGGCGAGTATATATGAAAACGTACGTCCGCCAACCTCCCCAAAAATTGTTTGTATACGCGCCTGACATGGGTTCAATATAATGGTATTATACGTTCGAATTTTTTAGTCGTGCACGATTACAACGAACAATGTGCAGGATATTGTGCACCGCTTTGAGTTTAGCTCCGTCCGTGTCTGCAACGGCGTCGTAATATTATTAATATGCGTGTTTATTGTGTATATCGTCTTAATGTATATTACGTCAAGTCTCGTATATATGCGTAAGGTTTATGCGATACACATATATATCATGTGCTTCAATCGGTTAGATGTAGCAAACGCATAATGATTATTGAGTATATATTAGATACTACGTCACTGATATGTGTACAGGTTAAATTTGAAAAAGGTAGAATTACGAGTTGTTTTACTTGTTAAACGTGTACACGCCACATACCTACACACAGGTAATGTCCAATAAATAATTCTAATAATTGAAATAATAATGATTATGATGATGTTTCGAAAATAGATGAACCGCGTACTCCGCAGTCCGCAACTAAGGGGCTACAACACAATAGGTACATTTAACGACAGCTGATGTTGCTGAGGGGTTGGTCACCGAATTGGGGTGTCGTGACCGTCCACCAACATAGGTTCCCAAACTGTGGTCACGAGTACGTTTTCGGCAGGTCCTTGCATTTTATTGAAATGTTTTTATAATAAATTTGATAGTATCATAATGTTATGTCTTAGGACTCGGGTCTACAGGATTTATAAACTATAATAAAATAAATTAAAAACGCAGAATACTAGTAAGTACTCTTTAAAATTTAATTTACGAGGATTCTACAATATTTACAATGCTCATATAAATTTGAATTAATCATCATTCGCCAACTAATCAAATTTAAATATGTTTAAAAAGTAAAAAAAATATAATATCAATGAAAATCAACGTAAAATATAGTCGTTTCGATAACTCGAATTTCAAAGGAGATAAAAATTAATGTGACGTAATATATTTTACGAGTTACATAATAACTTGATTTTTTTTTTTTATACTACAAATTCAATTTCTCTTAAATACAAACAGTATTTCATCTACACCTTCATTTCGTCCTAGTCTAAAATCGGCGGAATATTAAATTGTTTAGTATATTTAATTTTTAGGTTTACTACTTTAAGTCACCTCGATGATTATGTTTACTTTTTCAACAATACTTAATGTAACAAATTTACGTTCAAAATGCATAATGAATAATGCACACTATGTCATTTTACACGCCACACAACGTTAGGTTTAGATTGAAGGTAATAACTGTTGATTATTTCACAGTTCAATAGCAACAACTAGTTGCATATGTATAATTTTAATTTTAAACGATATTTTTATTTTCATTTGTGGACAATCGTTTTTACTTTTGACTTACCACAACAGATATTGTATTGAATGATGAAGGTATAGGCATTTTCAAGAGACAATAATAAAAAAAAGGAATAACAGGTAGGTACAATACCTATACGAAAATAATAGTTAAAAACAACAGTTTTATATATTTTGTTATATTATTTTAAAAAATTCTCTCTCTCTCTCTCTCTCTCTATGACATTAAAACTCTAAGATAGAAAAAAATGGTATATTCAAATTTCTTTATTTTTTAACGTACTATCAGTAATAATAAATATTTTAATCAAAAATTGTTAATTATTTCTAACTTGGTTGTATTTTATTTTTGTATTTTGGGATACTTTGATTATTGAATATCGCACCATAGTAGGATACCGCGTTTTTGCATCAGTTATTGTATCAACTTACTGCGGAATTGGATTCTGGCTATATATATTATATAAACAATAAATATTAATTGAAAAAGATAATACTATAGTCAAGGATTAAAGTGATGAGGGAAACGCAGATGGATTCGGGGCCCTACTATTGATTGAGCTTGACAGACCGTCCTCTATAACCAATCAATCAATAGGTATAATGACACACCGAACCCTAGTTTAATCAAAATAATTTCTTCCCCGTTAGAAAAATAATTTATTTTCGAAATAATCATTTTAAATTTTTCCGTTATGCATATTTTATTAGTTTTATAAAAAAAATATATAATTTTAGTTTATAGATTATATTTGGTATAAAGAATTCTTTTGATAAGTTATAAACACATATATTTCAAGTGGAACAAGTGAAACAAGAAAACATTCTTTCTTTAAATTAATGAATAACCTATTTGTCAATAGTTAAAATATACGATTGGATGGTTAAAAGTAAAAAATTACCAGTACTTTTCTTAATAATCGGATATATTAAATAAACGATTAATGAAAACTGAAAATTATTACGTTACACTGGTTTCTGGACAAAATTTCCATTAAGACTTATAATGTTTATCAATTCCATATCATTTTCTATAATACGTATAGGTAGTATAATTTTCAAATATTTTGACTCTTTTTGAATTAGACTTGTAAAAATTGAAATAATAGAATTATATATACCTTTAGTAAAGTTCATAAAAATATAAAATACATAAGTTTAAGCTCTCGCGAATATTTGATAATTTGAATCATAATAAAATAATTGACAACTCATTATTTATTGTTTAAATAAATAATTTTGTCCAAATTGGAACTTAAAATGTCTACCAAATAAAATTGTCTTTATTTATTTTTTAAATTTGAAATGAAATCTTCTTATGTGGAATGTTTTATTAAATCTTCAATCCTCAGTTAAAGTTATAACAATTGAAATTTTTATTAATTTTTAATTTCAATGTAATTTACAATTTTTACAAAATTCGTCAATATTTTAATTTTAAATACATGTAAAAAAAAATTATGAATATGTATTTTTGATCTTTTTATATAGATATAAGAATAACTTTTGTGGGATTTGTTAGTATATTTTCAAGGATTTTGACCCAGCAAATAATATGTTTTATCGACATTTATTGAAAAAAACTTTCTCGTGCTTATAAAAAACTCAATAAACGTTATCGTAAATAAAAAACGATAATAAAAACATTTGGTTTAAATGTCAAATATATATACGGTTATTTGTTTTTATGTTGTATCATAAAACAAATTTATTTTGTCAAATTTGAATTTGCATAATATTTCCGTGTTTCTTAAATTTTTTTTTTTTTTGTTTTTCGCGATTATATAAGTACTGAGAATTTTATAGTTTAATCTCTCTAAATTCTAAAGCTAACTAGATCCCATTTTATATCTAAAAACCATCTAATTGCTGAAAATTGAAGTATTTTATCGAAAACTTATTGTGTACTCATCCACAAAAAAAAAATAATAATAATAAATACACATCATGATAAAATCAATACTTTTATCGCTCCCTTCAAAATCTAAAAACATATCATGAAATATATTTAGTGACATATTATGCTGATAGACCGTCTCTCCTCACCAAGTAGTGTTGCCCGAAAGAGAATGTTAGAAAGAGATAGCACGTGCAAAAGGCGTTGCTACCTTTATGTTATACTTATACATGACGCTAATATCTTATATTCATTTACCGCGATGTTGGTTTAATTTGGTTCATTATTGCTTTTAACTTAACAAAAAATATTTTCGATTCATTTTATAGAATTTATTACCTATACAAATAATTTAACGATAAATTAATAGTTTATTTGTAGGTACGGGGAACTGTAAAAGTATTCAAACTTGCGATTTTTTCTAAGTCAAAAATACCAAGAAGTATGTCAAAATCGTTTCAAGTCATCTCGATTAACGGTATATTACATTAATACGTAAATAAATAAATTTATAATTCAAATAGAGCCAAACATAAAATGAATTAATGTGTTACTTACCAAAAAGTTTCAATAAATCTTCAAAATATTATTCTTGACCACCAACACTGAATACCAAGCTAATAGTTTTGATTCAATAATGTTTATTTCATCATTGCGCTCTACTGCTCCACATAGATTAGGTACTCGATCAGTAGTCAGGTACAGTCTACGACGACTCGGAAACAGAGTACATGAACGAATTTCTGCATCGATGTCGATGTAGACTGCACCGACTACTGAATGAGTACTGAGTCTGTATAAAGCAGTAAAACGCTATGATGAAATATACATTATACATAAAATCTAAACTATTAGCTAGGTATTGGTTATCAGTCATAATATTTCCGTATAAAAATGTGAACTTTATCTGTTCTAAAATTGTTGCTTTGTACAGATTATCGTATTATCCGTGTTGTAGGTATACGATAACTAATAAGACGTAATGACAATATTATTACGTTGTAATTGGATAAATATATCAATACGCTTGGGTTTTGGGAAAACCACAGCGGCAAGCATGTAATATTCTAAAACGATTGCAATTGACCATACGACTTTTCTCGGAAAATTAAAGTTCAATGTACAGAGGCCAAACATAATATAGGCGAGCGGCCAAACTTTTCTTCCGAATTCGTTCACGTAGTCACGCGAGCGAGAAGTTGATAAATTTTATTTTGGGTATTATTCAACGCTATTAAGATTACGAACATACGAATTATTATGACCGCAACGTAACGCTAATTGACTAATTATTTTTTATTTGTCCGAGTACGGGTGACGCTCCACCGTCAATAACAAAGATAAGATTGAATCGAATGATTGGTGTGTATGGAAAAACCCGATAAACCTAGGTATTAAACGAAAACAACTCGAATATCAAGAAAACAATTTATCTTTAGATAATATTTTTAATAAGCTAAATTTGTATAGGTAGAATATTAAACAAATATACGCTAAAATCAACAAAACCACCAAAAATATGCAGAAAAATGCAAAATAAAAGTTTTAGCTTCGAAGCACCCGTTACACGAAACGAATAATTATGTACTTAGAAATCGTTCTCTATAGTTACGGTTTTCCTGCAGCGTTCAAACGCGGCGTCTAACATAACAAAAAAAAGACGCAATATGCATCGAAATCCGGACCCTAGTCATAACTTTGTACCTAGGAGTTATATGATTCTGTTGGGACAGTTGGGTTGATTTCAGTTGAATATTTTTGTTATAGTGACGATAAAACTATAAATTAATAAAAATATTTAATTTAAAATAAAAACATATTTTGAAATATAATAGATAAATAGATAAATATGATTTATTAAATTAAATACTTAAAAGCATTCATTCGGCCGTAAAGCATATTAAAATAAAAGCATAAAGCAAACATCAAAAATTAAAAATATCTATTATATTATGATAACAATGAAATTTTGAAAAATTAACAGAATAAAATAAATAAGCAGTAGTATTGAAATAAAAGCCTACAATGAAAATAATTATTATTAATAAAATTAATCAAGCTCAATTAAATATAAAAAGTATTCAACACACACAATTTCCAACTGGTTATACATTATAACACACAAGACTGAAAACACAAAATAACTTTGTAAATATAATGTTACCAATATTTTACAACCCAAATTATACATAATTAAATATAATAATTGTATTTAATTTTTGCCTAAGGGACGACTGAACCTTGTTTTATTTGTGTAAAATTTTTACACTGTGTATGCAATTTTATACTACAATAATAAGAAGATATTAATCTTACGATTTTCATTTCGTATAAATCCAAAGTACATCTATCAATAACTGGGTGTATAGGATTTATATTTTTTACTCGATCCAAAAGTTGTCTTTGCATATTGTATCTTATTTAAACTTAGAAAAACGAGCAACATTGTTCATAAATCATAAGTTATAATATCTCATATGCATTATGATTTATGTGTGATAAAAAACGTAAGTAATACTGTTCTTTTCTGCTGTCTTTTTCTAACACACTCTTTCGGTTATGTTTTACGTTGGTCATAAGAGGACGTCGTCGTACACACGTACCCGCATGTGTTACACACACGTATTACACAAGAGACTATGTGACAAGTGTAGTCTTTTTGATAACCTGAAACTACATTTTAAAATGATCATAACTTACTTACAAATAATAATATCAAAACTAACAGCACACTATTGAAACTAGTGCACGAACATTTGCCATAATATGTCGTACGTGTGTAAGACGGAGACAACACATGCAGATGCGACTTACGTCCTCTTATGACGGGTGAGCATTCCAGTTATCATTATAGAGTTCAATGAGCGGTACCCTTACTTACCCAACTTTTGTAGATATCTACTAGGTATAACGCTGAATAATTGAGTGGTTATCGTTTACGCAAAATCTGTTTCTACCTACATATTATTGATTTGGAGTTTGAGAACTGCTAGTCTATCTGCAGATGCTATCGATTATCAATTTGTATTTACTTGTTTATTGTATTAACATACACAATCATAACATTGATTAAATATACATATTAAATACATACATATCTGTATATTTAATCAATGACCATAATTAATAGTAATTTCGTCCATTTTATTATACACTGTTCAGTAATAACTAATAATATAAAAAATAATAAATGGACGCGATTTTCCACTACAAGCGTGTCCTGATTTTTTTCTGATTTAATTTTGAATCATTCCATAACGGGGAAAAAATGTATGTAAATGTTCTATTTTGTATGTTATACATATATACTGCCCATGTTATATTGTGAGATATTACTACTGACTAAAATCATAATTTTAATTTTAACCGCAATGGCCAGTGAACTTTTCAGTTATTTATACCTGTATATATGTATAATATATTGATCGATGTCAATAAACGCATGATATAGGCGATAAGATAACTAGATAGTATAGATATATGGTACTTTATAATTGTATAAATGGTATAAATTGCTATTTCTAATATAATATTATTCGAAATAATAAATAATTTATAGAATCGTCAGAAATATTTGACTATGTATATATAACATATATATATATATATATTATACCTATGTATAAACACAAATTTAATTATAAGCGACTTAATTTCATTCAAATTCAAATTGTTGAGGTTTAATATCCATTATCTTATCGTACTTATGTATTTTTGTCAATGTGTTAATATTTTCGTTTACTCTTCGGCCAGTTCACGTAAAATGTATTGAATCAGAACACTTAATATAAATAATTATAAACAGTAAACCTGGTTACACAATACGCATTTTAAAAGCTACGTATGCGTTTTGAAAACGCAGAATTTAAACGTTTATCGATAAAACTGTACGGTTTGTATACAGGCGTTCACACTACCGTACGCGTTCGGCAGCGGTCGACGTTTCTAGACGCACGTGTATAATTTTAGGCGATAAATTGCATACGCTGTAGAGTCTAAAATGTGTAGTATGTAACCGGCTTAAGGCTTAAGGCGTCGATTATCCGCACACTAATTTGGACGAGGGGGTGCGGACAATCAAATAATGATTATAAATATAATTTAAAACCAATGTACCATTAATGTATCTATTGTATGTATAACGTCTAAAATTATATTGTATATTATGTAATGTTAAAAGTATACGTATACCTAGTAAAATTAATTGAAATTTTAAATTTTAAATATAATATAGTAACATACATCATATAAAACAAAAGTGCATACATTTCTGCATTTATTTAAAATGATGATCAATTTTTTTCGTATTTCATAATATGTATATAATATTTAACACGATTAAATGGACATAACGAATGATAAAACTACTTAAATTAAAACTAAAAATATATTTTTACAACAATTATTTTGTAGTGCAGATAATTGACGGGCTGGATAATTATTGACGTTCAGGTAATAGACGCTCAACTTAACAAAATCTTTTATCAATTTACTGTATATATATAAAATTATAAACTGTTTAAAATACAACTTTGTTATATAACTAAGATCATTAAAAATTCTATTATAAATTTGTTATAATTAATATACTTTTATTATTGAAATTAAAAAATACTATTTATTTTAACAAAATCAATTTATTAGATCAAACCTTTTTATATATTTTGTATAGGTATTTACAATTACAACTATTATAGCGGATAGAGTATAAAAAATTGTTATAATACAATAAGAAAAACTTACTATTTATTATATTTATAGTATTTTTTAAAATCTCTAAGTTTCTTGCTTCCACAATCTTTCACTTTAAGATTTAAAATAGAAATTAATTTTGATGATGTGTTTTCAAATGTAATTTTGAAAATTAGTACAATCATGTCAATCATGTCAAATTAGTACAATACTACAATTAGTATGATATTGCTATCTATAATGTATACAAATAATAATTTCATATATATATATTATGTGTAAATCTGTAAATGTAGTACTTTTTAAAAAATAATATTCACATTTAAGATTTTTTTTCAGTTTTAGTTTTTAATCTATACCGACTATACTTCTATATACTATATCTATTGTATATATATTTATACTACTATAAAAAATGAAGTCACTTATTTTTGTTCGGGATAAACTCCGAAACTACTTATTCAATCGTCGTGCAGTTTTTTTAAATGAAAGAGAATACCACAGAGAAGGTTTATGGCATAAATTTAGTCAGATAAAGTTAATTAATAATTAAAATAAACGTGTAAATTGTATACCTATATATATATATATACATATTGTGCGGCACGGCGGTCCGCGGGTTTCCAGCTAACTGCAACCTGTTCATCAAATTATATTGTGTTTGATATCGGCGAATAGATATGAGTTGTTCCAAGAAGCTTATCGCACATTTGCACGTAGCCCAACAACATGTATACCGAATATTCGTAATAATATCGCTACACCCGCATGTGTTGTCTCCGTCTTAGAAAAAGAACCGAGAAGGCTACAGTTATTACTAATATATCTCATATGAATATACAAATTTTGTGTACGGCGGATATGATGTATATGATGTACATGTACATGTACATAGATTAAAGATTGTCGACAATCCTGCGACTGATTGTAAAACAGACAATTACAACAGACAACTTTTGATAAAATAAAGGAGAAAACCGCAAACTTTTGGTAAGTTAAAACCGCACAATTTTTAAAATTGTTGTATCCAAAAATCGCACACTTATAATTTTGACCACAAAAAAGGCAATGGACAAATAATATTTTAAAATTATATAATTTATTAAAAATTATTTAAATAAATAAAAAATAAAAATAATGTAATATTATAATCATCTACATAAAAAAAATGTATATAGGTAGTATTCAAATTTAAAATTTGATTGGCTACATTCATACTTTATAATGTGTAAAAATGTAAACAATGTAAAATTGTAAAGTATAAAATTTTTAAAGTTTGATTGGCTGAAATCTATTAGTCTATTACCGACATTTTTTAAAAACTTAATACGATCTCCGTCTATTAACAATTTTTCACAACATTTTAACAAGTTCTCCTAAAAATGTTATCTTATCCGCTATTAAGCAATAAAAATAGTGTGTGGTTTTAACCACTAAATGTTTGCGTCATTTTGTTATACAATGACCGATAAAGTGTGCGGTTTTTGTCTATCGACCTTTTTTAGGGTCGAAATCAAAAGTGTGTGGTTTTCGAATGCAACGAATGCAACCTACACTGCGTGTACTATTATATTATATAATTTATAAGTTATCAATATCAGCTACCTAATATCAGTTATATCATATAATATTGTTATACATTTTAATTTAATAATAATTCTTTTATTATGTAGTTATAATATTTCTTTACTTACTCCACACTATTATCTATATTCTTCTAAATGATGTTATTTTCTCATCATATCAGTTTGATAACTTATAGTTATAATATTATATAAAATTTAGTATATTATTTTATTTACATAGATATCTGTCTTAAGTCATGTAGGAGTTTACATATTTAACTTTTTTTCTGTGTAGTAACTTACACATCACATATTATGTAAGAATTGACGTATCACATATGTAATTCTTTACCTGTTACTCTCGTGTAGAAATTTACGATTCCCCTTTCCGCATATATAGCTTGTAAACCATTAGTCTAAAGGTCCAAACGAGTAGGTAAACGGTACATCGTCCGACCGTATGCGATTTAGAAAATCGTGATAACGGAAGTCGATTTTTATTGTCACCTGGTACAATCTATTACTAATAGTCAATAGAAAATATTTCTGTCCGCAGACGATACGGCGGTAAATCATACACTATTGATCGTTAACGCATGTTAGTCGTTCAGTTATCTCCGGACTTGCATGTTGTCGCTCGTACCGGTACGATTGTGTAGGGAAGATAAAGCGATTTTTTTCACTTTACTTTTATAGAAAACTCGCGTTTATTTTATAAACATAATATTATCAAATTTAGTGTTTCAATAAAAATATGGACGATTGTATAAAAAGACCCGTGTAAAGAAAACCGTTCGGTTCGACCCCGAACTCCAAGTGGCGTTTGAACAGAAAAACGAACCAGATCGCGTTCCTGGCCTAGCTAACCTGTCACACCCTACGGTTCGTCAACGTGAACAGGTATAACGATTGGCTTTGTTGCGACGCTCGCGGCCGCGGCAACAGCCTAGGCCACCCGCACTGCTGCCCAAAAAATCAAACAGACGTGATAGAGCGATTTTTTTTTCTTCACTTTTATCGAAAACTCGTGCTTATTTTATAAACATATTAAATACTCGTATTTTTGAATTTAGTTTTTGGGGTTCACTCTGAGGATGGACAACGGTCGCGAAGACAAGAATCGTAAACGGAAAACCGTTCGGTTCGACCCAGAACTGCAAGTGGTGTTCGTCGAAGCGGAAAACGAACCAGATCGCGTTCCTGGACTATCGTTACTACAGTCGCCAGTCCGTCAACGTGTTAAGGTACATAAATTGGCTTTGTTGCGGCATTCGTGTTCGCAGCAGCAGCAAACTAGGTCACTCGCACTGCCGCCCAAGAACAAACCTGACGGGTTGGCCCTCATTGACCAAATTTTCGAAAAGCCGTTAGAACCATCGCCTCCTTCATCTCCGTCAGCGGTGACACCGTCGTCGTCATCGTCGTCGTCATCGTTGTCGTCACCACCGCCGCCGCCGCCGCCGACGCCGCTGCTGTCCAAGCAGCAGCCGCTACCCAGGCCGAAGCCACGCGCAAATAATTCGTTTTCTGTCACCAGTCGAGATGTGCAACGCTTTAGACGCGATCTAGCGATCGTGGACGGACTGTCTGGTTCCGCCGGCAAACGCGGAAAAGCCGTGCAACCGTCGCGATTTTTCCAACCGCTCTGCATGCACCCGCACGTACCACCGATGATGGTGCCGTCCTCGCCTGCGCAACTGCGGCCACAGCCGTCCACATCGAACGTTGCAGCAGTGGCAGTTGATCTTCGACAGAACACTCACGACAAACCCAGAGCCTTTGAGTGTAAAAGCAAAAAAGGCGGTAACGGTAGCGGCGAGAAGCACATCAGCACTCATGGCATACCGATGGCCCCCGAGTTGCAAAGTGATAAAGCCGGTGAAGGTGGCGACCGCAAACATAAAGGTCGCTGCATGAAACGGAACGGCCGCTGCAAGAAGTGCGACCGCGCGGTCAACCGGCCTAAAGGGGATGGCGGCGATGACGATGGCGGCGGAAGCGACAACGATCACGGATGCGGGATGAAATTTTTGCAATTCACTATCCAGTGCATGGGGTGCACCATCGCGTAGTTTAAGGTATTTTGGGCGACCAATTTTATTATATAATTTTTTTTTATGTATTATAAAATTCATAATATACTCAGCTCGTACCCATATAAGGTTATTTTGGATTTTAATTTTTTAATTTGTAAATTATCTGTATATTTTTCTGACGTTGTCGTTTACTTACGTCGCGTGCGTAATGATATTATTGCTTCTGTACCTTTTTTTATTATTATTTTTTTTTAATATATCCAACACTTTGCGCGTATCTATTTGGTTGTTTTGAATTGTTTTACTTGTATTTTACTTATCCCGTACTGTGATTAGAATATTGTTATATTTTGTTTTTACGTTACAACAGTAATTTGTAGCGTAACTATTATTACAATACTTTGCGTCTATCCACGCAGTTTACGTGGAGTGTTCGGTCGATTAGTCGTACGGCACTTGGACTACAACAGTTATGAAGCGGTTCAACTCTACAGGTTACGCGTTTCAAAACATGTTTTTGAAATTTTGTGTGTCGGTCATGTTACATGATGTCGACGCACGTAAGTACCGTGATTTCGTGTATATATATTTATATAGGTATAATACGTCAAAGGGATGCCAGTCTTAGTTCTTAATTATTGTTGTACACTTGTACAATAATTATAATAATAATGTATTGGTATGTGACATGTGTACAATACATTTTTGGCCCTATACAATAAATAGGTACATCGTCGCCGGTCATCGCTTCAAACACAACAGTTCGGATTTTATTTGCGGCACTTTTTCAGGAAAACCAAATAACTATAATATATATTATCATCTATTTGCGCAGTATCGTCGAAACTATTAAACCGCTGTATAATGATCATAGTAATTTCGTCCATTTTATACGCTGTTCAGTAGTATATATTTATATTATGTAACAGTGGTTTTCAAACGTTTTGACTTGCGACCCAATTTTCTTACCGTACATTTTTTGAGGCCCATTTCAGTTTTATATTAGCCAAAAAAAAAGTTCAAATTGCTTAATAGGTAATATTCAATTGTTATTATATGTATATTATATATGAAATTATTTTTTTCAAAATCATACCTAACATACATTACCAATATATTATAATATTAGGTATATAATATATATTAATATCGTTTTTTAAATTTTAAACAGTAGACTTATTGCGATCCAATCTTAAAGCTTACACGACCCAAAATTGGGTCGCAAATCATATTAAGACCTACATTGTAACATAATATAAAACAATAATGCATACATTTCTGTATTTATTTAAAATTATAATCAATTTTCTCGTATTTCATATTATATATATATATTATATAACACAATAAAATGAACATAACAAATGATAAAACTAAATTAAAACTAAAAATAAATTTATACAACAATTTTGTAATGCGGATAATTGACAGGTTGGATAGTTATTGACGTGTCGGTAATCAATTATATTTTATAAAATTCCTAAAATGTTAAATATTCATTCTTAAGATTTGAAAATTTAATATAATGTTCTTCACAATTAGTTATTAGTGTTATTACTGACATAAAAAAATATTTTTAGAGTTAGACTCAACACTATTATAACAGAGTATAGAGTTATAGTTATATAGTATTTTTAACATCTCTAATATTTTCTTGTTTCCACAAAAAACTTTAATATTTAAAATAGAAATTAATTTGGATGATGTGTTTTCAAATACTATTCCAAAATTAGTACAATACTACAATTAGTATGGCAATCAATATCTATCTATAATGTATACAAATAATAATAATTCATTATTATAATTATATTTACATATTATGTGTAAATGTAGTACTTTGTTTGAAATAATTCACATTTAAAATTTTTTTTTCAGTTTTGGTTTTTAATAATATGATATAAATGCATTATAGTGGACAACGAAAGTTAGGCCCTACCCTACAAGCTGAAGCTAGGTTTACAAGAGGCAAGAGATACTGTATGTCCTATTTTTCATATGTCCTGCCAATTGCGAATTTTAGAGAATCGATTATAAGGAGATATTATTAAATTGTAAGTAATAATAAAATACTAATAATATAATAAATGCAATAGTTTTAGAAAAAAATTATATTAATCTACCATAATATTTAAATTGAAATAAATAATTGTAATACATATGTATATCAAAAAATATATTAAGAAGTATACTTAATGATACTGATTGACATTCTGATAGACAGCTAGTTTTCGCTCAGAATCGTTTTTTGTACATAATATCATTAAAATCAAATTTAACACACGCCATAATAGTGACCTACTCGATAACAAATGTACAGCAGAGCGTATCCACTTGTCTACTATTCTTCGTTTGAATATCGAATTTCGACAACAATATTATTTCATGTATTTTCATTAAGTTATAAATAATAATAAACTTTGTGAAGAAAACGCATGAAAAATGTATATAAAATCTCAATACTTTTCACAAATTTTTTTGTCAGATCGATAAAAATTAAAAACGCATTTGAATGAATATTTAAAATGTTTTTAAACAACTCTAAAATAGTCTAAAGCTCTAAAGGTTTTAAGAATATAAATTAATATGAGAGTAAACGTAATAAAAATATCATCTCTACGATTTCTGAATCAAAACATTTAAAACAAAAATAGGTTTTTCTTATAATTGGGATAGTACTGGAATTTTCTTAGTTAAAAACCTTCTAGATATATCAAATATTCTGCTTAGAACCAACCTTAATCTTAATATTTGTATACAATTTTAACATATTATACTTTATATAAGACACAAATTTGATCAATATTTAAATTGGTATAAAATCTAAAAATCACTGCAACCATGGCAAAAATTGTCAAACATTTATATAAGTAATTTACGTTAATTAAATACTTTCGTCAACACTAATAATTTATAGCCAATATCTTTTATGTATATTGTTATTTAATACAACCTTCAAAGAATTAAAGCGCAATAGTCCGTTTTAAATTTGTATTATCAACGTAACATTGTATATTATTAAATAGTAAATTGATATATGTACCTACTGTGAAAAACTTGATGCAATGTTGTAACAAATATAATATAATATTAGTTTAACGACCAATTAGCTGATATTTTAACTAATAATTTTTGTAACCAAAGCTTTAGCTTAAGTAAAAACCGAGCTGATAACGGATTTTTCGAATGTCTATTCTAAATTAAACATTTTTTCCGTTTTATTTTGAATACTATATTTTATTCTAGATATTGTTTTAGTACTAGTAGTCTACACAGTCTACACTATTATTATTATTATTATTATTATTATTATTCAATTTTCAATTTATTATCGATTTTATTAGAATAATAGTTTTTTCGTCAATAATGCTCCTAATTTTGATATTTTCGTTTTAAAACTAGTTGGTATACCTAATTATGTGCGTAATAGGTAAGTAAGTTTAAAACAAAAAAAGATTTTCATCGTTTTTTAATTAAATGCCATACAGTGTCACATTATGATAATGATAATGATGATTGATAATAGTGTATTCCGCCAAGTTTCGAATGCCGCATATTCCGTCGCGTATATCTGTAAAATATCTAAAAATTATGGTTTATAATCGCATTAGCCATTTTTTCAAAAAATTACAAAACCTTGATGTCCAAGGAGCTGAACAACCTTTTTTTCTAGTTGTAGTTTTTAGTATAGATTAGAATGATTAGATCATAGAATATTAGAATAAAGATAAACAATTCTTGTTTCTTATTAACAAAATGTTACGTTTAAATTTAAAAAATTTAGAAAAACTATATATTTCATTAATTCATTTTTCTTATTATTGTTTATATATATATATATATATATATATATATATTATTATTATTATTATTTAATTCAGAACTACTATCACTACAGTAACGCAGGTATAATATACTTTATATTTTACGGGTCTAGATATATTGATTAATTTTCCAAAGAGTCGTCGGTTGCATGTTAAAGAGCCGCAAGTTTCCGACTCCTGGCCTAGGCCCTAATTAAAATCAGTTACTTTTTTTCGTATGAAATTTAGAATCACAGACCTTCAACAACTGTATTAACAATGATGTATACAAATGACAATTCTTTAATACTTTAATATTACATACCTTTGTGAATGAATTTTTACTTACATTTCATAAATATAAATTAAAGTAATTGTATTTAGTAATGAACAGATGAATATGTTTTACTCAACTTTGATGCAATGATTTGGGATAAATTTGTTTATTTATTTTCATCCAGTAATTAGTACTCAATAAAGGTAATAATAAAAAACTAAAAGATTTTTTCCTTATTAGACAATACTAGTAGGTTAACCCACAATAAAAAGACCAAAGATGTTATTTGTTCGAACTTCATTAATTCAATTATTATAATTTAAAAAAATTCAATTTATTCCGCAATTTATAATGTTTTATGACTTTATTATATATCGTACATATTTTTCAGGGGGGCTGGTGAGGGAGCTAAACTGTTTTCTGGGGGGGCTAGGGCCCCATCTCCCCCCTTGGCACCGTGCCTGAACCCCAAAAAATAATTAAACTATTATATAAATAATAATAAACTTTGATAACTTCATTGAGTAATCAAATGAAATAAAGAAATATAACTAATTAAACATAATAATAAATATTATTCAATTAATATTAACAGTAAGAATGGAAATATTTTAATTAATCATTTATTTTACCATCATATTATAGTAGACATGTATGGTAGTTAATATCAATTTCAAAAGTAAAATAATATGACCATTAGGTATTTGTTGTACGCATGTCTAAGACGGAGACAACACGTGCGGGCGCGAAATCCTCTTAAGTTAATTTGGATAACCGTGCTTCAAATACCACCACACACCTTTGGGCTTAGGCTCCCTCTCAACGTCTGAAATTTGTCGGAAAATTATTGTGTTATTGTTTTTATAAAGAAAAAGTGGTTTGATATTGGATACTGCCTTATACATATGTATATGTATAAGTAACAAAATGTATAGCCTTAACATTATACATTAACTTTATACAATTACACAGTGAATAATAACTTATATTTCGTAATCAATTATAATGATTATGTTAGCGAACTATTTATTTTTTTTCTCTAGCCCACAGCCCACGCGTAACACAAAATAATTTTTAGAGTATATATTAGTAATCATAGAGTAAAATCACCCATAAAAAAAATAAAATAATATTTTTGAAGGTTTAACATGATATTTATTAACCTAAATAATTTTTTGATTTAATGTATTATTCATTTAAACTTAAAATGTTTTTATATTTTATTTCAATTAATAATTAAGCATAAAATCGGTATATTAAAAATGTATCAATAAAAGATTTTATTCGAAGCACTAAGATAATATACTTAAAAATCAATCATAATAAAATTTTACGTGAATGTGTTTTTTTTGTGTAGTATGTTGGTCTAAGACCTAAGTACAGTGGTCGGCAACCGATGGGTCCCGGACCGCATCCGGCTCGCGACGCTATTGTATACGGCCCGCTTTAAGTGTTAGAACGACAAAATTATTTTTATTCATTTCATTATTTCAAAGTTTAAGAAAGTGTTTTTTTTTCATAGTAAATAATTTAAAAATGTAATATTTTTATTTTTATCCGGCCCGCAAATTCTTTTTAATTCATAAATGTGGCACGTGAATCCAAAAAGATTTCCGACCTCTGAGTGTGAATACAATAATGTTCCACTGACATTTTATTTTCTATTCGCTTGTATTATAAGTTATAATTTATTGATTATTTTATTATTTTAAATAATACTACTATTTGTTATTGTCTTAAAAGCTTATACTAACGTACCGTTGACTAGTGTATTTAGAGTCATAAATCGATAAAAATTAATCTAAATTATATATTGATGTGTCAATTATAAAATTATACGTACAGTGCGACTAATGGTCAACTGTCATTATATTTATGGAATTACATGTATCGAAAAATGTCTGAGACACTTCATATTAAATGTTTAACTTTTTTTACTTGTATAATGTAATACATACTCAAAATAAAAATAAATCTAAAAATAACGGACAAAAAGAATGTCCACCTGTTATGTATACGTAATATAAAACTGCTATAACTAAGCCGAAGTAACTTTATTATTATAGTAGTTATTATAGTATTATAGTACCCTAGAGAAATTTTGAATACAATTTTCAATTTTAGGTATAAATAATTAAAAATATTAGGAATTTGGAACTACAAAATTATTTGCAAATTTTTGCAAATTTGTCTACTACAATTCACTAATTTTGTGTATAAAAAATACTAAAATAAATATTTGAATAAATATGTCAAAAATCTACAATAATTTGTTTTTATATTATATCAAAAAAAAAAAAAAATAAATAAATAAATAATTTTATTTAAATAAAAATACCATATTTTCCTTAGTTGTTTTATTATTTTTCACGGTTATTTCGAAAAATACTAGAAATTTGAAAAATTACTTACGAAAAATGCATAACAGTGGTGCGCTCAATACCTAAAAACATGATGTGTCAGACATTGCGGGTAAGATTATGAAGTCTTAATAAAATTATTATTTATTATCCTGAGTTATCCAATATTTGCAGTTGTTTACATTATTATCATTCGTCATTTCATCAATGCCATCGACCCACGATCGTTGTATTATTACATAAAAATTTGATTTCACATAATATAACGAGCTGTTAATTTATTGAGTTGATATTTGATTGAGTACCATTTTATTTTACTAAATACTCACAGTCTCACCGATAGCCCAATAATAGGCTTATCCACAGGATATCTTCTCGGAAAGGGTTATGAAAAAAGTTACTATTATATTTATATTAATTTTTTAAGTATACAAAGAGAGTTTATTAACTAGTTTTTTAGTCATACATAATACTTCCTTTTAATCCGATAAAACCAATATTTTACCTAGATGCAGAAAAAGGCAATTTGGGTGTATTGAAACTCCTTTATCCCTTGCAAACGGGTCTAACCTAATCTTTCTAGCTGACATTGTAATAAGAACCAAGTTATAGTAGGCATATACCTACCAACAATTTTCTGGTAATAATATATTAATAAGAATTTAGGGTATTGCTAAAATTTGCTTTCTAATAATTAATAAAATTATTATGTATATAAACAGCTCGAAAAGAAAATATCTAGAAAATTAGTTCATATGCAGGAAATGCTTACATAAATATTTTGTGAAAATGTTAAGTATCTATAAGGTTATTCGTATTGTTCTATACTCATAAAAGAAAAACTGATTTTATGAAATATTGGTTTTACTCAAAAATTCTCGTTAATTTTGATTTTTTTTAAATAATGCGTCCGCTAATGGGAGGTGTCCGTCTTGAGTGGTTTCAATGTATAATAATATTATAGATAACAACATAATTATTAGACATAAATGATCACGATGCAGAGATATTCCCACGACCGAATTAAAGTTGATGATGACAGAAGGTAGGAGGTTACTCAGGACGCGACAGGTAGCTATCATCTCCGCCGCCGCAGTGTCGTTTACTAGAAATATTGGTCCTGTGCATGCACGTACGTGAGTAATATACATCGAGTTGTCGTGTCGAGAATAATTATTGTCC
The DNA here is from genome assembly GCF_003676215.2 of Rhopalosiphum maidis. Classification (NCBI taxonomy): domain Eukaryota; kingdom Metazoa; phylum Arthropoda; class Insecta; order Hemiptera; family Aphididae; genus Rhopalosiphum; species Rhopalosiphum maidis. Next base: position 11,503,016 of record NC_040879.1, read on the forward strand.
CTTTCTTAATTCAAACAAAAAATGTAAAAACGGGCAACCCGGGTACACTCATAGAAGTATTTGGAACACTGTGAAAAAAATTTTAAAAAAGTGCAATAGTCATTCAGAAACTCGGTACATAAAAAGGTTTGTTCTTTTATATTTATCCATGTATAATACAGAAGGAGATTACTTTTGATTACAAACAATTTATTCTAAACAGTTAGTGCCTTTATTTTTGAGTAGCACTCGAAACAACGCATTTTTATTTTCGGTCGTAATATTTTCGAGTAGGTAACTATTTATTTTTTGACGTAGCCCATTCGGCTCCCGTTTTCCTAAACAGCTTCCCTTTCACAAAAAAGTAAATTTCCAAACGGCTCCGGTTTTAAAAATAACACAAATTTCTCCTCACTTTATATAAACTGTCTCAAAAGAGGTATGGTTAAATATGTGTTGGTGAACACTAAGTAAATTACAAAAAATTATATAAAAATTTTTTTGGCACAATTTTTTTATTTACTTCATACGGATATTTTTAGCGAGTACACGAGTACGTATAATATATAATTTCGGTATAGAAATTATGTTCAATGATTCGATATTTTCGATATTGTCAATATATCTTATATTTTCGGTATTCAGTTGTATACATTTTAAATTAAAAAATACGATATACCGGCGGTATACAGTGCTCGATAGTAATACGTCCTACATGTTACGGTAAAAAAAAATAACAATCAACATGCATAATTTATTCAATTTACTAAATAGATAACAAAATTAATGATTGTTGTTTTTGAAATAAAAAATCGTAAAATAAATTCGTTTACTTATACTAGAGACTTAGAGGAGCTCAAATTGGTATACCGGTATTACCGAAGCGGTTTGGAAATTTAGCTGTTTGTAATTTTTTTTTCGACGGGAGCCGTTTGAGACGCGCTGTTATTTTTTTATACATGTATCGTTTATACAGAGATAGGTTTACGAAACCTATAATACGAAATACCTAATACGAAATTTAAATGTTTGTACTTACCCGTATTAATACGTATTAGTTTACTGAATGATTATTGCATTTCGTATTTACAGTTTAAAACGTACATTGTCCAGCAATTATTATAGTACACCTTTATGTATAGATTAAAGGTTGTCGACAAGCCTATGCGGGGTGCGACTAACTGAAAAACAGACAATTAAATTTGACGCCTAGGATTTCTTTTAATATTTTAAACGGGTTTTTTCTTTTTGTTTTTATCATGAGTAGAAAGTGTATGCAGTTAAATGGTACATAGTGTTTTAAGTGGACTCGCTACTGTCGTAAATTTGAGCTCAAAAGACGTTTAAGTTTTGACAAAATTAAAGTTAGTTTAAGATGTTCGATTTTGGTTCTGAAAAAAACTCTAAACTCAGCAAAAAAATGTCTATATATCGTACGGAATACTTTGTAACAATTAAATCTTATATTCTAATGAAGTGGTTATAAAAACCTAAGAAAATATGAATTTTTTCAAAACATAATATTAAATTTAAAATTAAAATTAAAACCTATCATACGATATACGATCTACAGATATTTTTCTGCTGAATTTAAATATTTTTTCAGAATTAAGATCAGACAACGTTACCAAACTTTAATTTTGTCAAATCAATAAGTAAGTTGTCATCAAATTCGTGTACTGTATTTTTATTGTTATCGAATAATTAATATGTGTGTGCGCGTACGAGAGTTGGTAACCGTCGGTGACTCCGACAGTCCAGCCGGTACTCGCTTTGCATATCACTTAAGCTAATAATCATTTACAAATAACACATGGATCTCGGGCGACTAAAACATGATTATGAATTGCATAAATGTTGTCCCTTTAATAATAACCGTAGCGAGGCCCTTAAAAAACAACGGGGAAAATTATTAATTTTTGGAGATGTGTGTATAGAAGTGCAATTAAACGCAATGATTTAAAAACTACTCTCACAGGCCGCTTAACATGGATTAATATGGCACTGAATTGTACCTAAAGGTACTAATATATTTATATATATATAAGTATATCTGTATATTGTATATATGCACACGTAGTAAAAAAAAATGTCAAGGAGGATAACACCTAAACCCCACTTTTCACATAGCTTGTGGTCTAAAGGTCCAAACGAGTAGGTAAACGGTACATTGTCCGGGCGGATACGATGTCGCAAATCGTGATAATGGATGTCGATTTTTATTGTCACCTGATACAATCGGATCGATTTCTTATAGCCAATAGAAAAGATTTCTGACCGGCAGACGATACAGCGGTAAATCATACACTGTTGATCGTGAACGCATGTTAGTCGTTCAGTTATCTCCGGACTTGCGTGTTGCCACTCGTACCGGTACGATTGTGTAGAGACGATTATTTTTCTTTTTACTTTTTAAGAAACTTCGCGTTTATTTTATAATCATATTATTTTAATAATATAATCAAATTTAGTGTACTATAAGCATGGAAGATTGCACGAAAAAGACCGGCGCAAAGAAAACCGTTCGGTTCAACCCCGAACTGCAAGTGGTGTTTGCCGAACAAGATGAACCAGATCGCGTTCCTGGCCTAGCTAACCTGTCACGGCCTACGCTTCTTCAGCATGGACAGGTACACCGATTGGGTTTGTTGCGGCGCTCGCGGCCGCGACAACAGCCTAGGCCGCCCGCACTACTGCCCAAGAAATCAACGGACGTGTTGGCGCTCATTAACGGCTTATTGGATAAGCCGTTAGAGAAATCGCCGACATCGTCGCCACCGTCCTCGCCGTCGTCGGTCGCACCGTCCTCGCCGTCGTCGATCGCACCGTCCTCGCCGACATCGTCGCCACCGTCGTCGGTCGCACCGTCCTCGCCGTCGTCGGTCGCACCGTCGTCGCCTTCGTCGGTCGCACCGTCCTCGCCGTCGTCGTCGCCACCGCCGCTGCTACCCAAGCAGCAGACGCTTCCGAAGCCAAAGCTGCTACCCAAGCCGAAGGTGCTACCCGAACCGCAGCCGCGGCCGCGCTCAAAAAAGCCGGTCTCATGTCGGGGTAAGCATCGTGTTAGACATGTTACGATCGATGATGGACCGTCCGGTACGGACGAACTGCCCGCCAGAAGCGGATTTTTAAAGCCGCTTTGCGTAAATCATCCCGTACCACCGACGATGGCGCCGCCCCCACCCGTGCCACCGAGGATGGTGCCGTTCCCGCCCGTGCCGCGGCTGCCGCAGCCGTCAACGTCAAGCGACGCCACACCAATGGGAAACGTTACTGACGGTATAACCGTGGTCACCGAGTACCAAAATGATAAAGCCGGCGGTAGCGACGGCAAACACAAAGGTCGCTGCAAACCACGGGACGGCCGCTGTAAAAAGTGTGACGGTGTGGCCAACCAGTCACAAGGGGATGACGGCGATGGCAGCGAAAGTGACGACCACCACGGGTGCGGGATGCGATGTGTGCGGTTCACAGTGGAGTGCATGGGGTGCACCATCTCATAGTTGATATACGGTATTTCGGGCGACCAAATTTTTTTTTTTTTTTCTATATTTCATAATTTTGTGTCCTGTTAGATTATTTAAATTTTTTTTTACCTGTGTAATTTATTTGTAAATATTGTTGACATTGTATTATACTTACGTCGCGTTGGTTCATACAACGCGTACGTAATGATATTAATTTTATTATTGTTATTACCTTTTTTATTATTTGTTTTTTTTTTAATATACCCAACAATTTTCTCGTACCTATATGGTTGTTTGATTTTTTTTTACTTGTATTTTACTTATCCCGTACTGTTATAAGAATACTATTATATTTGGTTTTTACATTACGACAGTTATTTGTAGCGTACCTGTTTCTACAATTCTACGTGTCTTTAGCGCAGTTTACGCGCAGTGTTAGGTCGATAAGTAGTGCGACATTTGGACTACAACAGGTATGAAGCGGCGCGACTCTACAGTGTATACGTTTCAAAACATGTTTTTGAATTTTTTTTCTGACGAGTTTATACTCAAGTATATTTGTAATATAATGGATACTCCATACGAAAAACCATTTTAATCGCTAGTTAGTGTAATTCCATACCATGTCGTGTGATGTCGACGCATGTAAGTACTGTGATTTCGTGTATATACATGAGGTATAATACATCAAAGGTATGCCAGTCTTAGTTCTTAATTATTGCTGTACACTTGTACAACAATAATCATAATATATAGGTATATGATGTGTGTACAATACATTGTAGGTACCAATACAATAAATAGGTATGTCGTCGTCGCTTCGAACACAACAGTTCGGATTTTATTTGCGGCACTCGTTCAGGAAAACCATATAACTATAATACATATCATGTATAGGTGCAGTACCGTCGAAACAATTAAAACGCTGTTAACAATAATACTATTGTATTATAACGAGCAAACGGATCCACAGAGGGGAGCATATAGCATTGTGTATAGCCAGTGTGGTTATTCAAGGTTGATAATATATGTATTTACATGCAGTGGCGTATTTTCATATTGTTTCTACGGGACATGGATGGAGTGGGAGGAAGAACATTCATGTCCAACTACTATTATAATTTATTTAATAACACAAATTAAGAGTTATGTATTTTTGTTTATTAAAAACTAATTTTTTTTCCAATTTATCTAAGGCTTTTTAGGTAAATATAGTCTGGGATCTAATTATTTTATTATTATAATATAATACATTTTAATTTGGCTATAAATATAAATTTTGTTTTAGAATTTTGTAAAGGGTTGAGTCCAGAATACATTTATTATTCATACTAGGTAGTATTATCAAACCACTTATAAAGAACCTTATGATCAATTTTTAAATTTGTTAACTTGGAAAAAAAACTAAAAAATAAATAAAAATAGACATGTCGAAAAGTGTGTAGACAATACCATAAATTAGAAAAAAGTTCGATCTTCAAAATTGAGAATATTTGGAAAATTGGATATATTTGATACTATTATATTAAAATTGATTTTGCTAGGATTGCTAGGAAATTGAATACAAGAGTCCTCAAAAGTTGTTCATATACCAATTAAAAAACATTAAAAATCCATTAGTCACGATATATTTTTATATAAGCGTTTAAACACTTTAAAATTAAAATTTTAACCAAATTTACTAAAATCACAAACATTTGCAAATTACTTTAAAACTAAAAATTTTTAACAAGTGTAGATCTACTAGATCAACACATGATACAATTATGTATAATTTAAAGGCTAAAATACTAAAATATTTAATCACAGTCATCACGGAACCAGGATACATTAAATTACGTTAACGTTTTGGAAAAAAAGTAAGTATAGTTTTAAGGATAGGACTACTTTATTTAAATAACTACAGAATACAGATGTACATTAAAATTTAAAATTTTTTTAAATAATATGGCAACATTAGTTATCTTGGTCTTTTCCGATTCATCAAGTGATGTTCATTTTTCAAATTGTTTTTACTAATAATCTTTTCTTATTATTGTATATAGGTATGACATTTGTAAAACATAGATATAAAATAATATTATTGTGCTCCTTCCTAAAATTAAATATTAACTACCTGTTATATTAGAAAAATAAAATAATTTATAATGATTATAATTATTATTAGTTTATATTTTTTTCATTGTCGCAATATTGTTTGATAAAAAATTAATAAAAATGTGATCAATTTTTATAATACTTCACTTTAATTTCAATATAAGTAAAATACATTTTTTGTTAATATTATATTATTAAATTCGATGAATCGATGAATTTACTATTATGTGTGATACTGAATTTTAGTATATGCATACACCATAGGTAGTATGGATCGATTTTTAACTTTTCGTGTAGTTTCAGATTGAAAATTGGATCTAGTTTTTATTTTCATAAGTTTAAAATTACTAGAATTTTACTTTTACAATATAATCGGGAAAACCCAAAAAATAATTAAGGCATAACAAGAATTTTTACACAAATCCAGTTTATTTTTTTAGTTAACTAAGCAAATAACCTTAGAAACTTGAAATTTTCACTAAATTTTTAAATTATTAATTCTATATTTTTTAGAATAAATGCTAATCAAAAAATATCTGCTGTGTAGAAATTCTTGAAAATATAATACAAGATCCCTCAAAAATTGTTCTTATACCTTAATAAAAATACGTTGGCATATTTTTTAATTATATGCATTTGAATCACGAAAACTATTAACTACAAGTATTCTAGAGTTAACCATTTATATTTACATTTAATTTTTATAACCAAGGTTTGAAAATGTAATTTAATATTCCTCATAAATACCTATCTAATACTGACACTGACAATATAAAAAATATACAAACATATTTATGTGTTATGATTCATAACTCATGAATATTTGAAGAAATACTAATTTGGACGAAATTACGCGTTTTATGATGAATAATGATAAATCAAATTTAATATTAAATCATATTTTCAAAAAATATATCAATCTACTATAACACTAGATGTAAAATAAACGATTTTAATGACTAAAAAAAAAAAAAAATATATCATAAAATATACTTTGTGATAAAGACTGACAGATCGTTTCCAGTCAAAATCGTTTTTGGTATACAATGATATATCGTTGAATTCAAATTTAACACGCCCGTGATAATAGTGACCCATTCGACATCTAATCAGAACGGTACTCACTTGCCTTCCTTTTTTTTTATGTTCACTTATTTAAATATCTATCCCCCCCCCTATTAGTATTATAATTGAGTATATTATAATATAATGTGAGAGTGACAATTCGTAAATTTGGTTGAAGACAAGTTATTGGATGATTCATGCGTGTTTGTTTTTACGGTGAACCTATTTCCTGTTATTCGTGGCGGTAACATTCTATGTAGCACCAAAAATTAAATTTCAAAAAAATTTTAAGACATTGATTTATAATATTATATCAATACGCTTGTATATCTATTCAAAAGTTTCAGTATCAAACATCTATTCGTGTTGACTTAGTTATATCATATTGTTTATAGAGTGTTTAGCATACCGTGTATTAGTGTATACAACATTGTAGACATTGAATTATTATTTAAATAAATAATAACATAGCCATATTGTGTTAGTTAATCAATAACGACAAATCTAACGGGTGGTGACAAAATACTTGCAATAATGTACACATTTGTGTTTACAGTAATATGTATTACACTTTGTAGTTTGTACTATTTGATCTCCATACTTAATACGTAGAAAATAAAAGGTAAATAATTTATCATGAATTTATCACTTTTAAAGATAATTAAGTGTTTTCAAAATTACCAAGTTAAATGTGAAGTTATTATTTAAAAACGGTAATAACTTATAATTATGAATATTAAATTGATGCCTATATAATTTTACATGGGATAGTTTTCTATATTTTAAGCTTTATATAATCGGTATTCATTGTTATTTTTTTTTAATTTAGTTCTATGATTCTATATGAGAATATATATATATATTATATAATATACCAGAGAATGAAAATACTACAAAATGCATTATATTTTGGAAGTTTGGGAAATAGCTTTGTTATAACTAGATTTACAGACTACAAATGATGCATGATGCATTATGTTCTATTCATAAATGAACTCATACAAACCTAGATAGTAAAAACTTGATATTCTAGAAATATGCGCTTATTAGATATTAAAAAAACATTTTATTATAAATGTTTATTTTAAATAAATTAAATGATTATGGTCTTAGCAATATATACGATTTACTAAGTTCATAATTGTATATCTAACAAATAGTACATAAATAGTTAGGGTTAATAATTTTTAAAGTATACCGTTACAATTTACAGATGAAATGTGGTGTATAATAATAACGTAATAAGTAGTCAAAAAAAATAAAAATAATACTTACAACACACTAATTTATTATTACGCGTAAAAAATATATAATAGAAATCAAGTTCTTATAACTTTTTAGGAAAAAAATGTGGTCTTTATCTCAGCAAATAATCATTTAAAGACATCTCATTATTTTTACATTTTTTTCCAAGTATTTATTATAAATACAATATTTTATTCTTGCTCTTTACTAGGCTTATTAATATTTTATTGTTTTATACTATATATTTTTAAATAAAATTCACTTTGAATATCCAATAAAACGTTTATAACTTGGTAAATAGTTGGTGAAATCTATAAAACTGAGCGTTATGAAAAGATTCTGGCAATCCATGGAGACGACTAGTAAGAAAAATAAGTAGCAATAAGCGTACGTTTTCGCAAAGCTATTGAGAGCGAACAGTTTACTAAAAATTGTTTTGGTTTTGATATTTATATAATAATATGCCCTTTCTGTACCTATTCTCAAACTGATCTCTTTTCTTCCTCCCACGTACCACACCACACAGCGCAGACCCTCCGGCACGTGTACGACACCCTTGTCAGCTTACATCACAAATATATTCTTTGATATGTTTAAATTCTGAGGGGACCAATGATTCATCGACGACGTATGTATTGATTTTACAATTATGTCACATGTATGTGCCTGTATACACGATAATAGTAATCCCAAAAAGGTTTCTATATATATATAACTATGAGGGTGGTTTCAGATGGTAAATTAGATTTAGATTATACTTTGAACTTTTGAAGAGGTCAAAAAAATTGATTTAAGCATTTTTCAAAATACCTAACTGGGAAAAACAAACAAAAATTAAGAAAAAAACAAGAATTTTTATGTAAATCCAGTTTTTAAGAAAATCAATATTATTATTTTTGGTCAACTCAAAAATTAATAACGGAAGAAATTTTCACCAAGTTTTTAGTATAGTTTTATTTGCATGATTAAATTTTCAAAATATTTTTTCTATTTTTGAGTAGGTATTTATATATATATAGGTACGTTTAAAATTGTATTTATAGATGTCGATAAAAAATTATTTACTAGGTACAAATGCTTGAAAATTTAATAAAAGTTTTTCATATACTATTTGAAAAATACAAAAACTTCTTGGGTATGTACAATTTATTTTTTAAAGCATTCAAATTTCAAATTTAGACGAAATTACATATTTAAATTATGAAACGATACTCATTATTTTGTTAGAGTTTAAAAACATTAATCTATCAAATGTTAGCACAGCCAAAAATCAAATCTAACCATTATTAAATTGTATCTAACTTAATACAGCATGTAAATACTTGTAACTCTGTAATTAGATGTAATGATTTGTATAATAGTATGTGATATGCTGACATATTTTAAATTAAATAAATTTAATTAATAAAAAAAATATATTATTTGCGGGGATATGAAAATATTTTTAAATTTTAACATGTTTAAGTAAATGATAATATTATATTATTATATGTATTTGATATTATAAATCTTAAGTATCTACAGTTATTTGTTTTTTAATTGGTAGGTACAACAAAATGTTAGACATCGTTATTTCATACGGTCGAATATTCAATGTTTAAAAGTTTGAATTTCAAACGCTCAAAATAAATCAATATAACAATCCAATAATATTTTTTTTACCATTTTTATTATAGTAAGAAAACTTGTAAAATTTTTTTTAAATTTAAGACATAACATTTTTTTTTATGAATTTTAAACTAGTAAATAATTTGTAAATTCTTGAGATTTTGACGAATATTCTTAAAATTCTGAGGTTTTATCACTGCTTATAAAAATATATTGTGACTATACATTTTTAATTTATTTTATTTGATATGAAAAACTTTTGAAGCACTTTGAATCAAATTTTTAACCTTATTTACTCATAAGTCAAAATTGTATAAAACGTACAAATTAAAATAATTCAAAAATAGTTTTTTACTTTAATTATACGTAGCATAAATTGCACACCTTCTTTAAATATATTCCACTGTTTTATATTATTTTTTTTCCAATAAATCTTTTAAATAAACTTTAATTTCTTAATATAATTTCACAAATTTTTCCACTACCATTATAATTATATCCTCTTAATAAAAAATATATTATATATTTAAACACATTTCTGTTTAACTATAATTGTATTGTTATTATGTCATATATATGCAATAAATTGTTGCCATGTTATTGAGTAGATAAATATCAATAAATAAAAATATTTTTATGTTTTTATAAATTTTTCCAAAATTTACAATTTTAAAAATTTTGAGTGATATATATAAAAATAATAATCTTACAACTATTTTATTTTTACCAAAATGTTCCGTAATGAAGTTACAGGCCCTAAATTATATTTTAATGAGATATGGGCAACAAAATCGATAGCTAAAAGAGAATTTCAAAAGAATAATTATGAAATAGGTAAATTATCTTATCTTTAGTAATAATTAATGTATGCTACAGTAGTACAGTTAAACATACATAAATATATCTCATACAATAAATTATAATATTATATATATGGTTATAGCGTATAATTCTTGTTACTTATTTATTTTTAAAACCTAACATAACAAATTTCAGCTGCTCAATATTGTGAGAAAGTATTAGCGGTTTCCAACAATGATTTAGACACTAGAATCCTTCTAAGCAAATGTCAACAGAACTTGTTTCAACCAAAATTGTCGTACGAAAATCACATGCTAGCAGAAGCTCAATTTCCTAATATATTATCAGTCTTGGAGAATAGAGCAAGTACAACACTGGATAATGAAGAATATGAAAAAAGTTTATTAACATATTTGAACATAGCAAAAAAAAGGGTCAAGCCTATAGATTTTACATTAGGAGTCCTAAAGGTATTTTCTGTGATACAAATACAAAATTGTACAGTGGGTTAATTATTATTAAACTATTGAGATAAGTTTAAAATAGATAAATAATAATTTTAGTTGACGCAAATAATAAATAACTCGACAAATTTAAAAAGACAAAAATATAGAGACCGTTGTTTGGGAAATACAGTTTTGAAGTTGGCACAACAGGGGGATTTGAATAGCACAGAAGCTTTGCACTCGAAACTTGCTAAAACAAAACTTACGTGCAAAAACCAAAATCAATCATTTTATCTTGGTCGTTTAGCACAAGACAAAAAGTTTTTTGAAGAAGTACTTCAATCCGGTGGTCCTAAGCAGCCATTTTATACTGCAAAAAATAAATTATTTAATAACATGAAACGAGTTGTCGACTCATTAGACGTAGCTTATGTAAGTACAACGAGCCTATACAATTATTTATTTTTATCTATCAATAATATTAATATTTTTTTTATTTAAGGGACAATTATATCAAAGAAAACAGCTATTTGTTTATAAATGTGATGAGCCTAAATTGCAAGGCGATAGACTTTCAACTCGAATAAATAATTCAAAACTTGTAAAAGATATGAGACATCTTATGATTTGTAAATACTTAAACCTTATCATTCAATTACTAATAAAAAACCAAATTAAAGAAGCCAAATTAAAAACGGAGCTAATGATAGAGTTTATGGAGAAAAATTATTATAAATCCGACAGCATTTTGGATAAAGTTTACCAAAGCTTTGGTATAGCGCAATATGTATTGTTTCAAAATGTAAATCGGTGGAATATAGAAAAAAATCATCAAAGAATGCTCATTTTTTTAGGAGCTACTAAAAGTAACATACCACTATATGAATCATTATTTGGACCATGTGAAATAAATCCAAAGTATGAGTAATGTGATAAATTTTTATGAATGATTAAAATAGCATATAAAAATAGGGTTTCCAGCCTTAAAGTAGTCAAATAGTTGCATTATGAAAAATACAAGGCATAAACGATATCAATTTAAATGATGAAAAATTATCAAAAAAGATTTGAGATTGCTAGCATCTACTTATTAATTATTTGAATCAGATAATATTTTTTTACTAATTATTTGAAATCTTAAATTTGTATTATAATATTTAACGTTTTTAGACATTATACTTTTGATAAGAATTCTATAAAAACTTAATAATATACGTTACATAATCTTAAACATATATTGATGAAGTGTAATTACCTATGATTTACTTTTAATAAGATATTTGGAGTTCATAAATAATTTTCGTACTTGTCAAAAGTTTTCGTCCCTTTAAATCATGTATTTTATTATTTACGAGTGATAAATAAATTTTAATTTAGGGTAGATTTAAGCATTGTGATCTTATTTTAAAAATGGTTGACTATTAGGTATATATAAACATGGACTGTAATAGACATCTTAAAAAATTGTTCAATTCTTTGTAATAATATTCACTATTTTACAGAAAAACTATAAATAAATTATGTGCTCGTTTGGAATCATCGAAGTCGATAATAGAAAACATTTTCATATATTACGAAATAGCTAAATGTTATATAGAATTGGGCAATGGTAATCTTAAAAATGCTTGTAATAAAGCCACTAAATGTTTACAATTAGCTAAAGAAATTAATAATCATACGTGGACTGTGAACGCATTAATTTTACTAGTATCGATTGAATTTCAATTAGACAATAAACCTAAGTGTTGTCACATATTATACAAGGCTATTGCAATCGCTTATACGCTCCATGTGCCCGGAGTCTTAATGTTTTTGGAAAAGGTTAGCAACATTAAATGAACATTTCTAATAATTTTAAGAGCTATTATTATTTTATAACTCTGTTTGATATCACAAAACAATTTAAATGTAAAATTAAATTACATAATAATAAAACAACGTGAATATAAATAAAATAATATAAATTGATGGTAGGTATTTAGAATAAATAATATATAACAATAAATGAGTTTAAAATAATAATGAAAATAATTAATTAACCATTTATTATATATGTAACTAATCATCAAATTACATTATTTACTTTTTTTTTTTTTTTTAAAGGTAGCTAAAATGATTTTTGAAACAAATGCTATACATACTACACGAATTGAGAAAAAGATAATGGATGTTTTGAATTTCATGCCAGACGTTTCAACAAGAATGAATGCTATGTTCAAGTTCAAACGATTAATCACTATGCCGATAAATCTGTAGCTGTACTAAGTCAAAAATGTCGATTATAAATTCAACAAATAAAAAAAAAATAGAAATAATAATAATAATAAAGCTCCAACTAGAACGCATACCAATATTATAATGAATTACTCTCGTAATCATAAACATATTTTGGTATTCGAGGGTGTTTATATTTCTGAAAATAATTATAAGCAATTTTTTTTTCATTTATTAAACTAAATTGAATATAATTTTTTCTAATACAAAGTTAGCATCTGGTTAAAATAGTTGGGTCCTATAAATATAAAATTAATTAATTTTGTTATGAGTGTACTCTGAATCCTTTTCGCTGTCATGATTATACATAATATCTATCTTATTCTGAATTTCATTTAAAACTATTTTCTGCGCAAACGAGATATGTAATTACCTTAAAAGAGTACCCATTGTCGTATAAATACTATACAATTAAAATGTTTTTCGTAACTCTGGCTGATAATACAATTTATTTAAATAATACTAGGGTTATAAACAGATAATATTTTTTTTAATTAGAATTTTATGTTTTCGTATAATCAGTTTTGTTTAAATCAGTGGTTCCCAATCTCTTCTATTCTACGTTCCCTTTGTAGATTTTTAAAAATGTCGCGCAATGAATTATTTTAATTAAAAATAAAATTATTCTTGTCATTTCAAATTCAATACATCTAAGATCAAAAAAAATTGAATCCATCCTAGTCCATATAGACTAGGCAGGGGTGGCTCGATCGCAACATGCGTTCAACTTTGATAGACTTGTGATCGATGTCTGAGTGCAGTGGTGGATTTAGGGAGGGGGGTACTTGGGAGCTGAAGCACCCACCGTTCCGTGTATTTTTATTAAAAATTACTAATAATTTGCCTATTTAAAAAAATAATGTATGATAAATTGTTTATAATTTTTATATTGCTTAATTATGTTTAAGTACCAAATTATTATTTTTTTTTCACCCAAAATTTTACATAATAAGTACTTTAGGATTATTATTATTAACAAAATAGCACCCACCATAAAAAAATCCTAGATCCGCCACTGTCTGAGTGTATATTTGTGTTAATTCATAAAATTTAGATTTAGAAAAAAAGAAATAAATAACTATGAAAAATGAAATTATACACAATATACACTCAGATGTCTTTATTAGGCACAAGCTTACGCCCCGCCAGCATTCGAGGGACGATTAAATATCGTCAGCAATACAGCAATAAGTACGTACCCATGAATTATTTTAATTATTTCTATCTTTTCACTTTTATTGCATTTATATAAGGGCTATGGACTAAGATTTAATCCATCCTTGTCCGTCGGTTAGTATTGATATTTTATAACCATTTGAAGTTATCATTTTTACAATTTTACGAATGTACCTAAATAAGTTTCTTTACTTAAAAAATTGAGGTTTTAATTAAATCTAAATTGATCAAGTACATTTTAAACAATAATTTAACTTGTTAAATGACTGGATAAGTTTTTAAATATTTATCCTAGAACCTTTTTAGAGATATAACTAATATTTTTAAATCAACTGTAACATTTTTTAATGGTCATATATCATATAGTGTAATAAAATCGTGTCTACAAATCGTTATAGTAATATAATAATACAATTTGTGATTCTGATTCTGAATCAACATCCAATATGTGTAAAAATTAGAACAGAACATGAAAATATTAAAGTTGAATTTGAAACACATTTTGATGCTTGTGTATTTGTACCTTCAAAATGATAGCAGAGAAGCTAAATTAAAATTTTTAGAGCATTATCTTATTCAACCGATTATTGCAAATAATTCCAAAGTTAGGTTTGATCCGAAAAATATTTATTTTCGAAGAATGGGAATTGGCAAATAATGATATTGTTGAAAGAAGATGTATTTCATATTGTGCTTTTACTAAGAAAATATACTGTAATACTACTATTATAGTACTTATATTATTTTTATTAATATTATAGTTATTATACTGGAGGCTAATATAAAAATCTATAACTGAAATGTGAGTATTGCACTTATAGGTGGCTGGTATATTAGTAGCATATCTGCATACTGAGAGTGACCGAGTGAATAGTGAACACTAATACCAATATAAGTAAGTAATAATTGATTAAAATATGTACATATTATTTTTATTTTTTATTAAAATAATTAATTAATAGATTTCAATTAGTTTTTTAGAGTAGTATAACTATAGTATACAGTACACGTACATCAGATACCTGCGTATTGGACATAGAATAATACTTTAATTATTAACTAATACTATTAGTTCAAATAATTTTATCAATTAATTAATTAATTAATTATAATTATGTTTTTATTCAATGAACTAAAATTCAATAAAACTAATAATTATATTAATATTTTAAAGAGTTCTTATTTTTAGACTAAAATGTAGTTATTTAAAATGTATCTAACGCACAAAAAATATGCCAGTACGTACATTTTAATAAAATTGATTGTGGTTAAGGTTTGAAAAAATACATTTGCAAGAATTTTGTTGATATCAATGAGTATTTTTTTTTACCATATCGTATTATGATAGTTAAAGAACCCCCACATTAATTTGCCCCGAGTCATGACCCCGAAAAACCTACGAATAGTCCTGATTGGGAGTTCAAAATACCGCCTTTTAACGTCTAAACCGGTCCGCGCGAGCGCGCATCGAACGAAAAAGATAATTCCAGAGCTTTTACCCCCTCTTCGCTGCAGTGCCGTCGATTCGCTCGACCGGGTCCGTATTGCCGTCGTACGTGTATCGCGAATACCCGTATAGTCATTTTTCCGCCTTTGCCAACGTCCGTGTACCTATCTAGGCATCGAGAACCATACTCGCGATCGGTGGAAATCACGTGGTTTTTGTACAACGCGTTTTTTATTTTATTTTTTCGGTAATCTATTTGCGTCGGCCATACCATTGTTGCTGTGCCGATCACAATGTTAACGTATCGTTTTAGGTTACTTCGCCAGGTACAGTTTTCCTTGTCCTCAGTTCAGGACGTGGACATAAAAACAGTTTCGCCGATTGTACTACGTGCGTGCCACTTATATTCGTCGTGTGCAATTATTAATAGCTGAATTTCCAATATTCGTATATTTATTTGAAAGTGCCATCTCGCCGATATTCGACGTAAGCATAATAAATAAGTGTGTTATCGGTATCTTCGTAGTATACGCAGACGGCGCATCGACGTTACTCGCCGCCTTTGCAGCCGTTGTTGGCGTCGACGACCTATAAATACCTATACAGCGAATAAGGGTCATTGCCTGGATACACATGGTCAACAGATTGTCTGCGTAGGATCGTCGTCACCGTGGGATTATCTACCTACCGATCAACAAAGATAAGTTATATAATTTAATATTATTATTATTATTATTTACACAATACTATATATTTTTTTAAATTTTATTATCGATATTATTATTTTGACTGTTCGAAAATAAATCTTCGTCAGTTGCTAAATAATTTAATTATTATTTGTCAACATGCAACATGTCAACATTCCATATTAATAATAATGCATTAAATTATATATTTGCATTATAATAATAATAACGGTTGTACGGTGCGAATTATCGGGCCAACTACTTCGAAGAGTTTAACAGCGCAGCGTAAACATTATAGGTGTATTTATTATTAAAATTCGGGGACTTATGCAATTATGCTCGATCAGTCGCCTCTTAATTATTTTTTTTAACTTCGCAGTTATAGTAGAAGAAAAGCTATTGAAACGACTAAACGAGTTGAAAAAGTTTATACTTTTAAAATTTTTTAAAAATACGACAATATTAATATACATTATACATTCGTATAAGGATGAGTTAAGAGAACCGTCACACGCTTATGTTGTCTCGGTCTTACAATAAACGTACAACATAACACGTTTTATGTTTTCAATAATTCATTTTATACTGTGAATACTGTAATAATTTTTAAAATTAGAACGAATTTACCTGTATTATAAATTTTAAAGGTAATATCATTATCTCTTCGTGCAGCGGCGGCTCGTAGTAATTTAGCACAAGAGTGCGATGAAAAAATTTAAGAACTATAATACATCACACAAAAAATTAAAATGATAAAATAATAATACAAAATTAAACACGTCGCGCGTCGTTGCCGTCCGATTTGAGCGACAAAATTCACCGCACATCATAAGCTTCTATAGCCGCCGCGCCATCGTGATAATATTATTATTACTCGTATATTAATATTATACCTAGAGTTTATACGGGAAACTGGTATTTTTATGTGCAATTCAAAATGTCGCACAAGCTGCAGCGTTGCATAGGCCTATATAGCTATCCATATACCCGTATAATAACATCGCGAGTTCGTAACGATATTCTAATAAATTATGTAAATCGTTTTAATAATAATTAAAAATATATATAATTGTTAATTTGTTAATGTATAATATACTATGTACTAAAATATGTACCTATTTATTTTGTAAATAATATATTTGTACTATAAATTGTTAATTTCTGTAGGGAGTGCGACCGCACCATCGCACATATGCACGAGCCGCCACTGTCTTCGTGTTATTATTATATTAAATATTCACTCCAATATTATATTGTTCCGACGAGCCGTTGATTCTGATTAAGAAGCTGTATAGTGATCGCGTTCTGTTGTGCTCGTTAATAATTTTCCGTCGATAAAGTCAGGGCTTGATTTACCAATTCGTGGGCCCTGTACAATTTACAATTTTGGGCCCCAAGTTGTCCATCTTTATTTTCTTCAATGCTGAAATAAAAATGTACGCATAATATATTTTTAAACTCATGCTGTAGGTATATAATTAGTATATAAGTAGTTGGATCATAGAATAAAATTGTATTGTTAAAAATATGGTTATTATTTTTAATATTTATTCAAGTAAAACAAGTAACATAATTATTATAAAAAAATTATCAAAAATAATTCACAAACGACTAATAAATATACAAATAATACGATTGACGTAAATCGCAGAACTGAATACACCACGAAAATACGCAAGACAACGTCAATAGTATTATATTACGATTATTATATTATTATTATATAATATTACGACGATAATAACGACAATGAGATTTTGTTATCGTTAATGCTGACTAAAGCCGTCGTTTTCGAGAAATCCCCATTATATTTTTTACATACTGTGCAACCCACCAAAATATCCAAGTAAAATTGTGTTTTCTCAAAATATTTTAGTTAATTATATAGTTAATTTTATATGACTGAAGTCGGAGGGGCCCCTCTTACGAGTGGGTCCAGTGCAAATGACCCATTTGTCCTTGCATAAATATGACCCTGGATAAAGTATAGCTGACGGTTCTTGTGAAATCGCGCGTGTACTGACTGCTGGGTAGGTATAGCGAGTTTATTCATCATGCCGATTTTTATAAACGCGATGGCGCTCGGCAGCGCTTGGAAAATCCCAACACTGCACCACAAGGACACCGTCCTGGCGACGTTGGAGAAATGCCCGGCGGCGCAGGAGAAAACCCAACGATATCACGCGGTAAAGGCCCAGCGCGGCACGACGGTTGTTGATGTCGTCGGCGTGATGGGCGAGTCCTCGCCACGTATGTCATCGGTTCCACCGGTGCTCCCTCGACTGGTTATGACCTATGATTCTATAACCACCTGGTAACTAGTAATCACCACCTATTAGTGACCAAATATGTTCGGTTTTAGCTCATACCGACACTCGGTATTATATTGTTGCGCTCATAACAACATTACGCGTAATGTAATAATCATTTATCGTCATTTCTAGGATTCGGAACTTGTTGCGCCAAAAATTATCGAATTAATTCCGTCAGTATAAACTATATTTTCTCCAAACTCTGTAATATATAGACTAATACGAGTTATACGACTAATATTTGATATTTTTAAACTCATGAAATAAAATACACGAAATTATGAATAGGTTAACTGATAAATCGGCTAAAATTCGTTTTCGCTTTTATACCTTAGTAAAGTGAAATAAAAACACAAAAATAAATGTATTACCTGATACAATATTGTACTCGTTGCACTATAAATTTCAATTTAAAATTTGATGCTCATTATATTTATTTCTTAAATATATAGTATTTTTATATTTCAAAAACAACAGTGATCGAGTTCAGTTGAACTTTAGTATTATAAGTATTTATAAGTAATTATCGTATTGTTTATTTTTATCGTAAAATTCGTAACAAATTACGGTGACGGATGACGGTTAATAATCATCTAAGATAACTAAACAGTATTTACAATATAAATTTATATATCAAATGGTATTTGATAACTCTAAAGTCAACTTCAGCATGGAACTTTTATTAACTTTACATAGAAAAAAAAATTCCAGATTGGACTATTCAAAAACTGTGAGCTTCAAATTTCAAATTAAATTTTTAGGTACTCATTATAATTATACTAATTATTATTAATATATAATTTAAATTTTAAATGTTCAACTTATTTTAATATCACTATAAAAATTATATGATTTTAAAAAAATATATTTTATTTTTGTAAAATCAATTACGTTTATGGTTTGTTAAAAAGGTATTTTTTTTACGCTTATGGAATATATATTTTTGCGATTACGGGCTACAACCTAAGGATGGTATAGAATTTTGCATTATTTTTTATGATACATAAGATTTGG
Source organism: Rhopalosiphum maidis (assembly GCF_003676215.2). Classification (NCBI taxonomy): domain Eukaryota; kingdom Metazoa; phylum Arthropoda; class Insecta; order Hemiptera; family Aphididae; genus Rhopalosiphum; species Rhopalosiphum maidis. The sequence goes on from NC_040879.1 coordinate 11,522,633, forward strand.
CTTTTGAAGCACAAAATGTGATTTGGTTATCTCAACTTCATATATAATATAGTTTATATTTTGCATTTGTTGTACTTTTTAAGTTTTGGGTCATATTTTAAATTTTAAAAGCATTTTTATTTTTTAAATTCAATTTAAATCTAGGTATACCACTAATACGAGTATTTTTATTAGTTTTCAATTACACTCGATGTTTTTAATGATAGTTATAAATTCGTAACAGAAATACTATCGTAATTCAACATCAAATTTTTATAAAGATAATCTATTAAATAAATAATTGCTGTCGATAATAAAACTACTTTAATAATACAACAATAATATTCAATGGTCATCTTAATCGTTAAAATAAATTATAGCACTGTGGTGAGTACTTAACGTAACTACGTATGGTTTTGGTAAATACCTATTTAATCAGTATTTTAACTTTCAGGAGTGCTTATCGACATATTAATACAATATTGAATATTCAGAAACAAAAACAAGCCCAGTCGAGTTGTATGAGACTGTGTGTTTTAAATTCGGCGGAGCCGAATTTTTTAAGTTATTTTTAAGTTATTTTAGCGACATTAACATCTAAGCCCTTGTAATCATAATAATCGAGTTATTAAGTTTCTAATCGTAATTCTGTTCAATAAAATAAATAATATTAGCCATAATATTATGTCAATAAAAATATATTCAATAATTACTTAATAAGGAATTATTTAAATCTAAAGAATATAATCTATCATTTGATTTAATTTCTCGGCAATTGGGAAATTTTAAAAGTATATAAATGGTGACCTAACCAATCCATGCAATATGTTTAGTAAGCTCTTTTCTGGAATCATTGTTTCCTTCAGAATTCTCTGTGAAGTAATAAATCATAAACATAATCTTAATAATAATTTTTAATGTTTTTATAAATATATAAAAAAAAGTCAATAGAATACAGCACAAAACTGTAATTTAGAATGAACTAAATAGTAAAACAAGTTTAAATAATTAGAATTAAGTAATGTCAATAAATAAATAAATAAATAAAAATATATAAATATAAACGCGGGGTGGGCTTTAGAAATAAATAAAATGCATATGATTAATAAGTCTAGTCTGCTTAAAATAATCTGTATGAAAATAATATTGCAAATAATCAAATGTATAATACCTATTATATTTTAAAAGTAAATTATCCACTATTAAACTATTGTTTAATAAAAATTAATTACCAAAAGTGATATTAAATAACTATCTAAATATACGCATAAATGAAAAATCATATTTTTCTAAGCCCTTCCTCTTCTTAGTTTAAAATCAATAAATATAGATAAAAATTTAGGTATAAGTGAATTAAATTTTAAGAAAAAACCAAACTCACTACCAACAGTTTCATCAAATAATCTGTCATTGTTGAATAGATCTATCATTAAATTATCGAATTTATCTTTCAAATCCAATAAGCTCTGAAATCATAAAATGTTATACTAATTTTAAATATAGTTAATTAATTATAATATCCATTTAGAAATATATTAGTTTTAATAAATACATTTACTGTTAAACAATATTTATGTATTAGGTTAGTATCTGTAAAAATTATATTACCTGAATACAAGTGATAGCATCAGAATTCCCTTTTTTTTCTAATACAACTATTGTTCCTATTTCACGAAAGTATGGACACATACTTTCAAACATCACTTTTACACCATCATTCTCAGAACTCAAAAAATGGTACATCCATTTCAAATCCTCATTTTGGCTGTTCTTCAACATATATACAATACCACAATTTTTTATCTGAATAAAATGATAAGTATTTATACAAATGTAGAATTTGAATTTTACATGTACAATTGTTGAAATATTTATGTATTATTAAAATAATATAATATTCACCTCTAAAATAGTCTTCATATTTTTTATAACGAGTTCTGTTTTAATAATATCATACATTTCATTAACAGTTTTTATATCTAAATGAAATAGTATTCTGTCCATTTCTTCTGTTATTTTGGCATCAATATTTTTAAAATAACTAAATGCGCAGTATTGAAATAAATAGTCCTCACTTAATGGCTGTAAGTAATATAATGTTAAGGTTGAAATCAATAATTTTATTGTTGTTCTTTTATTCTTACTTGGAAAAACTTAGTTGTTAATCTCATAAACAATAATTTTGCATAACCTTTATAAAAAGTGTCCATTTTTAACATAACACACATTGTAAAAAACATCTTTGATTAAAAAACGATCAGAATTTAATAATATATTATCTCTCATTGTAGCTTTTGGATATGTTAAATGCCAATAAACTAAATTTATTACTTCTACATTAAGATCAATATGTTGTAGAGTATCCTTAGTATTAAACAAAGTACAGTAGAATTTTGATTATCCAAAAGCCTATCAACCAGATGTCCGATTAACCGGACGAGAAAAAAAGAACTATGAAGCAAACTATAATATCATCATTTTTCAAAACAAAATAAATAATGTGCCAAGACGGTTATTTCTTTTTTTTCTTTTAAAATATGTTACTGTAATTAAATCTTATTCTTTTTCAGTTAAGTATTACAATAATTAAAAATGATATAACTTTTGATATATCTGATGTCATATTATGTAGAGCATGCATATTGTAGTACTAAAAAACTAGTAAAATTGATTACAGTATTACACTAAGAAACATTAAAACTGCACTAAAAATAAATGTTTTGTTATAAATGTTTTAAATTTACTGTTATAATATAAAATTGATTTAGATAGAACTTTTATCTGACCTAACCTAACAGTAGAATAATTTAATTGATTATAATTTCTCATAAAAAAATTAATTACCATTCAATTTTAAGAAAAAACCAAACTTACTACCAACAATTGTAACAAATAATCTGTCGTTGTTGAATAAGTATACCATTAAACTATCAAATTTTTATTTCAAATCTACTAAACTCTAGAAATAAAAAATGATATAGTATTTTTACTTATTAAAAAAAAACATACTCCTTATACTTGTATATGATAGGTTTAGATAATACTAACCTATCCTTGTACAATGTACATCTCATCAATCTTGACGCAAATGGTAAATTGCTATAGCTATTGCCATGAGCTTTCTGCGTGAAATCAAATTGTATTGTTTAGAATTCAAAGCAATTGATGATATTTTGCATAATAATTTTGGGTATTTTATTGGCTAAGTGGCCAATATACCTACTTTCCTACTGAATTTATTGCATTAATGCTGTAGATGAGTACCCTAAATATTAAAAAAAATATATTACCTAGGTAATTTAAGTTTAAGCGTATAATACGAATATTCACTATAAATTAAATTTCAATAAATTATACTTACTAATATACATATACACTTGTAAATAAAAACATACTTGTGTATTGTTTATGATAAACTTCTACAACTATACAATTGATTTTCACAAAAAAATAATAATAAACAAAGTTTATTAGCTTATTTATAGATCTACCTATTGTGTTGTTTGTCAACTACTCTACTGTGTGAAGTGGACAACTGACATCAAGCAACAAAACTCTGCCTAGTCGTAGTGTACCTGTAAACCTACTGTATAACTAAAATATTTATTATGGATAAGCCATTTACTATTTAGGTACTTACATTAATGATAGGCTATCACTGATAATTCAACCAGAAATAATCAGAAATTAGAGAATCACTTGCACGCTATGTAACTGTTTATATACTTACCTATCACCTATGTAAGATATGTATTTCAAACTAAAACCATAGGAAGAAAGCCAAGGTCACTATGTATGTTTAAAATTATTTACACCAAAATACTCTTTTTGGATGTTCTTAAGAAAACTTTTTTTGTCGAATTGATAGGTTTATAGTAAATTTAAATAATATACTTATACATTTAAGCTAACAAATTAGTAAATACACTCATTAAGTCATAATACAATATTAAATTTTAAAATATTATAAAATATAATATAGATACAAATTTCTAGTTTGTAGCTCCCTATCGCACATTATTCTTAAAAGTGATATTTTATGCATCATTTTAAAAACTATGTACACTTAACTAATAAATCAAAAGTCTTATTTAGTTATGTTACGATTGTTATTGTTATACATAATACAAAATTTACATTGGTTTCTTATTATTGTATATTTCAGTGTGACTTTATTACAAATGTTCATGGGCTGTTGGCGTACTCAGAATGGCAGAAAATTAGATTTCTTATAAGATTTTTTCTATAGTCCCAAATAATAGGTAATTTTTATATTTTGTGATACTTGATAAATAATTTTTGATTTGGTACCTTTTTTTATATATTTATTTCATCTACAATTTTAGTACTATAATATAATTACTGATATGTGGACATACATAATAGAATAAAAAATAAAAATAGAACGATTATAATATACATTATATTTATTATTTCACAAAATGCAAATATATTGTGATGAGGACATTAAACGATAGTAAAGAATTTCATTTTAATTCTTTTGTTACTTTTTTAAATATTAATAAAATTAAAATAAATACCTATACAATTATATAAATTAACACTTTGTACGACAGTAACAATAATAATTAATTATATTCTAATAAGAAGTAAATTTTTCATGATTAAAATATAGTAATACATAATTTCATATTTCATAAAATAGTTACATAAAACCAAAAAAACAAAATTAAAACAACATATATATATATATTATTTAAATATTTAAAAAATTAAAAACATCTTATTTTATTAGTATATTTAGAGAAAATAAATATTACTAAGTTATGTTTTTTCACCTAACTAAGTGAATATACTTACATTTATTTATTTTATGAGATACAGGTTCATGCCCAAAACTTAAATCGTACAATGATTTGTCTTAAGTAAACAAATAAAAAAGAGAATAAATATAATAATTACGTATACATAATATAATATAAAACATTAAATAATTTAAACAAAATTAAATGAAGGGTTTTCATTAACAAGTTGTATGATGCAGCTTAATAACAGGTTATTTTTTAATAATTAGTGGAGAGGTATAAGAAACAAGGTATAGTCGAGTGTTCCTAAAAGATATGTTAAAGTTTAGAAGGGAACTTTTACCTAACTTATTAAATTAAACTGAATCCTTTGAATGTTAATAAGGAATTATTTAATTCTAAAGAATTCGTTAATAGAAAATCTATCATTTGATTTAATTTCTCGGCATTTGGGAAATTTAAAAAGTAAATGGTGAAATTGCACCAATCCATGCAATGCGTTTAGTAAACTTTTTTCTGGAATCATTGTTTCCTTCAGAATTCTCTGTGAAATAATAAATCACAAACATAATTTTAACAATACTTTTCATAAAAAATAAAAATTAATAAATTACTTCATATGTTAAAAAATCATATGTATTGAACATATCAAGCACAAACATCTGGTAAGTTGTCACTATAACTCTGTACTTTCGTTCAACGCAGCACTGATTATTGGTTGTTGAATATTCACCATCACATGAACGTTTACTTGACCTTGGCGCATCATAGAAAATTGCGTCCAATTCAACTGTACCAAACTGAGGTAATAACTTTAAAGTCTTTCTGCCTTCTATTTTTGAATAGAATCTGTTGAATGATAATGGTTGATCGTTATAATACATTACCAATACATTATATAAATAACATCTATATTTATAGGCATTTAAAAAATTAAATTATAGATTGGAAACCATTGATGACATAAGAAGTATAGTTTATACAAAATAATATTATTTTCTATATAATAACTTATCATCTATTATTAAAAATTATCTACTACTAATTATTATTGTACATTCTAGATTCTAGGATTTTAAAAATGGCCAAAAACTAATTTTTTAAATTACTCTCCAGCCACATTTTTTTTTATTAGATATAAATTTATTCTAATACAACTGGTATTCAATGTTCATAACAAAAATGTTTAAATAATAATATACAATTTAATATAAACTTGTTTACGTTTTGAAATCATTAAAAGCACTCAAAGCAACTGATGGTACTCTGCACATTGATTTTGGATATGTTACTGGCCAATAAACTGAATTTATTACTTCTACATTAAGATCAAAAGGCTGTAGAGTACCCTAAATATTAAATTAAGTATATTAGTTAAAATTTAGGCATATAATATGAATATTATTTGTAAATGAAATTACAATTTTACTTACTAAAATACACTTGTTAACAAAAACATACTCCTTATACTTGTACATGATAGGTTTAGATAATTCAAACTTATCCTTGTACATCCCCTCAATCCTTGATGTAAATAACGAATTGCTATATCCGTAGCCATTCACATATGCTCTCTGCGTGAAATCAAATTGTATTATTATTAAAAATTTTTATAATCTAAGTTATCTTGTTTAAAATTTAAGTTACTTTAAGTTTCATGATAACTCTATTTTCTACTTTCATATCGACATTCCTATAATAAAGTAACCTCTCGGCTAAATGAATTCGATAGAACTTTTCAAAATTGCTTTTATCTTGAAGATGTTTAATTAGAAACACAACTTTGTTCATTTCAATTTTGGTAAAATTTCTGATATACTGAAATAATTTTTAAAATAAAAACTAATAAATATCTAGTACCCATAGAATATTCCAATAAATACACAAAATACAAAATTTAACAAATAAATATTAAATATACCTATATAAATAAAAAAACTCAAAAAATAAACATCATTCACTAATATAACATTTAGGGGCCTCGCTACTGTCGTCAAAAGACGTTAAGTTTTGACAAAATTAAAGTTAGTTTAAGATGTTCGATTTTGATTTAAAAAAAAATTCTGAACTCGGCAAAAAATTGTCTATAAATTGTACAGAATAACTGAATACTTTGTAATAATTAAATCTTATATTCTAATGAAGTGGTAATAAAAACCTAAGAAAATATAATTTTTTTCAAAACAATATTAAATTTAAAATTAAAATTAAAACCGGAATGTTTCATACTATCTACAGACATTTTTCTGCTGAATTTAAATATTTTTTCAGAATTAAGATTGGACAACGTTAACAAACTTTAATTTTGTCAAATCAATAAGGAAGTTGTCGTAAAATTCGTAGTGCATTTTTATTGCTATTGAGTTATTGACATGTGTATGCGCGTACTCCAGTCGGTACTTGCATCGCATTTCACTTACACTAATAATCATTAACAACTAACAGATAGATCTCGGGCGGCTAAGACGTGATTAAGAGTTGCCTAAATGATGTACCTTAAATAATAACCGTAGCGAGGCCCCTTAAGTTATATTTTTAAAAATTCTAATTGTACAAAATATAAATAATCATTATAATAAGCTGTATATTTTTAAATGACAATTTCTTCAGTTAATTTTTTTTAACTCTGAAAGCTAATTGTAGTGATCCGTAATTTTTATATTTTTATTTTCAATTTTAGCCTTTAACAATATTGTGGAACTGTTTGCATATTATTGTTCTATTTTATTTTTATATCACATTCTTTGATAATATTATTCAATACTGTCAACATAGTTTTAGATGTCAACTTGAATAAGTGAACAGGTGGATAAGGAAGTGAATAAGGCGATTCGTTCAAAGGTTACAGCGTTTTAAAAATGACGCGTAATGTCATGTAACTCTACGGCGGCTATGTACGTTATTTTCCGGTAAAAATAAGACGCATTATCTGTTAGTAATTATCAAACGGCTGTTATTGTTATTAGTGAAAATTATTTATTTACATCTAACACGGACAAATTCTAGAAGTAAATGTTCATGAAGACATTAAAATATAATCTTTCATAATAGCCTGTTCAGTTGTATCGCCATTTATCAATAGCCGTGTGGTTGCTACGTCTACTTAACAGGAAATAAAGATTTTCAATTTAAATAAGTTACGATCGGTAGTCGATAAATATTTTAAGGCTCAACTGTTATTTGTTAACAATTTATAGTAAGTATAATAGTTATTATAATTTATAGTATAGACATTCAATTTAACTGTATACACTATACGTAATATATAATAATATTATAGTTGTAGTACAATATAATATTAACTTTCATATTTTGATAAAAGAATAAAAAAGAATACTTTTAAAATACGAAGAATATAAAATATTAGCAATTTTAGATAATAATGTAATAACTATAATACCGAAAATTCAATAGTTGGAGATAAAATAGTTTATTCCAAACCTTTAGGCAAGTATACTATAAAAAAACATTTATGAAAACAGAAGAAAAATGGAGAATGGATGTTATGAATAAAGTACATATGATATCGATGGAAGGCTATTCTTTCAAGGATCATTGGAGGTACATGAAAAAAAAATAAAAACCGAAAAGTATTATACAGAAGTCAAAGCCGGGTATCAACAAATTAAAATCCAAAAAATATTCTAGATTTAGGTGATGTAAATTCTATATTCAATTAGTTGGTATCTTTATTATAATAATATATTTGAATTACTAAAACTAATTTCACTAATACTATGCTAGAACGCGTGCACACTTCTATATATGTTGCATACAAACTACGATCAGACCTAATTGAGATTTTCTAGTCGGTTTTCAGTATTATCTTGGTAGTAACTAAGTTCGGAACGATTCGTTATGTCTAGTATATAATCTTATCAATTTGAACCCAAGTGTAAAAATGAAAGGAATTCAACAAATTTGTTTAAAAATAATAATTACCACAATGTATTAAATTTTTCTCGTAAATTATTTTTGAAATCCAAAGAAAAAATGTGCCTAAGTGAACCACAAAATAAAGTTACGATACTTGGCTTATAAAGAATTTATTGTACGGATAAATGCATGGATAACGATCGGATCGATCGGTAAACGCAATAGAATAGTAATTCCATTATGTAAAATTCATAAAATTAAACTGACGTATTCAAAAGAAAATTGTGTTTAAGTAGGATTTCGGCCCAACGATAAACTTCCTACCTAATTACTAACAGTGTGTAAAAATGTGTTTTTTAAATTTATATTGTAATTATATATTATTACTTTATTGATTTTTTTTAGAACAAATATTATAATAATAAGTTAAAACAGTTAATAAGAGGAAATCGCACCTGAATATGTTGTCTCCGCCTTGCACACGTACGTCATAATAAATGTTCACCAGTTTCAATAGTGTGCCTTTATAATTTTTATATTAGAGTGAATTGACCTATTATTAAACTTTTAGGTAAGAACATTATCGGTGTTCTCTCCTTGGGTTTTTAAGATATTATAATTTTTGAATGAATTTTGAGCATTTTCAATTATTTATATTTTTCATACTCGTAACTCACTTAAAAATTAAAATATCGTAAAAACCCAACGAGAGAACACAGATAATGTTCTTATCAAAAAGTTGGATAATAGGTTAATTCACTTTAATATAAAAAATAAAAGCACACTATTGAAATTGGTGAACAGAAATTTACTATATCGTACGTGTGTAAGACGGTGACAACACATACGGGTGCGACATCCTCTTAAAGGGGCCTCGCTACTGCCGTCAATTTAAGCTCTAAAGACGTAATGTTTTGACAAAATTAAAGTTAGTTTAAGATGTCAAATTTTGATTCTGAAAAAATTCTGAACTCTGCAGAAAATTGTCTATAGATCATACGGAATACTTTGCAAAAATTAAATCTTATATTCTAACGAAGTAGTAATAAAAACTTAAAAATATGATTTTTTTAAAATCATTATCTTAAATTTAAAATTAAAATTAAAACCAGGGACCTCGCTATGGTTATTATTTGAGAGACAGCATATAGGAAATTCATAATCTCGTATTAGCTGCCCGAGATGTATGTGTTAGTTGTAAATGATTATTAATGTAAATAAAATTCAATGCGGGTACTGGTTGGAGTCATCGACGGTTGCCACTCTCGTACGCGCATGCACATGTAAATAACTCGATAACATTAAAAATTCACTATACCAATTTTACGACAACTTACTTATTGATTTGACAAGAAAAATATCTGTAGATCGTACGAAACTTCCCGGTTTTAATTTTAATTTTAAATTTAATATTATGATTTGAAAAAATTCATATTTTCAAGTTTTTATTACCACTTCATTAGAATAAAAGATTTAATTTTTACAAAATATTCCGTACAATCTATAGACAATTTTCTACAGACTTCAGAATTTTTTTCAAATTTAAAATCGGACATTTTAAACTAACATTAATTTTGTCAAAACTTAAGAGAATGCCAGCGTAGTATTTATTATCTCTCTCTAACCCACGCGCAACATAGCAAATTTTAAGTTCACAAAAATTACTATAACCATATTAATTTCTCATATTAGAGTGAAATAATCGATTATACAATTTAAACTTAAGTACATTAGCTAGGGTATCTCATAAGCATTTTATTATATTTTTATTTTAAAGCGAGTTATGAATTTTTTAAGATATATAAACAATTTACAATTTTAAAATACTCACAACTTGCTTTAAAATAAAAATATAATAGAACACTTATGAGATGCCCTAGAATCTAGATAATGTTCTTAACTTTAAATTGTATAATAGGTTAATTCATTTTAATTTGAGAAAAATTAAAACAAAAAAAAAAAACAAAATTAAAACGTAAAATTTGCTATGTCGCACGTGGGTTAGAAAGAGATAACAAATACTACGCTGGCATCCTCTTAAAGTCTTTTGACCTCAAATTAACGGCAGTAGCGAGTAATAAAATACATTGTTATTTGCTATAAATTTATAAGTATTATTATTTGTATTAAATTAATAATATATTATATCGCAACTATAATAATACTAGTTTAGAAATACACAAGAAATTTTTATGCTTAAGCTTAACGTTGTTTAAACAAGCAATATAATAATTCAACAATCAATCAACTGAGAACGCACCAGATTCTCGTTAGCAAGCGTAAACATGTACGCCGCCGTCGATGAGTAGGAACTTATGACGCCACGCGTATTTTTATAATTGCTGTAACTCGGAAAATATTCAACGTAGACAAAAATATTATAGGTACTATTTTTTAACATTTTCTAATTACAAATCAATTTTGAATAATTTATGATCCTTTAACATTAATTTAAAATGTATATCTGTGGTTATAATGTCACCTCCTCCAGATAACAGACTATATTTTTCATATGTTTAAGTTTAAAAATCACACAATTTAGCCAAATCACAGTGTCTTAAGCTCTTTTCACAAGATGATAATCATAGATCATAGTATTACATATATCTAAAAATACTGACTAGTTAATATTGCCTATAACCATATGTAGTATTAGTACTAAATTGTTCACACCATAATGTATACTATAAAATGTACTAGAAAGTATGTTCTAACAGAAAAAAATACGAAGAACACAAATGATAAGAAAAAAACTATATTTTGTATACTATAGTATGTAGTTAAAAGCTACATTTTCTTTTTATAAAACTAAATTTTTTATGTTATAAAATAAATGTTTATACAGGGTCTTCTAAATAGTATGTGACAGATGATTATCCTATGAAAAATTTAGGAAAACATTACCCATGTGAAAACAGTTCTGAATCATTGAGGTAGTCTAGATGAATTTATATTAATTAACTAAGACTGTTAATATAATATCACATTTTTCATTGCAATTTTGTATTGATATTATAATATTTGATAATACATTTTTTTAGAATTTTGACTGAAAGTTTCAAGAATATTTATTTGGCATATCTGTCTTTATATAATATCTACATTTTATATTGATTACTTTAATTTAATTTGATTTCTCGCTTTGTTATATAATATAAAATTTATAACTTTTTTAAACGTTGAAGTTATATTTTAAGGTTATTCATACATATGTCGATCTACATATTGTATAAATGTAACTCAACAGTTTATTTAATAAATTTGCACTAGTGGATGCCATATCATTTATTTTTACTAATTTGTTAGTTAGTTAGTTAATTAAAAAAGGAGGACAATAAACTCAAATGTCTAATGTGTTATAAAACGAACCAAATTTATTAGCATTTGGGAGAATACGTTGTAGACCTCAGGTCATGAAGTTTTAATAATATAAAGATTATGTATATATTATATATATATTATATAATGATAATTACCTTTTCATTTTTTAATAAAACAACTATATATATAATATATTAAAATATAAGCATATATTAAAAATTATATTTACCATAGCCCTTTCTCTTCTTAGTTTAAAATCAATAAATATAGATAAAAATTTAGGTATAAGTGAATTAAATTTTAAGAAAAAACCAAACTCACTACCAACAATTTCATCAAATAATCTGTCATTGTTGAATAGATTTATCATTAAATTATCGAATTTATCTTTCAAATCCAATAAGCTCTGAAATCATAAAATGTTATACTAATTTTAAATATAGTTAATTAATTATAATATCCATTTAGAAATATATTAGTTTTAATAAATACATTTACTGTTAAACAATATTTATGTATTAAGTTAGTATCTGTAAAATTTATATTACCTGAATACAAGTGATAGCATTAGAATTCCCTTTTTTTTCTAATACAACTGTTGTCCCTATTTCACGAAAGTATGGACACATACTTTCAAACATTACTTTTACACCATCATTCACAGAACTTAAAAAATGGTATATCCATTTCAAATCCTCATCTTGGCTGTTCTTCAACATATATACAACACCACAATTTTTCATCTGAAGAAAATGATAGGTATATATAAAAATGTAGAATTTGAATTTTACATGTACAATTGTTGAAAAAATATAATATTCACCTCTAAAATAGTCTTCAAATTTTTTATAATGAGTTCTGCTTTAATAATATCATAAATTTCATTAACAGTTTTTGTATCTAAATGAAATTGTATTCTGTCCATTTCTTCTGTTATTTTGGCATCAACATTTTTAAAATAACTACATGCGCAGTATTGAAATAAATAGTCCTCACTTAATGACTATAAGTAATGTAATGTTAATGTTAAAATCAATAATTGTATTGATATTATTTTATTCTTACTTGGAAAAACTTAGTTGTTAATCTCATAAACAATGATTTTGCATAACCATTAAAAAAACTATCCATTTTTAACACAGTACACATTTTTGAAAAATCTTCAATTAATAAACGATCAGAACTTAATAATATACTATCCCTTATAGTAACTCGTTTCATTTCTGACAAATTTTGTATCATGCGGTTTTGTACCTCATCATCCTGAAAAATCTAAATAACAAAGATAACGTCACTATAATATTTGATAAATAAATATTATTCAATTTAAAAAGGTTAGGTTTTTTAAATATTACTCACCATACAACGAAACAAGATTAGTCCAAGCTTGTCAAAATGCTCTAGTTTGTTATGGCCAGAATGAATACTCTCCATATAATCCATAACATTATTTATTGTGGTTAGAGCTTCTATATAAATTTCCCAAGCAGTAACCAATGACTTCAAAAAAGTATGATTGGGTGCATTTAAGACATGTGGCTTTATCTGTTTACAATAAAATATGGGCTTTATTACCTTGAACTGTTTTGTAACCATATAATAAATACTTACTTCATTTTGTAAATGGTTTATAATAAACATTTTAACTCCATAATAAAAGTTGATACGAGAAGTATATCCAAAACATGACACGAAGCGGGCTTTTTTATATAAATTTGAATTAACTACTGATGGTCCCGTTTGTAAGAAAAATTGTTTGAAGTCTTCCAATAATAAATTGCTAATCATGTCTTTTTCCGCTAGAGAGAACGCAGCCATGAATACATGTAATATCTGAAATAATATTATTTTATTATATCAACTAATTAGGTACATCTATTGAACACAGTATTACTAAAATTATTTTAAAGAGATAAAATATTTGACTTAATATTCCAATCAAAAGTGTAAAATGATTTCCTACATTCCTAAACAACACAGCTTATAAAAGTAGTACTCATACAATTATTTGTGTTATTAACCACTATCAAAATCTTATAATGTATAACCTCCTACATGAATACTATGTATACTATATATTGATTAGTCTCATTGGATGTATAAACAATTAAATACATTAAATTGATATGATACATATTAAAAATTAAAAAATAGTATTATTTTTATTATTTATATTAGGTACAATATAATTTAACATCTTTGAAAACATATTACAGAGCAAACTAAACTACCTATAACCGAGTATCTCATGCATTTACAATTTCAGTCACGATTTTTGCTAGACCCAGGTTTCATTATAGTATTTTATTATTAATTTAGAAGTTACATCGTTAAGATAATGCTTTATTATCATCACCGTCAAATTGTTTGAAATGACCATAAATGCGTTGTAGACAATAAGTATGCAGTAGATCGTATATGACAAAAATACTTAATAAGTATAATTAAAGCTAAATTTAATAACATTACTTCATCTGGATTGAAATTTTCATCGATTACAACATCTTCCGCCAGTTTGTCGTTGTTTAATTCCATTTTTACCGCAAGACAAATGTTAAACTGAAGAGTTGACAAAAGAGGAAGTAGAAGTGCAAGATTTCACTTGTAACGTTACAGCAAAGTGTGTTGACTGGTCTGTGCGTAGCGATTTGCGTTAGTGTGTAACTCTATTACAAAATAACGCCCTGGGCGAAAGAAAATAATTACACACATTTATAATATATACATATATTCCATTCGAAAAAGGAAGACGCCAGGAAGCAACTGATTTTCATTTGCAGTCCACGTCAGTACGCCCAATTAGTGACCGGGGTGGGTATGGACAAAGTGCGCAGACCTGGTGTCTTCCAATTTGGAATTTTTATAAGTTTATATACCGCAGGCGCCTACGCCGTACACATACTTGGAACGGTGCTAGTTGTTTTTTTCTTTTTATAATATAGCCGGTTTAAATAATATGAAAACGAAACTTTTTAGAAAGAAACCGAGAAAAATAAATTAGGAACATAAGAGAGTTCGTGATTTGCGTCCTACCGTAAACAACAAAATGCCACTAACACTAATATCGCCAGCGTCCCGACTTCACTGAACTGTTGGCAGACAGGCGATAGGTAAGCTTTACTCTCATACGCGACAACAACACCAATGATATCATCGTTATTGTACTCGGGCAATACGTATTCACCAAGGAGGATATAAACAAAACAGAACAATAATAGTATAATAATAATAATAAATTATAATTACGTTTTTATTATTATTATTACGTTACAATACGATTATATTACATCGTTTTCTTTTTATAATATTTATTTATTTTAATAATTTATAAGCCTACCTTTACGATACCTAAATCCACAAAACGTATAGTGACGTGGCAGCGACAGCGCACACAAAGGATTATGTCTACGTAGTGCGCCAAAGCTTGTATAGTATACAAAATCGTGTATTCGGGGCCCACTCTGTACGTGGTCGTCTACCGCGTCGGAGCGCGCTCTGCATTAAAATGGTTCGTGAAAGAACACAGAACCAACGCGTCCGATCGCTTTTCCCGACGAGGCGGTTCGACTTTCGACTATAATAATCGATACGACGTACACGCGCCGTACACTCATGACGCAGCGTATGTATGTATTATCATAAAAAAAGTATTGAATCTAAGCCGCCGTCCACCGATAAACACGGTTGATTATCAAAACATATTTTCGCTTAATTAGCATCGTTATAATATTACCCATGTAAATGACATTATTATTAGTATGGAATATTGAGAATTGCATATTGTTGTGTCTTATTTATTTACATAACATGTTATGTGAATATTTATTATTTACTTTAAAAATATTAATAACACATATTTTCTACACACTTGAAGCATAGACACGTTTACATTTTAAAGTAAATAAAACAAATAATGTACCTACGCAAGTACGCAAATGTTTTAAGGCGAAACATATAATATACCGGTATAGTGTATACATTTATATTTTATAAAATTATATACCTAATCTCTACCTATATTTAAAGTTAAAAATTAATAAGACTTGGCCGAAATGTGTTTTACGTGGGTTAAAAAACTCATAGAAATCGTTAGTAAAATTTTCAAATCTTAAATATAAAAAAGAAATGTTTTGACTACAAAAACAGTAGGCACAATATTAAGAATAATTAAATGATGGTTTTACTTTTACATTATACCTTTGCAGAATACACGTATTAAAATATTTATTTTACATTGGTGTAAATGTTTTTAAGTCAGAGGTGTCTAACCCGCGAACCGTGCTTGATAATTTTAATGAAGACCTCGCTTGGATTTTAAAACTGACGATTAAATGTATAGTAGAGAAAAAATTATTTTAAGAATTAGAAACTCAAATATATTATAAATTAGATAAACTTTAAACGATTTTAATAGTGTGTTGAAGTGTTATCGTAATAAACTAATAAATTAGTATTCGATAGCGATGTGTTATGTAACACGGCCGTCGGGCACATGTTATTACTTACCGATACGAGTGATCAAATGTACGATCAGCTCGAATCGATTCAAACAACTACTCACATGTTGTGAAATAGGGTAACTATTGAGTGAAAAAAATATTAAAACGTCTGTTAAAATAATTGTGCGATTCATCTCCTTCGCGTGATTTTATATTAGGCATTACCTGGTATCTCGAACGGCTATCTAATATGTATTATGTACCTATCCCGCGCATATCGAGCAAAATTACAAGATTCATTTTAAATGCATCACATCGTAGTCATCGTATATTAAAATAATATGTAATATATACTATGCCAGCTGATTTATATTATTCGACCGGATCCCAAACAATTTATTTTAAATTAGTTGTTTAATAATTTTTTTTTAATTCTCGTTGAAATAACAATATTCTACTATGTCAAGGGCACGTAGAATGTAGATTATATTATAATATGTTATGGATTGAATCTTAACGACTTAACGGCCAAAAGGGCACGTATACATTGTGTATAGATAATATAAGAATCGAGAACCGGGGTCTATAATATAACCGGAGGACACCAGATTTGATTCTTTTGAAAAGAAAACGTGTGTGTCCTGCATGACATTGAATATTTGAACGCACACCTTGACCTGCATTCTATTATGTACTCTCTCAATATATTATATAACAGAAAACAGAAAGCGATTTACCATTCGTTTTAGAAAACCTTAATATACACGCACAACGCTACACGAATAATAATCAGATGTCGGTTTTTAAATTTAAGGAAACGAAAATAAATGTATTTGGTGACGAGCAAAAGACTATTACTTTAATATATTATACTGCAGTGCACAAGACTACACAAGGCGTGCAATTATAATATGTGAGCGACTCATCACCACAATTGTTTGAAATACATTCTAGATGGCCGATTGTAAATTGTACCGATTTTCATGTAGTCGATTGGCTAGTTCGTTTTACATTTTTACTCACAAAACACAACACGATTTCACTTTATGAAATATAGGTGTTATCCTTTTAACAATTTTTCAATACACTTTTTAAAATTATTAAACATGTATTTTCCCAATAGAAAATATGTATAAAATAAAGACTTATAATTTTCAAGACGGGCATTCTATTTTATATTATAAGAATATAACAATTGGGGGTATTTAATGTAAATTGAAGTATATATGTAATTATTACGTATATAGCCGTATTTATTACGTATATACTTATGTCATAATATGAAATAATTTTTGACAAATTCAACAATTTACTTTTGTTGTCAGTCGTAAGTCAGTAAAATTGAGAAGGGAAATTGTAAAAAGGTAAGACAGGCGCAATTGTTTTGCAGTGAGTGGATCTTAATGTTGGTCGATTGGATTTATATTACATGAAATTCCCTCGGTACTTTTAATTCAGCTGAAAAAATAATGGGAATTGTACCGACTACAACTATTTTTAGTATAGATATAGATGCACAGAAACTGTTGACTGTTTTAGATAAACGACATCATTACGCCGGCTCATAAATATAATATTATCGCAATATGATTATATGAACGCATTTGACAAAATATTATTATTATTAGTATAATACCTATTATATTAATATCAATAATATTATTGATATTAATAACATTAGGCGCATTTAGTTCGTCCGTTGATTTTAAGATAAATAAATTGAACAAAATAGTTAGCAAATGTGATAAAGTTTTGTTTTATTCAAATAATTTTAACTTTTATAAACCAAATGTTTAAAAGTACGAGGAAAATAACTATTAATCATTATTATTGGTTATATATTTTTTAAATTAATGTAAAAACATAAAAGTATCAATATATATTAAAATTCAATTAAAATTTAATGGGTGGAGTTAATATTTCAAGTAAAAAAAACATACCTGTGAAATTTACACGAAAAAAGATTTTAAAAGGTCATAATTTGCTCCAATTTACATGCACTCTCGTAGATACGTTCATATCATTATGTTATCTGTTACTTAATTACGTTCTAACTTAAAAACATTATTTTTCATATCTTGCCATATTTTTAAATACAATTTTCAGATTGTATAAATATCTAAATATTGTGTAGTCGTCTAGATAAAGCCGAACGCATTATTCGTGTATAGTCGTTTGGATAAGGCCGGGTGCAATTCTTGTTACCTACCCACTTATCGATGTTTTTATTTCGAAACGCAATTCGTGTACAGCCAAATATATTAATATGCTATTACATATTATTTACAAATAGATCAGATCAGCTAATAAATTTGACCAAATGACTTAACAATATTATAAGTTATAAGTATTGTAAGATGGTAAGTATTATAGGTGATCCTTACCCTTCACATTTACTCATCAGTGGACTGTGATTTATTTTTTTACCTACAGCGGTTCTAGTATTACGTTTTTGATATGGTAATCGCTTGGTGTAGCTGGTACTCTTCTAGACACAGAGGCAATCGCCCTTTTTTCAAATATAAAATTGCAATTGTTGTCTGCTGATATACCATGCAGTATGATATCGTTCAATTATAACGTACACCAATAACGATTTAAAATATCAGTTATTATATTAAATCGTGACACCAATATACCGCGAGGCGGCTGTGATGCGGATACAACCGAATTTAGAAAATACAGATGCGCAGCAATAATTTTTTGAAGTGTTTATTGTGTACATAGGTAAATTGGCGACTCGCGGGAGGTGATTAAAGTTTCGCCTGTTGCGTTTGGCGGTAAACTCCACTTGACCACATCAATCATATTATAGTCCCTATTCCATACCATTGTTAATAATTTATATTAGTTACGTACGGAAGTGTAATGCATTTTAACGTGTTAAATATAGATGTTATAATATATATATATTATATCTAAGAATCTAACGAGTGGTGTTCGGTGTGTGTTCCAGTGCCATGGCAGCACAGCCGTAAGCCGTTATATACCTATTTAAAAATTAAAATACGAATACCTACATATACCGAAATATCTATTTTATTTATTTATAAATATATGGATGCAAATATACTGACGGTATAGACACACGTCAAACGAGAGTAACAGTAATAATAATATATATATAATAATTTATTTTAATAGCTATGTGTCTGACCTCTGGCGTAATGTATACGTCAATTTTTGTCCATTACGACAATATGTCAATATATGACTGAATAAAAAACATTTACATACGAGTTAAGTATTGCGTAAACGGCTTTCGTGAATATTGTTGTAGGTATACCTTGTAAATCTGTTGACACCATGCGGATTCGTATAATAACCAATACAATATGTTATTACAATAGTATAAAACACTATTACCGTTCATAATATTATATCCTTCGTGTATAATATATCAATAATATGTATTTTACGGTAAATAACTACGAGCATTCTATCGCCGTATTTTACTGAAAATTTTTCTATCGAAACCAAAACCAATTGGTCCAACAAAAGATAGATATTTAAATTATACACGAAATAATATGTGATATTATCGTTATTGTTATTTTATATCATAAAATCGAAATGATCAAAACCTTAATATTACAATTTGTACACACCACCTAGAATATCTAGGTATACAGTATACACTATACCAGTCACCAGTGATCGGCAACCCTTTTGGACTCTCGTGCTACATTCACGAACTGAAAAGAATTCGCGGGCCGGATAAAAATATAAATTTTACATTCTTAATTTATTTACTATGAAAAAAAAAAATACTATTTAAAACATTGAAATAATTGAAATGAATAACAAAAAATTTTTTTGTCGTTCTAACACTTAAAGCGGGCTGTATATACAATAGCGGCGCAGGCCGGATGTGGCCCGCGACCCGCCGGTTGCCGACCACTGCACTATACAGTATACACGTCTTATTATTATTATAATTTTGGATCAAAGCGTATGGGCGCAGGCAAGCGGTAAGGACTGTAAGGTCCCCTTCGCGTTGTGAACACGCTATACGCACACATACTATACAGAAACTCGTTTATTTATAAAGCGGCACGTTTTGTGAGTACGTACGGGATAAAATATATTATTATTATTATTATTATTTTGTAGAAGTATAGAGTGTACGCTCCGTGTCGAATTTTACCAGATGTTCGGGCTCCTTGTCGTACGATGCTTAACGCGCGCGGCACACACACAATCGCGCAGGCACATATTGTGTACCATGGGTTTGAGTATTATTTATTTTACCCGCTTTCAATTTTTGTTTAGGTTTGACAGTACGAAATAACCTACGTTAAAATATTATCATCCCCTCAACAGATGCTGTACATGTTCGGTCCGTCGCCGCAGGGGTGTCGGTGGTAGAGGTATGCGTACTACATCGACATATCGTATATACTGTACGGCGTACGCTGTTATACGTACACGTATACACTATATTGCTATTCGCGTGCGTTCTTGTATGATATTATAATATTATTTAAGTACGAGTATAGTGAGTATACTGAGTCAGTAACACTGACATTACAATATGGCCGTATTGGTCATAACATTATACACCTCACAGGAAATGGAATTCGAACGACTCGTAAGTTGTTGGTGCCCACGGGAGTGGAATGAACGGTGACAGAATAATATTGACTCCGAAGAGCCATTAAAATTATTTTCATTGCACACCGCATGGCCGATGTTTCGAAATAATAAAATAATATTATATTTTCACGTGCGAGGCACATTGTACGCATTGTGAATGATATCACTAGTATCACCGATATGGATAACAAGTGGGTACTTCACAATCGTCGCTGTCGGTCGGAATTTCTTTAGCTATTGTTGGACGGAAATATCGAACTCGTCGCGCTGTAAATACAAAATCGCAGGTCGCCGCCGAAAATGTACGACGAGAATTATCGCTCTACAATAACATAGTATAGTCTCGCCGCGCCCCGCGGTCCCCGTCGTTCGTTGACGTCCACGAACATTCAGCTTGTGCTCGTCGCGCTGTACAATACAACGCATTGGTCGCCGCCGAAAATGTGCTGTGTGAATATTATCGCACTTGAACAACATTATAGTCCCACCGCGGCTGCAGCTGCCGCTGCTCAATATAATCATAATACGATAACAATGATAATATTATAACCCGTATGGCGTATATATATATACACGTTTGTGTGCGTCTCGGACCGCCGCACCATACAGTATACACGCGAGCACGTACGTGACCTCGTTACACTGTGTTACAGCCTATGGGCGTTGGTCGTTCCGCTATCGTCTAATATTTAGATTATTCTTATTGCATTTGAATAAGATTGCCGGATGATATTTTGCTTCGAATATTATTGTTTTACAATACAGTTCTGAATCATTTAAGTTATTTCGAAAGAAATATAGACCCATCATGATTCAGTCACTATAAGAATTAAGAAGTATAATACTGAGAATATAATTTTATTTTAAAATGTACTTATGGAGTTTGGCCGCACCAGCGCACCTTTTTCCAATTATTGTGTCATGTCCGTGAATCGACGTTTCTTACGATAATTCGACGGGACCTATATAGTTATAATATTTTAGATTAGATTATTATAATTCGTTGGTATGTGGAAGTATAATGCGTAAAACTCGAGTACATTGATTTTGATTATTTCGAATATACAGACGTCGGTGATACATATTTTAATAAACTTTTTGATAGTTAATATTTTATAATTTTGTATTTAAATTAGAGTGTTATAAAATGTATGTATAGGTATTGTAGAGTACTCGGCCTACGGGTTAGATTAAATTAGACTATCTGTGAAACCAACTCTAAAATAGAGGATCATTCTGCTGTACAGACAGTACATACGTTCAGTAGGTATCTAGTAAACCTCGTCATAAAGCAAGTCACTGTAATGCATGTGTTAAATTTGAATTCAATGACAAATCATTACATATGAAAAACGATTCTGAACAAAGATTCTTCGTCTATCACCTACGTATTATTGAGTATATTTTATGATGTATTCATATTTTATATTGCAATTTGTATTGTACAACACTTCAGTTTAACTTAGGCCCTAAGGGCTAATAAAAATCAAAAACGAATTACAGTGATAATGGGTTCGAGCCGTTCGAGGTATAAATAGACAATAAAATAATATAATTATTATACTTATTTTTGAAAATGTGATTGTGTCGTTTGTGATACAATATTATGTGTATACTATAGTTAATAGAGACCATCGAAAGCGGCTGCATACGAATTGCGTCTCCGATATAAAAACTACAATTAATAACGTGAACGAAATAACGCGATTTGATTATATCAAATATAATAATATTTAATATTGCTATATAGCTATTGACAGTCCCAAGTCTGTATAAAAAGGGAAGGAAAATAATGTATTTACATAGAACGTAATTTGCGAGACGGAGACAACACATGCAGATTTGACATCCTCTTATGTCACTGATAAAGTTATATTTTTAAAATTAGCGCGAAAAAAAATTTAATAACACGATCGTAGGTAGAAATATTATAGTTAAAACTAACTTAAATCTAACCAATACATATAAGTCGCATGTATACTACATTTTTACCTATTAAATTAGTAGAACGAATTAACTATTATAAGTTGAAATATTTTATTTTATTTAACTGTTGAATATAGTTGTCTAAAATTGTTCTCATACGTATGCAACTATTGTTATTGTTATGGGTTTTTCGTATTGTTACTTGTCCGTGTCTCCGCCGTTATCACCATAACGTCCATATACACCTAATGAAATAATGCAATCGTACAGCTACAAGTTTAGCCACGAGCCCACGACATTACTGCATAAGTGCGTTTTAATTGCAATTTTTTCAACAATAAGACATTACAATTTTTAATAATATTTGATCTCGATGAAAGAACGAGAAATCAATGATGGTACGGTAAATATTTTCGTAGGCATTCGTAGAACAAATGAAACACAAATACAGTGAAAACTCTTTACAGCGATAAACTCTATGCAACGCAAACATTAGATAACAACGGTTGGTTTCTACATGGGCGCGTATCGTACGCGCGCGTTTTTAGTTTACACTGATCGAGTTCATACGCGCCACACCGGCGAGGGAAACGCGCGCATGTATTTAACCTATGTAACCGAAAACGCGCGCGTACGATACGCGCCCATGTGAAGCGGACCCGAGGTCACATAACCCATTAGTCGATCCATTCTCTATAACGTATAGTCTGTACTCTGTCTGTAACGAAACAATGTTGTATGTTTCATAGCACAATTTACTTGTCAAGTATTATAAATTATAGAAATAATCGGCAAAAATGCGGCCATTTCCAAGAACTATTGCATTCTTTCGTTATCTACTTTTAATATCGTAACAATATCATTATTATCGATACCGAATATATTCATTTTACCGTCGACGTAATTTCTAACAAACATTTTGTTTGTTTTCTTAAACCCTGTCTACTACGAAAATTCTCTCCGACGAAAGAAACCCGTCGGTCTCTTCAGATTCGCCATAAAGAGTTTTCACTGTATGAACAAAACAAAAAAAAAAAAACAAAAAAACGAACGAATAAATAACCTTCTAGTCACAGGGATCCCCCAACAAGTCGTTTTTCGTAATATTATTTTTGTGATATTTAAACGTGTTCTCCCGAGTACCCGTGGCTACAGAACTCGCATCGATTACGTAACATGACTGATCTATACGCGTATAAACGCATAACGTACCCGTATACCTATTGTGGTATGCGAAATTATGCATAATAGCAATATGTGGTTTAGATGTGTTATTTTTTTTTTTTGAAGTTAAACTTCTTTACGCAGGGTAGTGAGGAAAAAAAAAGCGAACGGGCGGCCGTACGAACGCAAACACGGACATGTCGTTGTGCGCAGCCGCGGATTGTCGTAGCTGTATTTTGTAAACATGGGTTGTGTCGTTAAGCGACAGTAATTTTGGTTGGGTTATTAAACAAAGAATACTCAACAATAATATTAATGAGATAAATATTTAGATAAAAACGGAATGATCGTCCGAGATGATTTCATACGGTCGTCGGGGCGGCGGTGCGAAGCGTATCAGTACGTCATATACATAATATCACATAATAATAATAATATTACGTATTATAATTTCTTTTCTTTCTCTATTATCCTCATTACCCCATTCTATCCATGCCTTACTTTCTTTTTCACTCACTCAGTGAGTACCGTTCAAAAGAAGTTTAACTTCCCGCGCGCGTACTGGTAACACACACACACACATACACGAGTTTTTTTTTTTGTTATCGCCCGTGGTAATGAACAGAAGAACGCGTTTTCGTTGGAATCTCGTCGTACGCAGGTATGTATACAGAATGCAACCGTACACAGTTTTGACGAGTCGACGGGCGCCTGCATAAGATATTCTAGAACACGGCGCATATATACGCGTATACACACATCGATACGGTATATGTTGTACGCAGGTGCCTGGACACAGTGTACAAGGTAAAATCTGACCCTCCAAAAACACCGTACACATCGGAGTAGTCCGAAATGAATGTTTTTGGGAAACTAGCGTTGACGATGTTCTTTTACCTTGTTTTTCTATCGAATGGGTAATGGATTTACCCAAGTGGGCCGTCGTTTAAGTGACGGCGCGAAGAAGAGCTGGCATTCCTCGGAGCACCTGCGCGCCACGCCGGCGCCGAATCCTGTTGCTGTACGCATACATACACACACACACACACACACACACACACTCAAAGCCTGTGTACGTTTACTGCGCCTACTGCCGCGGTTATACGCATATGTTTATACCGACACGTCTCGATCAACGCGTAGAGCCGACGCCAGTCGCGTTATTTACATATCTGTGGACACTGACGCCGCGGGCACGGCAACGGGTCGACGGTCGCGCGGGGTAGTAACGCGACCGGTTTCCAAGCAAAACTCATTATATCTTACGTTGGGGTGTGTCTCCGGGTGTCGGCTCGACGCCAACGTCCTGCGGATAATCGGCGTCTACCTCCGCTGTCGTCCCCCTCGCACTTGCCCGCACATTTCGTATAACATTGTGACGTAACACAGTGAACGGACAAAAAAAACCGATGTCTCGGGTGTCCCTATGGGGTGGGTACAGTTTGTCGTGTATACAAATGACCTGGGACGTCGGACGTGCTCGTGCGGTCCGCCCGCGACGTGTACGGCGGCCTGTTGTATTGTGCTGGTGTGCGTTGTCCGACGGCCGGAATTCGACCGGAAAAACCGTTCAAACCGTTCGAAATAAACGCGGTCTAAAACAATACCGTACACCGCAATTAGCTCACGTACCGTTCGATATCGGCGTTTGTGGCCTTGTGCTTTTTCTCCATTTTATACGTATCGGCAAAATTACTATCGGCAACAACGAAAATATGTGTCGACGATTTTTTTTTTCACAGCTATATCACACTCGATGATACAGGTGACGGTTTTCTCCGGTATTACGCGTGCGGACCGAGTTATTTGTCAAAAATCGATAGGGATTCATTAATTTCTCAGCCCAATTCGAAGACATCGACACCGCGGGTCAATATTGTCGTATTTTTATGACGAACATTTAATACGATAAAGGCGGTTGTACAGAAATATTTATACGTACAATGTTTGGTACAACGTTCGCTCTAAGCGCGTTTTTCAAAGATTAACAATTAATGTCAACACCACAACACCTGTTGAACGATTTTTATTTTCCGTCGTTTCGCGGACACGTTTGACATTTTAATTTGTGTAACGACATTTATTCTTACTTCTTAGTGATCTGGTCGATAAGGATGAACCTGTAGCAGGTAATGATTTTGTTCATTACATATGATTAATATAAATTCCATAGTACATATTTTTGCTTTGTTCGTATAGCAATACGTTTGGGGCCGTTTGAACCACACAATAAATTTACATGTTATATTAATTTAATTTATTTTTATTTAAAAAAGTATACGAATAGTTTGATATTACCTATAACGATTAACACTGATATATAATTTTGTCTAGTAAAGAATACGAATAGGTAATGAAATCTTAATAGCGTTTGATTATTTATATTGAACAATAGGTATGTATAATTCCTACTAACTATACATTTCTCGTAACCGTATTATTTTTTAGTTTTTTGATAGTTTTACAGAAATTCTGTTTTAATTAAACGTCGCGTCGTATAATTCAATTAGCGATTTTACAGATTACTGTTTTAATTTAATTATAATTTTAACTTACTAAGGAGGTGTGTATGCGTAAACGTATAGTGCATAGTGATGATAAGAAAATATGATACACTGTGCAAATTTTAGCTGTGTGATTAAAGAATGATAACAATAAAAAACATTGCATAATATTGTATAACAATCGAAATATCGAATTGATTGTTTGAGATATTCAATGCAAATATTTATTCTTTTGATCTATCTACACTCGTTCTAGATCGATATAAAAGTATAATATCAGTATTGAGTATGTAATATCATGTATAGTATGCATTGAGAACTAATTGTAAGCCTTCTCTATTTTTTTAAAAGACATTTTATGTTTTATTTAATTTTAAATATTTCAAAAATGATATAAGAAATAACGCTATAGGTTAAAGGTTAAAGAATATTGCGATATTATTTATCATGCGGTTCTTAAAAAATAATAAAACCATTAAGAATTAACTTAAATTTCTCAGTAAACCATAAATGTCCTATATCTGCCACCGCAATGTGACACAAAGACATAAGAACATCGTAAACAAATATTTTGGACAACAAATTACAAAAAGATTGTTGATTATTGGATTAGCCGTGGAATAGTGAAACAATTTAGATGAATCAAATTAAAATATATTTTTTAACGTTAGGTACTTAAGGATGACAATTTTTTGAAATGCAATTTTACGGTCATGGCATGTAGTCAAAAATTTCCAAACCCTTTCTATATCATTGGCAATGACGATAGTCGATAATTTATGATAGATGGCATTCTATTATTGTAATATTTGTATACATGTGGTGAGTGTTTGCCCGACGCCGCCGCTTCTGCTCAAATGGCCAATTATATGCGCATCTACATATTATGCAGTCTAATATCGAAAATGCGGCACTAGTTAATAAAATATTAAAAGTACAGCATTTTTGCGATAAAAAAAATGATATATAATTAGTAGTATTACAATAATTTTTTGTCGCTTACAAACAAAACGTGAGACGATTTTTCTTTTATTCCAATTTGCTCGGCGCACATCATGGTAATATTTTTTTTTTACGAGTGCGCGTTTGTTAAACATTATTTGTGTATAATATGAAAAAAACCAAAAACCAATTTGTCTATGCACCAATTCGTGCGAACTTGAATTATTAAAAACTGTTAACAATATTTAGAAATTAATTAAATGCAATATAATAATATTAATAATAGTAATTTCAACTATATGAACAAACATAATATTATATAAGAACGAACGGGCCATTTTTAACTCAATACAATATACGTTTATACGACACTTGACAGAATAAAAAATAATATATTATATGATTCAATTCAGTAATATAAAAACTATTAATATTACAATAATTTTAGCGTTCTACAAAAAAAGGCTCAAATGAATAAAATAATGATTTATCAATCATTCAAATCAAATTTACACCTTATAAATAATAATATAATAATAAAAAATGTTTGTCAGCCTTTTACATTTTAACAGCTAGCACGTCTAAACAGACACAACACAAATTAACAAAAGACGGAGGGCCGGACTATACTTCATATAAATAATTTACAACCATGGTTGTTTGCAATATATTATAAAAGAAAAAGAAAAAGGAAAGGGTAATATGTTAATTTTAGCGAGTTAAAAACATTGAAGACATGAAAATACGATTTTTTTAAACGTTTAAAATTCAAGTGTTGAAAAAATGACGAATATTGCCAATAATTTTTTTATTTAAAATCGTATAAAATGTTTAATTTTTAAAGATAAGGTTTAAAAATGTAATACAAGGTTTCTTATAAATATTTTATACTGTAACCAAAATACCTATAAAAAAAAAAAATCTATAGTCAGATTTATTTTATCGACTTTTAAGGTTTAAGTTTAAATTACTGATTTGGTGCTTGTAGATGTATAGAAATCGATTTTTTGTGACAATGAACAGTGGACACTGAAGGTATAACCGATGCGATCTTATTATTGTTTAGGTATGTGAATTCGCAATTTTTCTGTTATTATTATTATTATGTTGATTTATTTGTATTGTGATGAATTTTACATATTTTCTGTAATTAGGTATTGATAATTAGTTTTAAAATTTTCATCTATCAACTGAAAGGGTTTAGCTATAGATATATAAATTATGTTAGTATATGCAATGTTTTCGCTATAATTATTATGTAATACTGGATTACTAAAGGTTGCATATATTTTTTATCGACATTTTCAGTTATTGATTAATGATTATTATTCTCATGAAAAATTGAGACGGTTGATCGTTCATGTTTTTTTTAAATTTATTTATTTTATAATTGTTACTTAGTTAAGATCAAAGTGATCACAAACAATAATATAATTCATATAATAGGTAATATATAACTCAACTGTTTTTTAAAAAATACTAAAAATTTTAAATAGAGTTAAGTTTGAGTTAGTTTGTTATGCTTTTTTTTTAAAATACTGTTTCTAATGCATAGAAACCACAATCTCCGTTATATTAATTTGTATTATACATATTATTATATGCTATTGAAAGAGGGTCGTTTTTTCGTCGTTTTTCGTGAATTTAGAGTTTTAGACCAATAAGTTGAAATATAAATATAATTCATTTGTTACTATAGTAATTAAACAATACAAATAAATCAAAAATCCATTTCCTACATAACCTAGAAAAGAGAATAAGGAATTCAAATATGGTTTTAAAATTGAACTTTTGGTACTGGCTATTTTTCTTCTGCTTTTTGAAATTTTAATGTAAAAACTTTTTTATTGTAAAATTTAGTGACGCGAGACTGCGCGTATGTACCTTACTGATTACCAAGAATGTTAGCCGCAGTTCACTTTTAATATTACATAAAGCGTTCGGGAAACGCTATGGAAGTAAATGTAACTAAGTCTAATTTTTTTTTACATTTCATTGAAAGTGTTCTTTAGTCGAAAACTCTACTCGAAGTTTATAATAAAAAAAAAACAATATAGTTTAATAAGCATTTAATGTCTAAATGTTGACGAGTAAAATAACAATTTTTTATCATACAATTTTCTTATTTTGTTGTGAATAAATAATGAAGCGACCAATGTATACGCGAGTGGATACTAAAAAACGCACAGGTCGATGATTTTTTTGGAAAGGCGTTTTATGCTATTTTTTTGGAGATCAAATCGTCCCCAGTATGTTATACATTCATCGAAAATAATTTTTACAGTTATTAGTATAATTAAATATTGTTTTAGTGTAAATAGTACATTGATGAGAATTTTATTTTATCTCGATTTTTTGTACATTTTTTATTTACTTATTCAGTGATGATATTTATAATGCTATACCTATAATTTAATATTTAATAAGACTGATAGGATTTTTATTAAAATATTACAATGTAAATCTATAGCTTATTTGTAAAAGGCGGTTCACGTGCAATGTAAATATATAGTTTATTTATAAAAGGTGGTTCACATTCTTATAAGATTTTTCTTTATGTAAAAGTGTAATAGTTGTGAGAATAGATTATTTAATATTACGTATAAACTATAACATTATTATATTATAAAAACTGTGTAATGGAGACCCTGAATAAAACGGAAAACTATCTAATACCGATTTTTTCTATAGTCTCGGCCGGCGTTCGTCATAACCGCACATTTTACATCGTTCAATGCCGCACGTATTTATTCTGTTGTTAAAAATGGAAAGGTCGATAGTTCAAAACCGCACACATTTAATTCACAGTTAAAATAATCGAATTGCACTTATTTTAGTCGAATTTCACTTGGGTTTAAAAAAGGTAATAGTCGAACTGCACTCGGGTAAAAAGCAGGTAGAGGTAGTGGTCGACTGCACTTGTGCTTTAAAAGTATTTCAGTAAAATTATCATGCATATAAATGATTTAAATCATTTTCCTATGTAAATTAAGTAGTTCTTCATGGTTTTGTTTAAACACACCAAAAAATAACTGTAGAACATTCGTCTAGATATAGTTTTAAAGACAACGCCTTTTAACACCATCATTTACATTTTTTTTTTTTTTTTTTGTAAAATGTATTTTTGATACACAATTAAGTCACAGCCTCATTCACTTTAATAATTTTACAATAATTTCATCATATTTACACAGCGATATAAAAGTGTGTGCTAATTGTAGTTTATATATAGGTCTAAATAGCATATAGCGTATAAAATATAAGTATTAATCTTATATTTGTATTGATTACAATTTATTATCCAGTTAGGTTAGACTTTTTGTCGATTTTTGGGCGACAATAATTATCTGCGTTATCTAAATAGCATTAACGAATTAATATATAATGTTATTAAATAGATAGCCCGTAGCGTTACACGTTCGACTCATAACAAATTCCCACGTTTTTTCTATTTTAACACTTTTTTTGAACGAGCGCAGTTCAACCACTACCTGATTTTTACCCGAGTGCAGTTTGACCATTACCTTTTTTTCTATCTAAGCGCAATTCGACTATTTTTTTGTAGGTAATAAGTACAATTCGATTATCTCGTAAACGATATAATATTATTTTATACGTTATTAATATATATCAATGTGTATGGTATTAAACGGTTTGATTTTGGGTAAATCTGAGTGATTCAGGAATATAAGTGTGCGGTTTTGAACGAAGACCATTTTTTGAAAGTGTGTGGTTATGAACGACACCCGGTCCCGGCATATTCTTAAAGTTTTATATAGACATTAAACCTTAATAAAACGGAACGGTTTTGTTGGTCCTATGCGAGTAAAATCCTCGCATTTGGTTATATAACCTACTTTAAACTGTTTGTAAAATAGCAGGAAATATTAAATTAGTGATATTACTTATATACATGAATAAATATTTTGATAACTTAATCTTTATTTTTTTTGAATTTATTTGTTTAATAGTAATAGAAACTGACATCGGTTGGACATAATAAAATATGTTAATGCAATTTCATTTCCAAATTTATTAACTCATTGGTCTGCCACTAAGCAGTACAGGTTGAATAATACAAAAGAAACGAATTCAACGGTAGAAATATTAAAGGAATGGAAAAATTATTTTGATCTATTAGGTTATAAACTTGTGAGTTAAAAATATTTATTAAAAATATTTAAATTTTTAAAATTTATTGTATTTTATGATTTAGGTTGATATTGATTTCAATGGATTGCATCAATCGTCAATTATTCCAGATTTATGTGAAGAATTTACAAAATCGTACAATAATATTCTACAAATAGTAGAACAATACATAAAAGATGATGATGGTAAATTGTTGCTTCAACAACTCAAAACAACAGATGATATTACACAAACTAATACAAATACTCAATTGTATTATATCATTCTATAAATTAATTCAAACTGTTAGTTTTTATTTAGATAGTAAAGACTGTACACTTTTTCATTGTTCATTGTTTGTACCAACATCACGTAAAGTTACAAAAGATGACAGTGGAAAGTATAATGTGACTAAATACTCTAAAAAGGATTTACAAAACAGTTTTATTTATTCACTATTTATTAGGTTTAAAAAATAAAAATTTATCAATACAGCCTTTTATCATAGTAATTGATACACCACTAAAACCCGATCAAATTTTAATCTACTTTAATTCAATAAAATATAAAGTTTTTATATTGCCCGTGCAATTGATAAATTTAATGTTTTCAAATTCTTCATTTGTTTAACTTGCAATATCTTTTGTAATCATGTGCAGTTTGGATGTTTATACAACAAATATTTTTATAATATATCTACTAAATATGATACATCACACCAATTAGTAACTCAAGTGTTGCACTGTTTAAATATAATAAAATAATTCAATCATATTATATTCATTAAATCTAATAGGTGTATTAGAGTAATTTTATGTATGTATTATATTATTTAGGTAATTAATATTTTTATCTATAATTTTGTTTAAAATGCATTATATTTAGGTGCCTAATATCTATCTAAAGTATTACATTATTTTGTTTATAATCTTTTTTTTTATAAAATTTCTTAAGATTTTTCATCTTAAAACATCTTCCATCTTTTTTTTAAGTTTTGAATTATTATAATTATCTGTAATTGGACAATCTATATTACTATATCATAATGAATAATTTTACATTAATATGTAAACACATTTACTGGTTACCTATATATGAAAATATCCTGGTTTCATCTCATAACCAATATGTAATATGTTATTAGTTTTATAACTTTAATATTATATAAAATAAAATATATTTTTTTTTTTTTTTTTAGTTACCTGACTTCTACCGTGTAAGAACTAATATACGTACCTTTTTTCGTGTAGGAACTTACATACATAGGTGTGCGTACGGAGTGTTCCGGATGTGCCTGCAGGGCACTCCCCGACATATAATTGGGGCCCTAAAATTTAAGTCCTATAGCATATATATATATGGGTCTGTATTTTAACTAATGCTATTAGAATAAAAATGGTATTTTTTCTAAAATATGTGGTAATAAAAAATTATGTTTCGAGATAAAAAAAATAATACAACGTAAAATATTTTAAATTTTCGTGGTAAAACTTATTATGATTATGTCATTGACTACAAAAGTAAAAAATAATAAACAAATATTGCAATTTTATTATCTTGAAAATAGATTTTAGATCCATAACTATCTAATGAAATATTGTATAACTTGGTACTAATGGTACTAGTAATACCACTGATTAATATGTGATATAATATAAGTAATGTTTATTCGTGCATTATAATTTATTAAAATATGTACATGTCTTGTTAAGAAAGGGTCCGAAAAAATTGTTGGCACCCTCGAAATTTAGGTCTGAGGACGCCTATACTTATACATTATATATGTAGGAATTAACGTATATGTAATTATTTACCTGTTACTCTCGTGTAGGAACTTACGATTTCCCATTTTCCCATAAACTTAAAGCCCATATTACACCATTGATATATATAATATGGTATACCTTTATAGTTTATAGTATATATTTTCAATTATTTATCTTAAGTCAGTGATGTTTACGTTGAGCGAATCATGTCTGTTGGCCAATAACTCTAAATTATTTTATTATATATTATAATTATATTGCTATTAGTAATACGATAGGTATAACTATTTTTTAACAAAAATAAAATCACATCTAATAATATTATAAATATAATATATTATAATTTATCATTGTTATTTCATATTATATTTCTAGTTGTTATTAACTTTTAAATTGGTAGTAATGTACCTACTACCGACCTTAGGCACACCGTATATTTACACCGATTATGGGTTTATGGCTTGTGGTATGATTACTAATCTATATTTAAACAATGTAGTTTGTAAATATACTTCATATTATAAATATTTTAAAAATTTCAGCTTGTACCTAATGTAAATAATAGTATACACATGCAGTAGTGATTAGTGAACATACATTTAAAGTCCCTATCAATAAATCTTTGGAATTCTATATATAATAACTAAACTCATTATTTAAGATCTAAATACCTAATTTGGTCAAAATTTACTTCAATTCCATAAAAATTAAAAAATTTTGCTTTTATGATTTTAAAGTTTTTTATCTATACAAAAAAAAATGGGAAGCTGTGGGTACTGCTCTGTATAGTAGATCAGGGGGTATATCCCAAGTGCGTCCCGTTTTTTATTTTCAAACTTTTTAATATAGAATTTTAGATTGTTTATGTTGAAATTTTGTTTTAGGCGTAATAGTTGGTCCGTGCCCATTCAAATTTACAACTATAATAATTTATATATGTGCTTAATTTTTACAACTATGATTGTGGAGCACTGGAAATGGTGGAGAAATTGCATTTAATTTTAACTTCGATAATAATTGCAGTGTACCTCTAAATTAATTGAAAAATGTGACCTTTTTTCTTGGGATGCACTCGGGTGATACCTTATTTAGGACGCACTTGGAACATTAAAAAAGGTAATTTCGGGACGAACTCGAGAAATTTACAATATTTTTTTTATAGAGGTATTATCTTTTTATCGCATACACGAATTCCAATAGTCTTATTTGTAAAGAAATCCATTAAAAACAAGTAGATCATTATTTCGTTATTTTTTATACATTCCAACGACATTTATATTCGTTATAGTTTTGTAAGTATCTCGACAATATATATATATATATATATATAAATATTGTCATGATACCAATAATATCATAGGATAAAATAATAATGCTATAGTTTATAACATTATAAGTAATATTAAATATTCTATTCTCACAACTAATAAAAAAAAATCTTATAAGAATGTGAAACGCCTTTTACAAATACTATATATTTACATTGTATGAGAACCACCTTTTACAAATAAGCTATATATTTACTTTGTAATATTTTAATCAAAATCCTATCTGTCTTATTAAATATTAAATTATTTGAAACATTAGAAATATCATCACTGAATAAGTAAATAACAAATGTACAAAGTATCGAGATAAAATATAATTCACATCAATGTACTATTTACACTAAAACAATTTTTAATTATACTAATAACTGTACAAATTGTTTTCAATAAATGTGTAACATACTAGGGACGCTTTGACCTCCAAGAAATAGCATAAAATCGCCTCTCCAAAAAAACATTTTTAGTATCTACTCGCGTATTCATACGTGATAGGTGTATAATGTATATACTGTGATTGTGATGGTGAATTTTCATTAAAAATACTCATTTCCGTGTGGATCACTTGTTGCTATTTTTCATATGGTAATGTATGTTAAGCTATTTAATAAGATCGATTTTATTACGCTATAAAAATTATATTATTTATTAAGATATTAGAACTTAAAATTACATTCATGATTGTATAGTTTAAGACCGATAGTATTTGTTCACTATGTTAAGGGCCGATTTCACCAAAAATGCAATTAACGCGATTACAGTAATCACGATTAAAAATTTATCGTGATTAATCTAAAAGTTTATTATTATAGAAAATGTATGTGGTAATATTAATATTTATCAATTAGTTGAATTAATTATTCGTATATATTACATATTACATACATAAATTTTTTATTAATGGTTAATTGGCCCGGATAATCAACTCTAAGTTTTTGAATACATTTTGTTATAATAATTAAATATGAATTATAATAAATGGAATGTTTCCAGCTGACATATTGACTCAACCTACCGTATTACCATTAGTAAAATTAATTACCTTAATAGCTTAACCAGAAAAAAAAAAATTCATGAAATAAACTTATAATGATATACTTACGGTAGAATAGTTAATATTTCGCATTTATTCTTATTGATATGTATTGTTATACTCGTATATAATATACATTGTTCGCATATAAATTATACATATTTTATTTTTATTTTTGAATAAAATAAATATGTTGACAAAAATATTATGTTACCATACAAATAATATAAAATATAAATAATACAAATAATCGATATCAATGAAAATCTGTAGGTTAAGTATTATATAATATAATAGCTTCTAGTTGAGCGGTGATTGCGATATAAACAGAAATTCGATAAATAAAAATAATTGTGATTTTGAAGTCGTTAATTTTTATTTTTACATTTCATTAGTGCTGTTACATGGATCCTTAATGTAATAATATAAATTCTAATAAATTAATAAAAATATAAAATTAAAATTAAAATGCCTTAGAGAAGGTGTGTATTTATTATTTACTCCCAACTTAAAAGTAGAATTTTCGTTAGTCCAGTTTTTATTATTTGTTTTAAATATAGGCAACAGACTGTTTGTATAATATTGAATTTTGTTGTTAAAATAATTTTACCATTTTATAGTCGGTAAAACTAAAAACAATAAATTAATTTTCGGACGGTCACCCATCGATAAAAATTTTACGAGTATTTTATAATGATTAACCTTTAAAACGATAATGTTATTTTAGATAAATGTATACGTTATTAATATAATTTATACGTCAATGTGTGTGGTTTTGAACGATGACCTTTTTTTCCGTCTTAAAAGTACGTAACATATCAAATTTACCTGCAGCAGATCACGTTTAGCTTCATTAGTTTAAAAGTTAGAGTGAAATAGCGAATTAACCTATTATGAAAGTTGATGGTATGAACATTATCTGTGTTTGAATGTTATTTTTTTACGATTATTATGTTTTTAAGTGAGATGAGCATTTTTAATTTACGCTATGTTATATACGCATAACTTGCTAAAAAATTGAACTATAAAAGTAAGATAATGTTTTTACCATCAAGTTTCATAAAGGGTCCTTTCACTCTAATTTTTAAACTAACGGTGCTTAAACGTGATCCGCTGAGCGTAAATTTGCTATGTTGCGTACTTGTAAGACGGAGACAACACTGCGGGTGTTGTGGCCTCTTAAACTTTAATTCGTATGCCGTCTATCGGCCTGTTTGCCTCCAATAACGAGATCTAAATATAAACCAAATAATGCATTGAAATGTTGCTGTATAGAGAGCAATGGACTTGGTAAAAATAAAAACAATCCCAAATTTATCATTAAATTTTCTCAATTAAAATATATAATATAAAAATGTATTAAATTGTCTTAAAAATGTAAGCAAGTAATATTATTAAGTTATTTAAATTTTGTTTTTAAAATGAGGTAAATTTTTTTGGTACAATTGTTTTGTATACTTCATACGAATATTTTTAGCGAGTACACGAGTACGTATAATATATGATTTCGGTATTTTCGATATTATCAATATATCTTATATTTTTGGTGTACATTATACATTTTAAATTTAAAAATACGATATACCGTCGATATACAGTGCTCGATAGTAATATCGTACGTCCTACATGTTAGGTAAAAAATAAAAAAAAATAATACGTAACAATCAACATGCATAATTTATTCAATATACTAAATAGATAACAAAATTAATAATTGTTGTTTTTGAAATAAAAAATCGTAAAATAAATTCGTGTACTTATACTAGAGACTTAGAGGAACTCAAGTTGGTATACGTATACCGGTATTACCAAAGCAGTTTGGAAATTTAGCTGTTTGTAAATTTTTTTTTGACGGGAGCCGTTTTGGAATAAGCAAACAATGGACGGGAGCCGTTTGGGATGCGCCGATATTAAGTATAGTAATATTTGTTATACTTATAGTCCGTTCATACACACTACAATGCTATTTACAATATTTTGTTTAGATAATCTGAACAATATGAATAACACTGCAGACTATTATACTATAATGATAATTTCTGGATTTTCAAAAATTTTATAGACATTCCTTTGTTTGTTCTATATTTATAATTCTCTATTGTTCCTCTTTTTATATTTTTATTCGTAAATTATTTTTTTGTTCTCGGGGTGGAGGTTTACCACTTGTATCTACACAACTGCAAGTCTAAAAATACTAATATAATTTAATTTTTATCTTTTTTAGTGTATGGTATTAAATTACTGTAATGTACGCAAATGGATATTTGAAGCATGAGTTAAATTAAACATAAATAAAAAAATGTCTGTGACATTATTTTAGGATAATATTGCGTAAAAGAGAAAACATTTTTTATTATAGATTATATATGAACGATACAATACGAAATTATATGTGTAGTATTTTGAATCTCATCTTCCTATAGATGAATATTTTAAAAAAAAAGATAGGTAAAATTAATATATTGTTATTCTTGTTTATATGCTTGAAGTCTACTTAATATCATAAACGTATATATAGAGAGCGTTTATTATACTAATTTTGTTTATTCACATATATTTCTTATGAAAGGTTAGTAAATTTAGTATCACCACGAAACAATAGAACGTGAAAAAATTAAGAAAGTTTAGACAGTAAAAAGTAAAAAAAAAATCTTTTATTAAAATATTATAATAAATAATAAGATGCTCCGTCGTGCCTGTATGTGTTTGTTTGGTTGATTAGTGGGTGGGTAGAAGGGATGGCAAACTGGTGGGTAGACGGTAGTGCAGTTCACCCAATAGGATTGTCGTTCGTTCGATACTCGGCAATGCGAACCACTTTCATAACCACCAACATCAGTTAGTCGATATCTATTCTACGCGCCTCTACCACTATCAGCCACAAATTCGGATAATGTACTACGGATTGTAAAAGGGCACGCCGTCGGTCTTTCCGACTTGTCATACTAACGCATCGTCAAACAGTAGTGATTAAAATATCACTGGATAAGTATTTTGACGTTAAATGATTCAATCGTATGATAGCCGTTGGAGGGTGAGAATCTGATTATTTAACAAAACATCTTATCGGTGAGTACCAAATGTTCACTTGAAACAAATGAATATGATTTTACTAATAAGTTATATAACGTTATGTTATTCTTCGCTCGTTGGGTTAAATGAACTACATACGTGACATAGTTTATTATTTCAATTTTTTCCTTCTTCGTACTACAGTATATATATTATGTATTTACTTAAACTTGCTCGAGTTAATGTGTGATAGGTGATTAGTCATGACCTACCGGAATCGGAATGATTATCCGTTGTGTATAGCTAATTCGAACGGTTTGGAACTCGCTGGGGTTTGTGGACCAGTATAGCTTTAGCTATCTGACCATTGAGTTTAAAAGGGACTGGAGGTCAACCTACTATAATAAATATAATGGGGCTAGGTCATTTTTATAACGAGTATATCTTAGGCTTTAGTTGATAGATAAATCATACCGTATAAATCTATGAAGCATTATTTCCATACACAATTGTTTGTTTCTAAAAATGCATTATAGGTTCTCACGAGCTATATTGGACTTAGCATAAATGTAATTTTCATTTTAAAATTTTGTAATTTCAAATACCTACCTAATTTTAATTTTTATATTATGTCACGAAATAATTAATTTTACTACTTTTATTTGATATTTATATTTATAAAAAATTTTTTTTTTGTAATTTTCAATATACTAATACTTACATTTTTTTAATATTTACATTTTTGGATTTTTTATTCCATATTTTCAGAAAAATTGATACATCCAATGTACATATATTGATTTTTTTATTACAATAAAATCCGTTCCCTAGTTATAAATGATTATTAGTGTGAGTGAAATGTAATACAGGTACCGGCCGGAGCCGCAGACGGATGCCACTACACGTACGCGAATACACATGTCAATAATAATACGATAACAATAAAAATTCACAAATTTTACGACAACTTACTTATTGATTTGACAAAATTAAAGTTAGTCAACATTGTCCGATCTTGATTTTAAAAAAGATATTTAAATTCAGTAGAAAAATGTATGTAGATCGTATGATAATCTTAATTATGATTCGAAAAATTTATATTATCAAGTTTTTATTAATATTTTATTATAATACAAGATTTAATTTTTAATAATTACTGATCTATAGACAATTTTCTGCCTAGTGAAATTTTTTTTTTCTGAACCAATATCGGACATTTTAAATTAACTTTGATTTTATCAAAATTTAAAGTCTTTTGAAAAGAATAAAGTTAACAAAATAACGAAAATTAAACAAGTAGATATATAATCACTATAGCGCGGGCTTATAAAAAAATATTTTTTGAACATTTAATTAACATACTATACTTAAAAAAATTACGGAACTCTACTATAGATACTTATCTACTTTTCGTTACTTTCATCATCTTATTGATTATTAATCTAATATATTATAAGGTCATATTTGGGAAAACCGTTTATACCTACATTCTACATGTATATCTATTAATTTATTTTGATAGTAATCGAAACTATAAAAATATAATAGGTACTTTTTCTTTATATTATAATGGACATTTCAAAAATGTCTAATAAACAAAAAAATTATCCAAGTGAAAAAATGAAATATGCAATTAAAATTGTAAATCCCTTAAAATAGAAAAATGTCGAAATATGCAAAAAAATGCACTAAAAATGTTTCATTATTTAAATCGTTATGTCATGAAACAAATTTTGTACTCACTTAATATATCATGATATACGATCAACCAGAATAAATATGCAAATTTCATACAAATCCGCACTCTATAGTAATAACTAATAAACCTACATATTAATATATGTATTTATTAGTTATTAATTACACATTTTGTAAAATGATTTCAGTTTAAAATTGGTAGAATGAGTTTCTCGATATTCATAAAACTGTTGATTTGTTTGTTGGTATTCTTACCATCGTGCTGTAAAGGATTTAATGATCCTTGTAAGACTCAAGATCATCACGTTCTTAAATTGTGTGAAACAGGTATATATAATAATTTAAGCTTTAATTTTGATTTTACCTTTACAAATTGGTTACAACGATATTTATAGTTTCAGCGAAAAAATATAAAAACTGGTACAGAAATCTCAAAATCTACGAAATAGAAGAAGAAATCCATAAAAATGTCGAAAGAATTCAACAAATTCGTCTTGCTGAGGATACTTTAATACCGGAAATTAATGATCATTTGAAAATTGAAAGCAGTCCAATTCGTGGACAACTGATCGATTCTCAGCCTTCCAAAGACGGAATTTCAGGATATCGGAATGCTGAACTTCTAATTGCGGTTACACGCAGTATAAAGAATACACATTGTATAAAGTAAAAAACAAAATAAATATCTTAATGACAAAACAATAAAATAATAAATATTTAATTATAATATATGCATAAACTAAATTATAATTTCAGGCACGGGATTAGTGACAGACAGTGTGCCAGAGATTTATCGAACGTGAATCTAAAAAAGACATCTCTGAGTGAAATGTGTTTTTCTGAGTATTACAACCTAACCGAGTGCACCGGGAGGAACTTGACGTTTCGTAGTGCTGATGGTTCTTGTAACAACTTAAGACGCACCTACTTGGGAAAGGCAACCACAGCTTATAAGCGTTTGATGTTTCCAGCTTACACAGATGGTAATATGTCTTAATTGTTTTTATTTTACTCGTAAACTTGTAATCTTTATATGTATATAATTTTTCTATTAAAAATTTAAGGTCTTCATCTAGCGCTTGTTCTTCAAGCACGTACTATGTGCTGTAAATACATACCTGTATCACGTATCATAATTTACATTCATGCGGACCTAATGCTATTGTTTAATCGATTGTTCATACAGGTATTAAAGATATTTCGGAAGAACTGCCCAATCCTAGAAAAATTAGTATGGGTCTTGTCGGCCACGAGCAGTCAGCTGACGACTTAAAATCAATGGCAATGGCGTATTGGGGGATTTTCATTGGCCACGATCTATCACGCACGGCAGTTTCTAGCATGGGTAGGATAAAACACACACACACACACACACACACACTGATTGTAATTATTGAATTATTGTATGCGTATGTATACGAAATCCATAGGGACTAATAACACATTCGTGAGATGTTGCAATAACAACGGATCGCTGCATATTAAAGTGAATGAATACGTTAAGTCGTGCAATCCCATAACTATCCCGGATGATGACGAATTTTATAGACCAAAATTGCAATCGTGCATGAACTACGTGCGTTCAGTGCCGGCGATGCGTCCGGATTGCACATTTGGACCCATGGAACAAGTAACAGTCTTCAGCCATATTATATAATAACCGTATCGATAAAATTTTATATTTTTATTATAAAATTAAAATTAGGTAAATAATTACACGCAATGAAGCTAATTTGAATAAGGACTTTGATGGTGGCTAGAATAGACCAAGTCCCAAGTCCCTTTAAAAACGTATACATCATAAAATCATGTATTTTAAGTAAATAATAATAACATTTTTTTTTTTATTTCGCAGTTCTGAAATTATTTGCGTAATAGTATTGTTGTATTAAAGTTACATTGTAACGTCAGTTATTAATAAAACGTTATAATAATAGTATTCTAATAAATGTTAAATAATATTAATTTTGCGTAAATTCATAAAAATAATAAATAAATAATGAAAAATATAATAAATTAAAATAATAGCTTGTAAATATTACTTATGGTTATGATATA
This sequence comes from Rhopalosiphum maidis, assembly GCF_003676215.2. Classification (NCBI taxonomy): domain Eukaryota; kingdom Metazoa; phylum Arthropoda; class Insecta; order Hemiptera; family Aphididae; genus Rhopalosiphum; species Rhopalosiphum maidis. Next base: position 11,565,169 of record NC_040879.1, read on the forward strand.
ACTATATAAATTTAATAAATTTAAATATTTAGTTCATTTGTCAATAACCATCTCTTTATAAATAATAAGTTATCAGACAGTTATCATAGTAATTAGACGATGTATTTATATTTGGAATAATTATAATTACAATTTTAGATATATATGATATGTATTACATTTTTTGTGTAATGTGTAATAACACTATAATAACTAATAATTTTAATATAATATTTTATAGTATTGCTTTACAATACCTATACAGTTAATATTTTAGTTTCGTATTTATTTTCGTCGTAATTTTCTTAAAAACTTATCCTTATGGTCAATACATGTTGCATTATCTTTCTAATACGTGTCAGTGAATGTATACAAGTAATGATATCATAAAAGAAATTAAACTTATTATGCAGTTATTATATAGTCAATCTAATATTATTTAATAAATAAATATTTATAATATCTCCATAAACATTATATTTTTATTTTCAACTGTTATATTGGATAAAAGGTCTTGAAGTTGTTCTAAAAATCAATTATTCGGAGATCTGTAGATTGAAACAATGCAATAATGCAATAAACATTACTTGTGTAATGTAATATTTGTTTTTTAAAATTAGTTTCAATCAAACAAAACTATTAACTTCTTTATATGAAAATAACAATCGTTTATTATAAAAATTATAACTCCATTATTTTTTTTCTAGATTATTAAATAATATAGGTATGAATTAATTGATAATTATTTAAAAATAGCTACTTATTTTAGATTCAAATATACCTATCGTCATTTTTTTCGTGAAAAATTTATCGTGTGATTAGTATTAGTCTAAAAACCAAAATTACGGGATAATTTTATATATAATATATATTTATTATACGTATTCGTGCAGTCTTAGATATGATGTGATATAAATGACATTTAGGAGATCACTGAAATTTGATGAGTTATTTTTAATTTCTTTATCCTAATACATAATGTAAATAATTGTACACTTTGATTAATTTATGTTTTTTTTTTACGTTTGTGATAATAATTAAAAAAGTGAAACAGTTTACATAAAATAGAGTGCGTCGGGTGGTGCAAATATTTCTAGCAGTCGAGTGTCGAGAACTAACGGTGCAAATTCACAAAAATCATAGAAAATAACAAATTTAGAAATTCTTGTCGATTAATAATTAAAACGTTTATGTTTTGTAGATGAACCAAGCTACTCATTATTTAGACGGGTCGATGATATACGGTTCGTCGGTAGAACAGACGATGGCATTGAGGACCATGAAGGGCGGTTCATTGAACATGGAGAAGTTTGTGTTACCTATCCCGCCCGGAGAAGAGTACAAATACTCATACTTCAAGAACCAAACCGTAATAGATCCACCATTTCAAACCTTGTCTTACATGCCGGTGGGATCGGAGGCGTGTCAGTATGGCAATGGCACGTGCTACAAGGCCGGCGACACCCGGGCAAACTCACTTCCCCAACTGACGGTCTTGTACACGTTGTGGGCTAGGCAACACAACGAATTCGCGAGAGAATTAGAACGGCACAACAAGCACTGGGACGACGAACGGATTTTCCAAGAGTCCAGGAAATTGGTGGTGGCGTGCATACAGCACATCACATACAACGAGTGGCTGCCAACGCTGCTTGGCGGAAACTACACTAGTAAAAACGGGCTGGATATGGTGAACGATTGGTTCTACGATACGTACGACGAGACCGTCGACCCGGCAGTGAGCAACAGCTTCGCGACCGCGATACTGCCGTTCGCCAATTCCATGTTAAGCGACAACATCAGGTTCGTACACACCGGAATACCGGATATGATATTATTATTATTATTATTATTATTGTGATTGATGTATGGTTAGAAATGGCTATTTCGGGATGATGATTTTAAAAACAGTTCTGAACAATTGTTGTTGTTCAAAAATATTTCTTTGCGGGCATATAATATACTTAAGACTTTAGAGTGTTTACACCAATGTGAGCAATAATACGAAGTTATTTTAATTCAACCTAGTGAATCCGTTATCGGCTTTTGATTTTTAAACGGTGACCTATATATAGTTTTAAATATTTTCTTAAATTATACATATACTGCGAGTATAATATGACAATATAACGTACTGACTATTGAACGAATAAAATATAAATTATGTTATTTAAGTATCTATATTCTATAAGCATTTAATTTTAGTTAAGTTTCAAATTTACGAATGTAAGGAAGTACACATTGCCAACTAAATGCCCTCTTATCAATAATTTCTACATACAAATGTAAGGTGAAACGTAATATTATACAAAAACACTACCATCATTAGAAAAAAGTAAAAAGCACTTCTTTATTTCGTTTTAACACATTTATGTATTATTTAGAAGTAAATATAATTGTCCATCTCAAATTTGATTATTAAATACATAATAATGTATTGAGATACTACGTGTTTTGGATAAAAAAAATCATATAATTTACTATTTAGTAACATACTTATTACGATGCTAGTTCTTATTTGTGTGCGTGTTTTTGTCAAGTTTATACTCGGAAAATCGACAGATCAACGGAAGTTTTTCGCTAAAGGAACATTACAACCGGCCGATGTACATAGTGAAGAACTACACGGATGAACTCATCAGAGGACTAACTACACAGAATGCACAAAAAGTCGATATGCTGTTTACCCAAACGGTAGGTTTAAGGTTTTACGTTATCAACAAGTGTACACCAAAGCGCTCGTTTTGAAATGGTGTACGAACACGCTGTTTGCTTTAAAAAAGTGTTACATCAGTGTACACTTTTTTCACACCGACCCAAGAGCAGGTGTAGCCGGTGTAAGTGTAGATCGTTATAATTTTTCATCAGTGGACAGAAATCAGTTGTTAAAATTGAAAAATTTATTAGCTGATTAATCTTCACCAAAAACGTTTGTTTTGAACACAGATATCTGATATACAGATATCTGATCACACCTCTTACACATTACCCAGACACTACACTATTAGTGTACAATTTTTTTCCAAACAAACAAATCTGTGTTGTAATGTTTTGTAACATTAGTTACCCGTTTTAATTTTTTATAGTTAACAAATTACTTGTACAGTACACATCCAGATGATTTGTTTGGAATGGACTTTATCAGTTTGGCTATACAACGAAGCCGAGATCACGGTATTCCTAACTATAACAAATTTAGAAAATATTGTGGACTAAAAGAAATAGCAAATATACAAGATTTGTCCCAGATCATGATGGAAGGAGTGAGTAAAAAAAAAAAAAATAGAGTCATTTAGTAATACTTTATCCGCCGTACTGATTATTTTCGTTCTGTGTGTTTTTTATAGTCAGTTGATAAATTAATAAAACAATACAAAACTTGGAACCATATAGATTTATTGATTGGTGCATTGCTAGAAAAGCACGCAGAAGGCGCAATGGTTGGCCCAACAATGAGATGTATGATTAGAGATCAGTTTGTAAGAACTAGAGCTGGAGATAGATATTTTTATGACTTACCAAATGTATTCCCAGAAAGTTAGTATTACTGTATTATTTTTAACAAAATTAATTTTATTCTAAATGATCTTTTTTTTTAAATTTAAGATCAACTGGAGCAAATCAAAAGTTATAAGCTTGCCACGTTATTTTGTCACCAAGGCAATAATATAACAAGGATGCAGAATCAAGCATTTTTGATACCTTCTTCAGCTAATGAGTTGAAAAATTGTAATTTAATTAAAGACTTAGGTATCAGTCCATGGTTAGAGCTGGCTGTTAAAACGGAACAACGACCTTAAACCTAATACAAATCATTGGCATATTTATTTATAATTTATTAATTTTTAAAAACAATAATATTAGTATTTAATATTTATTAGTAAATAAGTTTATAAGTTTTATATTTAATAATCAATTAACATTAATTAACCATTAGTTCAATTTTTTTGCTTTACATAGGTATGTAATATTTTTATAATATATTTTTTTAAATATATTTAAAGAATAAATTTACAATAATTATTATTATCATATTTAATTAAAAATTACTGCTAGAAAAATGATTCTTACATAAAAATGTATTTCATTTATTTTTTTAAAGTAATGGTCAATGTGTAATCATTATTTTTGCATTTTTTACTCATAAATGCCTTTATTTTATTTTATTTTTTTGTATTTAATTATCATATTTATCATCATAGTTTTATATGCAGGGTGTACCAGGATTATTTAACGAATATAGTAACATTTGAAATGGAAGTTTATTAAATAGTCTTGTTACACCTTATATATTTATGATACAAATCAATAAAAGCTTTTAAATAAGTCTCTTTGTTGATGTTATTCTTATATTTACCTTTAATAGGTAGGTAAGCGTATCAGTTAGATGTACCTATCTATTGATAACGTTATTTAGTGTTTATCAAAGTAGGTATCTATCTATAAATTAAAATGTATTTTTGATGAATAATTAATTTAAGATTATTTGTCAATAAATGATATTTTTATACATTTTAAGTGCTATCAAGTTCATGCTTCTTTAAAATTTGAACCTTACTTATAAATTACAGTAAAGTAAATAATATTTTTATAATTTTTCAAGTTATTCATAAAAAATGAAAGGTGTTTGAGCCAATAAATATTATTTTATAAATTCTTATAATTATTTTGAGGTACAAATGTTGTCGCAGCACAAACGATTAATAGTTTTAATAAGTAACCTTTCTCCATTGGGTCTAATAGAATATCTATTTGTTATATGACATAAATATGTAATAGTAAATATTTAATAAAATGCAAATATTTGTTTCTTGGTGGACTGTATGTTTGTATAATATGATAAAAGAATCGACTGTCTTAGCCATGCCATGACAATACAATATACAGACAGCTGCTTTAGTCAAGCAATAATATTATAATGTAAATCAATTATACGTATAATTAGTCAATGAGGTTATGGTATTGTGTGGTGCCGGTATCTCTAATTAAATAATTTTAAATACAAAAAAAATAACAAGTGTAATCTCACGTATACAGTACACACACAGCAGTGTCACTAGACCACATAACTTAGAACTTACAATTCACAATGTACAGACAAATAACAGGGATGTCGCCAAGACAGGAACGCTATGCGTGATACTACTGTTATAAAGGAATCAAACACATGTTGAATTCACACACTAAGGTAAGCTAATAATTGCTGTCTGTTGACCACCCCAAAACCATTTGAACATATCCCGAACAATTATTGTTGTCCATTTTTTATTCTATCTGCAGTGAATATAAAATTGAATATATGTATATTTTTTTAATTTTTAAAATATAATGTTCCTCTATAATCTACACAAAAAAATAAACAATTAATAAATAGGTTCAAAACAAATGAGTATAATTGGTAGGATTGAAGTACAGAAACTGACCAATGACCAGTAATATGACTCTCAAGCAATAATTTTATAGGTATGTACTGCAAAAAAAAAAAAAACAAATTGTTAATTTGTTATACATGTAAGATAGAAAACTTCGATAGATGACTACATAGTACATCTCTCTCGTGCTGCAAACACTCTTAATCTATAAATTAATATTTATTTAATTGAGTGTTACATAAAATAATGAAAATTCTTGTAAGGAATTTAATATATATATAGTGTTGTAATAATATACATGTATTTATTTTTTTTGATCATATATAATTTATAATTTATTGTTTATATATACAGTGGAGCCTTGATAACTCGAATCGGTTGGAGACAAAAATAAAATTTGAGTTATCGAAAATTCGAGTTATTGAAGTTCCACTGTATTACGTGCACACTCTAGTTAATTAGTAAACTCCTTATGTATACATATATGTGTACATGCATGTAAGTACATATATGTACACAATGATTTAACTATATGGTAAATGAATTAAATTAACTTTCCCTAATCCAACTGGAGGTAAACCATATATTAGCTGAACCAAGGAATGAGAAATAGGTTTGGTATTAATTAAAAACAAAATTAATGTGTTGAAAATACTTGTATAAACATTTTTATCATTTGAAAATACAAAATACTAAACTGAATTTATATTACACCACTAGCATATGCACGACCATAGCCGGAGACAAACGCAGGGAGAATTAAGTTATTGAAATTCAGTCGATGGGTATTGTCGGTAGAATCGTTTGTTTACATAAAGATAAAAAGACATAATAATATATTTCTATGTTGTAATATAGGCATTAATGTGACTATAAAGAGTGGCTGTCATTATATCCCTCACACTTTTTTTTGTTATGTTCTCATAACATAGTAATATCAATCAATTGTATATTTTTTATACAACTACAGAGGGAAACAAATGTTATTATATGTAAGGTACTTACTTATGTTTTTTTTCACATGTATATATTTTTTTATTTGTTAAATGTTTAGATAAATATTCATATTTCATAATAATAACAATAAAAATGAATCACAAGATTAAAATCTAAAATTAGGAATGTTCATAAAATAAGTTTCTAGGTATAATAGTTTTAAGTTTACAAGAAAAATAATATAAATTGCATTGACGCTTCATTCAAAATGCATGTTTAATACTTTCAAATTTCAATGAGTGATAGTAATCCTATATATGAATATTGTAGTTGATAATTTGAATATAATATTTAAAATGAAACTTATCAATAGATAATAATTAATAATAGTGATAAATTATGAGTGATCTTATCATTATTGTTTAATGTTTATCACGAAATTTGTAAATTGTTATGGATTTAAGTTTATTCAGTATATATTGATACAAGTTGATATTTTGTGAAATATTTAACTATTGTATACTATTTACTAGGTATTAAACTCTATTTGGACTATTTAGGATTAATTAAATTACTAAGTAGTGTTATATAAGTAGTGTTATTATAATGAGTGTTAAATCATCCATTTGTTACAAGAATTGGTGGTTTATGGACTCATTTTTCTTCTTGGTGTTGTTTTTGTTCTTTCTGTGCGTTTGTTTTTAGAAATAAGGCAATGTCGCCTTTTTGTTTATATCATATTTTTTTGTGTAAATTGTGTATGACGTAGCATTTTGTACAAGAAAATATTCCTGCTATGAGTCTATGAGTGCTCCAGCCAAAAGTTTGGCCAAAATTATAACCGTTTTTAAATATAAATTCACATTTAACTTGGTAATTTTGAAAACATTAAAACAATCTTTAAAAATGATACATTCATGATAAATTATTTATCTTTTGTTGTCTGCGTATTAAGTGCTGTCGCTGTGGTAATGTGGTATACCGGTATGAAGATCAAATACATACGAGTACAGTACAAAGTGTACATATTATTGTAAACACGAATGTGTACATTATTATTATAAGTATTTTGTCGCCACCCGTCGGATTATTTCGTTATTGATCAGCTAACACAACATGGCTATTATTAATAATTCAATATTCATAATGTTGTATACATTAATACGTGGTATGCTAAATACTATATAAACGACATTTGTACGTAAGTAAATTTATGCAATACGGCCAATACGATTAAAAATGTGTATAATAATATTTTCATATTAATCTTATTGTTACTAAAGCAGTTTTTCTAGTGTAACGTGTGTATATTTTTTCTGTTTCCAAATAAAGTAAAAATAAAATAAGAAATTATTTTTTTATTTTCCTATAAATAATAATTTATTATTTCCAAGCTATACAATACCTAATATTTAATATGTATTTTAAAAATTAGAGTGTAAATTTAAATCAAGCCATGCTGTATAAAAGTTTTTGTATTTTACACATTAATATGCATATTAAAGTAATATAATCAGTATCTGATTATTATTTATTTCTGTATATTATATTTAATTAAAAATTGGTCGGTGGGCACCAAAGGCGGACATTTGATTGAATTTTTAGGAGGGATATGATGTAAAGTGATCCCTACCCCCTTTCAATATACAAGTATAACATATAACTTTAGATTTTTAGGAGACTAAGCCCTCCTAAGTCCCCCCTCCAATGTCTGCTTATGCTGGAACATAATTATTTGTTATTGATACTTGAAGAAATTCTAATTTGGACGAAATTACACGTTTTATGATAAATAATAATGATATGTTAATTATTCTGTTCTAAATCAAAAACATTAAACATGCCTCGTGGGTAAATGGGTAAATAAATGCAATATTTTCAAAAAAATATATCAATATACCGTAGCACTATAAGTAAAATAAATAATTTTAATGACTATAGAAAAAAAAATATATCATAAAATATACTTTGTAATAGACTGACAGATCGTTTCCAGCTGCAGGGTTGGGCTGGCCCACTGGCCTATTGTCCTGTAGGATAATAGACCTTTGTAGAACGAGGCCCCCTTCATCAATACCTAATCTCCAATAAGAGGAATTAATTAAAACATTGCATATTATTTGCATTTTTAAAATCTTTAATATTCTCATCCGTGATATTTGGACTTGATAATAGAGAACAATAAATCGATTGGATCCGTTCCTGGCGAAACATATTTATATCAATTTGTTTTGTTTTGATCATCTAACGGTCCGTTAGAAACAGATAAATAAAACGGATTGATCGTCAATCGTGTATTATTAAATATTATATAAAATAATATCTTGTTATTATTACCAAGTAATATAACTCTTAAGTTAACCAAAAAATAAAGTGGATTTGTGTAAAAATTCTGGTTTTTCCTTTATTTTTTTTTTGGGTTTTTCTGATTATTTTGTAAAAGTAAAATATTAGTAATTATAAACTTTTTAAAATAAAAACTAAATCCAATTTGCAATCGGAATTTACTCGAAAAGTTAAAAATTGTTCATTGTATGTGTGGCGGGTAAAGTATGAAAAGTAAACACTAGTACACTACTTGTACGTATTGGATAAAGTAAATGCTATTATATTATATTATATTTCTTAAAATATAAAAATTGAAAAAATACGCGACTTTAATATTTATAGCAATACAATGCCGGATAACTGCTTGCAATTATCTAATAGATAACGTTGAAAATTATATTGAAAATAATCTTTATTAGGTATTTACTATTTATAAAACGTTTATTCCGAACATTACTCGGGTATTTTACACATTATCTACGACTGATTGGGTAAAGTGCTTTTATAAAATGTATACGATAAAATAATGATTGTAGATAATTGCTTTTGATGAAACTCACGGAATAATATTTAGCACAGTGCCACAGTACCTACTAGTTCGTCTTGGTGCACACGTCGTGCATATAGGTTTTTAAAATGACTTCACGCGAAAGATTTCACGAGTGTTTTTATAAAAGACTTAAATAAAAAAAAAATAATAATTTAGTTTTTTTATTGGCAGTTAAGTATAATGAAATAGTTTCGGAAATTAAAAATATGAGATCAAGTGGAATAAATGTAACAAGGCATATCGGATTTTGAAAAGGTACGACCTCATTACTATTGCCACTATTGGAGAAGTAAATAAATTAATATTGCCGCTATTGGAAAGTAAAACAAACATTTTGTACTATATTACTGTGATTAATACTAATAATATTTTAGCCTATTTAATTTGTAGTAATGTGTTTTATTTGTATAATTGTAAACAAATTTTTGCAATAGAGAAAAATCTTTTGATTTTCATCAATAATAACTTTTCTGTTAGGAAAATTAAGTAGATTTAGGTTTAAAAAGTAAAAATTTCCAGTACTTGGTAATTGAAAAAAAAATATGCAACTGCTCTGCTGTACAGCACTAATACAGTAAAATAGTATAACTAATAGTATAAACTATAAATAACATACATAATCTAAGTGTTTTTAAAATGTCATTAAGTGTAAAAATGTAATAATATATTATGTCATAGTTTCAAATTATCGTGGATAATATTTTTGAATTACAACAAAATTATTAGTTTTTGTTATTCATTTAAATATAAAATCCAAACATTGAACTCAAATATTAATAATATATCTCGTAATATATATAGATATAAAAACAAATTTTTTTTAGATTTTTTAGTTGCAGCATTAACTACTTAACAGGAACTTTGTGTTACATTTTAATTTTAAAGTTAAAAATTTTATTTTATAATTTATTTTTAATACACAATATTATGAATACAAATTAATTCGCAAATGATCGTGATTTTGACTTATATTGTCAAAATTCGTACTCCAAATGCTTATAAAAATTAAATTCCACTTTTTAATTTATACATAGTCAAAACTAAAACTTATTAAGAATCTTCTTTAAATTTTCACTGTTGAATGAGTACGAAATTTTGTTTAATGGTATTAGAAAATATACTAAAAATATTTTATAAGTTTTATATAATAATTAATAGCTCAAAAAGAACCAAAATATTTTGAAAATTATGCAAAATTATGTTATTTGTAGATCTAGTAGTTCTACACTAGTTAAGAATTTTTAGCTTTAAAATCATATGCAAATGTTTGTGATTTTATTAAATTTGGTTAAAATGTTAAGTTTAAATGCTTATATAAAAATAATTCGTAACTAATGAATTTTCAATATTTTTTAATTGGCATATGAACAATTTTTGAGCCATCTTGTATTCGATTTCCTAGAAAAATCAATTTTAATTAAAGATAAATTACCGGTAAATTTACCAATTATTTTTTTACCGTAAATATTAGCATGTGACACCTCAAATTAAACGTCTTAACGAGGTAAATATTCATAGCATATCACATGTCCACAACTACTGATAGTGTATTAATATAATATATAGTATATATCTATATGTATATGCTAATAATAAATTGTATTTTATTATTAAATTATAATAGTAACTATATATATATATATATATATATATATATATATATATATATATGGGTATAACTAGAGAAAAGACAAATAAATTAAAAACTAGAATTGATTTTGATTTTTGGTGTTAATTTTATAGGTACTTACTACTTAATGAATCTGATTTAATTAATTTGCAATTTATTTTATAGGTACATTTTTAATATTTATGTACATATAAAATAATTTAAAATATAAATATAAAAGTCAATAATACACTACAAGGTACATAATATAAAATCATTAATTAAATTTATAGTACCATAAACATCCTACTATTCAGTAAAATACAAAAATAAGCGTTACAATAATTATAAGATCATGAAAGAGGCAGTGAAGAGTTCCTGTGGGTGTCCTTATGGTGATATACAAAAATTAACAAAATTTATCAAATTTACAGAATACAGTAAATTTACAAAAATTTTTCTAGGTAAATTACCCACCGAAAAAATTACGTACATTTTACATTTTTAATTTTAATATAAAAGTATCAAATATATCCAATTTACCATCAGAAACTATTCTCAATGTTGAAGATCGAACTTTTTTCTAATTTGTGGTATTGTCTACAGACTTTTCGACTTGTCTATTTTTATTTATTTTTTAGTTTTTTTGCTAAGTCAACAAATTTAAAAATTGATCGTAAGGTTCTTTATAAGTGGTTTGATAATAGTACCTACCTAGTATGAATAATACATGTATTCAGGACTCGACCCTCTCCAAAAGTCTAAAACAAAATAATTTCTATTTATAGCCAATTTAAAATGTATTATATTATAATAATAAAATAATTAAATCCCAGACTATATTATACCTAAAAAAAAACCTTAGATAAACTGGAAAAAAATTTAGTTTTTAATAAATAAAAATACATAAATCTTAATTTGTATTAATAAATAAATTATAACAGTAGTTGGACACAAATGTTCTTTCTCCCATTCCACCCATGTCCCGTAGAAACAATTTAAAAATACGCCACTGCATGTAAACACATAAATTATCAACCTTGAATAATAACTGGCGGAACACTTACCCTTATACACAATGTTATATGCTCCCCTTTGTGGATCCGTTTACTCGTTATTATACAAAAGTATTATTTCGACGATACTGCGCCTTTATGCTATATTAGTGTGCAGTGGCGGACTGGGAAAAAAACACAGCCCCGGAAAATCATAATTTTAGCGGCTCTCAGTACACTAAAGGCCCTTTATATATATATAATTATTATATACTATTGTGAACACAATTTAGCTTTTACATTTTTAAATATTTTAATTAATTGATATAAAACAAACTATTTGATATTCTATTTTTAGCTTGTTACAATAAGTTGTCAACAAGTGCGGACTGGCCGAACACAAGCCGGTCCCGCATTTTAATATAATCATAAATCTGGCTTTTTATGTTCAATAATATTACATACTCATTACTTATTAGCCATTAGGTAATATTTTAATTTATAATTTCAGAATAATATTAATAGATATATTTTTTATACGAGCAGCGGCTCACCGGGAAATTTCCGGTATCCCGGTTTTGTCTAGTCCACCACTGTTGGTGTGCGAATAATCGACGCCTTAAAGCTTTAAGTCGAATACACATTACGCGTTTTATACACTATAACGTATGCGATTTACCGCCTATAAAATTATACACACGCGTCTAAAATTTATTAGCAATAGCAATTTATACAATTATAAGGTATAGGTACTATCTACTATCTAGTTATCGTCTCGTTATACGCCTACCACACGATTATTGACATCGATCAATATATCATACACACACACACACACACACATATATATATACATTCAATATACAGAATATAAATAACTGAAAAGTTCACTGGCCACTGCGGTTAAAATTAAAATTATGGTTTTAGTTGGTAGTGATATCTCACACGTATAACATATGTAGTGTATATAATATACAAGATACCTAAAACATACATATACATAATACATTTTTCTCGCCGTTATGGAATAATTCAAAATTAAATCAGAAAAAAATCAGCATACACTTGTCTTGTAGTGAAAAATTATATCCATTATATTATTTTTTTATTTCTACATACTACTGAACAGTGTATACAATGGACGAAATTACTACGATCGTTGTACAGTGGCTTAATTGTTTCGATGATACTGCGCCTAAACATGATATGTATTATAGTTATATGGAAAAGTGCCGCAAATCAAACTGTCGTGTTTGAAGCGGCGGCCACATATACCTATTTAATTTATATGTACTTCTACCTACAATGTATTGTACACATGACACGTATCAATATTATTATTATTATTATTATTATTATTGTACGAGTGTACGTCATACATCATATTCAAATTTATTCCTATTCACCCCATCGTTAATTGCTAATTTTTCATACTTGGGACTATTGCGACACTGACTTTTATGCTCCTAAGCTTTAATCGGCATTTAGATATAAATATAATAATTTTTTTCATTTAAGTACTCACTTTTAAACATCTTGAATCAAGCACATGTAAGTAGTTGTAGGCACAATTTGATCGATTTTTTAGTTTATCCGGACATCTGGTTAAGTGTAATAAAAGCGTTTTTTTAGGCATTTTATGTCCGGAATTAAATGGACAACATACTAGTTTTCTATAATAGAACAAAATACAATTTGTACTTGTGTTCTGTGTTTCGTCTATAATTTCTGCGATGTGGAACCTGTAACTGTACAACAATAATTATAATAATCTAGACTGGCATCCCTTTGACGTATTATACCTATATATAATATATAATCAACATAGGTAACCACACATTTTACGAGATCATAATAAATAATCAATAATAATAATAATAAATCAAATATAGGAGTAACTCACCATCTCATTTAAACAGCTTTGATAGGGATTAAATTTCATACTGAAGTTCTGCAATCTATTGAATTTCGGCTCTAAGTCCACGTAATACCGAATTAAACTTGGGCAGATTAATGCACCATTGGTTAGGTTTAAATCCCAATTAAATTGTGTCGTTTGTGTCATCGATGTCGGTGTTGCGGTAATTGGCAGCGGGGGCGGGGGATGCGCTACCGGTGTATTAAATACGAATTGGTTTGTTTTCGGCGGCGGTGTCTTAGGTCCGATCGGAACGTTGTAGGCGGTTTTTACCGCGGACAACCACACTTTTGCCATATCCGGTTGATTAGGCATGTTACACGCGGACAGGTCCAGAATTTTGATCAGCTCGGCCGTTAGTAGATGTGGGTGTGCCAGCGTCTCCATCTGGTCGACCAGCACGGTACACAAGGGCACGGTTACGGTGCCTTTCCGTATAATCAAATTCCAGACGTTTTTGCTTTGTCGCTGACGCTGACGACTATCTTTAGACTTCTGGCTGTCTGGCTCCTGGCTCACTCGTGGTCCGGCGTAAGATCGGTGAGTTTGTTTGTACTCGTCTAGCTGCCTGTTGCTGTTGGCCAGTTTTCGGAGCGACCACATCACGTACCGGCCATAACGGTGTCCGCGTCACGTTCCAAGTCTAGTTGATTGTCCGCGTACGTGCACCATAGGCACCTCCGGCGTTCTTCGAGTTTGTCTTCGTGACGCAGCTCACCCTGCTCGTTGACGCAAGTTCGTTTATCGTAGTTCAATCTATCGCTGTGTTCTATTTGTTCTTGCGATGTCTATTGGGCGGCCCGACCGCCAGCTGCGGAATCCTAATGGCGTCAGTAAGTGAGTATATCGGTTTTGTACTCGTTACCCAAATCCTCTTGGTTCCTCTGTTCTGAATGCTCCAACTCAGGGACGTACACAGGGGGGTGTTTTGGGTGTTCAAACACCCCCCGAAATATTCGGTTTTTGTATGGTTATTTACTTATTCTATTTCAATGTCAATTGTCATAATTATTATTATACTTTGATAGACAGGTATGATATTACAGGGGCTAGGTAAATTTACATGCTTATCTACTATCTGTTATGAGAGAAATGTGCTTTTTTTGCTTTCAATATCTAATATTATTCACAACATTGTACATAAAAATCACAATTAATTATGTTTATAATTGGCATGGTTAAAAACGTGCTTTTTTTTGTTTTTAACATCTAATATTATTCACTACGTTGTACATACAAATCACAATTAATTAAATATATAATATGAATATACAAATTCAAGTCAATTTTTTTTTATTTATTACTATTTATTATTATGTAGGTATATGGTAAACATTTATTTGATATGTTCTTAACGAATTCAAATCTTGAAATATTTTTATTTTCATATTTCAATATTTCTTGTCTCAAAAAAAAATTTTCCATTGTTATTTTTTTCATTTTAATTATGTACTTTTTTGTTACGTATTTTTACATATGTATCTATTTGAATGTATTTAAGTAAACAAATCGATAATTGATAACCATTAATTGGCGACTAGTCACTCATATAGTACTCATTGAATGTATCGACTTTTTATTTTTAAGTAGGTACATCGTTGTTATTTATAAATTATTCTTTCGAAAAATGTTATTACTTGGGACTCAGTTTACCTAACACGTTAAAGTTTTAACACTTTGTGTTTGTGAAAAATCGGTTAAAGCAAAATAAAAATTTAATATTGACAAATTAAAATAATTAATATAATTTGAATAAAAATAAAAATACTTAAACAGGATTTATAAATATAATAAAATTATACCTGTGTATTGACGTGGGTACGTATTTATGTAACAGAACTGGCGACAAAAGATTAGATGAACTAATATTGTTAAATGTACATAGAGACATAGCCACATAGGTGTTAACTGTGAAGATATTCTTAATATAATGGTTAAAACTTCGCGAAAATTAGATTTAGTATTGTAATTTTTTTTTTAATTTGAAATTTTGTTCCAAGTTTGGCGTTGGAAGGCTCCCGGAGATAATGTCCCACGATAAAGCCGCAACTGATGTGTAGCAACTCGTGGTCCGGCTATCGTTGTTCTTCGGTCTCTTTTTTTCGTCAGCGTCGTAACTGAAACACGGTCGAAGACAAAACGCTGTATTGCAATAGCATTTTTTTCTCGTTGAAAATTAAAATTGTATTATTATTATTTCGAGTACAGTGGACCTATTTTACATACTAATAAACCAATAGATTAAAATTTTACTACCAAGGATGTATAATATTATAATAATATGTACGCCTATGGTAATATTTAATACGATATCACCTAATAATTTGATATAATATTAATGTAATCATATTACGATTTAATTTTATTTGTACAATTAATCAAGACTTAATAATATTAAACCGACACACGACAGTATTAGCAATATATAAAATGAAAACGTTAATATCAACTATTGAAATATAAATATTATTTTTATTGGCTGAAATACATCATGCATAAGGTTAGGTACTTAAACGCACATTTTGTTTTAAGAATATAAAAAAAAAAATGCATTCGTTGTGTTGAAAAAAAAAGATTAAGGAGATTTAAAAATAACATTTTACTATAACATTTCTTAAATATCAGCTATTGGTCTATTATCATTCATTCAATATTAATATTTTTAGTTGATTAACTTTGTGTAATATTGTTCATTGAAATTGAATATTAAAATGTATATAATATTTATAAATATTAATTATTATTAATTTTGAAATAAAAAAAAATATTCCTAACACATTGATAAATATATATTATGAATTATCATGATAAAATAATATTTGATTATTACAAATTTCAAATAATGGAAATAAAAAAAAAACAGGTAACTTGTAGGTTTCAATAAGTGTTTATCGTTGACGAGTACGTATTGTATGCCACTGACTATACTTAAGCACCTGTCTACACAGCCACGATCAATTTTTTTCACCAAATAATAGTATGTGCCTTTTAAAGAATACATAGTATTATAGTATATACGTCATCATTGAAAAGTCACTGTAATATATGTTTTACATTTGAATTAAATAATAGATCATTGCATATAATGAAAATTGACTTGATCGGAGACAGTTTGTTGTCATAATATATTGCCAAGTTAGGTTACCTATAAAATTGTATTATATAATAAGTAATATTTTGTTTTAAATTTATTTTTACCGAAAATATTGCAAATTATACTGTTAATTATTATAATAGTATAAATAAGTATACTATATTTTATGGGCGTATTTAGAAATTTTTTTATTACTAAATGGTTTTTCGTTAGGAGTATCTATTCGTATTATATTACAAACATACATGAATAAATACTCGACAAAAAAAAAAAAAAAAAACATGTTTTGAAACGTTTACACTGTACTATGCTATAGAATTGCACCGTTTCATATCTGTTGTATTCTGAGTTCTCCGAGTGTCGTACAACTGATCGACCGAACATTGTGCGTTTATTGCACGAATATAGACGCATAAAATTATAGTAACAGGTAAGTGCAGATTGTACCTACGCTACAAATTATTGTCGTGACGTAAAAACAAAATATAATAGTATTTTTATAACAGTACGGGATATGTAAAATAGAAGTAAAAAAATCAAAACAACCATATAGGTACAAGCAAATTGTTGGATATATTAAAAAAATAAATAATAAAAAAAGTAATAACAATAATAATATTAATATCATAATGCATGCAAATTCAAAATTATCATTTTGAATGAATCAACGCGATGTAAGTATATACGACAACGTCAACAATATTTACGGATGAATAACAGAAGCAAAAAAATTTAAAATAACCTTATGGGTACGAGCTGGATAAAATATGAAAAAAAAAAAAAATAATAAAATTGCTCGCCCGAAATACCGTATGTTATGCGATGGTGCACCGCATGCACTGAATAGTGAATTGCATGCATATTCCATCCCGCATCCGCGGTCGTTGTCCTTCCGTAGCCTTCGCCGTCACCTTGTGGCTGGTTGGCCGTGCGGTCTCACTTCTTGCAGCAGCCGTTCCATTTCTTGAGCAACCTCTGTGTTTCCGGATGCTATCTTCGCCGGCTTTTTCGTTTTGACACCCAGAGGCCATGTGTTTGGCGCGAGTGTAGTGTTCCACTGGTGCGGCGTTCGATTTGGACGGATGTGACTGCAGCGGCGCAGGCGGGGACGGCGCCATCATCGGTGGCACGTGCGGGTGCATGCAGAGCGGTTGTGAGAATCCGAATTTTACGGAAGAACTTCCGCGTCCGGCGGCGAGTTTGGCTGAACCGGACGGTCCGTCCCCGATCGTGAGATGTTTAATACGATGCGTACCTCGACAGGTGACCGGCTTATTTGAGCGCGGTCGTGGCTTCGGCTTGGGTAACGTCTGCTGCTTGGATAGTAGCGGCGGTCGCGACGACGACGGGGACGATGGCGGTGATTTCTCCAACGGCTTATCCAATAGGTCGTTAATGAGCGCCAACACGTCCGTTTGTTTTTTGGGTAGCAGTGCGGGTGGTCTAGGCAGTTGCCGCGGCCGCGAGCGCCGCAACACAGCCAATTGGTGTACCTTTCCACGTTGACGAACCGTAGGCTGTGACAAAGATAAGCCAGGAACGCGGTGTGGTTCGTTTTTCTCATCGGTAAACACCACTTGGAGTTCCGAGTTGAACCGAACGGTTTTCTATACACGGGTCCTTTTATGCAATTGTCCATAATTATATTACACTAAATTTGATAATATTATGTTTATAAAATAAACACGAGTTTTCGATAAAAGTGAAGAAAAAAATGAAAACCTAACCTAATCCTGGTATTTTTTATGCAATCGTCCATTATTATAGTACATTAAATTTGATAATATTATAATAATAGTATGTTTATAAAATAAACGCGAAGTTTCCTATAAAAGTAAAAAAAAAAAAAATCGCTCTATCTTCCCTGCTCAATCGTACCGGTACGAGTGACAACATGCAAGTCCGAAGATAACTGAACGACTAACATGCGTTAACGTTCAATAGTGTAAGATTTATCGCCTTATCGTCTGCCGGACAGAAATATTTTTTATTGGCTATAAGAAATCGATCCGATTGTACCAGGTGACAATATAAATCGACTTCTATTGCGAGCGTCGCGCAACAAGCCGATTGGTATACCTTAACACGTTGACGAACCGAAGGCTGTGCTAAAGATAGAACCGGAACGCGGTTGTGACCTTGTGGCTGGTTGGCAGAGCGGTCGCACTTCTTACAGCAGCCGTTCCGTTTCTTGCAGCGACCTTTATGTTTCCGGATGCTACCTTCGCCGGCTTTATCAATTTGGCACTCGGTGGCCGTGGTTATGCCGTCAGTACCGTTTTCCACTGCTGCAGCGTCGTTTGACGTTGACGGCTGTGGTCGTAACTTTCACTGTCATCGCCGTCATCCCCTCGTGGCTGGTTGGCCGCACGGTCACACTTTTTGCAGCGGCTGTCCCGTTGTTTGCAGCGACCTTTGGGTTTGCGGTCGCTACCCTCGTAGGCTTTATCAATTTGGCACTCAGTGGCCGTGGTTATGCCGTCAGTACCGTTTTCCACTGCTGCAGCGTCGTTTGACGTCAACGGCTGTGGTAGCCGCGGCACGGGCGTGAACGGCACCTTCCTCGGTGGCACAGGCGGGTTTACGCAGAGCGGTTTTAAAAATCCACTTCTGGTGGCGAGTTTGTCTGAACCGGACGGTTCGTCCTCGATCGTGAGATGTTTAAAACGATGCGTACCTCGACAGGTGACCGAAAACGAATTATTATTAGCGGCGGCGATGACGACGACGACGACGACGGTGTCACCGCCGACAAGGACGAAGGAGGCGATGGCTCTAACGGCTTTTCAAGGATCTCATAGATGGGGCCAACACGTCAGTTTGATTCTTAGGCGGCAGTGTGGCTGGTCTAGATCCTAGATTCTAGACTGTTGCCGCGGATGAGAGCACCGCAACAAGTCTGACTGGTACACCTTGACACGTTGACGAATAGGTACAACCCATACAGCAAAATCATATCATAAAAATATCTACTAGATATCTTGACTGTGTTGCTATCACTTATTAATATTAATTTAATATCTTCAACGTGGAGTAATTTTTAATATTCTAAGGATATTGTATAGTTGTCTTATGAACCAATTTTTCATATTAATGAGATAATAACAACACAAAACATAATAATGATGTTTTATACAACATAATATCTTTAAACATTCAAATTAAAATAATATACAAATATTATTATATTTTTATTTTGTGAATATGTAATATTGCATATTTTAATATTATACATAATAATATATTATCATAATAGTTATATTCAAATATTTATCTGATATAAAATTATTTATAATTATTAAATATCTCATCCATGCATTATTTATAATATAGCAAATATAAAAATAAAATAAAAAATGAATATATTTATAATATATTTAAACAAATATTTTGTGTATATATATTATGTATGTATTATATTATTTGTATTAGACAAGAATAAAAACATATAGAACGGGTAGTTATAAAATAAGAATAATAAATAATTAATAAATATGATTTAGATTGATTTTATTTCAACGGTACAATGTAATTATGCTACTCAACAAGAAGCGATATAGCAATATTAAATACTATTAAAAAATATTACTGTAGAAAATTTGTAGTCACATCATTCATAATATGTTTTTTATTTTCTATTCTGGATTTAGCTGTTGTTAACCATTTTCCAATAACTGAAATTATTTCATCATCTTTAACGACGTTTTGGAATTTAGATTGTTTTGTAACATCTAAAATACATTTTTATAATTATTATTCATCAATTAAAAATTGACTTAATAATATTACCAAAAATTACTCTGTTGATTAATAATGAAGAAAAATTATATTTATTTCTTAATCCAAAATTAGTGAAATCTTTTAAAACATGATCGGAAAAAAGTTTTATCATTATTTTTTGGAGCACTTGTTTGGCTAATTTTCCTCCTGTTCTTATTCTCGAGTAACATTTAATCATACAATTAATAAATTAAATTAATATTTTTATTTTAATATAAATAATTTGATTATAAATAAAACCATTTACATTTCAGAAAATAAATTTTCTTTTATAATATACTTTCAAATTATTTGTAAAACAAATTTTTTGAAATAAAATTATATTTTTCACTATTTCTTATGGTTATCATTTTTAAAAATCAAATATCGGACACATTACTTGATTCACCAAGTTGAAATGTGGAATAATGGTGATATAAAAGTTTAATATGCTGTGTTACCTATTGATGAGAATATGTCAGTAGCTACATCAATTCTTCATTTTAATAATTAAATAATATAATAACTGTGGGATTAGGTTCCTACTTAATATATTTAATAATAAATAATATTTGTATATATATTTTATTCATACCTAACCTACCTATATAATATATTTTAATTTGTTTCAATTTTTAATGTTAGTTTAAGGTTAAATAGTAAAAATTACTATTTATATAGAAGAAAAATGTGAGCAATAGTTCATTTCTGAGATGACAACAGTATAGAAAGTTCACTGAATTGAAAATTACCAATGTGCTTGGCCCAAAAATAGTCATAATATACATAAACTAAGAACAAGCTGTGTCAAAACAAATTCATTTGAATTTAACTTTTATTGCATAATAGTTCTTGCAAATAATGTTAGTAAGTATAATCAATAAGTAATACTAGTAAGAAATATCACTAACTTTTTCTTTAAATGTATGCAGATTCTATTTGTGGTGGATAATAACAGAATCTATGTATTGAACACTTTTTTAAATTAATACTTAAATAATAAATTAATAAAAATACATTTTTTCACAGAATCTTTAATGAAAGCAGATGAAAAAGTACTTACTGTACAATACACATCAGACATATCTGATGGTTCTTCATTTTCAAAAAAACGTAAAAGCAAAAGGACAATTGATTCAATAAAATTAAATGCCGAAGCTGGTATGATATTTTTGTGTTTATATGTTTTTATTTTAAACAATATGTTAAGTATGAACCAATTTAAATTTAAAATTTTAATAGATTGTTCTAATACTATGAAAATTAAAAAGTGCAAAATTAGTAATGGTGATACTGTGGATTCAAAATTCACAACTAAAATGTATAAAACAAAAGCTATATCGACAAAAGTACAATCATCATCAGAATCGGATGACAATATGTCAGATTTCTGTAAGCATTTTATTCAATTTCAATTAAATTGTGTTACCTACCTAAATATGAGACTTTTTCAAGTTATTTGTATGTTGATACTAATAGTTTTAATAGTTTTTGTAGACAGCTCATTATTTTTGATAAAGACTTAATTTTTATTTATTTAATTTAATATTTTGTCTATTGCAATTTATTTAGCTGATCATGATTCTGACAAGGATAAGGAATGTATTCTAGATATTCAAAATAAAAACCAGATAATTAATGATAATAATTCTGATGAGGAAATAATAATCGTTAATAGTTTAGTAATACCAGAGGTTAAATCAATTAAAAATAATGAATCAAATATTGTTGAAAGCCAATAAGCCATATTGAAAAAAGTATGTATAAGTTTCATATAAGTATATATTTATATATTTGTGTTAAACTTTTTATTTTTGTATTATACAAGTACTCAACTGTATTGTTCATTGGCCGCAGTTAACTTTTTTATTTGTATATAATATATTATTATAATTCCTGATTTCAGCAACGTATCTTGATACTAACAAAGAATTGTCATCTATTTCAAAAAATATAGCTCATCCATGTACTTCGTACTTCAGTTAACAATAGTAAGTAATATACAGTATGATCAATTTTAATAAAATTCTGTAAATGTTTTTGTTAATATAATTTATTTGTTTTAACAAAAATATGTTTTTGGGTTACATACAAAAAAATCATTACCTGGTTTTTATAGTAACAAAAATAATAAAAATGTTTTTGATGAAGAGAAAAGTTTTTTTAAAATTAATATAATTTATAATAGCTAGCAAATTTTTGTTAAGAAATCTATACTTATCTTTTCTATTTCTAGAAGTTATAAAAAATAAACTTGATTAAAAATATTTATAGGAATTTAAAAATAATTTTGAACTTACAGTTTATTATTTTTAAAGTTGAAGTTTAATTATATGATAAAAGAAATAATACTATTATTTTTTTTCAATTTTAGTAAAAACAAATATGATAAATTTACATAAAGAAAAATCTTGTATTTAATTTTATACTACATAATAACATTGCATGTATTTTTCAGCTATACTAAAAAATATTTGGAACTATCTGGCATACTTAAAAGTCGAAGTTACCAAAATTTCTGATACTCAACGAGAATTAATTCAGGCGATTAACAATTCAAGTTCATCTAATATTATCATTACTTTCAATTATTTTTAAACTAATAAAAAAAGGTACAATAGCAATAATAATATTAATATTATAACGCATGCGTCGAACGATTCAACGCGTCGAAGGTATACGATAACGTCAAAAATATGTAGAGATAAATTACAGAAGTAAAAAAAAATCAAAATAACCTTATGGGTACGAGCTATGTATATTATTATGATACATAGAAAAAAAAATGATATAATATAATAGGTCATTCGAAATACCGTTATCTACGCGACGGTGCACCCCATACATTGCAGGATAGTGAATTGCATGCATATTCCATCCCGCATCCGCGGTCGTTGTCCTTCCGTAGCCTTCGCCGTCACCTTGTGGCTGGTTGGCCGTGCGGTCTCACTTCTTGCAGCAGCCGTTCCATTTCTTGAGCAACCTCTGTGTTTCCGGATGCTATCTTCGCCGGCTTTTTCGTTTTGACACCCAGAGGCCATGTGTTTGGCGCGAGTGTAGTGTTCCACTGGTGCGGCGTTCGATTTGGACGGATGTGACTGCAGCGGCGCAGGCGGGGACGGCGCCATCATCGGTGGCACGTGCGGGTGCATGCAGAGCGGTTGTGAGAATCCGAATTTTACGGAAGAACTTCCGCGTCCGGCGGCGAGTTTGGCTGAACCGGACGGTCCGTCCCCGATCGTGAGATGTTTAATACGATGCTTACCTCGACAGGTGATCGGCTTATTTGAGCACGGCCGTGGCTTCGGCTTGGGTAACGTCTGCTGCTTGGATAGTAGCGGCGGTCGCGACGACGACGGTGTCACTGCCGACGGGGACGATGGCGGTGATTTCTCCAACGGCTTATCCAATAGGTCATTAATGAGCGCCAACACGTCCGTTTGTTTTTTGGGTAGCTGTGCGGGTGGTCTAGGCAGTTGCCGCGGCCGCGAGCGCCGCAACACAGCCAATTGGTGTACCTTTCCACGTTGACGAACCGTAGGCTGTGACAAAGATAAGCCAGGAACGCGGTGTGGTTCGTTTTCCTCATCGGCAAACACTACTTGGAGTTCCGGATTGAACCGAACGGTTTTCTTTTCACGCGATCGTTGTCCGTCTTGTGAGTGAAATGCCAAACACTAAATTCCATAATACGAGAGTATTTTATGTGTTTATATATTATATTAATTCAATGTATTTATCTTAATGTTTGTGTGTATAGTTAATTCACTTAATTCTACCGATAGTATTTGTCGATTTTACATACAAACTTTCTTAATTCAATAATATATTTCTCAAACTAAAATAATAATAATTATTTTAACATATTACTATTTGTTAATAAATGACAAATTAATAGTAAAGTACTAAGTTGTAAAGGTGTACTTTTCCACAAGCCTATACTTAATATTTATTATTTATAATATTATAAAATAAACAAACATTAATAACAATATATATAAAGGCTTAAATTTATATCTATAAAAGCATACAATATAATAAATATAACAACATAACCTATAGAAAATCGTTATATACAGGTGAAATACTATGTAACACGTTTAATATAGAGATTTGTGAATTATTTTAACTTTATATTATATCATTGGTGGAAATATAATTTTACCGAGGCCCATTATTTAATATTTGCCGGCCGCGATAGCCCCAAAGAAAGTCCCCGTGCGCACACCTATGATGGACGGGGAAGTGGCGGTGTCGAAACATTTGAGGAACGTTCCTTTACTACACCTCTCCCCCAAGAGATTGATTTACCGATGCATGGGGGCAGTAAAATTTACAATTTTTGGCCCCAAATTATTCATTTCTATTTTTTTCTATGTCAAAATAATATTTATACGAAATATATTTTTAAATTAATGTTATATGTAATTAGCTGTTTATAAATGAGTAGTTGGATCATGGAATAATATTGTCAAAAATATGATTATTTAATATACAAGAACACTACGCTTTAAGTGTGTCTAATTAATGTTTAATATTTATTCAAGTTAGTATACAAATTAAAAAGTTAGTTTTTTTTTTTAAATAAAAATTAGTATTTTGGTTATTAATTTTTTACACCTATATATCAAACTAAATGTTTAATGTTTTAAGGCCTCGTTACTGCCGTCAATTTGAGCTCAAAAGCCGTAAAGTTTTGACAAAATTCAAGTTAGTTTAAGATGTCCGATTTTGATTCTGAAAAAAATTCTAGACTCGGCAGAAAATTGTCTATAGATCGTACGGAATACTTTGTAAAAATTAAATCTAATATTCTAATGAAGTGGTTATAAAAACTTGAAAATATGAATTTTTTCAAATCACAATATTAAATTTAAAATTAAAATTAAAACCAGAATGTTTCGTAGGGTCTACAGACATTTTTCTGCTGAATTTAAATATTTTTTCAGAATTAACATCAGACAACGTTAACTAACTTTAATTTTGTCAAATCAATAAGTAAGTTGTCGTGAAATTCGTATATAGTGAATTTTTATTAACATGTGCATGCGCGTACGAGAGTGGCAACCGCCGGTGACTCCAGCCGGTACCTGTTTGCATATCACTTACACTAATAATCTTTTACAACTAACACATACATCTCGGGCGGCTAAGACGAGATTATGAATTGCCTAAATGTTGTTCCTTAAATAATAACCGTAGCTAGACCCCTTAAGGCCATCATTTTCGGAAAAAAGCCATTATACTATTTATACCTAATAACTTATCAAAATATCCAAATAAAATCCATAGGTATCTATTTTGTTTTCCCAAAGTATGATAAAAAGGTGTACAATTAATTTTATTTGCCTGAAGTCGGTGGACCCCTCTTTCGAGCGGGCCTAGTGCAATTGTCCCATTTTTCCTTATTATTATTATTATTATTATTATAATAATTATCTTAGTCCGTGGTCCAGGCTCAACAAATATATCAACACTGTCAATATATCCAAGAATACTCACCTTATGCGTGGTAAAATAGAAAAATCGGATACAGGTATTCGACAATTCGAGCACTCCGCGACACTGTTAAATCGACAGTAAAGAAGATTCATTTTTCCTGTTATACCTATTGGTGCTTCCTGCTTACTGCGTAGTGCGTAGTCGATGGTTACAAACAACAACCACGAGATGGCGTAGCAATGTAAGTTTACTTATAATAGTATTGTATTATGAGCGACGGCGACGGACAGTGCCGCTACCTCGGGATGGTCGCGGCCAGGCATTTCGTCGATTAGCAAACAGACACGGAGCACATTTTTGTCACAAATTCAACTATGAGCTGCTCTAGTGCATTATTGTAAATAATAAATGTTAATTATTAAAAAAAGATCCAATTCGACACCCGGGTAACTCCATTTTTTGTTAAAACCGATTTACTCGGTAGGTAATACGATAAAAAAAAATGTATGTACAAGTAGCCAAGTAGGTGAGAGTTTTTAGTATGTGTTAAAAAATCCGTGAAAATGTGGACATTTGGTTTTTACATCAGACCCTTCAATAATAAATTATCGTTAGACAAAATATGTTTCCGCCGTTTAATCGGTATAAATGTGCATACTTAATGTGTCGCGAACAAATAATAGTCACTTGCGGGTTCTATCTAGGCGGGTAGGAGACGGATCTAATCGTTTAAGGCTGTTGAAAGCGGGTCGTTTTTTCGTCATTTTTTCGTGCGTTTAGACCAATAAGCGAAAGAAAAATTCACCCAGTACCCAGGGCTTGATTTACCAATTCGTGGGCCCTGTACAATTTAAAATTTTGGGCCCCAAATTGTCCATCTTTATTTTCTTCAATGCTAAAATAAAAATATACGCATAATATATTTTTAAACTAATGCTGTAGGTATCTAATTAGTATATGAGTAGTTGGATCACAAAATAAAATTGTATTGTCAAAAATATGGTTATTATTTTTAATATTTATTCAAATAAAACAAGTAATATAATTATTATAAAAAATTATTAAAAATAATTCATAAATGACTAATAAATATAGAATAAATACGATTGACGCAAATACGCAAGACGACGTCAATAGTATTATATTACGATTATTAGTAATATATTATTATATTATTATTGTATAATATTACGACGATAATAACGACAAAGGGATTTTGTTATCGTCAATGCCGACTAAAGCCGTCGTTTTTGAGAAATTCCCATTATACTTTTACTGTATAACCCACCAAAATATCCAAGTAAAATTGTGTTTTCTCAAAATATTATGATAAAACGGTATATAATTAATTTTATAAGACTGAAGTCGGTGGGCCCCTCTTATGAGTGGGCCCAGTGCAAAAGTCCGATTTTAATTTTAAAAACATATTTGAATTCCTTATTCTCTTTTCTAGGTAATGTAGGAAATGGATTTTAGATTTTTTTATTTTTAGTAACACTAAAGTAAGGTGAATTTTGAAAAAAAATTATGTATAAATATAATTTATTTGTTACCATATAGTAATTAAACAATACAATAAATTGAAAATCCATTTCCTACATAACCTAGAAAAGAGAATAAGGAATTTAAATATGTTTTTAAAATTAAAAACGGACTTTTGATACTGGGTGAATTTTTCTTCCTCTTTTTGGGATTTTTATGTAAAAACTTTTTTTATCGCAAAATTCAGTGACGTGTGACTGCGCGTATGTACGATACTGATTTTCAAGAATCTTAGCCGTAGCTTATCTTTAATTACATAAAGCGTTCGGGGAACTCACGCACACTAATGATTAGTTACAACACACACAGTTACGAATAATTCGCGATGGATATCGAATATTGCCTAAATACAACCACTTAAAAATGGTTTGCTTGCAATAGCCTTAAATTTCATTAAAACAAATATCATTTTTATTATTGTTTATTTGATTGTCTTAAAATCACTGGATAACAAATCATACACGGTTATTATAATAAGTATATATATGATACATTTTTAACTAAATTAAAACTTATTTCAATAATTCATTATTATACATTCTAACTTCAAACCTATATTGGACGGAGTTGTATTGAACGTATCTGTTGGTATAATAATATATAATTATGGTATAAAGGTATTTTTGTAAATAATAAATCCGAAAAGAATAATTGTATTTATTTATTATTAATTATTTTAATATAATACTAACTACCTAGGGAACAGATATGATCACGTAAAATAATATGTAAATACATAGGTAACAATGTGATACGCACAGTATAGGTGTAGAATGTAGATATATACTTTTACCTTATGTATTTATTGAGATAAGCTCATTTGATATCTGATTAGAAATATGCACGTTTGAAATCATTCTTATTAAAAAAAACATCAATATTTTTAACTTTTTACATAGTTTTGAATATTTAATGCACATAATATTTTGTTTTTAGTTTTTAACGGCTATCCATTTTTAATATATAATTATGCGAAATTACTTTTATGAATAAAACTCATATTTTAATCAATATATTAGGGAGTTACTTTCCATCTCGTAGAGTATAATGAAGTAGACTTTATGTGTAATGTCCAAATTATTAATACTGATAAAATTATGGTCGGTCGTTAATCTTTTATCAGTTAAAAGATAATTGTCAATCTTTGATTAAACTGACAAATATTGGCAATCGTCTGAAAAATTATCAGAAAATTTCTAATTTTTTTTTTTGCATGTTTGTAAATTATCAGTGTTAATTTAAACCAATATTTTGTAAAATGTTTAAAAGCATATTTTGAAGGTTTCTAATGCACATACATTAATTCCCTGATAATAACGATCAACAAATAAAAATAATAAAATAAAATTATAACTACGTCGACAGTCGACGACGAAGCATTATATAATCGGCTGGCCCAATGTTATAGGTACATTACGATTGTATATATATATATATAATATAGATTATAGTTGAAAACTGGTTGACGTTTTAACATCTTATTAAATTGAAAAAATAGTATGAAAAAAAACCACAGATACCTATACTGTCAAATATCAATCGTATATATACAACAACTCAACTATAACGAATTAACGAATAAAAATTAATATATTTATGATAAAATAGTATAATATTATAAGGCATATTAATGTGATTAAATGCGTATCGAACCGTTGTCGCCAAATTAATATTCTATTGCAATTTGCGTCTATGAAAATAAATACCTACGTTCAAATTTTAGATTTATACATTCGATAATACTTAAAATACAAATACGTAGTTCAAAAAAGAAAAAAAAATCAATTTTATTTAGGCAATAATATTGTGCATAATATTCGTATGAAAATCAGTGAAATATGCATTTTTTCCTTAAAACTGACAAAATATGCATTTTAAATTTTCTATTTTTAAATTCGTCATCGTATAGCTTGGATTTCTAGCGTGGTCTGC
Source organism: Rhopalosiphum maidis (assembly GCF_003676215.2). Classification (NCBI taxonomy): domain Eukaryota; kingdom Metazoa; phylum Arthropoda; class Insecta; order Hemiptera; family Aphididae; genus Rhopalosiphum; species Rhopalosiphum maidis. Next base: position 11,594,625 of record NC_040879.1, read on the forward strand.
TATAATAAATCCAGAGCATTTAGTAAAATATGCAACTCCTACAACTGTCGAGCCCTATATGTCTTTACCAGCTGTATAGCAGTGGGAATCACTTGAAAACAAATACAATATTCAAATAATCATATTATACTATTATTTGGTTGGTAACATATTATTAATCCCGTTAGTACACGTACCAGGTTACTTATATGACCTTATACTATACCTTAGTATAAGGTCTATATATATATATATGATGACCGAACCTCTGCAGTACTAGAGAGTAGAAGCTTATCAATCAACGACTATATAGCCACCACGTCAACGACCCGCACGTTATTTGCACAAGTGATCAAATTTCAAAACACGATTTTCGTCACTCCCCGATCTATCATATTCGCTTTACATATTATTATTATTTGTTTTGTGTCAGTTGAAATCTAATAATCTGCAGCATATATCATAATATATTATAATACAGTGCAGGTAAATTCTGTGTTGAATAGCAGTATATTCAGAATCAACCCAAAAAGTGGCATTTTTCGAGGGTCCTCAAAATCACCCCTTTTACATGACCTAAACATAAACTTAGTTTGTCTAATGCATTGTTTAAATATAAAATATGTAGTATTTTTTTTTTCGTTGAACTAAGCAACCCTCGTACATTAAAATTAATTGATTAGTTTATGGTTATACCTAAACTCGAATAAAATATAGTTAGTTACGCGATATTTTAATAAATCAGATTAATAAAATTTAATTTAATTTGATTCTACTAGTAAAATCCTTTATTTTGTATACTTGTAATATTTCATTGATGGTTCGTGTCGTTTCTTGCAGTCGAATATAATTATTGAGGCCGGCTTTTATTATTTATTTTTGTCGAACGGATGAAAACCTGAACACGGGGTATACATACGAACATCAGAGAATTCAGAAAATATGCAGCTACAGGCGTTACAGCCAAAGTCATTGTGCATAATATGTGCCATGTGGAATGGGTATCGTATATGGTTCATAATAAAAGAACCAACATCGTATATATATATATATGTATACGGACTCGATGATATACGAGGATGACCCGTCATGCACAGAATAATAATACAATATTGTGTAAGTATATTATTGTATTATATTTGGGTTTAAGATTAGAAAAACACATTTACCCTTACAACAAAAAAATATATATACATACAAATGTATACATGAAATATCTCTTTTATACCTATACAATAATATAATTCATGACGATCGTCGTCACCCTCACCCACACTCGACAGGTTCACACGCGTTGCCATACATTATAAGTACGCGTTGTGGTGTATAAAAATGCATATTATAGGAGTGTCTCCCCCCCGCGGGTGAGGCACGCCGACCAAAAAGCGACAAAAGGCATTTACGTCCAACTGCAGAATATAATATAATATCATATATTTAGGGCCTATCGAGTCTCACAAAACGTATGCATTAAAAATATACATTAAAATACACTTGTACTAAACAATCGTAATAATTACGGTAATTATTATCGAAGCATTAAAGGACATCACAACACTAAATTTTTTTAGCTTTAAGTTAATTTGTGTATTATTGTAGTCAACGCATCGAAAAACGTTTTGGTAAAAATCTGAAGTTAAAAAAATGATTATTCAACGAGATGATGAGAGTTGATGAATAGCCGCTTGACGTCATAGCGCCGCCTATGTTTTACGTATAAAAGTAATTTGATTAACACAACGATTTTAATAACTTAAAATAGTATTTCGGATTTTTTTTTTCCATAGCCCTAAGTATTTTTATGTGCGATGGTGTGATTTAAAAATAGATATATTTTGTTGTTGCACATATTATAAATTATAATTTAGTAAAATGATTGGGTTTGCGACTCGCGTTGTATTGCCGCGCACACCAAACTTTACAAAATTGACTATAATAATTTTATTTATTATAAAAAAACTAGAAAGTATATCAAAATTATAATCACACCAATATCATAAAAAAAGTGTCATTTGTTTTGAAAAGTTGACACGTAAATTTAATTAAAACCGGTAAAATAATGTATAAACTATAAATATACAAGTATACTACATACATGACAATTATGTATTATCATATATTATATATTCGTTAGTAATTGTTCTCGGATAATATGCGTAACGGTCAAACGGTGTACAAATTCACTGTTTTGAATTTCTAGTTATGTTTATCGAGCGTTCCATCCACAGGTGTTTGGGTCGTGCATGTATTTTATTCTTCCCCTTGTTTATCCTTGTTGTTCATTAGTTTTTAATAATTATTATTATTTACTGTTGAAAGGTCAGCATGTACTGTATACGGATCTTTTTTAATCGTGTGTGATTTACATATTTTCAATATATTAATTAATGTTTATGTGACGTTTGCAAAACGTTGACATAATAGTCATTGACATACACGTGCTCTGATTGATTATTCATATTATGATGGATTATAGAACACGACACAACATAATATAGATATCATAATGATATCCGTATCGTTATGAATTGTCCTAGTCTTTGATTCGGTCCATTTATCTGGTGGTTAATTAAATCTATACCATTTCTGTGTCGATGTTGTGGTGATTAACTCAAACGTTTCGATTAATCGATAGGTTATTCACGGGATTTCTGTGTATAATAATTATAGGTTTAGCTATCACTTACATGTAAATATTAATTGGTAAGGTATTTAGTCATTCATGTCCGATTTATTTATACCAAAAAAAACCTGAGAATAATCTTATTCTTAATTTGAAAACCTTAAATATATTATTTTATACTTTTGGATAGAAAATATTTCATGATCTCCCACTAACCGCACAGGTTACTTTAAACCACGAGTTATTTGCACACACTATTTCATTGCTTTTGATTATAATTTATTTAATGATGTCAACGACAGCGCGTAAAAAATATTTGATCCCACAAAGTAATAATAATAATAATAAAAAAAAAAAATGGGAACCTGTGGCTTTACCAAAGTTTTTACTTATTTACAAAACAAAGTGTGCTGTACAATTTAAATTAAAATCACACGATGTACAATATTATTTCGACAAACGATATATTATTTTTACAACATTTAACCAAAATTGAATGTACACAGAACGGCGTCAGAAAGGCGGACACCTGCATCCCCTGTAAGAAACCAACTTATAGTAGACAATAACACACGTGTGCACCGCAGGATCTTTTGTCATTTTTTTCGTTTTCTTTTTTCTTTTATATTTTACTCTCCATCGATAAGTAAAATAAATTGACATCTGTAGTTTCTATATGCCTGTAACAACCACCGTCGCTAACGGTGAGTAGTACCCGCCCTATACCTTTACAATATTAAATGCATTTGATTTCGCAAGATTTCGAGTGAAATTTTAAGTGTTTTTTTTAATATTAAAGTGTACGAAACCCTGAGACTAATATACAGTAGGTTAAATTCCAACACATTATGTGTATAACACGTATAATCCGTATATCGCATTCATTCGATGTAGGCGATACGTACAATAATGTATATAATATATAATAATATATTTATTATTACTGAAAGAAAATAAAATAAAATAAAATTTATTTATTAATAATTTTTTTTATATTATAAAATTAAACAAAATATAAGAATATAATGAATTTATATAGTATGCATGCATATACATTGTATACAAATATACGCAAAATAAGAAATATGATAATAATTAATAAACATACTTGGTTAAAATACTTAATTCCCTTGTAGATTAATTAAAAAAAAAACCAGATAAACACTTTTGGAAGGCTCGAAGATTTACAATTAATATCATATTATAATACATTACCTAATCTTAAAAATTATACACAAGACAAGTGTAATAATATTAATACACTGTGTATATATACATCACATACACACAATATGAAACATAAATGTATAATCGTAATTAGTGTTGTTGTGTAAGTTACTTTTAAAAAGTTATTAAGTTACTTTACTATATCGTTACGATTTTAAAGTGATGAAATTATTTACTTGTTATTACAATAAAATTGTAATCAGAAGATTACATTACTTTTTAACTTAAACAATTAAAAAGTAACTACGTTACCTCAAAATTGTAAAAAAAAAATTATAAATAATAAATATTTTTCAATTATTTTTTAACATTGTCATTTGAGAAAAAACTTAAGTAGAACAACTATAAATAGGAAGAATAAAACTATGAAACTATGTCAAAAAAAAAAAAAAAATTAAAAAAATAATAAACAATTAATATTTAATTATAAACAAATATCACAATATAAAATTATTAATATGCCAATTGTAACTAATAAAATATATTTGTGTTCATGTGTATACAAAAATCTATGTATTATACTGGTATATTGTACTAATATGCATTAAATACGAAAAATTGACGGAAAAATGCAAAATAAAAATTTCACCTTTGAAGTTTCTGTTACATGAATCAATTATAAATTGCTTATAAAACTTGGAAAGCATTGTACAAAATTAGCCAAAAAAAGATGCATTTTGCATTGAAATGCGGGCCCTATATACCTATAACTAATTAAAATATTTTTGTACTTTCATTATACTTGTAAACTCATTCTATATTTTTAGATACTATTAGTACCGGTGTTTTCAACTCTTTTCTGAAAAAAAATTAAGTACAACTAAACTACACGTTATTTCCATTATATAGTTTTTTAAGTTGTTAACTGCTTTATATGTTCTAAACAACTTTCGCATTTTTTACGATTATTTGGGGCACTAAATCCCTAAAAATTATACTGTGCAATGCGAATTGTCTCTTACTTTTCACTGACAATAAAAACTGTAAGAATGTTGTTTATATTTATTTCATGTATAGGTACAAAGTCGTGGTTATTTTTGATATATAGGCCAGTTGGGAATAATGCGCCGATACGGTAAATATTAAACAAGTCGATAAATGATTATTATGTGTAGATAACGTATTTATCAGTGTAAATCAGTTTCAACGCAGATCGCGATTTCCAACTAATTAAAACCAACTGTACAGTGTAATTTAAACTTTAAAGTTCACGCGAGTTTCTGTATTTATTAATGGAATAACGATTTAATTATAGCGGATACAAATGTACCTATCCATAGGTTTCAAGCGCATAAATGCGTTGCTAACCCGTCGGAATAAAACCTGTTGACGCGTAAACGGGTTAGCGGTGTTGAGAAGCATCTTCGAAAGACATTTTCACGTACCGAATTAAAAACTATTCAATTCAGTCGATTCGGTATAGGTAGGTGTTCAAGTGTACTTACATTATACAAATTATATAATTTATAATATACTTAAATCACGAAAGATTCATCGGAACGTGAACCGCATCATGAAAATGCGCCTTCTTCAAATATTGATCGTCACGGTTGAGTCGTTCGTGATGAGGTGGGAAAAGTGGTCTTCGTCGTCCCTCGCGTAGATTCTGCCGGTATCGTGTTGACGGAAAGCACGCATTAAACACATCATAATAAATAATAAAACTCGGAGAACTAAATATCACCATTTTATCATAATTCATAGCGCTTTATCGGTTTCTCTTATTATAACTCAACACCTACTAATATACGCCGCGCGCCGTATATTATACATTATGTAATAATAACTATTAAAAAAATTATTTTGAGGGGTATCCCCTTACCTACCATTCCACTCCACTCAACTAAACTTTGAATAATTATAACTCATAAACTATACATGTTCGAACTTCGATTTTTAGATATCGAAACGCTCTGAAAAATATTCTGTTTCGGATACGAAATTAGAAGTGTATGTTGTCATTCAAAAAAGTAAAAATTTTTAAAAATTATTTTTTAAAAGGATGTTGTTTTATTTTGACTGGAAATGTAAAAAAAAAATATTTTAACAAATGTTAATGTATTTTGAAATAATAATGAGTGTTTGATAAAAGAACCACTCAGTATACAGTACAATTTTGTGGATTAAATAGGTAATTTTAAATGTTAAAAAAATGTGATTTGTCCTATAAACAACAAATAATATTAGATACTCGTATTTTGAAAATCATTTGTCTTAAAAAATGAGGAAATTTGGTGATGACTTTGCTTTACAGTAGTTGTTCAGTGTGCCTTGTCGTCGAGTGAGTTACTGTAATTTATTTGCATACAAGGTGATTCTTTTATCATTAAACACTCATTATTTCGTCAAGTATTGACTTCATAATTTTTCTCAAAATATTTTGTTTTATGCTTTTCTCAAACTGTTTGACATTTTAATTTTTTTCACCCTTTTATTTATTAGTGAAACCACTATCAACTATTGATTTTAAAATCGCAACCTATATTTAAAATGTACTAAATTAATAGGGCTATTTTTTATTAATTTTAACGTTCAAATTATTATTTTTCGTTAATTTTTTAGCGAGATAATATAGCTTTTGAAAGTTGACCGGTTTTCGGTTTTTTTAATACTTTATGTTTAATAAGTAATCAATGATTATATAAATTTATTAGATTTTTGGGTTTTAATAAAAACTATCTATGAAGAATTTTGTATTTAATATTGTACAGATAATAATTATGTTTCTTATGTATTATTATTATTATTTTACCTTAAAAATTGTGCATGGGCTAATTATAATGATTAAGTCACCGAAAGGTAGACTTAAGATCACCTACTATACAGCAGAGCAAGTTTCTTATGCGTGACTGTAGAATGCTTTAATTTACTTAAAAATAAAACAGTCGTTGAATTCGTAAAATGTTTGCAAACAATTATATGTCACACAATTCAATGAAATTTAAACGTTATTTCTAATTTGGCATCTCAGTATCTTACATTCCAAATAAGAGGAATGATTTTAGCTATTACCCTATATGTTTTGTAACTCGTGTAGTTTTTAAAACTTTAAAATTTAAAAAAATGTATTTGATATTTATTTAAGATGGCTCATTTATGTTGAAATATTTTTATTTAAGCATTGTTCTTTGTATAATTTTTAATATTTTTTGTCATTATATTATAATGACTTTATATAATTTAATATGCAGTATTATGTAATGATAAAATATAAATGATACATATTTCTATTTTAGAAAAAAAAAATGGAAATTTCTAGCTTTAAGTACATTTTATAACAACAATTTTTTTTATGTTTATATGTATTTTGTTGAGTTATGGTTAATTAAAGAGTATAATTAAATTAAATCAATTTGAATTTATGGTATATATTGACTATACTATTGAGATAAGCTTGTAAGGATTTAAGATTAAAAACAAAGTCAAACTAATGAAATATATTAAATTTCTTAATTTAATTAAAAAATTATTTCAAATTATTTTATTACTAATAAACAAATAAAGGTTGTTTTTGAAATGAAAAATTAATAATTATATACATTTTAGAAATTTATTAAAATTTTAATATAATTTGTCATCACTTCATATTTGCTTGTATTATATTATAATATACCTACTTCATACTATGTAGATATATGTTTAATGTTTATATATTATATATATATATATATATGTTAAACACAGTGTCCGCGTTCTAAAATGTACATTTTTACCCCAGCAGAGTAACTCGTTTCAAATTTTAAATATTGGACGGTTTACTTCTAATTAAGTATCTAAAAATATTTACTACAGAGTTTAGTGACTTATAATAATATTATTATTTTCTTAAAACTGCTCACGTATTAAAGTTTGTTAATTTTATAGAATTTAAATATTAACTACGTAAGAAGTGTTTGAAATGTAAAATGTTAATACATTTTACATTATTAATGTACTTTATTTTACATTATTATATTGATAATATTATTCTAAATTTATTTTTAAATTGTTATATGGTTTAGAACTTTAATAAGTAAAAAAAATATATATTTTATAAAACATATTAAGTTTAAAATGAATATTATTTGGTTTATTATGTGATTAATATTGAATAGTAAATTTTATGTATATTCACAAGTATAAATGTACAAGTCTAATGTGTCTGATACAGAATACGAACAAATTAAACTTAAACTTAAAGAGGAGGAAAATGTTGAGAGTATCTTCAAACTTGAAAGTTCAGGTATTGGTTTCTTACTAAATTGTTTTAATTATACAATCAACTATATAAAACTATATTTTGGTCTAGGATATAGTAATTATTAATGATAGGTATAAAGTTTGTCTAAACAATAGGTAGTTAATAGTTTATTATCAAGAATATATTTATTTATGACCAATAATATCTAAGAATATAATAATTATAAATTGGTTGTTTAAATGTATTCATTAAAATATTATTATTAAAAGTATATTAAAATTTAATATTATATATGGTATACAGTGTTGATTAATTGTATTTGATAATTGATAAGTTTTTAGTGTAGTTAAGAAGTAAACAAAACAATGTATTTAATTCGTCATGTCGGGTATTAAACTATTAATAATATTATTTTTTATATTCTAAATTATTTCAGTTTATAAATTATAATACAACAATATCTTATAACCTGTAACTTAATATTTACAAATAGGTAATATTTGCCTATTGATAATTAATATTTTTTAAGAAAATATATTAACAACAAACCAATTAGATACTATCGTATAACAGTTATAACTCATCTTGCCAGTTTTATTAGGTAACAAAATCGTCTGCAATTTGTAATAATATAAAAATATGTTTATTGTTTAATTTATTCTAATACATATATTACTATATTCATTTAGCGTGTAAAATAATAAATAATATACAGTTTTTGTTTTATTTTTTAATGTATTGCATGCTTTTACTAGAACCACGCTAAAATTATTATAAGTAATAATCAAATACATAAGTATTATAACTAAGTATTTTATGAAATAAAAATAACCATGCAAGATTATAGGTATTTGATTATTTTCCACATTTTATTTTAATTTTACACTTTAACTGTAACATAAAATTGTTAATATTTAAATACATTTTAAACAATTCAATTTCGAATAGAAATATTCAAATATATTATACTGATTAAACACACAGCACGTGTCTGTTTTTATTGATTTATAGATTAGAGCTCGAATAGCAAACTATGATATACAAAATATAGCATAAAAATGGTGATAAACAATACAAATATTTACAATATTCGATGATACGGAAAAAAAGATAATAACATGTAGGTACTACGACCCAGTAGGTGCGACGGCGGATGTTCCCCAACTGTCAACATAAACCCGATAGATGGTAAAGGATGTTTTTCAACCAATAACTTAGGTCCAAAAACGACAACCGATGTTCCACAATCGTCGCAATCCTTTAGTCGCCACTACTTAGCGAATTAGCAAGGTACGGCCCTCTATCATCGTTTCCGCAATCAAAAACCCAGAGTATACCGTTTAATCAATCGCCCCTAATCACCGATGAGACAAGGTGACATGTACCAGTAGACGCCACACCAGTCAATGTTATCAAAATTTAATTACATCCTATTAGTGATGTTCAGACTCAACACTCCGCTCGACTTATGCCAGATAAATCAGACAACTCGGCAGCCATTCGTGTTGGTTGCCCAAGATTTATCAGGGCATTTAAACATGCGTCTTGTGAACCAACTACCGGATAGCTGACAAGATGGTGCGTTGAATATCCATTTCTACTCCAAGTACAACGCTGTGTTGCCGTTCAACGAGGCGTCATGCATGCACTTTGTGATGAAAGTCGCGTTTCATAAATGTTCCAGGACCGTAAACCTTGTTTCGAATGCAACAAACGCGATACCCGGTGCTGGTAGTATTGAGACTAGTACTAAAGCCCGTGGTTTAGTAACTCCACGACATCGATCAATAACGTTGTTTTTTAGTAATACAATTATTTAAAAATATTTCCAAACCATTAAAAGGACATTACCTTTACGTTTAATTAATTAATTAATAATAGTAATAATATTTATTGTCTCTGTCTTACAAATAAAATACAAATATAGTAATATACGACGTGTTAAAAATTAGAAAATTGAAATGCTCATATCTAGCTCAAAAATTAAAATATTGCCAAAAATGCTAAGCACTGATAATGTTCTTATCTTTAACTTTAATAATAATAGGCCAATTTACTATGCCAAAATCGTATTTGTGACGTCCATAACAAGATTTAGAAGTCTGGAACATGTAAGCAGTGACATCCTCGCACGATGTGCGTATAGACAGTTCCGCATAGAATCTCAACATAGCGTGAGACAGAAGTCCATCACCGCTTGTCTGTTGTCCAATAATGTCGTCGAATTACGTGACGATTACTTGGCCTGCTAAACCTGAGGCAGCCAACAGTGTCCGCTATCGTCCTGCACAAACTGTTGAAACTGCGTCTGAGATATATTTGGCTCTAACCTTGCAGAATGTTAGGCCAGAGCATTTGTCTGTATAATGCATTAAATTTATAAGAGCACTGTCTGGTGTGATGTGATAGTGGTACAACTCGCCCGCTACCATCTATGGTCAATAGATCATAAGTCGTAGCTGGCGATACCTTGCCAAATTTGTCAAGCAGCGACGGCCGGGGACGGCGATCAATCTCTTGGATTCCATTGGCTGCGAAATATACGCAATCGTCGTTATCATCTGCTGGGTAGACGTAGATGTCAGCAGAAAATCCATAACCGTCTGCTGACGTTTTCTATTTAATATATTTTAGCATAATATAATCATATTTTCATATAATCGCCGTTCTATTTCTATTACTTTATAGCATAATATTTTCATCGATCGCTACCGGAACTTTGATCTAGAAGTCGAAAAAACAGATTATATGTTGTTATTGATTAGTATACATTTCAAATTCATATTGACGCATCCCATCCAAAGCCAAGAACGATTTATTTGGGATTTTGCAAATATATATTTATTTTTTATAAGTTTTTATAATTTTTTAACTAATTTACTAATTTTGTTTAACTATTTTATTTAATATTATTTTCTAATAGTAATGCTGAAATACATAGCGAATTTCTTTACAATTAATGAATAAATAATGGTAATAACGATCCCTTAAACAAGTTTTATTATGATTTAGTGGCCCATGTTTGGTCTATTTAATTTTTGACTACATCAATCGTGATCAAATTATGCTATCGTTTAAAAATCGTTAAAATGTATTAACATGTATCTCGTTTTAAACGTTAACAACACGTATACCCTTAACTTATCTAATACACTTGGTAGTTATATTTTAATACAATTGTTTGTGATAGATACGTGTTGTTGTGCCGATTTTATTAATGTTCGTTTACATGGTAATACTACTAAAATACTTAACTTATGTGTTATGTATATGTTAATATTGTATTTTGCGCAATTTTATTGTGTTTTAAACGTAAATTAAAGATAATATATTAAATTAAAAATAAACACGTTTAATATTTTAATAAACAAAAATATTATTAAGTATTAGGTACATAAAAGAAGTTATAATTTATATAAAATGTCAAACAGTTTAATGCTGTCAATATTAAAAAATATGTAAAATATATGTATGTTTAATAAAATTTATTTATTTATGAACGGACTAGAAACCCAATAGTACAACATACATATACAATTTATAGTAATAAATACGAACAAAATAACATAAAAATTAAAGTAAGCAAACGGTAAACAATACAATTGATCAAATAAACAAAAAAAATCTATTAAAACAGAAATTAATGCTAACTTGCAAGTTGCAAGACTAGATTTTTTAATAACCACTGATTTTATTTATTTAAAATCACCTTTAAATTTAGAAGAATTATTGCTGTTGAAAGTCCAATTATAATGTAATAATAAAATTATATCATATATTATGCTTTGAAAATAAACATTTCTAGAAAAAACCCAAAATTTCACAAGTATACTAACCATTTTATAAAAATTAGAAATTTTTATAGGTATTAATAAAAACTTTATTTTAATAAGCTTTTAAAAATTACAAAATATCTTACAATTTTTTTAATTATCATTGAAAACACAGCATTCAATATCGATTTTGCGCTTTTTATTTTAAGACATTTTAATAATTATAATTATATTACATTTTATAAAATGTATAATTTATTATTTTTTATAAACAAGAAATATGAACATGCAGTTTTTAATGATGAAATCAAACTAACGACTAGCGTGAAAATAATCAGTACATTAAACTCACCATTATAGAGTCATAAATTCAATAAATGAACAACAATCATCAACCAACAATTACATGTAGTGTATATTTTTTCAAAATTAACCAAATAAAACCGTGGAGTATAGGCCCGCAAGCTGAAAAAAGTTGGGCATGTCTGTACTGCTATTATATTAAGTATATATGAGTAGGTTTTACTAACAACGTCAGACGTGAATAATAACTAAGTAAACAAAAATAATTGATTTAATGGATCCCAGTGTAATGACTAGGTTTTATATTTCGTATAATAAATTTAAATTATAATAAAAGACTTACATTGTGTTCAATATTACTAAAGTTCGCACGAAGACCATCAACTCGACGACGGAGAAAATCAACCGATTCCTCTGCGATGATGTCCATCTGTTTGGCTCTAATGATAAAACCGATATTATGGACGTAATGATAATAATATTGCTTATTACTGTTTATTATCACTAAAATGACATGAAAATTATCAAATCAAAACGTTTACCTGGTCTGCGTGCAGTACAGTGTATAGACTATATTCGCGTGGCCAACAATAATCTGCTCACACTGCTCAGTGCTCAACAGGTTTTTTATTCACTCGATGTGGTGATGCTTATTGATCAAACGGCTGTGGACCATTATCCCGACGAAAGACTGCGACGCCAACTACCTGTTAAGAGTCATAATTTATCATATTTAATGCACTATGCGCACGTTATATGTTCGTTGCGGGATATTTTATCCCCGCTGACGATTCTGAGATACCGACCCCAACCAGTGCTTTCAAAACGTATATTAATGAGTGGGTGTATCCCAACCACTGATCCACACACAGAGTCGTAAAATACGATGTGAACATATTATGTGGTCGCTGCAGAAGAAAAAAAATAAACGAAACCCAAACGTTATTATTATTTTATTTATTTATTTTTTTTTTCAATATGGGTACACTCAAATTTTATGGAAAAATTAATTTCGAAATTGATTTTGCTTGTGACTAGTATATAATTATTAATCAGTATAGGTGTAATATTATATTATAGGTAACCATCTGTAATCATCAATACATGAGGAATATTTCACGAGTCGCCGTGATAAACTCATTGCTAATTTATACTTTAGCGGTATACATTATATTATATTTTGATCAATGTAAGTTTTACAAATGTATTATGGTATGGTTAAACATCGGGTAAAATAAAAATAAAATTAATATATACCATATTAAATTAGATCCGCGATAGTTCAGATTCGTGTTACTGCCGTCGATTTTAGCTCAAAAGACCTAAAGTTATGACAAAATTAAAGTTAGTTTAAGATGTGTCCGACTTTGGTTCTGAAAAAAATTTGAACTCGACGGAAAATTGTGTATAAATCGTACGGAATATACTTTGTAAAAATTAAAATAAGAAATCTTATATTCTAATTAAGTGGTAATAAAAACTTGAAAATATGAATTTTTTCAAATCATAATATTTAATTTAAAATTAAAATTAAAACCAGAATGTTTCGTATGATCTACAGACATTTTTCTGCTGAATTTAAATATTTTTTCAGAATTAACATCAGACAACGTTAACTAACTTTCATTTTGTCAAATCAATAAGTAAGTTGTCATAAAATTCGTGAATTTTTATTGTATGGAGTTATTGACATGTGCACGCGCGTACGAGAGTGGGATCCGTCGACGGCGGGTTATATTAATAACCAGTCAATAAGACATCACACTACATACACATAAGCACTCGATAAATGTATTATTATTATTTTTATTAAATAATTATTTTATTTATCATGAAAACATTATTTTTCAGATTGTTACTTCACATTTAATACATGCACAACTGCCGGATTAAGGGGGAGAGGGTCTAGCCGGGGCGGCAGCCCCGGGGCCCCCCAAGTACCAAAGTAAAAGAGGCCCGAACAATTTTAAGCTAATACACATTTTTCAGTGATTTTAAAGAATAGTTTTTCTAAATATTATTTTTTTTATTGACAAAAACAACTTAATAGTAAATACCTACAAAAACACTATGGTAGAAAAGACGCATTTTACTATTATTTAATATTTCCAATGGAAATTTTCCATTGTTATCAATAGACATTAATGTCATTAATAAATGAAAACTTAGACATACTTGCTAATCATTTTATATTCTGAAAATGATTTTTTAAAGTCATTAGACTTGAATGAAGTATTAAGAGAGTTAACTTCAAGTAACGCAAGGAAAAAAAATATTTGATAAAATAGTTTTTGTTTTATATTTGTTGTAAATAAGTATACTGTTAATGAATTTAAAAGTTTCTATAAAAATTTGAATTAAAATTAATGAAATATGAAGTATTAACTTTTTATTTTTATTATATTACAATTGGTAAACATAAATTACATATATTAATTTTATAATTTTATAACGCAATTGTCAGTTTGTGAAATAGTTATAAAAATGTATTCTCCTGCGACCGTAGCAAGCGGCTTTGTGAAAGCATGTTTTATCAAAAGGGCCCGAAATGTTCTTAATCCGGCCTTGCGGCACAAGTACCATAATAATGTCGAAAACACGCATGTAATAATAATGTTTAGCGATCACTACAAAACAGTTAATACAGAGCCAACAAAATAAGACAAACTAAGTATTGTTCTATGTGGATTTAAACGAGTCATAATCACAATATTCATTTCGCCGATCAAAGAGCGGCTGGTGGCTTTATCAAAGGCCACTGCATTCCCATAGAATTAGCTTTCTCTTTGGCGGCATATATAAGAAGCCACACGTCTTGCGCTCTGTGCTTTCCCTTTCATTAGTGACAAAGATTTTAGGTATATTGGGGAGTTCCACGTGATAATTTGATCGTTATTTATTAATTTATTATTAGTAGGGTTGCCTGTTAAAATTACACGTGAGCATATGATTATAATACGTTCAGAGTCGTACATATTATGACTATGTCCGACCTGCGAACAAGACGACAACCAGCTAACAAACACGTCACATTAGAATGCTCCAAATCAACGATACGAAAAGTACTCAAAAATATTTTATACAATACATTTTTCACTAACATATAGATATCAAAAAAAAAAAAAAACTATTGTAAAATAATATTTAATAATAATATATACTTTATAAGATTCTCTATTGTTCAACACAATGTCCCTCAGAAGTACGACGATCATTATGTAAAACTTGTATAGGCTACAGACGTCGAAGCCTTTATAGTCTCGTTAGCTTTTGTTCATACTGCTTACCGTACTTATCGCGCGTTTCCAAACTTTTTAATTACCTACCTATATCGTAGCTAGAGCATAAGCAGTTATAATTGTCCCGGGTTGGTCCGTGATAGATTTCATTTTTTGTTGTTTTTTGTTAATATGTCGTAAGTAGAAACATAGTTGTAATATAGATATAGGTAATTTTAAAAAGATGTCGGGCAAATAATAAACAGTAAATAAATAACAATGTTTTTAAGTATTAAAATATTATAATAAGATATAAGTACTTAATAATACTATTCATGGCAAATTGGCAAACGTTTTGTGTGTTTTGAAAAAAGTTAATTTTACAGTTGACAGTTGTTTATTAGAGCGTATATATAGTTACAAAACATGCCATAATAGGATATTGGTAATTGCTTTACATTCTTTTGTGATGTATTTTATTTTGAGGAATAGAGTAAGTAGGGGTTAGTACCTATATACATATAAATTATAATTTGGGAACGGATTTAAATGCTCTAAAAAATACGATTTAATATACTCATAACAGAATTTTTTTTTAAAAAATGCTCTTAAAATTATCTTTAACATTCAAAAAATTGTTTTCTAATTGAATGTATGTATGTATATACTAAATTGTTTACGCGTATCTACAATCATTTCGTTTGATTTGACAAATTATATTATAGTTGGCGTCATATTATGTATCTGGTCAGTAAAAACATAATAAAAAATAAAAATAGATGTGCGGCCAGGCAAAATACATAATATTTAATTTTATTCTTTTAGAATGAATTTTGATTAAATGTTTATCAAATGTTATCTATTCTTTTATAAAAATGGCTTTATAACATAAAAATGCACTTAATATGTCAAAAATGGTCTTAAAAATAATAAAAACTTATAAATGCAAAATAAAAGTTATATTTTTAATTTCCTCGATGTATTAAATTAACTTTGTGCTTGGAAAGCAATGTTTTTGGAAAGAAATGCAATTTGCATTCAAATCCGTTCCTTAGTAAATAACCAATAAGCAATAACTAATAAAAGTTATTGTTATCTTGCAATAACCCGATTTATCGAGACGTCGGTGTTTGTTTATGTTATGTTTCTTCTGCTCTCTAAGTTCTAACATAGTCACTTCCTGTCTCTCGTGTGCATAATAAGAAATAACAGGAATTGTTACGAAAAACCAATATATGACAAGATAGATTTATTTTTATGGTGTGACTTAACAATAACTAATCATTGTAGATCCGTGAGATTTACAGGAAATATTTGTATTATTATTATTCATACACTACACATTTTATTAAAATATTTATAAATACTTGACATTTTCAATTCTTTATTTTTCATGATAACATACTGATTAGGTTATTAATACCTATAATAACCGTTGATTATCATTACCAATTATAATATGTGTGTCTATAATTGTTATTATTTATGTTTGAATTATTTTCTTAACTGTTATTGTTACCGTGATTTAACATTTAAATGTAGTTTATTTACAATGTTTTTAGTAGGTACCTATTATATTTTCAATGTGGACATAGTCTTTGGGTAATACTTGCATCCAATTCGAGTTGTTGAATTATTGACATAATATATACATAATATTTTCCTGTTTTATCTGCATTATTATATAGGTAGGTACATGTAAATATCATGATAAATTAATAATCTACTATTGTCGCTAATCATCATATTATTTATTAGACCATCAATAATTCGGAAGCATAAATAAATTTAATACGTCTAATAAATCAATTATGGTCGTATTATTATTTATTTTGTTATAATTTAATGCGTTTTATGTGGCATGTTAATTTCTCAAATTTTGTTACTTGAACATGTTTTCAGGTTTATGTCTGTTGAATTTAGTGTTTAATTGTTCCATATATTGTTATCGTTTGATTATATTTGTGTAATATGACAATATTAACTTTTTCGTCTCTATTAATTGTAAAATGTGTTTCGTAAGGTTGGGAAAGTTAACGATTTTTTTTTAATTTAGTAATTGAGTAAAGATCATTATAATTATAGATAAGTAGTTTAATTCTTATAGTTGAAAATTTGGAGATTAATAGTTGTCTTGTAATAGACCAATTGTATTTATTTAAGCTCGAGGCTAATTTGGATATTGCTATAATATAATGTTTTATTTGTATAGTTATTTTATTTTATTGCTTATTGGCAGTTTTTTCTGTTTGTTTGTCATTATATCAGGGATTATCGATTATAAAACCGTTTAGTAACAATAAGATAATATATTATTCTACTTTCGGATATTATAGGTATTACATTACCGAAATTTATATTTAAACCTGAAAATATATCAGAGAATCGGCCGCATATTTTTGAACTTACTGATGTTAATTTTTTTTTACTTTTAGTTTTTAAATCATATTGTGCTATTGCATATTTTAGTAAAGCTTCTAGACTATTTTTGTTCATTTCGTTAATAACTGGAGGACTTGTGCACCTCCAAAAATAAAATATAAACATTCTTTTACGAAAATTTGACGCTTTTGAATTAAAAAATTCAAAAAAAAAAATTATTAATTAAAATATTTTGTACTATACTGTTTAATGATAAAAATAAGTACCTATTATATTAAATATCAAAAGGAATATATTTTCAAATAGTTTGAAAAGTGAACACTTTTTAAATAAATATAGTTAATTATAATAGGCAATATCAAAAAAAGTCATGTTAAAAAAGTTTTGATTGTGTCTTGTTTTGATGATCTATAATTTTATTACCAATATTAAATTAAAGTACATAAATATGCATTTGAAATTAATTTTTATCATAAATGTAGGGTGAGGACTAAACGTACGTGAAGTTGGCACCCCGACTTTGTCCAATCGTTTCCAAATCAGTCTCATTTTTTCGAGTCTACTTTTCTTAAGTTAGTATGCTTATTTGAAATTTAAATTACTGAGTTAAATATTAAAGTTTGTTTGACATCTTTAACTCGTTACATATATTTCTCACGAAATATTATACGATATTTTGATGGAGAGTGAATATACGGTAGTCCCTTAGGATTTAAATATTTCTTACCTTTTATGAATAGTATTCATGTAATCTTTTTAAATAGATGTTACAGATAAGTATATTACAGGTGATTATCATACAAGAGGAAGTAAAAGAAATAAAATATAATTGAATTTATTGACAAAAATTAAGACACTATAAAATATAATTTAAACAAGAAAAATTGATTATACTGTTTGAGCACTATAACGCGACTGAGAACCGTTTTCTGTATCGAATAGGTATTTGAATGTATAGAAAATGTGAGATTATTTTAATCATGTATTCCACTATTTAAACGGTATATATGATAGTATAATGTCATACAACTGACATGACCAGATTACACGCCTGTGTCCTATGATGTGTAGTCTGCATATTAAAGTACGCGTCATACCCATTAGATTATACTGGTAACTATTGATATATTTATGTTTGTAATGTAATTATTTGTATATTGTATTTAATTGTGACACGGCGAAACCATACGCGTGTCGTTTTATAATGAACAAAAATTAATCTAAAATTAGCGTTGTAATGGTATCACACTTAATTTTACAATTAAAAATCATTAACTTGATCACATTTTCTTAGAAACATTAAACTAGAATCTCCAAACGATTAAGAGGACGTCGCGCCGGCACGTGTGTCTCCGTCTTACACACGTATACGACTTATACAGAGCCGTCCCGTGGGGGGGGGGCTAGAGTGAATATACTAATTATAAAATTAAAAGATGACAATATTTTGGAAGACAAGACGACGATGAGTTTTTTTTTAAATTAATATTTTAAAAAGTTAAAGGTTATTTAAACATTTTGGAATTTTTGATATTTCTAAACGATATAATGAACGTTATATTGGAAAAAAATGGAAATAAAACTCATCGTCTAGTCCTCCAGAATACTGTCTTCTTTTAATTTTATAATAGGTATATTTACTCTAGAACCAAAATTGAGCGAGTTTTACTCAGACTGCGTAAACGCGTTTTGTCTATGTCGTACGTGTATAAGACGGAGACAATACATGCGGGTGCGACGTCCTCTTAAACAATACAAATGATAGGTACTTATATATTAAATACATGAATATTGTATTTTTATTAAAAAATCTAATTAGCTTTATTTATTTTTTAATCTACAATGTAAAAATTAAATATTATATTATTTATATTTAACGTTTAAATTAAATGAAAAATAACCGATTGTACAGAATACATTGGTATTATAAACAATATGTTTGTGATTTTGATGCCTACAAGCAAGAATTTTGCCGTTGTCTTAAATTATAATATAATAATATTATAAATATATTTTATTTTTCAAGTGCGGCAAATTTGCCGCTTCAATCGCCCGATTACTTTTCCCAGGGGCGTATTTAAGGGAGGGGTCCATGGGGCCCGTGCCCCCTCACCATTCACCGTATTTTATACTTATTTTTATTATATGAGATATTTTACAACTCTACGCGCCTCATGTACGCAAATTTGAACTTTTCGTTTGTGCCCCCCCCCTTAAGACATTTATAAATACGCCCCTGTCTTTGCTTGTAGGGTAAACCCGATGCTGAGTATACGAAATACGTTACACATTTGCTCAAATGTATTTACCTATTCTATGATTATATGTTAATTCATGGCAATATGTAATTCGTGCACCTATCAAAATATCTAACCGAATAGTTATGAATTTATGATTATACCATATCGTCGATTTAATGAAAAAGGAGAAAAATGACGATAAGAAGAAAAAGAAGAAGACAAAGAACATTATCATATATTTTAATACGGTCTCTATACGTGCATTCCGGTGGCGCAAATACTAAACCTATTAGTTATTAATTATTACTCGTAAACTATAGACGCTATGGACCACGTATTATAATATAATATAATGCAATTCATTCGACGTAGTATCTGCTGTGTCACATACGATAATGCATCCGACGCGCAACCGGTTGTACCGGAACCACCTGTTAACGTTGCCGTGGTTTATAAAAGGCGCACGAGTATTGCTCACCATCAGTGTACCCCGATGCACGCCAAATTACACTGTTGATTTTTCTCGCACATCGCAGAATTTCCCCTGACGTAGTGACGTCTCGTTGTAATCGTTTTGATCTTATTTTGTCCATCTTAACGCGTATTTTTCATATATATATATATATATAAATGATTCGCATTTACTATAGTTTAAACGATACGCTTACAATAACACGATGATGTCCACGGAAAGTTTATTAATAATAATGATCCTTACCATAATTGCCGCTGGGGTGGCAGTCTCCCAGGACGAGAACGGAAGTCAGCTAAAAGAAATGGCAGAACGCCAAAAGCTTGAAAGTGAGTACCTGTGCACATAAATACTTAAAAATAATATTTCCAAGGAGTTGAACTGCAGTGTTTGAGTTTTAACTACATAGATTTAAGTTGAGCCAAAGTGTATTCCTATTTTTTCCCGGTAGGTATTCAATATAGCACGATGAATATCTTGTACATAGTAGATTTAGCTGAAGAGGTAGTGGCGCTAGAAGATCCCATGATTGGAACCAGTATTTGGTTTTCATTAATTTCAGAAAAAAAGTACACAAGGCGAACATGTATATAGGCAGTAACAGGTACCGACAATAAGTCTGTAAAAAGGACACGAATTTGAGTTATTGCTCAAACAACGATCGATCTTTTACGTCTCACCGTGAAAGTTGGTAACTTTATCGGCACGAATAAAGCACTCAGCGGTAGACGATATTAAGAAATGTATACTCTTAACGATATGAAACTTAGGTACAGAAGTTCTCACCGGAACCCGAGAGCATATACGTATCGGTTTGAGCGTGTGAGTTTCTGATTGATTATATTATGACGTACAGATGATAAAAGTACTCTGGAGATGAAATTCAATAAAAAATAAAATAAAAAAATAAACACATTGTGATATTCAGATATATTGCAATAATTTTATTAGAAATAAATTAATATTGCAAAGTGTATATAGTTTTTTACTCGATAACATTATTGTATAGCAATGATGACTGCTGTAACGCGTTAAGGGACCTCGCTACGGTTATTATTTAAGGGACAACATTTAGGCAATTCATAATCTCGTCTTAGCCGCCCGAGGTCTATGTGTTAGTTGTAAATGATTAGTAGTGTAAGTGAAATGCGATGCGAGTACCGGCTGGAGTACGCGCATGCACATTTCAATAACTCGATACAATAAAAATTCTCGAATTTTACGACAACTTACTTATTGATTTGACAAAATTAAAGTTAGTTAACGTTGTCTGATGTTAATTCTGAAAAAATATTTAAATTCAGCAGAAAAATGTCTGTAGACCCTACGAAACATTCTGGTTTTAATTTTAATTTTAAATTTAATATTGTGATTTGAAAAAATTCATATTTTCAAGTTTTTATAACCACTTTATTAGAATGTAAGATTTAATTTTTATAAAGTATTCCGTACGATCTATAGACAATTTTCTGCCGAGTCCAGAATTTTTTTTGGAATCAAAATCGGACATCTTAAACTAACTTGAATTTTGTCAAAACTTTACGGCTTTTGAGCTCAAATTGACGGCAGTAGCGAGGCCCCTTAATAAATATAGCGATGTTGCGACGGCGAGATCAATCACTCGAATCACCCGCGCGTATGAAAACTTCACACGAATTAACCGAGTTAAAAAGTAATGCGGTAACCACTACAATAATATATATTTTAGTGTTATGAGCGCATTTGCTTTACCCGCGAATACCTTTCGGAAGTATCGATTATAGCTGTACGTGTTCTTCCGTCTTTCGACGGGCACAAGTGCGCGTGCGATTATGACGTCGTCGATTCATCACTGCCCTCTAATTCTACACCTGCGAGTGCAATAAACGATAACGGAGATTGTGCACGATAAGCTGCGGTATAGGATATATATATATATGTGTTTGTAATTTAATGTGATATTCGCGTTACCTTACGTGTCCATAATATAATGCGTATAGCTATGTTACAGTGTTGCACAACAGAATCAATGGCTTATACTGTCCGCCACTCGGACTAACGGATAGATATAATGTTACGGTGGTCGGCGCCGAGTGGACGTGGACAGGCGGATGCGCTTACTTGCAACGAATCGGTTATGTAAGCCCTTCACAGTTGTTCCATGTGTGGCTGCGCCGACCCCAAAACGGCGGCGGTGGACATTGCGGTGACCTAAATCGTGGGTATAACGAATAATTATTGCTACAATAAAACGTAAGGGGGGGGAGGTAGGGGCAAACTAATAGAAAATTTAAAATTGCTATAAATAGTTCTAAACGAGTCAAAATATTTTTAAAATATTGTCATTATACATATAAAATGCTAATATAAGCATTTGTTGAAAATTTCAAGTAATATCGTAGTATCGTTTTTTTAATATTATTACCAATTTTAGAAAACTAATTTTATCAAAAGCTGGTTTTTTTTTTATAAAAATTCCCGTTTCTCTATTTTTTTTTCTATTCTATATTTAAAAGTACAAGTACAATTTTTACCCTCCAAAAGTTCCAATTATTAACTTTTCCGACCAGAAAAAATATTGATGCTTAAAATCAAAGCATTTGGTTTCACTATTATTATACTTATAAATCATGTATACAATATACATCACAAAAAACACATCACTGCAAAATCAATTTAAAAATGTAATAATATAGGTAAACTGTAAGACTAATATTAAAATGTGTATTACCACATTTTTCCGAATAAATATATAATTATAATTAATACGATTTTAGCAAACAATCAATACTTCGAAAAACGAAAAAAAAATAAAATAATTAATATTCAATATAAATAATAAATAACATTCGTGTAGTAATTGGCACGTGTGGAGCACTCTGTTAATCCTTTGACAGGAATTACGCACATAACACATAATTACAGCCGACAGGACTCGAAAGGATACACTATCGTAAACGAGTCAGAACGGTGTCCGTGCAAGTGGCGATGGTGCTTATAATTATTGACGACGGTAGAATTTTATTTGTTCAACGGCGATCACGAAACTATCTCTCATTTAATTGGATTAATCAATGTCTAAATAGAGGGATATAAGTATTATTGTTTTGGAGTTTTTAGAACAGAAACACTTTTAAGGATTATTATAATATATTACACTATATACTACAGTATATACCTGTATATAGGTACAGATTAATCCTACTTCATATCACAATTATTTTGTAAAATATTTAACAACGTTATATTATAATATTAGGGCTCGGAAGTTGTTGCATTCGCATGTTTTTTTTTTTTTTTTTTGAACCATTAGATTTATTGCTAAGTGAGCTAGAAATTCGTTCTAAGAAACTACGAAATACATATCAAAAGTTTATAGTGCATATTTTTGCATATTTAGTGGTTTTTAGATTTTAGAGTATATTTTATAATTTATAAAGATTTAATATAAAAATTCGTAAATAAAAAAATAAATACATTCATATTGAGAGATATTATTAGATATTCTTGTATCGTATTTTTCAAATTTGCATTTGGTATTACAGTTCATAATACTAGAACAGTTGTTTCCTTTTAAATTATAAGAATGTCCTCAAACCTATATACTATGATCCTCGAGCCCATCCATATGATGATAAATCACGTCGGCATATAATATATAATAGTGTGATGTACACGCACGCAACTTTAATGAAACCTAAAAAAAAAACTTAGATAGTGTATATTT
Source organism: Rhopalosiphum maidis (assembly GCF_003676215.2). Lineage (NCBI taxonomy): Eukaryota > Metazoa > Arthropoda > Insecta > Hemiptera > Aphididae > Rhopalosiphum > Rhopalosiphum maidis. The sequence continues at coordinate 11,618,728 of NC_040879.1, forward strand.
AAAAAGTATTTTGATACTTTCCGAGCTCCGGTATTGCTTATTTGTATAGTATTGTGTTTTTTAATTTTTCTTATTGATAGATTATAATAAATAAATATTTGAACACACAAGTTGCGAACGCAGGAAAAAATTTCGGTGAGGAGGGTGAGAGTTAAAATATGTTCATAAATATCATACTATTCATTTTTAGGACAGGTACCTAATTTATTTTTTGTTTCTGATATTTCGGAGGGGGTTTAAACACATAAAACCCCTTTGCATTCAGGCCTGCACAAGTTGTACTTAAAAATAATAATCAAATGAGAGATCTCTTGCGTTGTATCTGAAAATCGTATAATATTATGGTTTGTGTATATTATTACATAATACTAGCACCGTTGTAATCCTCTAATAGATAATATGGACCACTTCAAGTTTGAGTGCTTATCAAAAAACCGCCCGCTTATTGAGGAAGAGGTCGATAAAAGCTGGCAATATGTTTCGCTATACGATCATACACTATTCGAATATTATGAACGATCCAAACAAGAAGATGGATCCAATAGAAAAGCCTACAGATGTGGTGTGAATATACTGCATGTTCATAACATTTTATTTCATATTTTAAATTATCATAGTTAACCTAATGTCTATACTAATCTATAACTTGATGAATCAATTAGTGGTTTTTTTTTTACATATATAAAAAATAATGATAATTGTAATGTTATATATTATGTATTCCCACAGAATATAACAATAATATATCTATATTAATGGATATTAAAATAGGAAGTTTATTTTTACAATTATAGGTAATTGATCAATACTATTAGTTTAAAAAAAATGCATTAATAAAATTGAATAAAAATATTTTCGAACTCCATTATTGGCTTAAGTATAAAAGTACTTGGAGAAATTAATTTGAGTACATATAAATTTTAAATTTTAAATGTTAAGACCTATATTAATTGGCTATATTATAATACTGTTTTATTTGCTAAGCTATAAACAAAAGGTATAATTCTAAATTAATAATTGTGTATAAAAAGTAATTAAAGTTATTTAAAAATAAATTAAGTTAAGTTTTTAAGTACTTATTTAAAGTTTTTTTTTTTTTTAAAGTTAAGTTATTTTTTCCTTATTAATAAGTTATTTTTACAAGTAAAAAAAAATAATTTTAATTTCAAATTTAACTTGCATTTTTTATATATACTAAAAACCTAACGTGCTAAATCATTAATATATCATAGTATACGTAAAACGATTCTGAACAGAGTCGGTCTATCAGCTTATAATATCAAAAGTTTATTTCATGTTGTATTTTATACAATTCCGTCCAAATTTTAATTTTAAATGTCTGTGAAAAAGATTGTGATTAGATATTTTTTAGATTCTTTAGTTAAAGAATTAAAACATTACATCAAAAAAAATTATTTATATTATACTGTACATAACAAAAATTATATAAACAGTATAATTAAAATGTTATGTTTATAATATTAACTGAAATATTTTGGGTGACTCCATGTAAAAATGATGTAATTCTAGTTTCATATCTTTGAATAATTTTTTTGAATTTATTTATCTGCATCAATAAATTTCTTCAATATTTTTGTAGAAATATTATTGACTAAATTTATAATATACATGTACATAAACTAAAATTAAAACATAATTTCTACGCGAAATCACCCATAATATTTCATTTAATATTATGTTTGTACGTAATATTGTAATTATTATTATATTTTTGATAATATATACTTAAATTTTTTTATATAATTTAATACAGATTTATTTTTAGTATATTAATATTATCATATTTTTTTCATGTTGTTTGTTAATTTTTGTTTTTTATTACAAGTATTTTCATTGATTTTTTTTTGTTTTTACGATACATCCATTTGTCTTAGATCACTATGTTAGCATGACGTTTAATCATCATCAATTAAAAATCAACGAACCCTTTAATTACAAACTAATATACATACACGATTTAAAAAATGCAATTTTTAACAAATAAATGATTTAATGCGATGTCTATATATAACTGACTAGTATTTATCGCTGAATTGTTCGTTAAACTTTAATCAGTTTTTACTGTGAATTCTACTGAGCACTGAAATCAATGTAAATGGGTATGGATTTCACGTTTTTATATGTGACGATTGATTAATTTTCTTCATCTTCATCTGTCTATTTTTCCGTTCGGCTCACAGTTGTACTCGACGAACGCTAAATTCCCGGATGTGATGTGGATCGCGATCGGTGGCAGCATGTATGTAAATCAACTTACGAAGTGTGACGGTCTATCGAAGATGTTAAACGACGGGCCACCAGACGTCCCTTTAGAGAAACAAGATTGGTCCGATGACAATATGCTTCTTTTTTTGAATAAAGAAGAACCTCAACTTTCGTTAAGGAAACGTTCAACTACGTTACAAAGCGACGGCTGCAGGTTAGAATAATAGCGATTGTACCGCCACGAATATCGTTATATAATTTCATATTCTGTGGGTTTTCGGTTTATTTGTTAAGGGGCTTATGAACCACTAATACTCAAAAATTACTTTTAGATTCCGAGCGGAACGGCGAATGTATTGATTTTATCATATAATGTGTTTTTTTGTACGTGAGTTCACGATAAGTTGCCGATAAAATGCTTTATATTTATATTATTGTTTTCTATTTAAAATATTATTTTCAAAATATTTCGACGATTTTTGAGCTATTTATAGGAAAGAGACATTTTCAATTTTCTTTAGTTTTTTTTTTATAAATGTCGATCAAATATTATCCAATAGGTCAAAATCTTTGAAAATTTAATACAAGCTCCCACAATGGTTGTTCTTATACATCTATAAAAATATTAAAAATGCATGGACGCATTTTTTTCATATGCATTTAAAGTTAAGATTCTGACAAAATTCACTAAATTTGCAAAAAATTCCAAACTATTTTGTAATACCTATATAATTCTTAAAAACTCTTTTTTTTTTGTAAATAAGTTTTGAAAATTTATTACAAGATTCTTAAAAAGTAGTTAATGCTGAAGCCATAAAATTTTAAGAATGTGTAAAGTTAATTTTTTTTTTATAGATATTTTAAGTTTTAATTTAGACGAAATTGCTTATTTAAAGTATAAATAACGATATGTTAATTATTTTTTTTATAATTTAAAAATATTATTTGTGGAAATTTAAACTTTTGTGTATTTTATATTATTAGGAATTCTAGTATACGCAATAATATTTTTGATTTATTTTAAAATATTATCTATTTATATGTACTATGAATACATTTTTACCCTTTTACGGTATTTACTGAATGTTAATTTTGACTATTTTGAGTTATATATCGTAATAACACTCATAACTATATATATATTATTTTAACTTAGTAAGAGTTGATGTGCCGATGATATAACCACCTGTATAAATGGTCTCAATCTTACATAACACAACTGCAAATTATACATTCTGGATAATTTATTTTACTATATGTTATTTGATATTTTGAATATAAGTGTGAATTTTCTTTTCTTTTAATATTTATATTATTACATTTAATATGTTATTTGTAATAATCTCTCGTAGGTTTTTATATTTTAATTTTTAAGTAATCGTGAGAATTTTAAAACGACACATTTCTATTATAATACTTTATTATATTTTAATATATATAATTTATGTATATGTATATATATATATATATATAATTTATTTACTATAATAAATTAAACTATTATAGCAAAAAAGCAAACATCAATTTGTTATTTAGATTTCCAGATTGGTCACAAGGCCTATGGTCAGATTTACAAGTAGATGGAAATGTGGCATCATGTTACGAAAACGTCATTTACGATGATGAATATGACGTTGATTTTACTCAAGAAAATGACTCGGAGTCAGCCACGACGGATAGCCGCTATCAACACGACCAAGTTAATACATCTTTAAATTACGTGACAGAACAGCAGGAAAATATCCAATGTGTGACGCGCAGTGTCAAACAGCATAATCGACAAGAACGTGAAGCGACGAAATTTGCATGGCGTTGTATTATGCCTGTTGACAATGACGGAAAACAACAACATGAATTGGGGGTAAAATTTCTTACTCATGGTGGACGTATTGTGGAAACAAATGATAAAAAGTGAGCTAAAGTCTTACAACGTTATCTGAATAAAAACCGTAAATTATAATATAATTAGTTATTGTATAAATATTATATCGTTTAAATATAGCAACAAACAAGAGTTAAAAACGTTAGCTGACAGTACACAAGGTTCAACGATGTCATACGGATGCTTGTGGTTAGAGTCTAAAGGCCCGAACATTTTTTATTCCATTATACGTAAGTATATTTAATAATGTAGGTACATAAGATATATTGATTATAACGCGTTTATGCGTTGAATGCGAACAAAATAACTATACGAATAACAATGAAAATAAAAATAAAAAAAGTATGTTACCCTGACGCGCGTAGTTAGGAATTTCAAAGAAGGAGGTGTGTTATTCTAAATCAATTGACAAAATTATACACATACAATTAATAACTCTACGTATACTTTTTTTGTACAAATGTCAAACGCATTACAAGTGAATAAATAATGTTTTATATGAGAAAACATTTAAATATTATTATTATTAATAAAGAAAAAATGTAAATCTATGAGTTTACCACGGCTGAGGGGTGTTACTACATCTGTAACACCCCCCCCCCTGACTACGCGCCTGATTACCGTAGTTCTTCTGTACAGGATTTTTAAGTGTATCACGTCATTGAGGAGGTCACTATAATGCGTATATGTTGAATTTGATTTAAATGATAAAATATAGAATACGAAAAACAATTCTGAGTGCACGGAAACGGTTTGTTAGCCTGTAATGTTATAATATTATAATTTATAACTATAGTAATAATAATAACGATAAGTAATAATTTATTACTAAGTATCTTTCATGATTTGTTTCACAATATTATAATGCAATTATTAATCTTAATGTTCTGAAAATTAAGTGTATATTTCCAAATTATTTAATCTTATTTTCTGGATTTTATGGCATATATTTAGATAATTATCTAATATTATATAATTTCCTCAACTTATTTTCACATTGAAAATTATTAGTTTTAGAATTTTTTATTTTTACTTAATTTGAAATCTTTACGATACAACTTGAAAAATAAATAAATATATATTCTATTTTTATTATTACAAATGTTCTTGTTTTTTTTTTTCATAAATATCTTAATGAACAACAGCATACATTTTCAATACATAAATAAAAAATTATATAATAATGAAAATTTATTAATGCATAGCCAATTTGTTTTATTATAATGTATTCTTCGATCTTACGCTTTATTGACTTATTCCGGTTTATAGAATTATTAATTACTCTAGTCCAAAGTGAGTTTAATAAACAGTGACTCCTGTATATAATATATATTATATCATATGAACATAGACAAAAATAAAACACGCATAGTTGTAAAATCCCTAAGCTCAAAATCTATAAATAAATAACACAAACGTTATTTTTAAATGATCAGGAACAGGCGTGCCAGAAAAAAATCAGGATCTACAGAGCTTTGCGCAACAACTTTGCACGGAAAAAAAGGTGATTGACAGAGATGGCAAAGTGAGGAATCAGAAAAAGCTATGCGCCCATCGCCCATACACATCCATTTAGACATGTTTAATGCATAACTCTTGTTTAAGTTAAATATTCCTTACATTATTAATAAACAAGGAATATATGTAATATTTTTTTTATTTTGTTGATTAAATATTCATAAGACCTTAAAAAAAAAATTATTGTTCCAAATTTATTTTAAATGTGAAACAACGTCACTTATTGTCAGAGTGTGTTTTTAATATTAAATAAAAACATAATATAGTTTTTTAATAATAAAAATATGTATGTTTTTAGAATTATTATGTGCTATCTATGTTGCAATATTACTACAAGATACCTAGTTGCAAGTATGACGTAAGCTGATAACAGAAAAATTTGTATATGTATCAAAAAATGCTGATACCTATTATCAGTATCGGATTAGTTATAAATTAAGAACCGTATAGAAACTTGAATTTTTCAAAGTATTTATAATTAAATATTCTAGACGTAATATTAATACTTTCTAAATCTCTTTAGATATTTAGATTAGTGCAATTGCTAATTTTAATTTTTATATTTATTGATATACTAATAATTGAAGTATTTTATTTACTTATAATTGAATACACTATCGAATCTTTCATTCAGTCCTTAATATTAATACAATAATACGTAAAAGTTCGATCAAAACGATTGACTACTATTTATGGCATAATTTAAATTAATAATAATACACCTGCTATTTGCTAACCTATTTACCTATTATAGTCCGTTCACGCGCACTGCCGTGAAGCGCGGCGAGCAAATCGCCTTTTTATTCGTATTTATATGCAACAGGTTTAATTATTGCTATTTTATTTTCAAAATTTTTCTAGTGAACGTAAATTTGTTGTTTATTGATCCGTACACGGGAATAAATGAATTGTCGATAAAATACTTATAATTTAATCGTTTGCGTCTTTTGATTTATTAGTATATATAGCTATATATATATATATATACGTTGCAGGCGTGGAATATATTATAGAAATATAAAAATATAGAATATATTCACCGGGGCAGGGGGGCGGCAATGGGTACCATGTGCGTGTCGTATTTTCTCGGCTGCCAAAAACAGACATTCTAGAGAATTTACCCGTGTGGTTGAGTCTACGGGGGTCTAGGCGTAAGGTTCCGCAGCATTAATTCGACAATGAACGTTGCATATACATCATGATCCGGTATTTTGTACACCGAAAAGATTTCACAAAAGACAGTTGTATCTGCAGCGTTGTAATACTGCTGCAGGATACGACCTTATGTCAACTATTATTCGCAGTAATCTCGTGTTTTCGCTGTTTCGTTTCTTATTTATTTATTTGTTTTTTTTCGCCACACGTGTTGACCGTACACTTTCTAAATCTGATTTTAAATCGAAAAAAAAACGGCCGGTTACATTGATTGATGAGGGTTCTAAGCCAAAGCGACATGGAACCGGATCTACGCACCACACGAAACCATGAGCCGTGTATAGGTTTTATATTATATATATATACATAATATAATATGTTCCTTAACACTGCTGCTTTAATGCGATTCACTGTACGAATATTGGATAGCGTGCGTCATTTATAGCCGTATATGGACCGTTTTCGAAATATAATCAAAATGTACCCTTCGCAGTACCTACATATATATATATATATATATATATATATTTTATTTACACTACGGTCAATACAATGTGTCCCGAAGTATTTTCTTTTCTCTGTCACGGATAGACGATTCTTGGAAATTAAACGTCCTCGCAGTGGATTTGAAACGTTTGACCGACGTGGGTTTGAAAACGGACCAATATTGTGTTCAAAAAATATATTTTATCGGCGTATATCAAAATATTATATATTACAATACTATACGTTATACGGGTAGAAGAATATTATAGAAAACGCGGACGGGTAGTTTGTTCGGTGTCGCATATACCCGAGTTTGGTCACGTTTGACGTCAAGCGGTGTTTGAATAAAACGTTTTTAAAATTTAATCGCAACGCTATTTATTGAGTCGATTTTGTGTACATTCGAAATTGGTTTTCATACGTGATATTTACTGACATTTCGACCTCTAAAACAAGACGTGATAAATATAACGCGTTCGTAAAGCGTTCAAAAAATAAAAATATGTTCGATAATATAGAAATATAACAACATTTTATAATATATAACGTTGTAGTAAATAATATGCCATCAAAGCGCAATATCACTATCGTAGTACAAAGTCAAATTATTATTAGACCTGCAACGTTCTGACATTTATTTCCAACAATATTATATTACGTTATGTAATAGAATGATAAAATATTACGTTTACAATTATCCGAAATTATTGACTTTCGTGATTATACCTTCCCATTCACAATATATAAATAGATACCAATATAATAATAATATTCATTAATTAATGTCCAGTGATATTTTATTTTTCATTCGTGTTATAGGTACCGAATATTAGGTATTATAAGAAATTCGTATTTTAGTGAACAGTTGATGTACCTTAACTACAGTATAAAACTTTTTCGATGTTTTTAGTTATTCACAATATTCACACTATTAAAACTTTGTGAGTTGTTGATTTTTGGTTCAGGCTAATAAGGAAATCAAATTTGGATCGTTCAAAAAAAAAAAAAAGAATTAAAAAAATTGCTGTTGTTAAATGAATGGTAAAAAAAAGCAACGCTGGGCGGTCAGCTATGTTAAGTTAATATGTCGGAAATATACACATATACATTTTAAAAGTTATGTATTAAAATTAGTAATTTTATGAATTTTGATATGAAAAATATATTTAAACGTCTTTTTTAAGTTTGAATATGGTTATGTGTTATTAGTCCCTAGCTATTTCTTAGGACATTTAATAATTTATTTTTCTTATAATGATGTAATAGTAATACCTATAGTTGTTGATTTAATTTTAACCAATAACATCTCATACATACTATATAGGTATATTAAATTATAATATTATTGATTTTATTTTTAAACATTTAACTTCAATAGTTAAACTTGCAGGTTAATTCTAAGTAAAAAAAAAAAAAAAGCAAAAACAATTTCCTTCATTACATTATTCTTGGTCTCAAATTTACCTATATTATACAATATCCATAGGTATACAGTACCATAGGTATTATAGGTACAGTATAATAATTAATAATTAATAACCCGTATGTCTGGCTGATTTAAATAATACTAAAATTTCAAGTTATCCATGCAATATTTAAGTTAAACATAATTTCCTAAATAAGAAAAAAAGAAGTATCGAATGTTTCGAGTTAACCAAGTTGGACTGTATAAGTCATTCATTATTTATTTTAAATCAATACTACCACTACTATACTATATATATATAGGTACTCGTACGTACAGTATAGAACGGTATAAATATATAAGGTCGTGATAATAAATAATTTAAGTAATTATTATTAGACTAAACATTTTGAAATTCTATTGTGTAAAGGTATATGAAATATTATAATAATATATTATGCACAATGGCAACAAGTTTAAGTCTATTATACGATTAATATAATATTGTGTTTTTTTAATTACAATAAAATAACTAAAATCGATATTTTTTTAGTGTTATTAAAATATTTTAATATTGATATTCAATTTCGTTAACATTTTAAATTCGAATTCCTATACACAATAAAAATTATGATCGCGTTTGCGAAATTTTTGAATTACCATACTTAGTTCAACAAATGAGAAAAATTGTATTATATTTTCAAGTTTTTTTTCCGGTAAAAAAGTTTATCGTATAGAAAAAAATATTAGTTAATAATTTTATTCGATTTGCTTTAATTTGAAGGGTTAGAGCTGTCCTGTGGTGTAAAATAATCGAATTCATGACCTTTATAGAGTAGGATGGTATAAGTACCATCAACAATATTCACACCGGAAGTAATAACGTAGTATATCTTATTTATTTTATATCTATAAATAATAATATGTGTAGTTCTAATATTTTTAAACATTTTTGATGAGCCTTTGAAGTTATGTCGAAACTTCAGTATTTTTTTTTAGCCCATCCAGCCCCTTTATAATTTATTATTCTTATGAATAACTAAATAATAATATACTCGTTATATTTCATCGAAGCGAATATACGTATAGTGTGGTGCTTAGATTTTAAAAATAAACTGATATTTGGATACTATAATAATAATGCGTTAATTTTTTTATAATAATAAGTTGATCAATAATAAGTAAAAAATAAATTTTCGCTCATCACTCATAATAATATTATATTATCCATGTTATTGTATTTTCATTATTTTAGGTAACATAATATATACAGTCATGCACTCTACAATTCAGTATATATTCAAATTTATTTTAAGTTAAGATAAGTTTTACTTAAATAATTAATTTCTTCGAGTTCTTGTATCTTATAATGAGATGGAAATAGGAATTATAAACTGAGAACACGCTATAATATGAATAAGTCTTATAAAATTAATGTGCTAGTAAAATAGTGAAGTAATCGTTATTTTACCCGTTAATATCCTGTACCTATAGGTATTTCGTTAAAATTATATACAGATGCTCTTAAAAAAAATGTTTTGAATAGCGTTCAACTTAAATGATCCTTGCATTCAATTTTCAAATCTTAGGTATGAACTTTACAAATCTTATGTATTTTTAAACATACAATTGCAAATTGTACGCTTCTAAGAAAAATGGGGACTATGTATTTTTTGATATTTTGTAGTTAATTAGTAGATTAACAACTATGAAGAACCTTAAAATTAATTTTAAATGTATTTAACCGAGCGATCATTTATTTATTGACAGATATATAGAAAAAAAAAATCGAAAATGTCTGCACCTATACTAAGTGATCCATTTATCAAACTATAGGTACTAGGTAGGTATATATAAGTACTTAGGCCTGTGTATTTATGACTTTTGCTGTCAAAATAACGATAGCAAATAATATAACATGAAAGCCAGATTTTTTCTGCTTGGAAAAACAAATCGAGGAGGTATTCCCCCCTCAAAAAAAAAAAAACCATCATTTTATTTATTTTTATACGGGGCTCTATTTAGTGGAGGATTGTAGCCCTACTCACTATATTTTTTATATTATAAATTTGCATATTAAGATATAGTTAAGTAATTATTTAACGGTAAATACAGGAAAAAATATTTATAATTTATTATACAGCATTTTATATATTTATATACTATGTATAATATACATGGAACTTATTGTAACTATTACCCATAACAATGAAATTAAACTGTCATAAAAAATAAAAACAATAATAGCTACTTATTTTTGTATTTAGCGTATTACTATATGTATTAATGTAGTCATGTATTGTAAAGATATATAATATTATGCATTAAAATAAGTGGCGTAATGATGTGAATATCATTATACATTATTAATAAGTAAATTAAGTAATTTGAAAGTTAAAAATATTATATGCTATTTAATGATCAAAAAATGTATTGCCCAGTTAATATATTTGAGGCCACACAATAAATTCCACTCATGAGCCATGTTAAGTAACTATAAATTCATTTCGGAGAATTTATGTAAAGTATTAATTATAATGTTAATTAGGCGTATATATTGATTTCCTTATAGTGTTCACATTTTCGTTATTGTTTTTATATTATATAATATATAATGATACCCTTAACAATTTTGACTTAATAAAATCATATTATACGAATTCGGCAACTATACGTCTATACGCAATAATACGTATTATAATGATATAATATAATATATATGTGTATACGTATAACATAAATTATTGTGGGAGTATAGTAAAATCTGTCAAGTCTCCGCATGATTGTTATCCGAATTTAAAAAGTGCCTATTAATAATTATATTTTATAATGTATTATGATGCTGGTATATGTTTAACATATTCATAGTTTATGATATCGCGAGTGAAATTCTTGTAAATTGCATATAATACCTATATAGTCGTTCTATAAATAAAAATGTTATTTCCGCATTTATACAATATATATATATATATGATTTTACGAACCATGAATTCAATTTGTGCAACACCATTATAGTTTATAATATTGTATGCATTGTACATACGCATAATACTATATTGTTTGGACTTCACGCGTACTCGGAGTGATTTTATTTGTGTATACATTTTATATTTAGAATATATACAATACCGCCGTATAGATACATATCGCGTATGTCCGTTTAAGTTTAATAGTTCGCAGCTGCAGCGAAAATAGTAATGTCATTGTTCGGATTTTTGTAAACGCACGAACGTTCATTTGTATTTTTCACGCCCTAAGCCACGTACATAATAATAATACACAATATATACAAATATTATATAAATAAAAGTGTATAAAATAAATACAGCGCCAGGCGCCTATACATATAGCTCATATTATAACTCACAACCGTTTTGACAGGTTGTCCGTATAGTAATATGTATAGCTCGTGTTATATCGACGATATACGCGGATTGACTAAAAATTGTCAACGTTCCGCTGCATCCCACGAACTTGATATTGATGACATTTCCATTACCCCGGGATATAATATACGTTATAATTATTATATGCTATAAAGTCTTATAAAGTTTCGAATTAATAATAATTTTTTAGTCGTACTAGTGTACTACTGTATAATATATATAGATATAATCTATATTTTGTATTTTGTAACTGTTATATACTGCTGCAGAGTCGTTTTGTCCCATATATATATATATATATATAGGTATATGTATAAATATATGTTAGTAGTGCTCTGCTCTCAACCGGCGTACGTTTGGAACTGTATAGCTGACGTGACGTAAAATTATTAAAAATATAAATAAGCGTGCATACCTACTTATTATATATATATATATATATATATATATAGTGTGTATTAAATGCCCCAGGATTTTTACAAAATACAAAAGGGTGTGTTGTGAACAAAAAAATCCAGATCTGCTGCTACATGTGTATGCAGTGTAAATAACTAAAATATAGAATATCTGTACACTGTATAATATTATAATTATATATATATATATATATAGTATATTATACGAAATTAAATATTAAATACATGCGATTAATATTTTCCTATGTGTCGACGATGAATTTAAAATTACAATTACCTATAGCCATATATTTATATTAAATAGGTACTTTTATAAATCAGTGGTTCTCTACTCATATGTGGGTGTCACCATGAACTGCAGGCCTTTGATGCGTCCCGAAATTTATATTGAAAATATAGAGCATTTTCCCAAGTGTGTGCGTGCGAACGTAAACAGGTCGAGGATTACTGCTCTTTACCTATATTACTATATCAGTAAATACAATTGATGATAGGCACTACTTTATGATGGGTAATTAACACTTATTTAATAACAGTATTTTTGTTTGTATCGCATGACATAATGTGTATTTTTTTTTACAGTACGTGCACGTCTATATCTCATACATAGATTTCGATCGCGTTTTACCAATAGTCAATAGTCAATAGTGCCCTTTTGATATTTTCTAGCTGTTTAACGCAACTAAATTCGAAAACGAATTAATCGACTCATGCGTGTAAGACCTGCAGTCGTACATCGTCACCCTTACGTAAGTCGAGAAGCTTTTAGATAATATTATAGCGGCGGCGGCGGTGGCGCGGCGGCAAAGTGCTGACGGTCTCGCGGTTGGCTGCCGAGCTGTCACGCGAGCGGGCGGGTGGGCGGGAGGCCTGGTCCGATGCCGCGCCATCGTCCCGCCGCCGCGCCGCGATCGTGACGACCGTCCAACCACGCGGCGTCGCCACCCGTCAGCCGCCTCACTACCACCCCCCCCCACACCAGCCAACGCAACAAAACTCGTTACGCTCGCGGTCGGACAAAACAACAGTGAGCGTGTAGGTATTACTATCATTATAATAATATCATTTTTATATCGTTTGATTTACCCGTTTGGCATGTGGTTTCGCGTAGACGCCTATACAACTATACTGTAGTGCACGGCTATAGGCGTATAACACGGAGCAGGGGTGGCCAACATGACTATGTATTACGCGAGCCACATATACAATAGCGTGAGAGCCGAATTATCTGACCCGCACTTTTATACCGCAAAAACAATAAAGACAGCTAACATCCGGTAAACACGTCACATTACGAAATGTGAAATCATAAAACAATAATAACGAGAACATTTTTTTTTTTTTTTTTTTATAAATGTGTGCAAAAATAATTAAAATTTTGGTATTCGTAAACAAGACCGCGAGCCGCATACGTCGATGGAGAGATCCGCAATTTGGCCACCCCTGATACATAGGTAGATAATGATATGTGCGGTATTCACAGCCCACACGCGCACATCGTTATATCGCCGTTGATCAAATAGTTAAGCACTTAAATCCTCACGCGCACGAAGCGCGAGCTATTATAATATATGTTTGTAATATACACGTACAGTGAAAACTCTTTACAACGAAGAACAACTCTATGCATAACGCGGCATTATAATATCGGCTGGTTTGCTTTATAACCCATTAGTCAATTCGTTCTCTAAAACGCGCTGTCACTCTCGATAACGAAACGATATTTTGCGTTTCATTTTCACTGTTTACCTGTTAATAGTATTACAAATTGCCGAGATTTCCAAGAACGATTACGTTCTTTCATTATTACATACTTTCAATATCGCAATAATACACCGCACTAATATCGATATCGGATATACTCATTTTATTATCGACGTAATTTCTGACAACAGTTTTGTTTTTTTCCAAACCCTCTCTATTACGAAAACTCCATTTACCGAAAGAAATCCCTTGATAACTTCTGATTCGTTATAAACAGTTTTCACTGTAATATATGCTGTCAGTTGCAGTCATCATAACGCCGTTAAGTATGTATAATATATCGTCTATGCGTATGCACGTATGTTGCACGGGTGTGTCAAAAATGGAGGATAATTATTCGTCGGTTATTCTTTATGTATAGACTTATAAGTTAACTATATAAGTTTATAGTGTATTGTTTAAATTTCTATGTACGTAAAATTATCGGGGAAAATCATAATTGGAAAATATTCGAATTAATTAAGTTCATAACTTTCGATTAAATATTTTAAAAACCACTGAACTATGTAGATATAAATACGTATATTATATTTATAAATAACAATAAAAACTGATTAATAATTAGTGATTATCATCACATATATAGTATTATAGTACTACGTAGTAGTAGTAGTCAGTACGTGTACATATAATTATAAATTGGTACCTATACCCAAAAAACGTATAGGTAGGTTGTAGGTACATATAATGATTTATAAACAATTTTTCATACAATAATTTATAATATACCTACCTATATAATAGCTATAATTACCAACAACGTAATATAATTTTGAGAAATTTTTAAGCCCACCCCGAAAACAAATCCTGGGGAAGGCGCTGGTTCATGGAATTTGTTTAACATTATTTGAAATTAATGTAATACGGACTGTATTACAGAATATCCTGTTAAATATATTTAAATTAAAAGAATATAACTTAACGGTGGTGATCAATAATTATTATAATAACTTTTTTTAATTTATTATTATTTATTACACAATTTATTATTACTATTGTTATATATGGTATACATAATAATATGTACTTTTTTTATCTAAATAATTATATAACAATACGATTATACCATTAAAAATGCTACTTTTGAGTATATATAAACAAGGCAGGGTCTGATTTAAGGATTTTGTGGCCTTGGGAAAAATAAAAAATGTGGCCCTATTTGTCAACAGCAGCGTATATAGCGCTTATTTACAAATGAGTTGTATAAAACAAAATAATAATTTATAACAATTTAGTATTTACCAACTTATACATTTTAACAAACATAATTATAATGTTATAGGAACATTTTTTTACTTCTACAGGCTACAGATTTCTTGTACATATTATTTCTATTTACATTTTATGCTGAAAAGAATTAATTATTTTATATTTTTGAAAGTAGTACTAAAAAAAAAAGGTTTATAAAAAACAGAGGCCCACTAATAACGGAGGCCATCAGCAGTTGCCTAACCTGCATAATGGTAAATATATCCCTGGAACAAGGTCTAATGCGACACCGTATATACGTAAATTGTATGTGTATGTATTAGTGAGGGTAGCTAAGAGTGGTTATTATATATCTGCAGTGTCGCACATGTGATGGGTCCGGTGATATACAGGATGATTCGTGAGTTACCATTTGAAATGCAAAAGCAGATAGTGGTTTCCCTGTTAAATAAAAAAGTGAAAAAAAAAATATCATAAGTACTACTGTTGAGAAGAAACAAGAAACAAATAAACGTATTTTGAAATAAAAAAAGTAAAAAAGTCAATACTTGACGAAATAATGTGAGTGTTTAATGATAAAAGAATCACTCTGTATAGGTACATTATATACCTAGAACATACTAAATGTATATATAACTGAGGTATATAATATATATACTTACACGCTATATTCACTCACGCCAATAACACAACAGCACGTCACCCGAGCCACGACAATCCCTTTTCTTGAATCCGAGTATATACCTATAATATAGTATAGTAGAATTTTTTTGTCGCAGGCGACACTGTGTTTGTGCGATCGACCACAGTCGGAGTTTTTCTTCGCCGTCTTGTAAACCAGCCCAACCGATTTCAACAAACATTTGAGATTTAAACCCGATTCAACGTCGACGTACACTCAGATACAGCCTACAGGGTGAGGTCACTGTTCTGTTCACTACGCCGTTTGCACGTGTTGTCAACAGTCGTCGTCGCAGTTTTCAACATTTCGAAGGTTCATACAAGTAAATATGATTCTATTTAATAATTGTAGATTAATTATGTACATTATAAATTCTAAAACGCGTGTAGGGTAAGGTACATTATATAGTGGCGGTTCCCTAAACTGTCAAGGTTAACGCATTCCCAAAAATAAAAAAAAATAAACGCTCCTCACACGAATAAATAATTAACGATTTCCTATTAATTAGTATAACAAAAATTATTTATATATAAATATAAGAAAAAGACATAATATATAACGATAAATGCAATGTGAACAACGAGTTTGTTTCCCGTGTATTATAAGGGGCCGGTACACCAGCGTATTTTGTTTTTAATGTCTATCTCCCACAGAATATAGAAACAAATAAGATACTCCGTATTTCCACGATTATGACTCTCTGGTTCAGTTTAGTGGAAAAGCACCTATTATATATTTTTTAAAGAACAGTGTTTCCTGTACATTGGCCGGATAGATTTTTATTATTTACAAAAGGTTCTTTTGCCCTATACATTATTCGCTAGTGTTCAAGTGTGTTTCCCAAACAGAACGTATATTCGTAAAAACCCGTTTACCTGTGCGCCATCGTCATTGTCGACATGCGTAGAGTTACGGCGGGTTATGTTCCGCAGACAGACGAGTCGCTCGTACGTCGGTTCTAGCGAGCAGATGGCACAGTTCCAGTGACTCGTCAGAGTTCCGCGTTACGGCTGTATCGCTCTTGTTTGAGCTGCCCGTTTCGCGTGCCGCTGTAATGATCTGACAACGCGTGCGATTCGATTCAGATCCGATTATTCGGTGGCTGTGACGTCGTTGAATGACATACGAATCTGTTCGAAACATTGTACACATTACACGAACGTTAATAGTCTTAAGTATTAGTCTGTATTATTCGCAATATTCGCATAAGAAAAATTACACAGACAACCCACTCCGCCCATCACTACTCAAGGATAGCCGCCACTGGATACAAAAAATAAATTTTTGCCACCTCCCCACCCCGCCGACAAACAAAATAATTTTATTTCGGTGCCACTTACGATACCTACGTATTTTAATTGTAATTTAAATTTGAAAATAATAACAAAATAGGGACGGGATCACTACGCTTACACAAGTATTATAAGGAACTAGCTCAAAAATTTTTCCATTTTCATCTAATCCGCTACAGTGACTTACTCAATAACGACGTTTACTCGACACCTTAATTGTATACAACTTATTGGTCTGATCTATATTACAAGATTGTTCACTTCTTATTTTTACCTTTTCTGGTTTATGTGTTAAGGATCCTATTGGTTTATTTTTAAGTTTACATAAGATTCTTTGTATTATTTTCGTGTTATATTTGTATATTATTATATTATTGTATAAAACATTAAATAAATTTTAGAAATGAATAATCCACCCAATACATCCAATCTAGTCAACCCAGGACATGAATCCCATACATTACATGCTACCCTTCACCGTTGTACACAGTTCCAATCATTATTACCGAATGCTCCACCAGAGGTGATTCCAGTAATGGAATATCCGAGTAGACAGGTACCGGATAGTGCACTATTGACCAATAAGAAAAAGTATATGCTGCTGTCATTACTAGTTCAATGGAACATGAAATTCTTATACAACACTTTGGCCGGTAAGAATCGCATTTTTCAGTAAAATATGTCGTGTATACTTAAAGTATACATTTTGAAATCTCTTATGTTTTATATTATTTTCATATGCGGCGACAATAAATTATTAATATTACTTAAATTTTGAACGTTTTTTTTTTTTTTTTGTAGAAGCACTGGTCGATATCGATGCGTTGCAGTTCATCACGCCGGACCAGTGTGAATCATTGTTGAGCAGTTATCCTCTGGGCATAAGAATAAAGTTCACCGCCCAAGTGACACAATTGCAACGAGAATTTGCACGCGCTTCGCAAATCGACCAACGCGCCCTCGCACCTCTTTTGGCCAACACGTCATTGTAATTAGTCGTTTCGTAATTCTCAAACAATCGATAAAATATTATAATTTTAGACATATTATAATAGTAATAATTACATTTTTATTAAGTCGAATATAATAATTTCTCATGATATAACATATGATATACCTATAAGGATATTATTATTGCTATAGGTCCGTAATTACATTATGTCTTAAGATTTTTTTTTATATACCTTTTTTTATATATTATTATGTATGTATTGTACCATATGCGATGAAGACAAATATTGTAGTCTTCTTGATACTATAAATTTAATTTATAAAATATAATACAATATACTTATATATTTTTTTTTATCCATAATCTACATTAATCATTTTTATTTTTTATTTACTATGCTTTTTAAAATTACAATAGTGGTATATTTTATAGTCATATAAAATACAGTTATACCTGTAAAATTTATAATATTATCTTATTATAATTGAGCGTAGGTATTTACAGTCTACAGAAAAACATTTCAAATCTATGTTTAATATGCATATTATGAATTTTCTAAAATATAAAGTATCAATTTCAAACCAATATAATTACAAAAAATTATAATGTTTTTAATTTAAGTAATAATAATGATGTGTATAAGCGTTAACAATTCGTACTTTAGTAGGTTTACTTAATAAAATAATAAATCTATAATACGATTGGTAATTTTAAAATTAGATACTATTAACGAATCTATATAAAAATATAGTTTTATAGAATTGAAAATTATATTGTATATATTTATAGTACTTTTTTCCTTTTACAGATTTTATTCGACATTTTAGCTATATTTTAGAATAATATTTAAAATTATTTATATATAATTTTTAATATTTTGCATAACATTTTGTATAACTATATTGTGGGTACTTTCAATATAAATATATTATACATCCATCGGGTTGGCATACGAGTTATATTACAACTAAAATATAATAACATGTGAAAATATCAAAACGTTACTAGGAATTCATTTTTAATTAATAATTACGTTAAGAAACCTAAAAATCTTTAGTTATCTACAACACCCCGGCGTATAAAAAAGTAAAAATACTTTATCTACAGCCCATTTTAATAATAATTAATATGATATCTTTATAAATTACACTTGTTTGTTACTCTGTGGCTAACTAATTGTCAATGTTCTTACTATTACTTGCTAATGTTTATATTTGGGATCTAAACATTTTTCATTCATATCTATATTAGTTTTTACTATACAAAATGAAAATTTTCAAAATGTATTTTAATTTATTTTAAGCTAACACAAACGACAATCTTATTGATGCCGTTGTAGGTAAGTCTATGTTGTATTATTTAATAAAAAATGACTTATGCACTTATAAATGAACCGGTCAATTTAAAAAATGCATTAAAAATGAAAAAAAGCACTTAAAAAATTATTTAAAAAAGGATTTATTTCATATAAATTTAAGAAAAAATGTTTATTTAAATATTATTATAAATTAATCAATTTCAAACAATTAAGATTAAATCTTTAAAAATTTGGTTTTGAATGTTCCGAAAAATATAGACATTTATACATTATGATTTAGGTAAATATATACTAAAAATTAGTTATTGTTAATAAAATGTCTACGTTTGTGATTGCGTAGATAACTGGAAGGCTCTTCTATTATTGGCTAGAATGCACTTATATATCAGATGAATGTCAGACATTTTTCAATTAACCATCTCAGATAACTATAGGGCTTTCGATTTATTGAGTATTTATAAATCACATTCGTGTACAACATTTTTGTGACAGATAGCTACACAAATAATATTACTACACTCAAAACAGAGTATTATAATACTCAATACAAAATATATACATTGCTATTATAGCATTTATCATATTTTAAATTTATGCATTTATGCATAATTACATGAAATGTGGAAATAGATGATATGGAACTTTCGACGTAATTAACGAAGGTGGCGGTAGGACAACGTTTCTAAACCGGGGAGCGGGGAGGGTTGCGATTGTCTTGGTTGGGGGTCGCGTAGGTAAAAATTAATGAAACACCGATTAACAAAATGAACCTGTTCATTCAAAATTTGGCTTTCCCGACGATATGACTTATATTATATTATTGTACTTAATATAGATAGAGAGGGGTGTCGTTATCGAGACCATATTCCATACCTTTATTGTGGGTCATGAGATTAAAAGGGTAAAGAAACGCTGGTGTAGTATGGGATACATAGGTACATACATAGTATGTAGTTTTGATATAGCTGTTATTAAACTGGTGTACCTACTAAATATTTTTATGTTTGCAGATTAAACTTATTTTAAATAGTTGCTTAATAGTAATACAAAACACAAACATTGTGCCACTATATGTAAACATATATCATAGTTCGTATAGATATGAGATTACCGATGCAACGATGCGGTGTGGTGTGGTTGCCGCAATTGTGTAGATATAATGAGTGATTGGAAAACATTTTTATAAATCTTGCTGAAACCCGTTTGCCGAAAAACACATGGCACAATTTTATTGTAGGTATACCAACTCATTTATTGTTTAACTACCCAAACACTAAAAATGAAACTAGTTAACGTCAGCGCATCCCAAACGGCTCCCGTCAAAAAAAAATAATGTACAAACAGGTTAATTTGTTAATTCCATAAATGCTAACGGTACATAATTATACTGCTATACAAATTTGAACTCCTCTAAGTCTCTAGTATTAGTAAACGAATTTTACAATTTTCATATAAAAAACAATAATTATCAATTTTGTTATCTATTTAGAATATACAAATTGTGCCTACAATAATTTAAATTTTTTATTTTTTTAATATTATTATACATTATATATTCATAAATGTTTCACATTTTTTATAGTTTTTTTACTTTTGAATAAAATTCAAAATATCACGGTAGTATATGCATTTTTTATATAATTTTTATAATTTACTTAGTGTTTACCAACACATTTTTAACCACACCTCTTTCGAGACAGTCCTAATAAGTCAATATTGTAGTGGCAAGGAATTTGTGTGGTAAAAAACCGGAATCGTTTGGGAATGGCACAGCCCGTGGAATTGCACAACGGTGGCTGGTGGTGCGGGGAACTACAGACATTGCTCGTATAATATAATCGTATACCATTATACCAATGGGAATGAGCGATTGTAAATTCCACCGATAATAACTATAACTATTTCGCGTATGCAAATTCCACTGGTACGATTGTTTTACTTATAATAACATGGTTTTTACTGGTAATAACTTTTGGCGTTTTTTAAAAAAAACGTAAACTCACTATGTGTACATATTATATTTTGACCAATTTAGAGTTATTTTAATTTTTAATTTTTTAAGATGAAAATTAATTTGATTAGAATGTCATATATCTCCTTGTCAATTTAAATCGAAATTTAGTTACTACACAAGGGATTCAGTGATGTAGATAATTAATTTTATTGGGCAGTTAAATATCAGGTTTTTTTTATTATCGTTGTACAGACTATATTATTACATTTGTAAACATAAGTTTGTCCTGGTAAAGTGTAAAACCCTTACAACTAAGTTTTCTCAATTATCTAATCACAAATTTATTTTTATTGTTAATTATTCATGCATTATGCATATTGAAATATCGTATAACTGTAAATAAGAAATTTGGATTGTGACTTTTATAATAATATTTGATGGAATTTACAGTAAGTATTAATAAATATAAAGATTTTCTTTAGAATGGTACTATAGTGCAAGTTCTTAAAAAAAAAAAAATTGTAGATGATTAATATCGGGATATACAAAGGTTGATAACCATTTCTATACCTATACAGGTACGCCATTTTTGACCTAACATTATTATGACAAAACTCGAGATGTGTAATATACTTCGCTATAATGTGATATTCCTTCGTGTGTTAAAATAATTTATAAAGCAATATATTATACGTGTGCCAAAAAATACATAATTTATGCATTGTTACTCGCTGTGAAAGACAAAAGGATCTACGATGGTTTTTCTTTTATTTTGTCACTCGCTTCTAAGTTTTAAAGTTACAATAATATTTTATATTCAGTTACCTAGGACTGTCCTATATACTTACACGCTATATACACTCACGCCAATAACACAATAGCACGGCACCCGAGCCACGACGATCCCTTCTCTTGAATTCGGGTATATGCCTATAATATAGTATAATAGAATCTTTTTGTCGCAGGCGACACTGTGTTTCTGCGATCGACCACCGTCGGAGTTTTTCTTCGCCGTCTTGTAAACCAGTCGAACCGATTTCAACAATCATTTGAGATTTGAACGCGATTCAACGTCGACGTACATTCAGATACAGCCTACAGAGTGAGGTCACCGTTGTGTTCGCTACGCCGTTTGCACGTGTTGTCAACAGTCGTCGTCGCAGTTTTCAACATTTCGAAGGTTCATACAAGTAAATATGATTCTATTTAATAATTATAGATTAATTATGTATATTATAAATTCTAAAACGCGTGTAGGGTAAGGTATATTATGTAGTGGCGGTTCCCAAATCTGTCAAGGTTAACGCATTCCTAAAAATAAAAATAAATAAACGCTCCTCACACGAATAAATAATTAACGATTTCGTATTAATTAGTATAACAAAAATTATTTATATATATATATAAAAAAAAGACAATATAGAACGATAAATGCAATGTGAACAACGAGTTTGTTTCCCGTTTATTATAAGGGGCCGGTACACCAGCGTATTTTGTTTTTAATGTCTATCTCCCACAGAATATAGAAACAAATAAGATACTCCGTATTTCCACGATTATGACTCTCTGGTTCAGTTTAGCGGAAAAGCACCTATTATATATTTTTTAAAGAACAGTGCCGCCTGTACATTGGCCGGATAGATTTTTATTATTTACAAAAGGTTCTTTTGCCCTAAACTGAACCAGAGAGTCGTAATCGTTGAAATAAGGAGTATCTTTGTTCCTGTTTATTATATATGGTCGATAGACAGACAAAACAAATACGGGTATAGCGGCCTCTTAATGCTTCAAAATTAGTATAGCTCTGGTGTGCACAAACAAAATTCGATCTATTCCTTGTTCCGTGGCCTATATAAATCGGGCACCGTTCGGGCAGTGCGTCAGCTAGTGGTTGGCGTGTCGCGTTTGCGGTTTTTCGTCACATCCGTATAAAATATTTGCGTTAAAATGCATATTTATAATTTTTTTCGTTCCCGTATTTATGCGATAAACAGTGGCTCGTAAGAATACATTATTCGTAAGTGTTCAAGTGTGTTTCCCAAACAGAACGTATATTCGTAAAAACCCGTTTACCTGTGCGCCATCGTCATTGTCGACATGCGTAGAGTTACGGCGGGTTATGTTCCGCAGACAGACGAGTCGCTCGTACGTCGGTTCTAGCGAGCAGATGGCACAGTTCCAGTGACTCGTCAGAGTTCCGCGTTACGGCTGTATCGCTCTTGTTTGAGCTGCCCGTTTCGCGTGCCGCTGTAATGATCTGACAACGCGTGCGATTCGATTCAGATCCGATTATTCGGTGGCTGTGACGTCGTTGAATGACATACGAATCTGTTCGAAACATTGTACACATTACACGAACGTTAATAGTCTTAAGTATTATTCTGTATTATTCGCAATGTTCGCATAAGAAAAATTACACAGACAACCCACTCCGCCCATCACTACTCAAGGATAGCCGCCACTGGATACAAAAAATACATTTTTGCCCCTTCACCACCCCGCCGACAAACAAAATAATTTTATTTCGGTGCCACTTACGATACCTACGTATTTTGATTGTAATTTAAATTTAAAAATAATAACAAAATAGGGACGGGAGCACTACGCTTACACAAGTATTATAAGGAACTAGCTCAAAAATTTTTCCATTTTCATCTATTCCGCTACAGTGACTTACTCAATAACGACGTATACTCGACACCTTAATTGTATACAACTTATTGGTCTGATCTATATTACTAGTTTGTTCACTTCTTATTTTTACCTTTTCTGGTTTTTGTTTTAAGGATCCTATTGGTTTATTTTTAAGTTTACATAAGATTCTTTGAATTATTTTCCTATTATATTTGTATATTATTATATTATTGTATAAAATATTAAATACGTTTTAGAAATGAATAATCCACCTAGTACATCCAATCTAGTCAATCCAGGACTCGAATCCCATACATTAAATGGTAACCTTTACCGTTATACCCAGCTCCCACCATATTTGCCCAATGCTCCACCATCAGAAGTTATTCAACAAATGGATGAATATCCGAGTAGACAAGTACCGGATAGTGCACTATTGACCCATAAGAATAAGTATATGCTACTGTCATTACTCAGTAAATGGAACATGAAATTCTTATACAACACTTTGGCCGGTAAGAATCGCATTTTTCAGTAAAATATGTCGTGTATACTTAAAGTATACATTTTGAAATCTCTTATGTTTTATATTATTTTCATATGCGGCGACAATAAATTATTAATATTACTTAAATTTTGAACGTTTTTTTTTTTTTTTTTGTAGAAGCACTGGTCGATATCGATGCGTTGCAGTTCATCACGCCGGCTCAGTGTGAATCATTGTTGAGCAGTTATCCTCTGGGCATAAGAATAAAGTTCACCGCCCAAGTGACACAATTGCAACGAGAATTTGCACGCGCTTCGCAAATCGACCAACGCGCCCTCGCACCTCTTTTTGCCAACACGTCATTGTAATTAGTCGTTTCGTAATTCTCAAACAATCGATAAAATATTATAATTTTAGACATATTATAATAGTAATAATTACATTTTTATTAAGTCGAATATAATAATTTCTCATGATATAACATATGATATACCTATAAGGATATTATTATTGCTATAGGTCCGTAATTACATTATGTCTTAAGATTTTTTTTTATATACCTTTTTTTATATATTATTATGTATGTATTGTACCATATGCGATGAAGACAAATATTGTAGTCTTCTTGATACTATAAATTTAATTTATAAAACATAATACATTATACTTATATATTTTTTTTTATCCATAATCTACATTAATCATTTTTATTTTTTATTTACTATGCTTTTTAAAATTACAATAGTGGTATATTTTATAGTCATATAAAATAAAGTTATACCTGTAAAATTTATTATATTTTATTATTATAATTGAGCGGAGGTATTTACAGTCTACAGAAATACATTTCAAATCTATGTTTAATATGCATATTATGAATTTTCTAAAATATAAAGTATCAATTTCAAACCAATATAATTACAAAAAATTATAATGTTTTTAATTTAAGTAATAATAATGATGTGTATAAGCGTTAACAATTCGTACTTTAGTAGGTTTACTTAATAAAATAATAAATCTATAAAACGATTGGTAATTTTAAAATTAGATACTATTAACGAATCTATATAAAACAATAGTTTTATAGAATTGAAAATTATTTTTTAGATATTTATAGTATTTTTTTGTTTTACAGATTTTATAATAATAACATGTGAAAATATCAAAACGTTGCTAGGAATTCATTTTTAATTAATAATTACGTTAAGAAACCTAAAAATCTTTAGTTATCTACAACACCCCGGCGTATAAAAAAGTAAAAATACTTTATCTACAGCCCATTTTAATAATAATTAATATGATATCTTTATAAATTACACTTGTTTGTTACTCTGTGGCTAACTAATTGTCAATGTTCTTACTATTACTTGCTAATGTTTATATTTGGGATCTAAACATTTTTCATTCATATCTATATTAGTTTTTACTATACAAAATGAAAATTTTCAAAATGTATTTTAATTTATTTTAAGCTAACACAAACGACAATCTTATTGATGCCGTTGTAGGTAAGTCTATGTTGTATTATTTAATAAAAAATGACTTATGCACTTATAAATGAACCGGTCAATTTAAAAAATGCATTAAAAATGAAAAAAAGCACTTAAAAAATTATTTAAAAAAGGATTTATTTCATATAAATTTAAGAAAAAATGTTTATTTAAATATTATTATAAATTAATCAATTTCAAACAATTAAGATTAAATCTTTAAAAATTTGGTTTTGAATGTTCCGAAAAATATAGACATTTATACATTATGATTTAGGTAAATATATACTAAAAATTAGTTATTGTTAATAAAATGTCTACGTTTGTGATTGCGTAGATAACTGGAAGGCTCTTCTATTATTGGCTAGAATGCACTTATATATCAGATGAATGTCAGACATTTTTCAATTAACCATCTCAGATAACTATAGGGCTTTCGATTTATTGAGTATTTATAAATCACATTCGTGTACAACATTTTTGTGACAGATAGCTACACAAATAATATTACTACACTCAAAACAGAGTATTATAATACTCAATACAAAATATATACATTGCTATTATAGCATTTATCATATTTTAAATTTATGCATTTATGCATAATTACATGAAATGTGGAAATAGATGATATGGAACTTTCGACGTAATTAACGAAGGTGGCGGTAGGACAACGTTTCTAAACCGGGGAGCGGGGAGGGTTGCGATTGTCTTGGTTGGGGGTCGCGTAGGTAAAAATTAATGAAACACCGATTAACAAAATGAACCTGTTCATTCAAAATTTGGCTTTCCCGACGATATGACTTATATTATATTATTGTACTTAATATAGATAGAGAGGGGTGTCGTTATCGAGACCATATTCCATACCTTTATTGTGGGTCATGAGATTAAAAGGGTAAAGAAACGCTGGTGTAGTATGGGATACATAGGTACATACATAGTATGTAGTTTTGATATAGCTGTTATTAAACTGGTGTACCTACTAAATATTTTTATGTTTGCAGATTAAACTTATTTTAAATAGTTGCTTAATAGTAATACAAAACACAAACATTGTGCCACTATATGTAAACATATATCATAGT
Source organism: Rhopalosiphum maidis (assembly GCF_003676215.2). Taxonomy (NCBI): domain Eukaryota; kingdom Metazoa; phylum Arthropoda; class Insecta; order Hemiptera; family Aphididae; genus Rhopalosiphum; species Rhopalosiphum maidis. The sequence continues at coordinate 11,646,075 of NC_040879.1, forward strand.
TCGTATAGATATGAGATTACCGATGCAACGATGCGGTGTGGTGTGGTTGCCGCAATTGTGTAGATATAATGAGTGATTGGAAAACATTTTTATAAATCTTGCTGAAACCCGTTTGCCGAAAAACACATGGCACAATTTTATTGTAGGTATACCAACTCATTTATTGTTTAACTACCCAAACACTAAAAATGAAACTAGTTAACGTCAGCGCATCCCAAACGGCTCCCGTCAAAAAAAAATAATGTACAAACAGGTTAATTTGTTAATTCCATAAATGCTAACGGTACATAATTATACTGCTATACAAATTTGAACTCCTCTAAGTCTCTAGTATTAGTAAACGAATTTTACAATTTTCATATAAAAAACAATAATTATCAATTTTGTTATCTATTTAGAATATACAAATTGTGCCTACAATAATTTAAATTTTTTATTTTTTTAATATTATTATACATTATATATTCATAAATGTTTCACATTTTTTATAGTTTTTTTACTTTTGAATAAAATTCAAAATATCACGGTAGTATATGCATTTTTTATATAATTTTTATAATTTACTTAGTGTTTACCAACACATTTTTAACCACACCTCTTTCGAGACAGTCCTAATAAGTCAATATTGTAGTGGCAAGGAATTTGTGTTGTAAAAAACCGGAATCGTTTGGGAATGGCACAGCCCGTGGAATTGCACAACGGTGGCTGGTGGTGCGGGGAACTACAGACATTGCTCGTATAATATAATCGTATACCATTATACCAATGGGAATGAGCGATTGTAAATTCCACCGATAATAACTATAACTATTTCGCGTATGCAAATTCCACTGGTACGATTGTTTTACTTATAATAACATGGTTTTTACTGGTAATAACTTTTGGCGTTTTTTAAAAAAAACGTAAACTCACTATGTGTACATATTATATTTTGACCAATTTAGAGTTATTTTAATTTTTAATTTTTTAAGATGAAAATTAATTTGATTAGAATGTCATATATCTCCTTGTCAATTTAAATCGAAATTTAGTTACTACACAAGGGATTCAGTGATGTAGATAATTAATTTTATTGGGCAGTTAAATATCAGGTTTTTTTTATTATCGTTGTACAGACTATATTATTACATTTGTAAACATAAGTTTGTCCTGGTAAAGTGTAAAACCCTTACAACTAAGTTTTCTCAATTATCTAATCACAAATTTATTTTTATTGTTAATTATTCATGCATTATGCATATTGAAATATCGTATAACTGTAAATAAGAAATTTGGATTGTGACTTTTATAATAATATTTGATGGAATTTACAGTAAGTATTAATAAATATAAAGATTTTCTTTAGAATGGTACTATAGTGCAAGTTCTTAAAAAAAAAAAATTGTAGATGATTAATATCGGGATATACAAAGGTTGATAACCATTTCTATACCTATACAGGTACGCCATTTTTGACCTAACATTATTATGACAAAACTCGAGATGTGTAATATACTTCGCTATAATGTGATATTCCTTCGTGTGTTAAAATAATTTATAAAGCAATATATTATACGTGTGCCAAAAAATACATAATTTATGCATTGTTACTCGCTGTGAAAGACAAAAGGATCTACGATGGTTTTTCTTTTATTTTGTCACTCGCTTCTAAGTTTTAAAGTTACAATAATATTTTATATTCAGTTACCTAGGACTGTCCTATATACTTACACGCTATATACACTCACGCCAATAACACAATAGCACGGCACCCGAGCCACGACGATCCCTTCTCTTGAATTCGGGTATATGCCTATAATATAGTATAATAGAATCTTTTTGTCGCAGGCGACACTGTGTTTCTGCGATCGACCACCGTCGGAGTTTTTCTTCGCCGTCTTGTAAACCAGTCGAACCGATTTCAACAATCATTTGAGATTTGAACGCGATTCAACGTCGACGTACATTCAGATACAGCCTACAGAGTGAGGTCACCGTTGTGTTCGCTACGCCGTTTGCACGTGTTGTCAACAGTCGTCGTCGCAGTTTTCAATATTTCGAAGGTTCATACAAGTAAATATGATTCTATTTAATAATTATAGATTAATTATGTATATTATAAATTCTAAAACGCGTGTAGGGTAAGGTATATTATGTAGTGGCGGTTCCCAAATCTGTCAAGGTTAACGCATTCCTAAAAATAAAAATAAATAAACGCTCCTCACACGAATAAATAATTAACGATTTCGTATTAATTAGTATAACAAAAATTATTTATATATATATATAAAAAAAAGACAATATAGAACGATAAATGCAATGTGAACAACGAGTTTGTTTCCCGTTTATTATAAGGGGCCGGTACACCAGCGTATTTTGTTTTTAATGTCTATCTCCCACAGAATATAGAAACAAATAAGATACTCCGTATTTCCACGATTATGACTCTCTGGTTCAGTTTAGCGGAAAAGCACCTATTATATATTTTTTAAAGAACAGTGCCGCCTGTACATTGGCCGGATAGATTTTTATTATTTACAAAAGGTTCTTTTGCCCTAAACTGAACCAGAGAGTCGTAATCGTTGAAATAAGGAGTATCTTTGTTCCTGTTTATTATATATGGTCGATAGACAGACAAAACAAATACGGGTATAGCGGCCTCTTAATGCTTCAAAATTAGTATAGCTCTGGTGTGCACAAACAAAATTCGATCTATTCCTTGTTCCGTGGCCTATATAAATCGGGCACCGTTCGGGCAGTGCGTCAGCTAGTGGTTGGCGTGTCGCGTTTGCGGTTTTTCGTCACATCCGTATAAAATATTTGCGTTAAAATGCATATTTATAATTTTTTTCGTTCCCGTATTTATGCGATAAACAGTGGCTCGTAAGAATACATTATTCGTAAGTGTTCAAGTGTGTTTCCCAAACAGAACGTATATTCGTAAAAACCCGTTTACCTGTGCGCCATCGTCATTGTCGACATGCGTAGAGTTACGGCGGGTTATGTTCCGCAGACAGACGAGTCGCTCGTACGTCGGTTCTAGCGAGCAGATGGCACAGTTCCAGTGACTCGTCAGAGTTCCGCGTTACGGCTGTATCGCTCTTGTTTGAGCTGCCCGTTTCGCGTGCCGCTGTAATGATCTGACAACGCGTGCGATTCGATTCAGATCCGATTATTCGGTGGCTGTGACGTCGTTGAATGACATACGAATCTGTTCGAAACATTGTACACATTACACGAACGTTAATAGTCTTAAGTATTATTCTGTATTATTCGCAATGTTCGCATAAGAAAAATTACACAGACAACCCACTCCGCCCATCACTACTCAAGGATAGCCGCCACTGGATACAAAAAATACATTTTTGCCCCTTCACCACCCCGCCGACAAACAAAATAATTTTATTTCGGTGCCACTTACGATACCTACGTATTTTGATTGTAATTTAAATTTAAAAATAATAACAAAATAGGGACGGGAGCACTACGCTTACACAAGTATTATAAGGAACTAGCTCAAAAATTTTTCCATTTTCATCTATTCCGCTACAGTGACTTACTCAATAACGACGTATACTCGACACCTTAATTGTATACAACTTATTGGTCTGATCTATATTACTAGTTTGTTCACTTCTTATTTTTACCTTTTCTGGTTTTTGTTTTAAGGATCCTATTGGTTTATTTTTAAGTTTACATAAGATTCTTTGAATTATTTTCCTATTATATTTGTATATTATTATATTATTGTATAAAATATTAAATACGTTTTAGAAATGAATAATCCACCTAGTACATCCAATCTAGTCAATCCAGGACTCGAATCCCATACATTAAATGGTAACCTTTACCGTTATACCCAGCTCCCACCATATTTGCCCAATGCTCCACCATCAGAAGTTATTCAACAAATGGATGAATATCCGAGTAGACAAGTACCGGATAGTGCACTATTGACCCATAAGAATAAGTATATGCTACTGTCATTACTCAGTAAATGGAACATGAAATTCTTATACAACACTTTGGCCGGTAAGAATCGCATTTTTCAGTAAAATATGTCGTGTATACTTAAAGTATACATTTTGAAATCTCTTATGTTTTATATTATTTTCATATGCGGCGACAATAAATTATTAATATTACTTAAATTTTGAACGTTTTTTTTTTTTTTTTTGTAGAAGCACTGGTCGATATCGATGCGTTGCAGTTCATCACGCCGGCTCAGTGTGAATCATTGTTGAGCAGTTATCCTCTGGGCATAAGAATAAAGTTCACCGCCCAAGTGACACAATTGCAACGAGAATTTGCACGCGCTTCGCAAATCGACCAACGCGCCCTCGCACCTCTTTTTGCCAACACGTCATTGTAATTAGTCGTTTCGTAATTCTCAAACAATCGATAAAATATTATAATTTTAGACATATTATAATAGTAATAATTACATTTTTATTAAGTCGAATATAATAATTTCTCATGATATAACATATGATATACCTATAAGGATATTATTATTGCTATAGGTCCGTAATTACATTATGTCTTAAGATTTTTTTTTATATACCTTTTTTTATATATTATTATGTATGTATTGTACCATATGCGATGAAGACAAATATTGTAGTCTTCTTGATACTATAAATTTAATTTATAAAACATAATACATTATACTTATATATTTTTTTTTATCCATAATCTACATTAATCATTTTTATTTTTTATTTACTATGCTTTTTAAAATTACAATAGTGGTATATTTTATAGTCATATAAAATAAAGTTATACCTGTAAAATTTATTATATTTTATTATTATAATTGAGCGGAGGTATTTACAGTCTACAGAAATACATTTCAAATCTATGTTTAATATGCATATTATGAATTTTCTAAAATATAAAGTATCAATTTCAAACCAATATAATTACAAAAAATTATAATGTTTTTAATTTAAGTAATAATAATGATGTGTATAAGCGTTAACAATTCGTACTTTAGTAGGTTTACTTAATAAAATAATAAATCTATAAAACGATTGGTAATTTTAAAATTAGATACTATTAACGAATCTATATAAAACAATAGTTTTATAGAATTGAAAATTATTTTTTAGATATTTATAGTATTTTTTTGTTTTACAGATTTTATAATAATAACATGTGAAAATATCAAAACGTTGCTAGGAATTCATTTTTAATTAATAATTACGTTAAGAAACCTAAAAATCTTTAGTTATCTACAACACCCCGGCGTATAAAAAAGTAAAAATACTTTATCTACAGCCCATTTTAATAATAATTAATATGATATCTTTATAAATTACACTTGTTTGTTACTCTGTGGCTAACTAATTGTCAATGTTCTTACTATTACTTGCTAATGTTTATATTTGGGATCTAAACATTTTTCATTCATATCTATATTAGTTTTTACTATACAAAATGAAAATTTTCAAAATGTATTTTAATTTATTTTAAGCTAACACAAACGACAATCTTATTGATGCCGTTGTAGGTAAGTCTATGTTGTATTATTTAATAAAAAATGACTTATGCACTTATAAATGAACCGGTCAATTTAAAAAATGCATTAAAAATGAAAAAAAGCACTTAAAAAATTATTTAAAAAAGGATTTATTTCATATAAATTTAAGAAAAAATGTTTATTTAAATATTATTATAAATTAATCAATTTCAAACAATTAAGATTAAATCTTTAAAAATTTGGTTTTGAATGTTCCGAAAAATATAGACATTTATACATTATGATTTAGGTAAATATATACTAAAAATTAGTTATTGTTAATAAAATGTCTACGTTTGTGATTGCGTAGATAACTGGAAGGCTCTTCTATTATTGGCTAGAATGCACTTATATATCAGATGAATGTCAGACATTTTTCAATTAACCATCTCAGATAACTATAGGGCTTTCGATTTATTGAGTATTTATAAATCACATTCGTGTACAACATTTTTGTGACAGATAGCTACACAAATAATATTACTACACTCAAAACAGAGTAGTATAAATTATAATACTTAATACTTAATTATATTCGATGACATTTACAGTAATTATTAATAAATATAAAGATTTTCTTTCGAGTGGTACTATAGTGCAAGTTCTTAAAAAAAATGTTGTAGATGATTTATATCGGAATATTATAAGGTTGAGAACCATTTCTATACCTATATAGATACACCATTTTTACCTAATATTATTATGACAAAACTCAAGATGTGTAATATACATCGCTATAACGTGGTATTCCTTCGTGTGTTAAAATAATTTATAAAGAAATATATTATACGTGTCCCAAATAATATGTTATTTATGTATTATGTTACTCACTGTGAATCACTAAAAGATCTTCGATGGTTTTCATTTTTATTATGTCACGCGCGTCTAAGTTTAAAAGTTACAATTATATTTTATATTAAGTTACCTAGGACAGTATATATGTCCACGATCTAAGAAACTAATTTCACGATAAACATGGTTATTGTTTACTTTTTGTTTTTTCTTTTAAAATAGTAAAATGTCAGACAAATTTAGAATTACAAATAATACCTTTTGGTATTTTTTTATTTGTTTTTTATTGGTTTATAGTTATATAGTTTTATATAGTTTTATATTTTTAATTTTCCATATTTTTTTATTATAGTGAATTTGTGGCAACGGCAACGCAGTACACTTATTTTTAACAAGACGTATGCGTCTTACTCTGTATTGGTGTAATTTAAAATTTATATAACCTTTATTTTTGAAAATTCGATTGGAAGTTTATATAGTTTAAACAGTAGGTATGTGAAACTCGTAATTATTTACATTTAACAGTTACGATTGGTATAGAAATATTTCAGAAATTATAGTGCGTGTTTGTCACATTTTTAAAATACGATCCCCAATAATTATTAAATTCTTTACCAATATATTAATATATTATAATTTTTAAATACAATCAGAAAATCTGAAAATCATTTTATTCCTGATTTCTGCTAATGGTTTTATATAATATTATACATATTAGTATATTAACTACATAGTATATTATATAATTAAATATGTAAAATTTTTTTATATCATATTTTCAAAAATAATCCATGTTAAAATCATCTTCGATTTATAGTATAAATTATTATAATATAATATGAAAAGTCAAAACACACCTTTGTATTTCTTTTAATGCTGAGAAGAAAGTAAAACAAATATTTTTTTTTTCTTTAAATGATCCAGCGTTCAATTTAATTAATTATTAGAATTAGATATGGCAATAATTTAGATAATATTAATGCTTTTTTCTGGTGTGCTTTGACTTTAAAGTAGGTTACTACCTACATGTCTATTGTATTATCAATAAATATTATCTTTGTGTCAAAAAGGTGAAAAATAAATGCCTAACATTTATGACTCGTAAATATTATAGAAAGGAAATGATGAAGCGAACCCGTGAGCTTATATCTTAAAAACTATTATCTTGTAACTTTTCGTCCCGACGAATAAGGTCATAAATATAATATTTTAAAATAATAAGTTTAATTTATATTTTATTTTTTATTTAATTGATAATTAGTCACATATAGAAACTAACAACTATTAAAAACTTTTGAAGGTTCAACAATGATAATAATATATAATATATACTATATAGTGTTTTAGTTCAACTAAAAAGTTGAATTAGCTGATATTTTATTAAATTCAGTATTCTTTATATTGTTTACATGTCCTGTGTGAAACAGACACAATCATTATCCTTCGTTTCGTCTTCCTAAAGATATTTATTTGTATAAAATAATTTTTATTGGACAGTTGTTGGTTTTTTTTTCAGGTACTGTGTCTTGTAATACGGAATATTATGTTTATATTATATACATAAGCTGGTGCAGAGTTAACTGTTATAAAATCAGTTAAACTTAAAAGTTAAGTACAACATTTAAGTTTTTACACAAAAAATACAATTTTAAAGTTGTTCATAATTCATACCATTATATGCATTATATTCTATAGATACCTATTATAGTAGTAATAATAATTATTAATAATACTGTATATAATTGAAAGATTTTCAATTATAATTATAATAATTAATCGCCAATCGCACGAGTCTTTATCTACGATCCGTCTAAATATATAATATATTACACATTTTAGCATTCATCGTCGAATTTCGGTATATTATGGTATAAGTACATCTTATGAAAAACGAATATTATAGTCGGTCAATACCTAGGCACATATTATAATAAAAGGGGTGTTGTACGTGCCAAAGGCGTCACACGCGCATGCATTTTCTCCATCTTATACCTAATAATTACTACGTAACATAGCAAATTTTCGCTCAGCAGATCACGTTTAGCTCTGTAGTTAGTTACAGTGAATCGACCTATTATACAAAACTCGACGGTGAGAACAAATCTGTGTTTATATGTTGGTTATTTACAATAGTTCAATTTTATAGCAAGTTATGCGTATATAATAAAGCGTAAATTAAAAATGCTTATAACTCACTTAAGGGGCTACTGTCTTCAATGTGAGCTCAAAATACGTTAAGTTTTGACAAAATTAAAGTTAGTTTAAGATGTCCGATTTTGATTTTGAAAAAAATTCTGAACTCGGTAGAAAATTGACTATAGAATACTTTGTAACAATTAAATCTTATATTCTAATGAAGTGGTAATAAAAACTTGAAAATATGAATTTTTTCAAATCATAATATTAAATTTAAAAATTATAATTAAAACCGAAATGTTTCGTATGATCTACAGACATTTTTCTACTAAATTTAAATATTTTTTCAGAATTAAGATCGGACAACGTAGACTAACTTTAATTTAGTCGAATCAATAAGTAAGTTGTCGTAAAATTCGTATGGTGAATTTTTATTGTTATCGAGTTATTGACATGTGCATGTGCGTACTCCAGCCGGTACCCGCATCGCGTTTCATTTGCACTAATAATCATTTACAACTAACACATAGATCTCGGGCGGCTAAACGAGGTTATGAATTGCCTAAATGTTGTCACTCAAATAACAACCGTAGCGAGGCCCCTTGAAAACCGAATAATCGTAAAAATGTAAAAACCAAAATAAAAACACGTAATATTTAAACTATCGGAACGAAACGTGTTCTGCCGAGTGCACATTTGCTATGTTATGTATACTTGTATATAAGACGGAGACAACATGTGCGGGTGTTTGCGTCCTCTTGTTAACGACACAAGGAGGACGGGCGCTGTGTATTCTGTGATATAATATATCCGACACGGATTAACCGTATGTTTTGTTGTCCTAAGTAAACCACACACGTACATCAGCACCTACGAGGAAAACGTCGCAGTGCGTATGCGTGAAAAATTATCTTGCACGCACGACACACGCAGCGATAATGTTATAAACTCTAAATAATGATCAAAACCGTCCGCGCTGTACATACAACACAACACAATAGATATTATTATGATCATCTCCGCCATTTCCGGTGACGTCGTTCGGGTTTGAGGTCCTTCCGCGCGGTGAACACGCACGGCGCACAATGTATACACATTATTACACAGAAACGAGGTTTTTTCGTTTCTCGGCACTGGTGTATTATATTTTTTAAGTGACATGTTTAAGAGATAACTGCGCGTCCCTTTTTGTACGCCCTGGCCAACAATAAATTATTGCAGTGCAGGCACGTTCCGCCGTGACGAATTCCATCGCCCGATGTTCGGACTCTTCGTTTTTCGTTTATACGCACACCCACGCCCACACACGCGCGCGCGCGTTATTAAGTATAATATATTTTACGCGCCGGTCCCTTTTGTGTGTCGAGATTTGGCGGCACGAAAACAAAAAAAACCTGCCTACATTGTCCTCGCTACATGCAGAGACAGCTGAACACAATATGTTCGGTACGGTACGGCATATACAGCCGCAGTAGCGTGGAGAGGCATGTACAGCACACAATAAGTATATGCGTTGTATAACGTACGTTATACGTTATACACGTGTGCGTGTGTGAGAGTGCGTAGGTGTTTATGATGAACATAATATACACTTGCACGCGATTATAAAATAATATTACACCCGAAAAGAAACTGGTAGGACGGGCGACAGAATGCCCTGTCCCGCAAAGACGCGATATTATCATTTTTATGCTACCAGATTCTAGTAGGTACACTGCAGCGTGGGTTGCAAATAACAGTACAACAATAATAACAATTAGGGTTCGGGATTTCTTATATGCATTTGCACGTTTCATTGTAATGGCCGTGGATTACTCTAGAAAATTATTTCTGAATTATGACTTTATTTTATGAAATGGCGAAACTAAATACTAAGTTTAAATTTGCATATTTTTGCATATTTTGTCATATTTTAGGAAAGTGCGTATTTGGGCAATTTTTAGCATATATTTGTGCACATACTCCTGAGTAACACAGCACCAATGAATGTATAATAAACAGGGCTCATAACTTATAGCTCTAAAAAAGGTTATTATAAGCGCAATAATATGCTCTTAAAAATATTCATATAAGCGCTTAAATATGCACTAAAAATACTAAAATATGCGAAAAAAAAAATTATTATTATTATTAAAAAAAAAATTGAATAATATAATATCGGAATTATTGTGGTAAACGACTTGTGGTACTCATTTATTCTGCGATTGTTCTGTTATAAAAAAAAAATTATAAATTATAATTAATAATGAATAATGATACCTATATATTTTAAATATTTTTAAACATATATTTACCTTGAAAGTTACATTGAATAATTAGATGTTTGTACAAGTTTTCAAAGTGAAATGATCTTCGATTGTTACTTAGTAGAGTCTTGTACATTGAAAACGACCGCTCAATGTCCACTGACGTAATTGGTGAAAACTTAAAGTACACGAGATCATCTGTTGAAAAGTCTTCAGGAAGTCCAGGTTCAAGTTCTGTGTTCATAGTTACACCAGATAATATATTTGAAATATTTTTTAAAATTTTAAGACCGACATTTTTGTGGGTGACGTTATTGAGTTTATTAAAAACAGCTTTTCCAATTGGTCCTTGAAGGGTTTCAAAAACTTTTTCAACATTTTCAAATACATTTATAGCTTCAGCTAATGGTAGCCCTTGTTTTTGCAACTTGGTAATGGAAACTGTTAAAATTGTAAAATTGGACTTTATGTAGGCCAAATCTCTTTCAATACCAGCTTTGGAAATATATTTTTTGGCCTCTTTGATGCTAACAGCATCATCGGCGTCTAGTTTTTCGAGAATTTTACGTATGATTTCAATGTTTTCACAATAGTAATTCGAGGCGATGATCCACGTACTCCAACGTGGTGTTATAATAGGCTCCGGTGGCAAATTTAAATGAGGAGCTTCATCTTTGAACAGTTGAACACGGTTTGGTGCTTTTCGGAATATTTTCTTAACACTAGAAATAAGTTTGTCGACATTACTAAATTTGCCCCTTACTTCCTCTGCTACTCGGTGGAGTCCATGAGCTGTACACGTAATATGAATCATTTTGGAATAAAATGCTTTCAATGTATTACCAGCTTTTATCATATAGGGAGCGGCGTCGGATGTAAACAATAAAACATCCTCGTGTTGAATACCAATGATTCCGATAGATTTGTCGAATACTCTGCAAATAGTCGAATAATTTGTTTTTTCTAATTGTTCTGAATGAACTAAATATTGTTTACCCGGGTAATCTGCTTCAAGTATACCAACAATTACATTAGCAACAAACCTACCTTCAACATCGGTAGTTTCGTCAATGCTGACCCAAACTTTTTTACCAGACAGTTCAAGTTTAATTTTACTCATTGTTTCGTCAAAAATGTCATCTATGTATCCAAGTCTCAAGTTTGTTTCTGTAGGAACATTATTTCCGGTATAAGTTTCCAAAAATGTACGAAAGCTTTGATTTGAAACTTTATTCAGTGGTATATTTGCTGATAACAACGCAAAACACAAATCTTTACTGAATGAGGACTTTTTGGTAGAGTTGGTAACTAATTGTTGTTTTTTTTTTTCACTTTGATTTTCTGCACGTTTAACGGCCTTCAAATGTTTTTCGGTTTTTAAATGTTGTGTGATATTAAATTTTTTTTCGTGGTTAATTTTAATACTACAAAACTTACATAGTAATACACTAGCGTCGGTTGCAAATGTATTTTCACCAAATTCGCGAACAATATTTTTAAGACGACTAGAAACAGATTGTTTTTCTTTAGGCATTGTAAAATAAATTCTGTATGAACAAAACTATAGAATTTAGATTGCGAATTCACGAAATGAACTAGCATGCATACAATACGAACAATCGGAAACGACTGAGTAATAATCTGTAAATAATCTGAAAATAATGATATCGGAATATCTAGATAATGGTTTCGGAATACCTAGAAACTAAAAATAAAATACTAGTGCATATGCTACAATTTCTTTAACGATGGGATTACCAAGTATCAAGCATACACTCTCGCTAGGTCGCACGTCATCTAAACTCGTATAGTTATATATAGTTTTTTCTTATAATATTATAAGAACAATTAATTGACACGAATTAATTACTAATATAAATAATTAATACGACTATAATTACTTTTTATTATTAAGAAAAATTTTTTTAAAAGCTACGGAACTGAAAACAAAAAAAAATAAATAAATATTATGGAAAAATAATATTGGAAAATAGAAAAAAAGCAAAATAGCACTTATACTTCGAAATATGCAAAAATATGCAACATAAAATTTCGAATTTAGCTTCTTGGGTATCTGAAACAAATTTATAGCTCACATAGGTATCTCTAGGACCTCTCAAAAAAAATATGCAAATGCTAGAAGTTATGAGACCTGATAATAAATAATAAAATTCATTTATCGAAAAAATACCTCTTTAGCTACGAGAAAAAAATAAAACTCTGATACAAATATAGAAATATGACTGTGTAAATAGATGTCAAAGTAAACATTGTACACGAACATTCTTAGAAGTAAACATGCCAACGTCAGACTGGTTTTTAATCACGTACAAAAGCTATTTTTAGCATTTTTATCCGCTGGAATTATTAGTAATTGTGTCTAGATTATAAATGTTGTTATTGCTTATATCTCGATGTATTAAAAGAAAGGACAAAGTCTAATTAAATGCAATGGACTCAAAAGTATCGTCGGTCCATTAGCTATTTCACGTTAGTTGTTGGCTGTCGTGCCAAAATAATGTATGTGATCTAATATTGTTGATGAATTATTGTTTTCGCAACCTATATTGAGATTATTATTTTATATTTATCTGTCATACTTATATTTGTTATAGTATATAACATTGTACGTTGTATTAAAATGGATTTTTAGATGTACATTTTTCACTTAACTCAAATTTGGGCTAAAAAATTTTTTTAAAAAGTTGCACTTATTTATTTAATAGGCCAATTATAATGATTTTATGCAAAAAAAAAAAATGGAAAAATAATTCTAAATCTATGTCTGGTCAACAAAGGGTATTTGTATGTACGTACAATTTTCGGGAAAAATCATAATTTGAAAACATTCAAAAATATTTTTTTTTAACAAATTAAGGTCGTATAGTCAGTCGACTCAGTCGTATCTGACTCGTACGTCTGTTTACGATAGTTTATTTGTCGCTTGAGAATCAACCTTTTTTATTGACAATATCGACATTTGTATATGTGTCAGTTTTTTTTATAAATTATAAATTATAATCAATTTTATTTCGCGATTTTTATCATGTCCCTACCTAATTTTTAAATTTTTACTTTTATAATTGTAATTTGCTTTATGCGTTTTCAAAAATAAAATAAAAAATAGCCGCAAGTGATTAATACTAATAAGATAGAGACCGGATTTATATGCGCCTGAAATCTTTAAATCAAGATGTTTTTATGCTTTATAATTTAATAAAAATAATCGCTTATATATATGCATGAATATATTCTTTATTGGAAAAATATAAATATTTTTTTAAATGTATTAAAAATGAAAAAAAAAATAAAAGTATGTTTTATAATTATTATAAGATAATTTTAAATTAAACCTAATCTTTAAAAAAATTATTTAGTCATATTTAATCTATACTATACTGGGTATATACTATAAAAGCTATATGCTTGTATATTGTTTAATTATATTTTACATGTATGATTGTAGCACATATTTACATACCTAAAATTCAAATTTATGAATTTAAAAAACAATAATACTAACATATTTGAAATAATAGAAATAAAAACTAATTTTATGTTCAGAGCAGAAACTGACTGACGTCAAAAATATTTTTTATAAAATATTCAAATTAAACCTCATTTTTAAAACACATTATTTTGCATAAAATATTCATTAAACTTGAAATATGCGATTTATGTGTTGAAACTTTTTTATATCAGTTCATAGGGAAATGAATTCTCGTCGAGAAAGTGTATATAGTTAAATAATATTGTATACTCTTAGACCTTAGTAAAAATATGTAAAAATGAAAAAATCTGGTCTCTGGTGATAACGTTTGAAGGTTTTCGGAAAATGTTTTTTCTCAACCTACCTACCAAATCGGAATAATATTTTACACAAATACACGATGGGTACTATATACACGTAATAGTGAGGATAACTATTATAGAAGCCAACAATTTTACAATGATATGTGTTTGTTTTGCGTAATGTATTTATATACACAATAAATAATCCATAAAGTACTTCGATTTTCAACTTTGAAGGTGATTTTGGATTGTAATTGGTTATCTAATCTGTACTTTAGAGGGGTACCCTTTTTTATACGCAAATCCAATTTTTATTTTTATTACCAAATTTTTTATATCATCATTTTTTATTTACGATCAATTTTTCAAAATTTTTGAATGACTTATTAAGGTATTTTTAAGCGTAACAAATTATCATTTTTTTTCTATAATAGTCGATAAAAAATTATTCGCTAGATCAAAATTCTTAAAAATGTAATACAAGATCTTATGTATAATCGGTTCTTGTATTTATATAAACATATTGAAAATACAATCGCATATTTTTTTTAAAATGCATTTGAAATTAGAATTTTGAAGAAATTCGTCAAAATAACAAGTTATTGCATAGATACTATTTTGTAGTTAGAAAATCAAAAAACTTTTCTTTTTATATCTAAATTTTAAAAATGTACTACAAGATTCCTCATAAGTAAGGAGTTTATACAAAAACCATATAATATAAAAAAAATATATGAAATAATCTATAAATAATTACGATGTTAATTATTTTTTTATAATTTAAATACATTATTTATAGGAGCTTAAAACTTTTACGTTTATTATATAATTATATATTTATTATGTTATTATGAGCTTTACTATTTCCAATGGCATTCTGAATTTATTTTAAGTTATTATTTATTTATACTATGAACCTATTTTTACTGGTTTATGGTATAAAAGAACGATGTTCTTTAATTCGTATTATATAAGTGGATATAATATTGTATACATATTGTATACATATTACATAGATATTATTTTTATAATTAAATTCTAATAATAGTAATATAAGTAATAATATAATAAAAGCAATATTTTCAAAAAAATGCTTCAACCTACTATAATACTTGTAAGTTGTAGTGATATAAATTACCTTAATAGCCACAAAAAAAAACATATGAAATATACTTGGTGAAGAATATTACTTGAAAATGTATTTTTTAAATAAAATGCATGTTTAGCTATCATTAAAAAAGTAAAAAAAATTAAAAAATTATAACGATTTAAAATATATAAAAACATTGTTTTATTTTTACTGAAAATTATGTAAAAAAAGTATTTTCAAAAATGTTAATAGATTTTAAAATAACAAATGTAATACGATAATAGAATCATTCTGTATAATATAAAACCATTTTCTAAAATCCTTAAAATATTATCACTATTAAATTGATATTTAATCGCTTGTCTTGATATTGCCATTTAACATTCGTCTATAAGACTATTTTAATGGATAACCGATGGATGGCTCACACAACTGAGGAAACGCAACGCTATTTAAGATAGAAATGTGATTAAATTTAATTTTTGTGCGAAAGACACAAAATATGCGTTGTTACTATATAAAGTAAAAGTAGAAATCTATTAGACATGTCGTTAAAATATAATTTAAAACTGGGGACTACGAGTATAATAATAAATATAGATTTAAATTAATTCCCTGTGTTTAGGATAATAGTGCGTATGGCAATGGTATGATGACTACCGTGTTCAGAAATATGCGAGTCCTTGAACGTTACTTGTTTACCGAAACGCAGCACATGTACTATACGAATATTTCCATAGGTGCCTTTATGTACCTATGCAAATTATTTATACAGTACAATACGATTCGTGTTTTCTTTAACGTCATTATTAATTTTTATAAAATTCGATGTTTATTTTCAATTGTATTACTTGAAACTCAGTGATATTACATACATATAGGGTTAAGGCTTAATTTCCATAGCAATCTTCCGAACTCCCCTCTCCCCAAAATATGCCATGTCGATATTGCTGAATTTGTACAGTTTGTATATTCGACAGTATCGTCTAGTTTTTCATTAAAAAATATAATTAAAAATATTTGTTTGTAGTGACAATGATTGAGATGTAATCTAATATCGTTATAATCTTATATCAGACCCTAACTGTCACGGTCGTTTGAATAAAATCCATGAAATAAACTATGTTCCTTGCTAGAAAAGCACCCCCGGGCTGCGGCGTACACTGTACAACAATAATTAATTCAACCCCGGCGGGGTGTATTACATAGAGTTATTTGGTCCTTGACCGAGAGGGGTGAGTACATTTTACCATTATGATAACATTTATATTAAAATTACCAAAATTATTACCTATAAAAATAATGTTTAATAGTTGTAAGTATATAATATATCATTATAATACAAACTGTCATTCGAATAATATACCCATTAAGATATAAGCTATGTACTTACTGGGTTTTAAATTTTAATGCATACAACCTAACTTAGTCTATAAAAAAAGTTCTAAGTGGTGTAAGTAGTATCATCCTGTATCACCCCTTTATAGACGGTTTTGGTATAATTTTATATATTTCGTTTACATCTCACAAATATCAGTTATTATTATATTCAGGGATGAAGAATGTACTTGAAAATCAATATCACGATACTAGATACTTTTCTATGAAATGTCGTGGTAATAGACACTCGTTACTCGATGCATTAAAATAAAGTAAGTCACGAGTTTTTATAGACGTATTATAGATATATAACATAATAGTAGTCAATATAGACAACATGCATTATAGATTTAATATTTTACTATTTTTATAATACAGTAGAACCTTGATTATCCGAACCTCCGTTATACGAACCCTATATTATCCGAATTGTAATTAGCGTATCTGAACTCGTATCCGCGGCCGGTTTATCGAATTTATCATAACTTTCGCTTTTGGGTTATTATTAGTACATAAACATGAATGTAATGTATGTAATTCTAATAAAATATTAATAATAATAATAAATATGTATGTAAATAATATAAGATATTAAAGTGTTTTAAAAAAAAAATTATTTTTTAATAACCGAACTTTTGCATATCCGAACTTGGTGCGGTCTCAATTAGTTCGGATAATTGAGTTTCTACTGTAGTAATTATAATTATAGACAGAATAATTTGATAATTTAATCAAAAAAAGATAATGTTAATACAAAATAGAAATATATTTGAATTTTTTACTGTCTAGTTTCTTCTATATAAATAGTTCTATATATTTGTTTCATTTATAGTATTTTTCTATTTATTTCAAATAAAAGATTTACAACCGTAAACTTAAAATATAATGTTAAGTATGGTTTTGTAAATATTTTAATTATCAAAATACCAATCATATGTTAATTAAAATAAAATTACTGAAAATTATTTGAATAACTATATGTTTGAAAATTAGTCGAATAATTTTTATTCGAATACAATTTTATCTAAATAAAATTTTTTTTGAATGATGCCCAAGTTTGATTACAGATTTCATTTGACACAAGTAAATAATTACGGTGTATATTTTTAGATAGGTATTCATTATTCTGTAAAAAACATAAACAACAAATAATTATAATATATTATATATTTTCATAAATTCATAAACATCATACTAGTACAACCAAGTATTGAATAATTTTAATAAAAATAATTTTGGTACGTTATTATGTAACATTTAGTTAATACTATAATAATAGGCAGGCCAGTTAGGGTTATCAATATATTTTGTTTTTATACAACTTGTTTTTTTTTTAAATAATAGTTTTTCGAAAATAATATAAAGTAACTGGCGTTATGGTGGGGAGGAGGTCACACGGATAAGTGAAAATCACAATTAATCAAGACTTTTTATTTACTTATGTAATTTTTTTAAAATTACAATTAGAAATACATAGATACAATTTTATAATAATGAAATTTTAAAAATTTTTATTTAATTATAATTATAAATACATGCAATAATTTTATACATAATACATCTACAGTCCATACTTATTTTTAAATTTTCGGAAGAGTGAGCACGGTTAATCGCGAACACGGGTAATCGAGGGTCTACTGTATTTGGAAACATTTTTAACGTAATAAAATAAATATAATACGAAAATAGACATTTTACAAGTATAAATACTAATCCTGTAGGCTAGTTTAAAATATCAATAATATAAATAATATAATAATAACGAAGAAAAAAAAGTACGAGTATAAACTAGTGTAATACTAGCTACTATTAAAATCTTAAAACTACTTTTTTAAAGTCGTTATCGTTAGAAAAAAAATTAAATGTTACAAATTTATAATTTTAATTCATTGCAATACAAAATACTCGATACTTCCTATGACTGTATCATAACCCATAGCCATAGTTAGGTGTACAAGATAAAATTGAATTTAAGATACTGTTGTATATCAAATGCATTACAGCCCAACCCTGAATCCCGATTATATAAACGCTGCAGGTATCGTCAACACCGTATAAAATAAAACGTGAAAAACAGTTCGTTCCATATAAAAATAATGCTGACTACTTGTAACGATGCTACTTTAGGTATTACAGCAGAGTGTGCCGTTGAGATGTGCATCTTTCTATCACATACATTTAGGACCTTTTGGCTTTGGGCATACACCGGTGTACATTGCATATTGATTTCCATATTATTTCTATATCGCCCCCGCGGTATATACAATAACGTTTTCGTGAAAATCTCGCACGAAACACGTAACGCATAGCCACCGTGCCCGGATAATATAATACAGTAATACACATAATATTATGCGGGTAGTATTGATCGATGAATACATCGATATACATATACGTATATACGTATATTACGGTATTATAATATCATGTTATTGTGTACGACACATAAATATAAAATATAAACCACATCGATATCGTCTGTTGTGAGATGCGATTTCGGCGCGTACGTTTAATATAATAATGTAACAGGCACAATACGCGCGTACACAGAAAACGAAACGAGTCGGACCTACCCCGCAACGACCGACCCCCCAGCACAACAGCCCGCGGCCCGCCGCGCCGCCGATAACCGCCCTAACAGCCACAAGAATTCGATTGCACGAGATTCTCGGAAAACGCGTCGTTCGGCCACAACGACATATCATACTCGTTTCACGGGTAGGGGGGGGGGGAATAATGGCCATGCCGTCAACGCGCACGGTGAACTACCGTTAACGTGAATCGGCGTGACAGTGCGCGCGCCACTGCGGCCTGTGTTGCCGTTCGTCCGTTATAATAATATTATTGCGGTGATATCGCGTCGCATACACCTCTCTCTGCGGTCCCACGCGCGTGTACGCGGAACCGGGCAGAACGTGCGCGTACATTTGACGCGTCGACGCCTCGGTGTCGCCACACGGCCACAACGAGACGGGTAGGTCGGGTATATACGCACGCAATGCCGGCGACGGGTCGCGGGCCCCGGACGACGGTGGAAAGTGTCTTATTTTGTAAAATGCTGTCACAACACTTCGTGCACAACATGATATCGTGTGTGTGTGCGCGTGTGCAATTGCGCGCCAGAAGGGGCCGACGTACCGCAGCACGTTAATCCGGTTTCGTATATAACTACCATGTTTTTCTTCTTCTTAAACATACAATACGGGACGGCCGTACGTACAGCGGGTTATTGGTTCCCGGTGTATTGTGGTCGGATTGATTCCGGGGTCGTCTACAGGTGTTGCGCACTTATGCGGATTGGTTCCCGCAATTGTTCGTGGGATTACAATCTCGTTAACTCTTCAAATCATAATGAATATATTATATTCAGTCAGTATTTAAAACCCTCAATCACGATGGG
The DNA here is from genome assembly GCF_003676215.2 of Rhopalosiphum maidis. Lineage (NCBI taxonomy): Eukaryota > Metazoa > Arthropoda > Insecta > Hemiptera > Aphididae > Rhopalosiphum > Rhopalosiphum maidis. The sequence goes on from NC_040879.1 coordinate 11,666,411, forward strand.
TTTTTTATTTCATCAACGATCACTTGACATCACTTCCATTAGTATACTTCCATTTTATATTTCAATAAATATATACGTATGACTGGGTCAGTATTGTCACAAGATTGACGCGAAACAAACGTAATCAATTTACTGGATCATATAAAATTATATTTGTACACTTTCCTGGACACCGTAAGACCTAATCGAATATTACGAGACTGTCGATTTGTACATATATTATAACATGCTGCAGTTGTACCTATAAACCAGGAATGGGCAACTGAAAGTTATTAGAGGGCCAATTTTTAGAAAATTAAAATTTAGCGGGCCAGAGTATAGAGAGCAAAAAAAAGGTCATTCAAAATATGCATTTTAATTTAGCATAGGCGTAGCATAGAGTATAGACGAATGACTTTTTTGAAATTGTATGATGTAATTTAAAAATGTAGCGCGGCCTACATAAAATAGGTTCGCGGGCCGCATCCGGCCCGCGGAACGCCAATTGCCCACCCCCGCTATATACTATTATAACATTTATAACATTTATTATTATTTTATTTGGGAACCAATTCTTACAGTTTTGTATTGGAATGTAATTTTTTCAGGAATCAATTTTGCATTACCTAGAATATGCTCATCCTGACGGTCTAACTGAAGACTGCATATGGGTGATGTATAATGCGGACGACTTCCTGGAAAAGAGGACCGAAAGTGACCTATATAATTCAAACGTGTTGTATTGTTATAAGTTACAAGTCCGGTTTCACTTTCATCACACCGCACCTATCTATATGTATATTGTATGTATATAATACGTAGGTATACGACTGAGTAGGCAGTTCATAACTTCGGGAACACTATACAGAACATAATGCACAGATACTTTAGGCGTAGATGGTCTTCACGTCCGGGGCACATAGGGCCCCGTCTGTCACCGCAGTTCATATATTGTCATTGTCCGTTTTTCACCTACAATAGGTATAGTCATGGTGAATCATGTATTGAACATTATAATATGGATTGAAATCCGAAAACGGACTCGTTTTCTTTTGACCCAAATACAAAAATAACAATGCTGTCGGTCTGTATTGTCGCGAAAAAGACACAACAATGTTATTTTTTTTTTTTTTTGCGACTCAATAAATGTCCACTCCGAGTGAATTTAAGTTTCCTAAGTCTACTATACATAAAAACCATTGTTAGTAATTGTCTGTATAGACTGTTTTCGTTAAACCGTGAACCATAAGTATCGATGCTGTAGGTCCACATTGTTGTCAAAAATATAAAATCATATTATTGGTGGACCGATAAATGTATATACCGACTAACATAATTATCCATTAAAATTTTTGAAAATCTATTTTAATTCATCACGAAGTTTACATAATTAAAACGACATTCTTTCATTTTGAAATTAATTTATTTCATTATTATTTATACTTTAAAATTCTGAGTAGATAAAATTTAAAAATCTGGAAGGACATGTATTTTATTTAAAATAGTGTAAACGTCATTATCTAGCAAACTTAACGAAAAATTCAAACATGTTTTCATAAGTTTTAGTCAATGGCTAGAGATCATTCAGGATAATTGACATAAGATTGAACGTTTTTCCATATAATTTAAACACAAATATTAATTTGTTTCATTTATATTATAATTTTATCCTATTATTATTTATGATTGAAGGGGTGAATATGTTATGGTGGCTGTGATGAGAAAACGCGATATACTACGCCGGTTTTTAGCAATGTGAAGTGGAGTGATTAAAAAATTATGCGTGGACTCGTTATATTTCACAACATATTATACAGACGTATACAATCATGTGGAAAATAGAAAATCAACATCGATATAATGTTGCTGTCAATCATTATGTCTCGTGGTGTTATATGAATTAAACATTAATAGTTTCTAAATAAGTGAAATACAGTTATTTATAATATAGTTATTAGTAAAAAAAATAAAAACATGAAAATAATAATATGCATGCAATGTTTGAAAAATATTGGTTTATTTTCTTATTCTAAGACTTATAAATAATAACTTAAAAGTGTTCATTATAAATAACAAGATTTTTTAATGGGTATAAAGTAAAAAAAAAAAAACATCAGTTCAAAATTAGTAGGCCGTAAGCACACACAAATAAAGACACACACACACAACTACACATACTACTATAAATGCTCACACACCGTACTCATATACGATTAATACAATCGATAATATTTCATTTTTTAGATAAAGTAAAAATGTAAAACGTGGTTTTTTTGGGGTCTACAGTGCAATCACACGAGCATACGACGACAGATTTTTCAGTGATTTATTATACTGTAGCGTAGTATTAATATTGTTATGTGGTATTATTCTTATGTATACAAGACTATACTTTATTACTTAATGCATTTAATGCTGTGTAAACACGTTTAATTATTATATTATATCGCAGGTAGACTTATTTCGACTCTCTTTAGTACTTTACAAAATATCGAGACTATATAGTGATAACGCTGTCGGAAAAATACTATACTATTTATGAGAACGTAGTCGATACACACGCTCTTTGCAGCGTGTCAGATAAGAGCCGACGACACGAGTTCGACGACGGGGTATATATATTATATATAATAGAAAACAGAAAATCGGTCCCCGATGAGCAATGACATAATAATATATTACATCGCATACATACAGCACTGCGTCAATAACGCCATAACGCAAACACCAGCCGGTATACACGATAATAAATTAATAAATTATACAGAGCGTCAAAAAAAAAAAACCTGTCTGACCTTTCTGACATGCGTATATAATTCGGTTGACTGCACACATCCAGAAACCGATAAGGTGTTACTATTGACCTCGTATAATTCGTTAATTTATATTCCGTTTGGAATAGACGGTTTCCATCAATATTGGCGATGATGGCCATTGGTCACCCCTTCTAAAATACACGACACATTCTGAACGAGCACGTCATGCGTGTTATTATAACGTAACCATTGTATATTTTAACACACACACACACACACACACATATATGTAAGCATAAAGCAATAAACATATGTATTAAATTGTATATACACTATATAACCGTGTGAGACCTTATAATATACCTCTTATATATACTACATAGTGCCTATAGGGGTATATATAATGTAAACGAATAATCGACATATCGTATTATCCATTACAGTTAAGTGATAGGCGTTCCAGTAGATACCGACGTCATAATATTATGAATGTATTATTGTTGTAATTATAGTTTTCAACAATTATTTATTTAGTTTCCAAAAACGTGTGGTGTTTTCTACGCGTGTATTATATTAAACAGTGATACGTGACTGTATACTGTGTACGCACCAGATAATATTATATTGTTAGACAAATTAATAAACCATTTACCGTGGTATTTTTAGTATTTATATTTACAAACATTTACTTCCGTGAAGATAGCATCGCATATGAAAAAAACAATTGTCAGTTGATGTGGTAAATTTCAAAATTGAAAAAAAATTGTTGTCTGCTAATAATAGTGTATACATCTATTATAATGACTGTATATACTTCACGTGTGTTTTCGTGTATTGTGTACCTATTCATAGATTATTACATTTACATGTATAGGTACACTGCAAGATAACACTTATATCATGCTTAAATTAACTATATTTATTCTAAATCTATTTCGTGAAATTGTTAAATATTTTTAAATTTTTAATAAGTATTATTTTTAAGTAATTCCAAATGACTGCTATAATATTTTACAATTATAGTATTATACATATATTATACTATACTGTATTATGCGGGATGTATACTTTAAGGAAATGGTTTGTTTTTTAAATGTCGTTGAATTAAAATCGAAATTCAAAAATACTACTCTTGAACGTTGAATTAAGTGAAATCGTTTGTTTTAGATAATATCGTAGGTATGAAAAATATAATTACGTTTATATTATCTATATAATAGCTATCGACTTCAATGGGTACAATATGTCTTATTGTGTCTTATAAGCTATGTATTGTATAATACGATTATAATATTTTCGGTTTTGAATACTATTGTAACTTTCGGCTTTATAATTATAATAAAAAGTATCTATATGTAATATTTCCTTATAATACGTTAAGTGAAAATAATGAAATTCAGAAACGCAAGTTGTTCGAATTTTATTCAACATTTCCAAATGATATAATCTGCTCAACATACAATTCGCACCGCAGAATAGGTGTTGTGGTGCGCTTATTTGGAGACAAACAAAGTTTGTATAGCGACAGGGCACAGTCATAATTTGAATTAAACGAGCATGCTAAAATAATCTCTAATACAGATATTGTTACACATGTATAGAGAGAGGGTGAGAGCGAGAGAAAGCGACACACACACACACACATACACACAGTACAGATGAGGTATTAGGCGGTATTCGGTTTGTTTCGAGGGCGCCTCGCGACGTACCACAGCTGCAACAACGTTCGCACGGTAATTTTTTTTTAAAAGTTTCCGTCCGAAGTTCTTGAGAAATGAGAATACATTTTCTGTACAAGAAAACTTTACGCTCTGGTCCATCATTCGATTATTTGTTTGCTGCAAACGCGAGTTTGAAAATCGAATTTAGCGAAAAAAGTATATAAAACGTTCCGGGAACACGATGGTATATCGACTTACTGTGGCCGTCTACGGCAGTGGCACGGCAAATACTCAAAAGTCGATATTCTCCGAAGGGTTGCCGTCTCCGCCGACGAATAATAATTGACGTTCACCGTATTTATCACATTAGTTTTTCGCGAAGGATCGTGACACCCATACACACGCCGTGTTACGTTCCTCGGAGTTCCTGCGTAGCCGTTGAATGATTTATTCATGTTTTTTTCGTAATGAGTTCCCGAAAACTAATTTTCTTGTATTATTACATTACAGTGTATTGTATGTATAGTTGAGTTTTCACTCGATGTAGGTATATATATTATATATATATATATTTATAAATATATAATATTATGCACTGAAAATATTATAACAACTCTGCGAATAAAGTTTACGAACTTGGTATAATAACATCATAATAATTATGTTTTATAAATTAGAGTCGTGTGGCCGTCCGATGAGCTCGCGCGCCTGCTGCCATCACATCCGTAACTGCACCGTACCTACCGCTACAACAGTATATTATTCTGTGTTTTTACGGTGATTTCTTATGATATTCAAACTTCGCGAACCGAGTTTTGAGTAGATGTAAAACTTACCTCCTTTTTTACTGTAAATTATTTAGTATGTGATTTCTTTGAAAATATTTACCTACTTAATTCAAAATTCGAACGAATAGTTTTTCAGTTAATAAAATGTTTATACTAATTATAATATAGGTAGGCAGTACTTAAATTTGATTTTACAAAAATTCAAAATCATCAATGTTTTTAATATCGGGTTTAATATTTATTACAATATTGGAGCATTCTTACAAATATTATAAATGTTGATTATATTAATATTAACTACTAAAATTGTTAAATATATAATAATATATAAGTCCCTATATCTTCCGAAGCCGTCTTTTGATTTTAACTCCTCGAATCATACAAAAACATCACAAGAAATGAAAAATATGTTTAATATTATTGTTGTTTAACAATTATTATCATAACCGCATTATCGTCTATTGAAGAAACCGAAAGGGGTGAACACGCTTGGTGAATAATCGCGAGTACCAACTACTCAAATCTTTTTGATTTTAAAATAATTATCGCGATGACGGTATATGTGGTAATTTGCAAAGTTGCAATTAGTATATAGTCACTTTCACTTGTTTTGCGATTCAACAATACCTATATAATAATATAGTTACACGTTTTTCGTATAACAACCACCCGCGCGTTTTCGAACTTTCTCGTGGATACAAGGCGAATACTTTTTATACACACACACACACATATATATATATATATATATATACCATTAAACACAGAATTAGTGAAAGCGAAAACAACTTTTCGTCCGGAAACAGTAATTGGCGGGAATCCCGAGAGCGTTATTATTAATTCTGTAGGTATGGAAAATATATGATGGTGTGTATCGCAGAAGATTTGCAAATATTATATATGTATGTACAATAACATTTACTGTTGTATTTTATAATTAATTCGCCGCCGCCGTATTGAAAGTCAGACATGATTTATTCACCTTAAGATAATGCGGCGCGAGAATCGAATTTTCTCGAGATTTCAACACCGCAGTCTTTCTACACATACTACACGAAACGAGACAACAAACACCATCCGACCGCCATCCGTTGTTTTCGCATTATAATATATTGTATTGTATACGAGTAAGTACCCACACACACACACACACACACGTCCCTATGGAGTCTCCATACGAGTATAGAGACGTTTGAACGTAATGTTATTAAATATTTATAATAATACACGCATTACCTATAATAATAATAATGTTGTGTGAAGCGCATATACGAAGGCGTGTCGACGTCGTTTGTGTATTCTCGAAATCCCGTCCGATGTGATTTGTCTTCGTCGTATAATAATTACATTATTATCCGTTCTGCAGAGCACACGACCGCGGGCTTTTATTATAATGATTATACACTGTTGTTATTATGCTGTTGCGTTTCGGAACGCTCGCGAAAAGCACTTTTCGTTAACAGTTTATTTTAAAGCGATCAACAACAATGATTATAATATTTCACCTCCCGAAAGACCCGTCGGTTTTAATTTAAATTTCGTTCGCGGGCTTCGTTGTATACTCTTTTTTTGCGGCGACGGCCTTGTACGTGCTATTCGATTTGCAGTCCGTTACAGTCCTAAATATATATTGTAACAACGTCACTCTTTTGTCAGCTTTAAGCGAGCAAAACCAATTTTCTCTGCTCATTTTTTTTTTACCGTCCTCACAAAGTACGAAATAAAAATAAAAATTATGTTCATCGTCGGCGGTAATAACTCTGCCGAAATTCACCAAACCCCTCGCCCGGTTCGTCGGAAAATTAAATTTATTTTCGTTTGTTGGTTTTGCAAAACGTCAAAAGTGTAAAACATTTTTTTCCAATTATCACGTTTTCTTTTCTCGTTTAGAAATTGTTTTTATTCATATTACAAATGTATTATTATTCTGTTATTCTGCAATAACAACTTGTAGACATCATATTATTTATTATTGTTTGTGCGCCGAACACCGCTGCAGAACGATTGTACTACCTATACCGAATAATTATTACATAGTATTTATTTTTTACGCGTTTCGCCGAATCTTTTGTATTCTAACTGGGAGTAATTGCCAGACTACGTTTCGAACATTACAATAATGGGCGTGTAAGTCTTCGCGAGCCACCGCACCGTCAAATTAAACGCGCATATACCTAATTATAATAATATACTGTAGAATATTGTCGGATATCGAAGTTTGCGGGGGTTTGTTAACGAAATACTATTTTATAACAATAATATTATATACGCGCCGATAAGGTTTTATGCGACGTAAGAAAAATCCTTGTATTATAATTATTATAACAATAACTGTTTTGGGCTTACAAATACCACGAGCGCGTTTTTCTTTTATTCCGATTTCCTCGACGCCCACACCGGTTTTTTATACGAGTTCGCGTTTGTCATTATATTATATTCTTGTGCACGAGAGAAAAAAAAAATCAAAAACCAATTTTCCCGTTCTCTTTGAATTTTGTCGGTACCCACACAAACGTGTTTGGTGTCGGGAAAAAATATCCTGACGCTGATCCTTTCAAGTATTTCCTTGGGATACACCCACGGAATTGAACTCGCCTTTGACATCAAGCGAAATATGTGTATATTATATCTCGTATTGAAAAATCACCAAAATATTTGTAACTCGTATAATATTATATAGGCGACTTTGCTGATTCATCACTGTATAATAAATATTACTCGCCACACACATGTACCTATACCGTACCGTATCACTGCGTATATCAACCTGCATAAAATATAATACTTCAAACAATATTGCTGTAATACACGATAAAGATATTCCTGTATCATCAACAACTATTGTAGGTACACGACGTTTTTTTAAGTGAAAAATCTTTATTATTTATATCAGTAGTTATATTGACTTTTAACTGTAGACATATAAACTAACTATATAATATTATATTATTTTAGTGTATTGTAATGTTGCTTAAAATTATGAATTAATTGAAAAATAGCGCTTTGTTTGCACTTTTGCACGAAAACGTTGTCTCGCACCCTAGCATCAACAAATGTGTATAAAATATTAATGTGATGAAGTGATGACATATAATTATTTTATTTTTAATATAAAACTTGATAACTAATGTTTTATTAGTGTTTAACAATAATGACCACATTATCAATTCTGTAATGATTAATAGCGTGACAGACATGCTGAATATAATTTAATATATTTATATACTGTATATAATTATGGTATGTGGTTTATACCTCATTAGCAGTTGTGTGTGATATATATCTGTATAGTTAGCAGTTTGCGCGTCGGCTATCGGTTTTTAAATAATATTATAATATAGGCTAGTGTAGTATATTTTACAATAATTTTTAAATAAATTCATAAACCTCGTTAAAAATTATAATTGATCATATAGCCTAAACCATTTTATAAAGGCACATTTGGGTCATAGCAATGCGGCCACGTCGGCGTCTCCATTTGCGTTCAATGTGTCCACTGTTCACATACCTTTTAATTTCCCATAGCGTTCACTATTGAAAGGTTTCACAACACATAATAATATAGTATTATATTAATTTTGATACATATTATAAGTATAATATTGTACTTGGCTGTGAGATTCACGATGTTCAGATGGCAGTAGTATGGTGTTTTAACTTTTTCCGTATTGGGTTTTAGAAAACATTTTTAATAATTGGTTAAAATAATTTATATTTTCAAAGTGTTGTATAGTGATTTGTGTAAATTAAAAATTGAATCTTTTTGTACATATATAACTTAAAGTCTTTATCGATTTATTATAAAAATTACGATGCATAAACTGTTGTTGATATTTGAATGGCGAATGCTAATTATGTGTAAGTCGGCTTATTATAGTTATTACTAGCTATTTACTAATTTAATTCCTCGTAGAAAAAATATAATTCTATTAAAATTGGTGAAACACGTGTTACTTATATTATACAAACATTTGAAAATATCAACGAACTGTACTACATAATTTATTAATGTGAATTTATATTAAGTATGAAAAAAGTTAAATTGTATGTATAACTGGTACTGAATATAATTTAAATGACAACCGGGCCGTGGTGTATACAAGGGTGAAAAGTAGCAGATTTCAAATGCTTTATATTATAGTATTTTAATGTTATATATACAATATTATGTAGTTAACGATCGAAGTCGACGTCCTGCAGATTGTAAGTACCCTTTTATTATCGTTGTATCTATCTTTATTTGTATAGCATACGGTCGAACAGACAATTATTTTTTTTTGTGGTGTCCGTATATAATTCAGAACATAATATACGGAAAGTAAAGATGTTTGGTAATATGTATATGTAGTCGATTTTAACATGTGCTCAGGTCCGTCTCTCAATGCAGTTCATATTGTCCCTTTTCTATATCTATTGTATGTATCGTATTGTATAATATACGGATTGAAATCTGAACACAGCAGGCGCGGTGCATCGTTTCTTTTTGACCCGATTTTAGAAACTCCCATATAATGTGGTTTGTTTTATAAAGAATCACACTTTACGGAGACTCAAGAAATTCAAAAAAGGATCTCATAATGGGCGAGAAAAAAAATATAAAAATGAAATAAATACAGAATTTAAACCAGTGTTGAAAATGGTTTAAAAAAAATATGTTATAAGTTTTAAGTAAAATACGTTTACTTATATTTTTGTTATACATTTTAGTAATTTATATTGTATAAACATTTATAATTTTGAAGTGTATTTATGCTGATTCAAGCTATTGGTGCGGATAATTTATTCACTACTGCTTTATGTATATAATGATATTGTTTTGATTGCTATATTAATAATTACGTCAAGAGTTTGTGAATATCCAATTTTCTCTTATATTTTTTTCGCCCTCTGTACCGAACCAAACCTTTTTAGAAAGAACGCGTGTTTAATGAAAAAAAAACTATCAAAACATTTTAGTAAATAAGTATTATTATATATATTCGTCGGTTTTTTAAACGAACTTTTATTCACGTTTATTAGTTTTTATTATTATTATTTTTATAATTAAAATCCGTAAAAATGCACTCATATTTACATTCACTGCCGTCGCGCGTCCGTCATTTAATATTTTTTTTTCACATATTATATTATTGGTACGCGAAAAACTAATTTACCGACTTTTATTATTTCGCCGCAAGCTATTACTGGAATTCACCATATAATAAAAAATAAAAATTATTAAATGGTGATGCAATAATAATAATAATAATAATAATAATTAAAGTCACCTAGAGTTTTTAAAAAATAAATAAATATACCTATGTATTTTTTTTTCTGGTATATTTGCATAATTGCAGATACAACAAATTATAAATACAAGGTATACTTGTATTTATATTTTATTACACATCGTCGTATTAAATTTAAAAAAAAAATTAGTTCCAAATTTCTATTTCTACTATAATAGTAAGTACTAATCACTATGCTATAACTACAGGAAATCAGTATATTTATATGTAAATATTACAAATATTAATTTGGTCGTGGTGAGGTGAGGTGTGGGTTTAATGTTTATATATTTTACATGTTATCCCCTTAAACTTTTTTTCTGCGTTTTCTTATGCACTCTTCAATATGATCACTACCTATATATTATATGTAGACTATTAGCGAAAGTATAAATATATTGCATATAATATATGCAATAAATGTATGCACATATGGTAACTAATAGTTTATTATCTAATATTAAATTATTTAAATATTTACGTACAATTATTGTAAATTGTTATAAGTTACTCATTACGGCATACGATGTCGTTGTCTTGCTGATGTTTGTTGTCGCTCCGCAATGAAACAATATACTTTACTTTTCTATGATTTATTTTTGTACCACAATAGAAAAATAATATAATATTGTAATAGTGTTTATATTAAACAATAATATTATATAATTTATTTACAACCAACATAGGACAATAGGGTATTTTGGGAGGAATACGAACCTAAAATTTAAATACTCGTTTCCTCCTATAATAATTTTACATGTAAGTGGCTGGTAGTTATCAATTATTGTGCTCAACATTTATTATGATCGATATTGTGTTTGTTCGTTTAAATTCAGAGTTTTATATCAATATTCAGCTACATAAAAACTATTGGTAATTTAAAACTATTATATTATGTAAAAATAGTATTTAATATATTCAATACAACCTATATTTGAGGTAGGTACTTTACTTAAATATAATACAAATAATCAAAAAAACTTATTAATTATATAATAAACGAAAATACTAAATAACTAAATGATTTTTTGTTCTAAAATTTTTCTAATTGGTCAATACAATAATTTATTATGAACGTCAATAATATATATTAAACATAGAATTGAAACTAAATTAATCAACACTATATTATATTTACAGAATAACAATTTACGGAAAAATATGCTTTTAATTATATAATTCTATATTTTTCTATAATAATAATGGATTTAAAGAATACTTTGTTAGTAAATTTTTAAGATTTGTATTTTTTATTACTATAAATCAGGGGTCACCAACTGGCGGTCCGCAGTCCGCATCCGCACCGCGAACACTTTTTTTACATACCCTTATCTGCAGAATAGATTTTAAAATATTTATAATATAAATAAATATAAATTACAAGTGTGTCATATAAAATGTATGTAACGACAAAAAAATTAAATTAATCTGTATTGAAAAAATTAATAAATAAATCAATATAAAAACTAATTTAAAAAAAATTATTTATTAACGTGTATTATGTATTAATTGTAGTAAAGATTATGTGGCGATTTTTTTGTTAAATAGACTCAATTTGTTAACGTCTTATAAGAGTCCCGACACTGTAACTTGTAACACAAATAATAATATATTTTTTAAAACAATATATATTTAAACAGACACTCAATCAGTTGATCAATACGTGTATAACTGTGTGTTTTAATGTAGATGCATATTAAATGTATGATAACTCAGTGTTGATGATATTATATTAACAACAACATTTTCAGACACGAAGGTAAAATTTAAAGGCAAGTGTAATATTAGTGTATATTGACCATAAAAATAAGGAATAATTAGCATAGTAAATAATAGTAAAATAATAGAATAAGTGCAATGTTGGAATCTGTCGGGACACAACAGATCTACAGATCATAAAATACAAATGTCGTTTTAGCCCAACAGCAAAATTTGAATATAATGATTATACAGTGTTGAGTGTATATATTAATAATATATTACAATTATTTAATTATTATAATTTTGTACGTATTATACAACCACCAAAATTAATTGTATAATACAGATTATGCGTATTATAATCGGTCCTCAGTTAGTGTTGAATTTAATATTCAAGTATCTCAATAAAGCGTGCAGGCCGTGTGAAGGGGTCAGTGGTGAATAAACGTCACAGTAAATAAGGTTCATTATGATATCATAATAAACTTGGTTTGATATATACAACACTAAAAAATGTGCGTTTTACAGCGAAATATGAATTTATTGATTAGATAGTCGTAACATTTTCAAATTTAAAAGAAATAGTAAAGTAAAATATGATTCAACGTGATGTTGGAATTTAAATGACAGAATAATATTTAATAATCATCAATGCTGGAGCATTATTTGAAAACATAAAAATAATTAGGTCAATTTATAATATTATAATAATTATTATAGCCAATTTTGCCTGTTATTATAGACGTTAAACCACTCCACATAAATTATAAACCATCCGATATAATAATACATAATCATAATTTATAGTTCTAGATATGTGTATTATAATATTTAAATTTCATTAAAATAATTATTTTATATTTTTTACACCGATTAGAAAACTCAAATATCATTATTTATTAAATAATGATACTCATTTAATATAATAATAATAATATTAATCGATTTAATGTTGGCCAATTAAATTTAATGTGCATTAAAATAAAAACAATAGTGCGATTTGTTTATTGTGGGTGGACAAAACCAACGAAACAGATATTATTATTATGTCTTCTTCAAGCAATATTTTTTTTATTACAATTCTTTAGTTTTTTATTATTTAGTAAATAAATCTATTAACTGGATTCAGTATGGGCATTTAATAATAATTATTATTGATAATAATAATAATAATAATAATAAGGGTGGGCATACTTAATAATCTGTTCAGAACAAAATTTGTGTTTTTTATAAACTTAAATTATATCTCCGTCGTGTATTATTTGACCACATAAATATACGGATGATAAATTATATAAATGAATCGAAGAGTACGAAATTTAAAAAGTTTTCACTCTGGCCTGCCCCGGGTCACCTTCTCCGCAGTCAATGAGGTGAGGGGTCAGCAGATGACGCATATTACTGGATTTATTTTGTTTATTTAAACGTTCCCGTCGTAATCGCCTGAATCTATTTTTATTGTTAGAAGTAAAGAAATAATTCCTCTCAACTAGTGTTGACCGTGCACAGTTAATATTATTTTACGATCAACGCGTGTGTGTAAATTGTACACAAACAATCACAACCGGAGGCAAAGCCGCTATATTATGAGCCGCCAATTCTTTGACTGTTTAAATCACATTGTATTTGATTTTAGATATTTATTATCGTTATAAATCAATAAATAATAACACCCCAAGGGTCTTATCTCCTGTAAAAGTAAATTAAATAAATGAAAAGCAAAAAGTCGTATCTCTAAGAGGACGTTTATATCCGCACGTGCTGTTTGTCTTACTAACCGTACGTTATAGTTGATTTGCGTTCAGCAGAACACATTTAATAATATGTTTTTAGTTTTAATATATTGGAATAAATGTACTTATTATTTTACTTAAACGTAAGAATATTATTATCTAGGACATGTCATATGCTTTTGTTGATATTATCATTTTAAATAGAGTTATAATATATGTGACAATTATAAAATATTACAACTTTAAAATGTTCATAACTCACTTTAAATTTTTAAAATGATAAATCAACAAAAGAGCATATGTTTTTAACACAGAGCGAGAATTGAAAAAAAAAATCAAAGTTATTTATTTGGTTGCACATAATTGATAGGTGACACATCTGACTATTTTTGAAATAATTCTTTTTGAACTGTGGTATATACCTGCAAGCACAAAAAATGATCATGTCTAGAATTGAAGGAGGATACTCTAGCAATTGCGATTTTATGCAAACGTCAGTTTTCACGCTCTATATTAGAGTTTGTACGTTTACCTAACTTAATTTTTTTTATATATTTTTATTGATTAATGATTTTTATATATATATATAAAAAAAAATAAATTAGAAAAAAAGCTGAATAATAATGATTCACACGATTGGAGTTCCGATGAGATTAAAATTAGCTATACGTGTTTTATTATTATTATTTATTTCCAAACCTAAACATCGTCAGCTGAGTGTTAAAATAACAATTCTTTTTTTTTATTATTAATATTTTTAATTTAACTGAAACAACAAAACGTGTTTCAGCAAGTTATTGTAGTTTTTAAGCTTTATTATCAAAATCGTTTGTATAATGAAATCTGTCACGCTCGCACTGAAAGTTTAATTTTCGATGCCGGTCAAAGCGCTGGGAAATTATAACTAGTAAATGCTTTTTTTCTACCCGGTGGCAGTAGTAGAATTAATACAGTTTCTACTCAAATTAGATTAATATTTATAAACGTATTGATATGTTAAGGTTTAGACTATAATAATACACAAAAATAGTACAAGGTGGTAGGTATACGGGTTAAATCCGTGCTGTTCCATAAAGCAGTTATCACTGAAAATAGCCTTATGTATTACTTTAGTCTGTAATACCGTTAAGTATAGAGGTGGTGGAGATGAGTGACAAAAAAATTACATTTATAAATACAAGTATATACAAATAAACAATACATAATATTAAATACATTTAATTATAATTTGTAGCTCGCACTGGAAGGAAATTTCAGTGTTGGTCGGTTCCCTCGAAAATGCCACGCAATATAATTACAAACATTGTATATTGATAAATATTGATATTTTTAGTTTTTATTTTTTTCTTCAATTGGCTCGTCAACAGATAAGCTTATCGCCGATACTTGATTGATATAGTTTTGTGGTGTTTTTACAATACTATCGTGTCAAGACCGCTCTTTGAAATGCATGTGATTATATCGTATATCGTATTATAATAGTTATATAGTCTTTGATGAGGTCATTATATAGATTATGATTGATAATAACAATAATATAACAACCATTGTGCAAGAGTTTCCACGGTAAGTCATAGTTTTCATTTTGTACATTGTGTTTTTGATTTTATAGAGTTTATAATATCTATTACCGATACCTAATAAATATAATAGGTACATAATATTATAATAATAATGGTCATGATATTATGTGGTGTGTATTAAATATATCTATACGTATATATCGTACAATTATTATAAACATTAACTGCAGAATCGAAAATGTTTTTTTAAGTTACTAAATGATGAAATTCATAAATAAAACTCAATGATTTATAAGAAAATAACAATCATTAAAAACAATATTTTTAAAAATTAAAATTCAACAGGTCCAAAGTGGTTTATTGCTATGTGTTAAATTATTTGTTCAAATGTAAAAGTAATATAAAATGATTATGGATTAAAATAAATTTCGCAATTGTAATTTTAAATAATGTAACGGTATTATAAAATTTAAACTAAAATAAAAATAAAAATAACAATAATAATAATAAATTAAATACTATATTTTATGCCTTTCGGGGCGTTATTTTACCAAAGAAACAAAAATATAAATAAAAATTAGAAAACAATTAAATTATTAAATCGGTATAGTGCAAAATATAAAAACCATAAAATTATAATACTTTTCAATATATTATATATAATCAGAAAAAAACTGATAATATCAATGAGCGAAATCGAAATTAAAATTGAAAATTTCAAGCCCGGCTTACAATAGTCTTTCGTCTTTGCAGTTCACATTTAAACCACATAATATACTGTATACTCTGCACGTACGTGAC
The DNA here is from genome assembly GCF_003676215.2 of Rhopalosiphum maidis. Classification (NCBI taxonomy): domain Eukaryota; kingdom Metazoa; phylum Arthropoda; class Insecta; order Hemiptera; family Aphididae; genus Rhopalosiphum; species Rhopalosiphum maidis. The sequence goes on from NC_040879.1 coordinate 11,682,620, forward strand.
GCGAGAGCTTATGCGGGGTTTGCGGCATTATGCACGTTCGCCAGCCGCACTTGTACGTGACAATTTTGCGTGCAAGGTATATATTTCACACCTTTATATTAGGTACCTACACAGAGTTAAGAGATTGGAATACCGGCCGGTGTTAAAACCCATATAATAATTGGCTAATCGCAAACAACCCTGCCGCCCACATACCCCAAGCGGGGCTGCTTTGATGATGATTATATTATTGAGTTATCATTATTTTCGTCGTCGCCGTAGTGGTCGTCATCCCACTCGCAACTATAAACAATACAAAATATGTTCTTCATCACGTCTATAATAATAATAATAATAATAACACCTTATGGGTATTCAGCGTTTTCGACAATTTCCATACGAGACGTATTTTACGGCGTTGTATAATATATACCTGTCGCGGCTAAAACGCGAACCGTACGGCATAATTCGTGTTGTACGATTTAGAGGTAATTTTTTTATTTTACGATTTATTTAGGACGATGTGCTATAAATTATGAGTAACAGCTGCATTATTCCGTCACATTATATTTACGACAGAAAAATAACTAAATAATATGTGTGCAGTATAGATATTTTGAGTATTGTGAAATAGCACTTTTATCTTGGCGATGACTGACTCTGCAATAACGTGCGTGTTGTGTTGTACAAACAAGCTAATCTACCATCATTAACGATTTACTTATCGAATAATTATTTAAAACACATTATAATCGTATTATACAGTATACCGCAGACAATCAAAATACTCTTTGGTCCGCGTTGAAAAATACGCGAGGCATCATTTTATATATATTATATTATACACGTATACCAATGTAAGTGGTTCGCAAACACCGTATTTTTACACTCGAGTTATTTAAGAATATAGTCGCGCGCACGCGTTGCGGATCTCGTCTCAATGTCGTCAACATCGATACATGGCCGAGTGCCTACACATATTTATCATATATATATATACACCTATAGAATCGTGTGCGTTCGGCTGCCTTTTAAGCGTACCTATGGGGTATAGGGTATAGGGACGTCACAATAAACTGGTCGGTAAACAGTTTAACATTATCATCACAGGCCCCTCGCGAACAACCCTTCGAAATTCCTCGGACTGTGCGTGTTCAGACCGTCCACTACGCGGCAGAATGTTCTAGAAAGCAACCCTACCCTCGTATTTTCGACAACGACGAATGGTGGCCAGCACATTCAATATCACGGAATTCTTCGTTTAACTGGACTAATTTACATATATTTTCTTATCAAATATGTATTGTGTTATTGAAGGAAAAAATGTTTGCACATTAATTAATCTATTTTTTTCATGACAAGTCAATAAATAAATAAACTATATTTATTCAAATTTTTGTACACATATACACATAAACATAATTTCAAAAGTTTTAGGAAAGCATATTTTCATATTAAATATTTAAGATTACAGATTGTCACCAATGACGATTACTCAAGTTTTAAGACCTTAATATACAATACAATCTAAAACATGTATGTAAACAACTTATTGTTAAAACTACTTTGAAATTAACTAAAATTGACTATACGAGCATAATATCATAAATGTATAATCTACTAGAACAAAAGCGTTTTACAATCAGATGAATAAAAAAAAATATATAGTTCATAAAAATGTATACTTGAAGATCGTGGCGTCAAAAATATTTGATTTATTTTATATAAAAAATATTAACTACGTCTGCGTGTTTTGAATTTTGATATGATAATTTCGAATTACGTGTATGTAGAGAGTTTATTTTATCAAGCTCCTTACACAACTATAATACTATACAGTATACACCTACCTCTAAATATTATATTTATTTTCCTCAAAAATTTCGTTTGATGTATTTTTAATTTCAACAGATTACTCACATTTATATAAATATCATGTTGTGAATAAAACATGCTCGGGAAGTCTGTGTTATTAGAGCGATTAGTAATATAATATGTATAGAATAGGAATATTCCTTCGTAGAACTACCCGTCATTATTAATTGATTGCTATAATATATACCGGAATCATTATAAGGGTCATTATAACTACATTTAGCGTCATTTAACTTTAAAATATTTCAATGTTTGCAGACGCATAATATGTCTATATCCAATCGCTATCCGTTTATTAAAAACTGTCGTCTGTTATTAGTGAATTCCTCGTTTTTTTTTTTGCACGCAGCACATTCAATATGCCCGTTGCACGAATTTTCTTAATAGTTCTCTAATCGTTTTTTAAAATATTTCATAAGATTTCACTTCGATGATGGGCAGAGAAAATTATATTACCGTAAAATATGCGAATATTGCCGATAGATATCTGAATCCCGCCGCATATAATAGTGAAAAAGAAAAAAAAAATACTATACAACATACACATAGGCAGGGGCGGTGCGTCAGGGGAGACTTTGAGACTGCGTCTCCCCCCCCCCACTAATTATAACATTGCAATATAACTAATTTTTAAATATTTTCTTATAGGTATTTGTGTAATCCATGTAGAAATAATACCACTTTTGTCAACCATATTCACTATATATATATATATGTGTGCGTGTGTGTATATTCTCTCCGTCGTGGTGTGTGTATACGGTATACGCATACGTTCTGAGAAAATAGCACTAGGTACACAGTTCTTGGAATTAACGACGGGCAATGAGGTCGTAATACGAATGAGACAGTCGATCAACAGTCTCCAGTCTAATATTATAGATGGCATATAAAAGTTCGGAGGGGCAATCACAGCGACAACGGTTTTTGTATAGAGTCCGTGAGACTAGTCTCGTTAGTAATATTTGCCATTGCCCATTAGTATATACGTAATCGGTGTGTATATTTGTAAGTTAATGTAAATTAAAAAACAAAACGCCTACTCCATATTCAACCATTGAATATAAAGACGGAAAATTTACCCGTAAATTTCAAACCAGTTGGTATAATAAATTTACACGGCTTAGTGGCTGTGATAAACGCAACAAACAATGCGATTGATCTATATTTTTTCAGTAGTCCAAATTAATAACTTATAATGAAGTTGAATAAATTATCTATCAAAAATATGGATAACTATATTCGGAATTATTTAACAAATTTAATCAGTTACAGCATTGACTAAAATACTAATATTTTAAGTAAAAATGTATATAAATAGCTAATAGTTAAACAAAAGTTAAGTCTCCCCGTAAATTTTATTCACGCACCGCTACTGCATATAGGTATACGGCGATATACGTAGTAGTGAAATTTGTTTATAGTTTATAAAAATACCTGGTAAAAATATTATTATTTGTTTATATATATATAATAAGTCAAAACTCACAAAATTAAAAAAACAAACATTAAATTAAGGCTGTTGAAAGCGGGTCGCTTTTTTGTCATTTTTTCGTGCGTATAGACCAATAAGCGAAAGAAAAATTCACCCAGTAACTTAAGTCCGATTTTAATTTTAAAAACATATTTCAATTCCTTAAGGTACGGTTTTCCTGCAGCGTCCAGACGCGGCGTCTATAGCGTCAACTACCGGTCTATACATAGGTAAGCGTCTAAACGCGGCATCATGACGCCGTGCTGTTCCACTCTTTGACGCTGCAGGGAAACCGTAATTTTCTTTTCAATGTTATGTAGGAAATGGATTTTCGATTTTTTTTATATTTAGTAACACTAAAGTAAGGTGAATTTTGAAAAAAAATTACGTATAAATATAATTCATTTGTTACCATATAGTAATTAAACAATACAATAAATTGAAAATCCATTTCCTACTTAACCTAGAAAAGAGAATAAGGAATTTAAATATGTTTTTAAAATTAAAATCGGACTTTTGGTACTCCTCTTTTTGGGATTTTTATGTAAAAATTTTTTTTATCCCAAAATTTAGTGAAGTGTGACTGCGCGTATGTACGATACTGATTTCCAAGAATCTCAGACGTTGTTTATCTTTAATTACATAAAGCGTTCAGGGAACTCGCGCACACTTTTGCAACACTATTACAACACATACAGTTACACATAACTCACGATGGATAACAAATATTGCCTAAATACAACGCCTTGGTTCGCTTTCAACAGCCTTAAGGGGCCTCACTACGGTTATTATTTAAGGGACAATATTTAGGCAATTCATAATCTCGTCTTAGCCGCCCGAGATCTATGTGTTAGTTGTAAATGATTATTAGTGCAACTGAAATGCGATGCGGGTACCGGCTGGAGTACGCGCATGCACATGTCAATAACTCGATAACAATAAAAATTCACTATACGAATTTTACGACAACTAACTTATTGATTTGACAAAATTAAAGTTAGTTAACGTTGTCTGATCTTAATTTTGAAAAAATATTTAAATTCAGCAGAAAAATTTTTGTAGATCGTACGAAACTTTCCGGTTTTAATTTTAACTTTAAATTTAATATGATTTGAAAAAACTCATATTTTCAAGTTTTTATAACCACTTCATTAGAATATAAGATTTAATTGTTGCAAAGTATTCCGTACGATCTATAGACATTTTTTTGCCGAGTTCAGAATTTTTTCTGAATCAAAATCGGACATCTTAAACCAACTTTAATTTTGTCAACATTTTACGTCTTTTGAGCTCAAATTGACGGCAGTAGCGAGGCCCCTTAACGATGCGTTCATGTAGTAGGTAGATGACAAAAAGTTATACACATAATAATTATAAAGATTTATTTTTGCTAGAATTATTGCGAAACGATAATTTTGTGTTGTATATACGACGTATTGAATATGTTTATATTATTCGCATTATTATGGGCGTGCTTAATCTCAACATTATATATATAATATACTATTAGTAGGACTCTGTCTGTCTGTCTGTCTCTCTCGCGCGCAGTATACGACTACGTCTCCTACTCTTCTCTTCAGAGCAAATGAACGGGTACAGGCGTTTTCGCTTAACTATTATTTTCACTAGAATGGTGGTACACAATATCATTCGATAACTGAAACACCAACGACCAAAATGGCGACGGCTCGTTTTGGTATTCGCAAAAAATAAAACGCATCTCACCAATCGTAAATTGCGATGAATAATAATAAAACAGTGTTATACGAAACACGAGTGCCCGCATGTGTGTGGTGTCATAATATTATGCGTATACCTACTTGCAATATTCTGATTATGTATGTTCTAAACGATTGCATGTTGAAACAGAATATATAGGTATCACTCACTATCCCAGGCGGTTTTTGATTTTTTTTTTCTATTTTTTAAATGTGCAAGTCACGAATTTATCGTTGTTACCCAATTAAATCGTAGGTACTAGTATTTTTTTTTCGATAGATTTGTTTTTAGATTTAGCAGAACATATGTAGAGAGCGATGAAAATATTGATTTTACAGTATATTTTTGTATTATGTGTGTTTATGTTTATACACACGACAAGTAGTCGAAGAATGCTTTGATTATCATTTTTGATAGTGGTTTTGGATAATAAGTTGGGTCGTACTTAATACTTTGAAAAAATGTTACAATTAAAAGTTTTGGTATTTTTAAAAACAATTACTAGTTATAACTAGTTTTTAGAAAAATCGATTTTATTTATTTTTTTGTAATTCAAAAATAAGTGTTTTCTTTATATTTTTATAAAGAAATAATAGTAATAGAATAGTTTTAAAATTATTTATATTGAAGTGTTTAGAACCGTATTTAATATTTTAACGTCCAACTTTATGCACCCAACTGTAAATTACGTCAAAAAATACCTTTTGGCTTTTTGAATTATTTAAATGGGAAATACTAAGTTGTGCTTCTGAAGTATTTTTTTTAAATAATTACATTTTAACCATCAAATACGTATTAAAGTACTTAAAAGTTTTAAAAATCACAATTTTTTTTATTTTTTTATTTTTAAAGACTTAGGACTGTAACTACTTAATACGATTGTTATATTATTTTTAAGATTATAAAGATGTTGGTATTTTTTATTAAAAATTATTTGAATTAAATCCTCAAACGTCGCAATCAAGGTTAGCGAAAATTAACGAACAATTTTTTTAACTTATTTAATTAACAACATATTTATTTTATGATATTGTGAAATCATCCTGTCTATACTTTTTATTTATTTATAATAATAATAAAGTTTTAATGATATTATTTTTTAATTGTTTTGATAATTTCGTAATTTTTAACTCAAGACGTAAGTTTAGCTAATTAATTCGTTTCAAAACAATCATTAAAATGTTGTTTTGTATAGCATAAGTAACCTATGTATAGGTATAATATAATATTATTATGTACTAGTCCACTTAGGTAATAGGTCTAATATGAAAAATATTAGTTCTACCTGAATTCTAATTTTAAAAATCCTATAGAAGTACTAGCTGGTATTCGGTATTTTTTAATCTAAAATTTGAAACTATTTTAGGAACAATCAAAATGTTGAAGTTGTGCTTTTCAATATGTTGAACGTACAATCAATAAAGTTTTTTTTTGACTAGTGACTTGAACAGTAGTGTTCCAAAAGTCCTAAACAAAAGATTTGTGCAATAATAAATATTGACAGAACAACTACACATAAATTTCAATCAAACCATTGATGTGCACTTGAACACACAGACTTATTCGATTCGTTTAAACCTTTTTCGTTTCACTTTATCCCCACACGACATCACACGTCCGGATGAGTGTATAACTTTTGTTAGGGTTTAATACATTGCACACATACACGGTACCTATATCTCTATGGGTATTTTATAGTGGAATTAATATAATAATATATTACATTCTATTACACATACAATGAAATTGGATTTTGTCGCTTTTCCGCCGTTTGCTACACAATATACGGGGTTGTGTGCTGTATATAATAGACACACGGAGGTCAGCCGACGTTTAACGTCCCCGATGTTTTCTTAGTTAATTGAAAATAATGTCGAATTACTACACGTAGCAGAAACAGATTCGTTTATTTACCGTTTATTTTGTCCGGTTGAATTTAGTCTGTATCGATTTTACTCGTACAAAAGAGTTGTATGCGCCTATACACATTATTATGTCATTATGGTTGTGCTAATATTTGGTCATCGAGTCTCTTTTCCGAAATTAATTGAAAAATAATACCCAAACACACAGCGTGCACAGATTTCAACCGATATTTTATATGTTGTTTACTTTTGACATGTATATATATATATACATGTAATATTAACTATTACTTATTAGATATATTGGACGCTTATTATAACTACAGTGTTATGTCGTTATTATAAAAGCCCGCCCGAGATTTCGAATTCCATAAAGCTGGTCTGTGCGCACTGCACACACACACACACACACACACACACACGGCATTCACGTATTATTATTATATTGTCACTATATTATTATAGTGCAGCCCGCGGTGAGTGCTCTGCCGTACACGCTATTTCACCATTCCGTTGTTTTGTTAATCGATTGATATAAACAATAACAGCGGCGGCCCATTTATAATATTATTGTTGCGATATCATATTATATTGTGATAACACAAGTACACACGCGGGGGCGCCGTTTTTGTACGTTGATTTCACGAAAACGCTTGTCCCTCGGCTTATTACTGCACACATAAAATAGTATATATATTATTATTATTATGTGCTTAATGCTGACGTCATTAGTTGAGTGCAACTACGCGCTCTCCCCATCATCACCATCACTATATTTATACAAAAACCAAAAACGTTTTAGTTTTGTTGTTTCACGACGACGGATTATAATAGTGTTATAAGTACCTGGAGTGGCGATAGTGGTATATATATATATATTATAGCGTATTATAATATGTGGTTATGGTGTGTGATATTTCATTTAGTATATATATATATATGTGTGTGTGTGTGTGTACGAGTTTACGACGCGGCACCGTTTCGTTAGATTAAATACAATTATATACCTCGGGAGTGTTAACAGGTACTGTTGTGGTACACGAAACAACTAGATTTCTAGTACCTGTGATACAACCGGTTACCTGTCACACCAGTGTTGCTGTACGAACAGCAGTAAATTAAATTTCATCGTATATGGGCCGTATATATAGCGAAAGGGGGATAATCCGGATTCGTATGTATATGCAAATATACAATACACAAAAACCTATTATTATCGCACTAATACACTACAGTATGCGATCACAATATAAATAAACCGATCGGTGACCATTGGGATTAATTGAAATCGCCATGATTTTGTGATATTTTATAATAATGTTCTTTTCAAATGCCCCGGGGCTTTATTATTCAAACGGCCCAGAGGTCTTTATAAATATGCTTAATAACTATATGTATATTTTACATACTAAATATAAATTATATTATACACTTTATACGTTGATAGAGTCACCACTTTCAATGAGGTGGTTCCTCTTACCTTAATCTAAAGTCTTAAACGTATGGTTTCAGACGCTATTGAGACGTCTGTTGTCAATGGAGTTATCTAATATTTGTATGACCAAATGATTGACATGGTGATCCGTCAGCCTCTTCTCGTGTAGTCGTGTGGTGAGCAAACCTTTGGATTCGTCTGCTATTGTAGGCAGCACCATGTCACGACGAATTGCGTAGTTTTTTCTTTCGAATCGGTAGGCTACAGTGATGGTCCAAAATACAATGTTTTGAAGCGTTGTATTACATTGGTGTTAGACGTACTGGCACAACCTCCATTAATTTTGTTACTCGATTACACTCGAAAGTAGTCGAGTATTTATAAAATGTGTTCACACAAACCAAATAGTTCATAATATTTAATGTACTTATAATTTATAAACGTATAAAATATTATTAGTACACGAGTCCGTATGTACTTGCTACCCATTTTCTCCCTTACCACCACCGAAAAAATCGCACGTATAATATCGTCATTGCAGATCGAAAACATGAATATAATTGAATTATTTATTAATAATTTATACAATACGATCTGATGTCATTGTTCGATCTACCGCGTCTGTACAATTTATCATAAGGCATCAGGACCATAACCACAGAATAACTGTGCCATAACTAATGCTATGATAATGAAATAATATGTTATTCTGTGCCATAACTATTAATGCCCTACGTAGGCTGTGATAAACAAAAAAAAACCTAAATTATTATTAAAGATAATACTTCGTATTCATAGAGGGTATATATAAGGATAAGGATGATTAAAATTTCCAATAATATAATATCATCAAATACGGTAAATAGTATGTGGCAAATAGAGATCCTTTGTGGTTTTAAAGTCAACTTATTATTTCTAGTTTCTACCATAATTATACGAACTATACTCATTATAAAAGCGTATCATCGCGTGTATCTATACTACATTGTTGTTGGCATTCATCAATAGCTATACAAAAATATTCATGTAATGAAATATATCATTTATGTATGTTATAATATCTTATGCATTGAATTGGTTATACTCGCAATAAATATTGATGTTTCCTTTGATCAAACTTTTTGGAGTTATGCAACTCCTATCCTCTATTTAGTGAGCGTTTCATGACTGTTTTTGTTTAGTAAACATACTAGAGAGCATTTTAGACGGTTCTCTTGATGTTAAGATTTAATGTAAAATACGTATAATTATACATATATACTCGTAACATCGTTTTTTGCATATTTTCGTTGCCAATTCAAACACTGACAAAATCTGTTTGGTTTCGCATTGGTTTTTGAACCGCGTTTCTCTTATAAAGCAAATATTGAATGCAAAATTATAATTGCATAAGTTTCATCTCTCGTACTCTATGCTGTATAATATTCTTTTTGAACAATATACGTTTGTTATACTTATACATTATATACATATACAGTGATCGCCGCTTATTGTAATCACGGTTAATGTTATCAATCGTTTATTGTTATCTAAAACTATAAGTACGGGCCGGATATATACTTATATATATATATATGTAATTTATTGTTGGTTAGGTAACCTAACCACCTAACCTATTTTTGGTCATTATAATCAATACGCCACATAATGTTATCAGTTTGAGGTCATAAAATCAACATAATGTACGAGAAATTGTTCTAAATATGGAGGTTTTGCAGAAAGAATCAAGTAGGAGGAAGAAGAAGAATATGAAGAAATAGACTTAGATTTTAAAAGTTGGTTGAAAATTGATGAAAATATACCTACTACATCAAATTTTACCGAAGAAGATATTTTACACGTTTTATTACAAACTTATACACTTGAAGACATTGAGCTTTAGCCACAAAACCTACTGAAAAACCTCCAAGTTCTTTTGAAATAAGAGAGGCCCTACGAGTATTACGAAGAGGAGTGCAACATCATTCATTTTTTTAATAATATTAAATTTTGTATATCTACACACATACTTAAAAATTTAAATAGTAATAAATTATAATTATTTATAAATAATAATATTTGTTAATAATTATGTGTATACAATTTGATATAACATTACATTATTATTTCTTTTTAATTTAAAGTATGTTTTACTTTTTTTTTTAACTTTTGTTTAGTGTTATCAATCGAATATTATATTCGATATTATATTATAATTATTATATTATCAATTATGTCTCTTACTAAAGAGATCACTGTATACACATAATTACTACTAATAAACACATAAAAAAGGCGTTGAGTTTGAAAAAAAATCGGTGAGCTCTAATAAGAGACTATTTAAAGTGTTCAGAAATAATCTAAAATCTTCTTCGATATCGGAAAAATACGGTAAAAAAAATTGTTCTTCGCGCTGCTGAGCTATTCTCGTCATTAGGTTAGGGCATACGAATATACGATTCAGTAGACATTACTACAGAGTAAAATAAATCATGTATTGTATTTATAGTCTTATAGAATATCTGAATATTACATTATCAGTTAGTATATCTATTATATTAGTGCCTACTGTTGATATTAAAATCAAAAAAACTGTTAAAATCAAATATTCAATGCATACTATGTAGTTAGCGACGTTGGTTGATACCAAAGCAAATGCAGCATTCTGTGGTATTGCGTGGTATGCGTGTCACCGCCCGCACCACTCTGTTAATGTAATAGACACGGACTTCATCTGTTATATATTGCACCTGACAAGCAACTCGTGTCAATAATGAGTCATACAATTTATCTTAATTTCCCAATATTTTGGTTGGAAAATTGACACGGAAATGTATATCTTCAGTATTTCGTTATATTACATAAATTGTTTGCTTTTCTTACATCCATAATTACTTTTGAATATTGTATACATATTCTAAAACAATTATTATGTTTAATCTCTTTTCTGATGTAGTTATACTTGTAATATGCGTTCGCGTTCGGAATCTTTAAAAAGGTTCGTATAAATTTGATTTTTACGTTGAAAATACCACTTCCGAGTTAAAAACAACAAACAACTTTTTGTATTTTTTTTTTAATCTTTTGATATTTTCGTGTATATATATATAATCTATCATTGTGTGGGGAAAGCTTTTGACGTTTTTTGTGTATTCTTACTTACGCGGTTGCCAAGTTGCGTCACGGAATACCTTTGATATTTTTGCGTGTTATTCGTTGTCCGGGAGTCTGGTATTTTTCAAATTCATCGTAGTGCTAACTTTGATGTTTTTGAGCATTAAGTGCTGTGTTGAACAATGTGTTTATATGTGCAGACCATACACTGTTGTCGACCCGTTTGACTGCGTTAAGTTATAATCGCATGCTAGTTTGTTGTTTAAAGATAACGAAATGGTACCGTGCCGCAGACCACGGAATCCTTTGATATTTTGGAATGTTGGCATTTTGGCATTTTATATAACAAGTTGTTTACTGTTGTACTGTATATAAGTATATATTATTGTAAATTATTATAATGTACATACAACACTATATCGATAAATAATTATTGGAACAATGTAATAGTAAAGGTAAGGACCGGTAAAAAGTAGTTATTTTCGTCGTATACAAGCTGTTGTACTTGAACACTATTTTATATTTGTTAAATGTTAACCAACTATTTCATTTTAAACGGCTTTTACTCCATACATAATAATATTGTAAACAATCTAAACCCACGTTTGTGATCTGTTTCATTTTATACCATCGTGCTGTTATTGTAATTTTAGTGTTTATTGTGTTTTAACTTCAAACAAATATCTACTTAGTGAGTATAATCTGCTAGTCATTATCATACCGATTGTAATATGCAAATTAGTATTCAATGTTAAGTTATTTGAATACTGTAAGCAGGGACGTCTGTAGACTTATTTATAAGGGTGTGGAGCAAAAACTAAAGGTTTAATTCAATCTTTGTACGTAATTTTAAGCTGTTAATTATAATATGTATATATATATATATATACACGTATATAAATTAATTATTAAGTATATTTAGAGAGATCACGCTATTATACCCGCATATGTTGTCAGTCAAGACATGATGTGTATTGTTAATATTACAAGTCAAAAATAATCATATATAGTTTAAATATTAAAATATCGAAAATAAGCTAATACCTAAGCACAGATAATATTTTTTTCATTTAAATTTGATAATTGACGAATTCACTCTAACATTTAATCTTACAACATATAATTCGTTCTACTAAACGTACATTTTTTATGTTGTATGTTTGTACAACGGAAACAACACGTCATGTGGATGTAACGCCTACCTAAGCAAAACGAATAAATATTATGAAATCTCCGTCTTATGGGAATTTCAAGATAAGAATATTATGTAAGACTAAATTTTAAAGTTTACAAAAACTGCAATCAATTATTTAAATAGTAACCATTTAACTCAATATTAGTAATAACTGTGCATTTCAATTTTAATTCATATAAAATTTTATCAATATTTAAGTACACAGAAGCAGTTTGGTTAACGAAATAAGTTTAAAAATGAAGGTATAGGGTATGGGGCCAAAAGTTAAAGGCGATTGCCCGTTTTGAACGTTTAGGTTGGCACACACTTATTTTTTATTCAAATACAATATGAGTATAATAATGTACTTTTAATTTATGAAACTTTTTGGTATTTCAAAACAATATTTTATTAGCCTTATAATATCCTTACTATAATGACAAAAAAAAATTACAAATTTTAAATTAAAATATTATACATCTAAACTAATAATAATAATTAAAATAAAATTATTAATGTACATTGTATATTTAGTAAATACGCATATTATTATACTTTTTTTTTTTTATAAAAAATTGTTGAACATTTCAAGTCTATACATTATAGTTATTAGTTTTTGAATTATACAACATAATTATTATAATTGATTTCAATAACTATCACGAGCACTGTTTTAGGAAGGACTGAATTTGAGATATGTTTCGATATCATTGGTCTGAAAAGTGGTAGAGAGATGTGAGGTATATGATATAGAGTGGTCGAGATTTAATGAGCTTGAAAATAGAGAAGAATCATTTTGTTTATTTTATTTCCTCATAATTATTATACTGAATTCCACACAATAACTTATAAAAGCTACTTATCATATTGGAGTTCAAGATCAAAACGTCAGTAGACTTCTCGAATCGAAAACAGCCCAAGGGCACCCGGTGTAATTAAAACCAACTTTTGTCGATCTATGATTGTGTTTAAAACAAACAATGAAGCTGTCATAAACAACTGAAAGGCGGTGGTAAAATATTTCCCCTCCGTATTATTATTATTATTATTATTATTTCTTCTCCTGTTATAGAAGTGCAGCCTCGTTGTCCGTCGGGTGTTCTATACGTGTGCGTAATGTTCAGTAAAACGTAACCGTATTTACGTCGAAAATCGAAATACAATTATTAATGTCTATATAATTATGGTTATACTTCGAAGAAAATTGGAACGCTAAAACGCGACGATTGACGACTGAGTTAATTAAAATGTCTGGAAGACTGGAACACAACTCTAAGTTATATTATTCATTGAAATTTCACTAAAACATATCGAGTATAAGAAGATGTGTGTATGCGGAATATTATCATAGTTAAAAAATGATAAAAAAAAATTAACGTATAATTTAACAGCGTGCGACACCGGGCATATTGAAAACACATGTGAATATGCTATTATTATGGTTTGGGACTTCTTGCATATTATACATGTTTTTTTGTAGTGGTCGTAGATTATTATAGGTGAGTTATGACATTGTTGTATGAAATGGTGAAACTAAATACTAAGTATGAATTTGTATATTTTTGCATATTTCGCCATATTTTAGGAAAAGTGCAAGTTTGAGAAGTTTTTAGCATATTTTTGCATATTTTGCATTATTTAAATTTGTATGTACGTTGTGTGTGAAATTGTGGGGAAAATCCATACTTGGAAAACATTCGAAAATATTTTTTTTTAATAAATAAAGGTCGTTTATTAAACGTAATTAAGTCTGTCGTATCTGACTCGTACGTTTGTTTACGATAGTTTATTTGTCGCTTGAGCATCAACCTTTTTATTGACAATATCGACAATTGTATATGTGTCAGTTTTTTTTTTTATAATTTACAAATTATAATCAATTTGTTTTTTTTCATTTTTATTATATCCCTACCTAATTTTAAATTTTTATTTTTCTAATTATAATATGCTTTGTGCGTTTTCAAAATCAAAATAAAAATTAGCTGCGTATTTTGATGATTTTGACTGCATATTCCGATAATTTATTTTAAGTGCATCAAGTCCCGAAACTTGTCCTATTATATACGTATTTCGGCAAGCCACAGTCAAACCTATATAACCTGTTAACAAATAAAAAGTAGCAAAATGTTAGAACTATGTAAATGTAAATCTTTATTCTATATGAGGTCGTTGATTTTTATTTTTATTATTTGAAATTTTATAATAATTATTTTTACTACTCGGCAACGTTTTTTTTATTATTTGAGTTATTTGACATTTACATCTGTTCGACGTTCGTCATTGTATAAAATATGGCGATGGTTCATTATCATATATTTATAAAAAGAGAAAAAAAAATGTTTTATTTCGGATATTTATTAGTATACTTACTTATGTTTTATTGTGTAAGTATAATTCGAGATAATCCATGATCCGGTCGGTATTTCTCATTGCGATTATATTCAGTTACTACTTTCCAACACCGACATAGACGTCAAATTTCAGAATCAATAGAACGAGGATATGTCTATAGTAATAATATTTGTTGTTAGGAATATTACTAATGCATTTAGTGATTGGGAAATGAACAAACTACCCAGAGGGGAAAAATAATACAAAATATTCTATCCTCGTATACAGCTATTGTTCACTAATGGACCTACTGAACAAGGTCGTTCACTATAACTAGCATCAACAGTAAGAATCGAACATATTCGTAGAATAAAAACAGCTAAGACCCGCAAATGTAGAAAACAAAATAAAAAACAATACGACTTTTACATTATAATTTATAATTAATAGTACATAAAAAATTGTGTTTTAGTACGACGACTACTACGATTATTCTTTTTAATCAAATGTTTCACCTTTCATCATGTATAGTGTAATTGTATACTTATTAGTTAGGCATACTTTGCTTCCATTACATGCGCTTTTTGTGTTTTATTTTTTTTTTCTTAATACTAATCAGTAAATGAAAATAAAATTAATTGATAAAAATCCCGTAATTATATAATTGCGTAAAACAATTTAAATTATTTACATTTATAAATTTCATTACTCATCATAACGTATTAACGATATAAATAACTAATAAGTACCTATACAAAAATATGTACGTACCTGCATCGGAGAGAAGAGCAGAATACTACAAGAAATTATGCGATAGGTAGTAAATATCCTAAGTGAAAAACTGAAAAATGTACATAGAGAATATTTTAACAGATTCCTACGGTCAAAATTACTATACAATTTTAAATGCGTAAATAATCAGATTGTTGAGACCGATCGTTCGTCAAAATATGTGTTTACATAATATATAGACATATAGTAGGTATTATATATCATTCTACTATAGTTATTAAATTAATAATAACTCGATGATTAACTTGATGATTAATAGATCATAACAGTTAATCAATATGAATAATAATAACTAAACTGTGTTATTATATTTATAAATAGTAAATATTAATATTATTTTAACTCGATTACCTCCTAACAATGGGCCGAGTTGTTTTACGCGGTAAACCACTATGCTGAACTATAGGTACTATACAGGGTGATTTTTTTATCATAAAACACTCATTATTTCAAAAAATATTCATGTTTTTGAAAATATTTTTTTACATAGTCTCAATTTGTATAAAAACAACGTTTTTATTAAACAATTATATTTTTAAATATTTTATATCCTTATATTTTTTTAAATTTTTTACTTTTTTGAATGAAACCATATTGTTTTAATTTCATATTCCAAAGCAGAATAATTTTCTGAGTATTTTGATACACAAAAATCGAATTTAAGGCGAGTAGTTTATGAGTTATAAGTATTTAAAGTTTAGATGCGCGGAATGGGGTGGTACGGGATCACCCCGCAAAATGTTTGTCCACTACTCCGCGTCGGTTTCGTACATTGTATCGGGATCAACAGAACTGTTTACATCGTGACGCAGGACGGTAAATTATCTGCAGACCAGTGAGACAATCGTGAACCCGTAAATGTATCGGTTGAGCTGCACAACGTATAACACTAAGGATAAAGTCACAGCGGCCGAGTGGGTATATTAAATGTTTCTATAAGGGTGTGTACGTGTTCATTGTGCACACATACGTGCGATTAGTTCCAAGCACTGTGCGTCTTCGTGATATGTTTCATGTTATTATACCGCTCGTCGATCCGTCCCCAATATTTTGTAAAACGATGTGAAATGCACAAAAGACCTTTATGGATTCTTCCGGCGAAACAATACGAGAACGTTAAACCCTCGTCGAAAAGAGCAATAAGGACAGCTCTGCGCGACAGGTGGTCAACTCGCGTACATTTTTACTGCGCAGTACTCCAAATATTTCTCGTGGTTTTTAAAACCATGATTTTATATCTAAGATGTTGATACGAATAATGTATCACGGTTTTTACCCGATTTCGATTCGTAGCCTGTTTTTAAGATTGTCGAGCTACGAAACCGTAATGGGTTCATGCGTCGATTATGAGTTTATTATAGAAATATAAGAATATTTTTCACGACATTAGATTAAATAAAATATCTATTTTTTGTGTAGATTAGGTAGTTTACGTCCCATGCGATACATCACAAGGGACCAGATTATCGATAATGAATATAATTATATAACACGTGTGTGCATGCATTTATAAAAAAATAATTACTTCTTTCGGGAGCACTAATATTAATTATGTGTAGACATTTTGACTTTTAATATATAAAAAAATTCAATATTTCTCGATTAGGTGACAAACTTTGATTTTGCTTTTCTAATATGAAAATATTTTAAACATTCAATCTCAAAAACAGCACTAAATGTGTACATTTTTTTTTAAATCTACACTAAATATGTTTTATTCAAAACTGGAATTGTATATAATAATATTTTTGTTGTTGTTTTTTTTTTTGTTTGTTTTTTGAATAGGTACCTATATTTGTTTTTTAGTTTTCCTTGATATTTTATTCAAAAATAATAATAAATAAGGATAATCAAATATTCATATTATTATTTTATAATTAATTAATATATTGTTACTTATTGGTACTAAATATTAAAATTGGAATTTTTATCGAGTTTATTAACTTAAAATAAGTTGGTAAAAATATGGTTCACGTTTGTATAAAAAGTTTATCAACCACTGTTTTAAAAGAAAAAGTTATATTTATGTTTTGTATTTGGATGCCTGCAGATATGAGCGCATAATCAAAATGAAAACGGGCAATTATATTTTATCGGATTAATTATGTATTATTTATATGTAAACGTGTTTTAAATAAAATTATACACTAATAAAGTGTTTTGGAAATGTATTATTATTCTTTAGTTAACTTAAGTTAACTAAGTTTGAAGTTGATAACAAATTAACCACTCACTGCATGTCGTTAATAATTTTTTATTTTCTTATTTGTTTCAATTAAATTTAATTAAAAGTTGTATAATTAATCTCTGCGTATAAAATAATGTCAATTTTTTTTTAAATATTTAACTATCTAAACTATTTTTAATTAACTGTAATTTCTTTTTTAATTTACACTTGATATATTAAAAAGCAAATAATAAGTATATATAAAGAACATTTTGAAACAAATCATATTATTTTATTTATTTTTTTCATACCGATTGCTGGCAACCAAATTTACTTTTGAAATCGATGTACGCAGATGCAAAGTTGCCAATTGGGAAATATAAATAACTCACTATTCGTTATGATGCTTTTGAAAATATTTAAATGTTTGCGCTTGTAGACTTAGAAATGTGTAATATTTTGTATCCATCGATTTTGACTGTTGATTAACGCTTATGTGCCGCTATAGTGTATCGAAACATTTGAAACTAAATGTCGAGTCCAAAGGTTAGTAAGTAAATCTTATTGGAATTATATTAGGTATATACTATATAATATTATTTATTATTATAGGTACTAACTATTTTATTTAAAAAAAAATCAGTTAAAATAGCCATTTTCATTAATTCTGCCATAATGGTACTTCAAGTAAATTTTAATCATAATAATGATACTTAATTCAACTTTTAGAATTTATTTAAAAAAAGAAGATTTACTTTAATCAATCCTATTATATTGAACATAAATGTATAATTATGTGTATTTTTACACGATTAAAATACCTCTTCGTTTTCCGTCCATTAAATTCAGATAATAATAAAAAATCATGAATTACTATTAAATTAATGCAAAACTGGTAGGTATTGCTGAGTAAAATTAACAGTAACACCAGCCATGATCCACGTTTAGATGTTTTTATATTGTTATAACTTTATAAGCAATATAAGCAGCTTACGCAGCGACGACACAATGATGTAAAAGGTCCAATGCATAAAAAAATCATTGGATGTTAACCCTATTTTATATGACTACGAACACGTTTATTATTAAAAATAATAATATATAGTACATACTTACATTTGTAGTATTAATGCTGATTAAATCTGGTAAACCACAAATTATCATAAAATATGTTGGCAAAAAATATTAACAGTAATTGTATTATATTTATACAATAAATATAAATACTTAATTAATTTAATACCGTTACAAATTTACAAGATTTGTGAAAATTTTGAATAGAAAATAAGACAATATTTTATTGTACCACTACAATGATACTACATTGTCCATATTATAATATTATGGTATCATTTTATAGTTTTGTACTTATGTCGTCAATCATCGTAATAATATAATATACTATATTATATTTAATCGAATATTGATACATTTACGAACGTGGAACAATATAAAATGTAATTATTATTTATTTTATTTTTTGTAAGACTGTAAAATTGTATATTTGAAAACTCGAAACGATTCAATCAGATATCACTCTAATGAGTTTTTTACGTGTACAAACAATGATTCATTTAACGCTCTGTATCTGCAGAGACCACACAGGGGGGTCGATTTAAAATTCGCCACACTAAATTATTCCCAAGGGCGTAGAACCTCCGAACCGATAATAACGGACAGAACACTATGTGATATTTTTCGGTTGAAATTCATGTTTTTTCTTTTCTTTAAATATACATCCGCTATTACCATTCGGTTATTTTAGAGTTTATGTTATACTATTGTAAATAATACAAATCTAGCGCGAAGATGAAAATAAAAGTAATACGTTTTCTATATCTATTTATATTAATTATTATTCAGTTATTCGTTAAATTAAAAAGTAATTTATTCAATATTTATTATTATTATTATTATTGTTGTTGTTGTTATTACGATTGGATGATGGCAATATCGTATGAGTCGTGTGTACAGTTAATTCGGCTTAAACTAAAAAAAAAAAAAAAAAAACAAATATTTATTAACACCTATCAATAAACAATAATAATAATAACAATAATACTTCCCTCTCACTGAATAGGTAGGTAACTTTGTTTAGTATTAAAAGGCCTCGCTACGGTTATTATTTAAGGGGCCTCGCTACTTTCGTCAATTTGAGCTCAAAATACGTAAAATGTTGACAAAATTAGTTAGTTTAAGATGTCCGATTTTGATTCAGAAAAAAATTCTGAACTCGGCAAAAAAATGTCTATAGATCGTACGGAATACTTTGCAACAATTAAATCTTATATTCTAATGAAGTGGTTATAAAAACTTGAAAATTAAATTTAAAATTAAAATTAAAACCGGAAAGTTTCGTACGATCTACAAAAATTTTTCTGCTGAATTTAAATATTTTTTCAGAATTAAGATCAGACAACGTTAACTAACTTTAATTTTGTCAAATCAATAAGTTATTTGTCGTAAAATTCGTATGGTGAATTTTTATTGTTATCGAGTTATTGACATGTGCATGTGCGTACTCCAGCCGGTACCCGCATTGCATTTCACTTGCACTAATAATCATTTACAACTAACACATAGATCTCGGGCGGCTAAGGCGAGATTATGAATTGCCTAAATGTTGTCCCTTAAATAATAACCGTAGCGAGGCCCCTTATAAGGGACAACATTTCGGCAATTCATAATCTCGTTTTAGCCGCCCGAGATCTATGTGTTAGTTGTAAATGATTATTAGTGTAAGTGAAATTCAATGTAGGTACCGACTGGAATCATCGACAGTTGTCACTCTCGTACGCGCATGCACATGTCAATAACTCGATAACAATAAAAATTCACTATACGAATTTTACAACAACTTACTTATTGATTTGATAAAATTCATATTTTCAAGTTTTTATTACAACTTCATTAGAATATAAGATTTAATTGTTACTAAGTATTTCGTAAGACCTATAGACAATTTTCTACCGGGTTCAGAATTTTTTTCGAAATCAAAATCGGACATCTTAAACTAACTTGAATTTTGTCAAAACTTAACGTCTTTTGAGTTCAAATTGACGGCATTAGCGAGGCCCCTTTAACCGGGGCTGAAGCATGCCATGTTTTAAGGACTAGTGCTTAGGCATTTCATATTACATGTATATTTTGGCTGTGTCAATGTGTGATAAGTGAATGAACATTAGTGTGTGTAATCGATTATCGCATTTTTTGCGACGAAATATGAATTCCCATATTTACAATAATAATGTTCAGTCACCTTAATATTATACTTATACATAAGAATATTCATATTATACTTTTAATGATAGGTATACGTTATAAAACGGTTACTATAATAATTTGTAATAATACCGATTTAACTCAAGACTGAGCGGCCACTCGTACGACAAGCGCTAAATTAAATTCAATATTTTTTGGTGGAAATTGTACCTATGTCCGATATAAGTAGTACACTTTTAGGTACACGCTATTAAAGCGTGGTAAGGCCGTGGTATAGTAATTAATACTATTACAAAAATTAATGTTTGTTCACATTAAGAGACATACACCCAGTGTGTTGTCTTAATCATACAAACGTACAACATAATAAAAAAATGTTGCCTTGTCGTTTCAATTTTGTGTTGTAAGTTATAATGTATAATACCTGTTGAATTTACTTATTATCAGATTAATAAAGATAATATCATAATCTGTATTTTATATCAGTTGTATATTTAATATTTTTATTTTAAAGTAAGATACAAGACATCGTAAATTAAAAATGATCATAATAGCTCGTTTTAAAATTAATTTATTTGAAAAAAAAACAGATACATTTTTTACGCTTATGTTTGATAATTATAGTCAATTTACTAAATATTGAAATTTACTACACACAATTATTTAAAATTCTGTACACAAATTGTCTATGTCTTATACATTCGTTAGACGGAGATGAATTAATGATATATATGTTGATTTAATATTATTATACTGGTGTGATGGCGTCCTCAAGTATAGGCACTGATATTTTGTGATGGTGGTGAATGGGCGGATATATTCACTCGTTTCGTAAAATACAGGAGGGGCAGGCGCGGATCCAGAATGTATTTACTGGGGAGGGGGGGCAATACCATGTGCGTTTCGTATTTTATTGGCTGCCAAAAACAGACATGATAGAATTTACCTGTGTGCCAGAGTCTAGGAGGGGGGCATGGCCCCTCGCCTCCCCCCCTTGAATCCGCGCCCGGAAGTAGGAGGCTGTTGAAGCGTTTAATCTATAATTCCATGGTTTTATATTCTAAATAAATACAACGTTCGCATGTATACAAAGAAATAATAAATAATAAATGACGTACAAATTCAAAACGATTTGCGTAAGGTAAATTTAGTCGCTCTTCGATGAAGACTTACCGTTTGTTGTACGTAAATCCTACATAATACCACAACAGGTACTTTGAAAATAAATACATGAATTCTAAAAACCATACAAACATATTATGTACAGCTAGTGCGTAGTTTGATATTATAATATATATTATAGTGAAATGGCAGTGATGATGAACGGATGATTATCGAATAAGTCTAAAAAACTCAAATAACAGTAACAATATATTGAATTATTATTATACGGGTACATTAATTGTACCAATATACATAAAATCGTGTAACGATTGCCGTACATAAGGTAACCTTCTCACCTCTGATCTTTAGCAATAATCTTTTACAATAATCTTTACTAAATAGGAAACACGTCGAAATAGCATTGACCGGTGTAGAAGGCACGTAACAGTACTTATGTAAGTTTTTTTTACGTTTTCTTTGATCTTTTATAATACGGTATATTATAATTTAAAAATATGATAATTTATTTAAAAACAGTGAAACGACTGAAACGAGCTATAATAAAATTATAAAATATTAACACAATTATAATTTTTAATACTTTAATTTTGAATTAAAACTACACAGTTTTATTTTTCTTTATGTTTTTAAATATCGGTGCACAAAATCAATACGAACACATATAATTGTATTAATTACAAAATGCATTACACTTGTATGCTAGTATTTATAAAAAAAAATGTTGGGTACTTTTGCAACATTTTGCTGTCCACTTTTATTTATTTATTATTTTAATTATACGACTATGAACTCAGCAGTTTTATGTACTGTAACGATTTCAATCGTTTTACGTTTATCGAAACGTCTGAGTTTATATTATTTGTAAAAGCGTGAAAAAGATTTATTTTTTTTATATAGATACTTGAATCACATCACCGTGTCTTCGTTTTTAAGTGATTACCTCTCTACTTTTGCACGAATTCTATGATGCGTGAAAAGGATCGTACTATTATAATACATAGTATACCTACGTATTATACACATACATTATACATGACGTGTACAATAAATAATAGGTATACAGTGTACAGACAGTACAGTGTAGTATATATTACATACTGTATATATAGATATATCGTGTTTTCTTTTATACATATAAACAACCGACGTGTGTTTATTTTTAATTTTTGATTTTTTTAATATAATTTATATATATATATATACAGTGTAACGTCTGATGTACCAGTACTATTATAAGTGAAAGATAATATGAAATGTTTGATAAAATTAAATTCTGACTTTATATTTATTATATTATTTTTTTAGACTGTATGCAGTAACATAAAGGTAATTAACTTTGTAAGCGAAGAATACGAGTAGTAAGTTTGCATATTTTTTTTACAAATCCCCACTCTTTGATTCCACTTCTTTAATCTTTTATATACGCATACATAAATACTATCCTTCGATATTTATTCAATTAAAATGTTCAGAAAAATATTTGGCTTTGGATAAGAAATTAAAAGTACCTGTATACAAACTACTTTGAGAAAAACTTTAATTGTTGATAAAAATATCATGATATACGGAGTTACTTATTACAAGAATAGGTAAGTACTCATGATTAAACAAAACTATTTATTTATTTAAAAAAAAAACTACACTTATTGAAAAATATTAAATTGTCATTGTAAAAGCTGACTTACTCTTAAACTACTGTAAATTTTAATTATCTTATTACAACACCAATGTATTTCCGTACCATAATGATTGTATTTTCTGAATTATTGTCCGATTTTTAAACACCAACAATATTCGTACGACTAAAAACATTTAAACGTAATACAGTTTACGGTTATGATATAAACCGGCTAAGAAAAGAGGTGGAATGACGGTTTTGGTACACTTCACCAAAATGTTTAATGTATTAAAGCTCAGTCTGCAACTTAATCATCATAAAACGCAGTGCAAACATACATATACGGCAGTACTGTATATGTACACAGTTTTATTATCATCATATAAATTCAATCATCTCCATGAATCTTATTATTTATGTTTTGCAATATAATATCGTACTGAAGAATATATACGTATACGAGATACTTATATAGTACAGATAATATTAGTATACGAGATATTGCAATAACGTGACCAATTCGGTACGTCGTTTATAATACGTGATATATGTATTATATATAAAAAGAAGGTTATTGGATTAATGAGAAAAAAACATTTTGTACAATACGATATTATTGATTATTTAATTTCATAAAATTAATATAGGTATAATATATACATCGTTAAGAGTCTATGTGTTTTATACATATATATATATAATAAACAGCTCACAAATCGTTGATTACAGTTAATAATATAATTAATATTATACAAAAAAAAAAAAACTATAAAAAGTTGAAAAAAAAACATGCAACAAACTAAAAATGACCTCTACAGATGTTAGTAGACGCAGTTGCACTCGGTTAGAAGGGCAACTCCTACCAGATATATGACTATGTTATGTTAATATAAAAATTAAAAATATATAATAACAAAAAAACAATGCACATTATAACTAATACTTAATTTTCGGCTCCGTTTAAAATCTAAAATATTACATTCTATCGTCGAAAAAACGATTATTACTGCCATTATTGTGTAAATTACGCGGTTAAACACAAAATCATAAAATAATATTATAACATTCAGACAGTGGACGAAAGTCGCGTAGTAATAATTTAGTATACGGTTTTTTTTTAATTACGTATATATAAGTTAAAGCAATGGCATCGAATACAAAATATTATACATAAAAATAATAATATAAATCGCACGCGTAATATATTATGTTATTTTCGGGTTGCACATAGAAATCGATTAATTGAATTATTTAAATTAATAAGTCAATCGAACGGTTCGCTTAAATTTAATGGACCAACCACCAGCCGCTGAATCACGTTTAAGGGACCATTAGCTCGGTATAGCTATTAATTCGTTAAATGTGTTTATATTAGTCGTGACTACTCGGCGTAAACCTAAATGTGTAATTATGTATTATGTACAGCATATATACGTAAATTTCGTAGGTATCAAATCGTCGGTTTTGTCACCGCAGTTTCTCATTTGTTAGCCAACTCCAGTGATTGATCATATTGTCGTCACCGGACGGGTGGCTAACTAATGGGGAACGGCGGATAACGTTTAAACGTAATCAATTCGACTACGCGGTGTAACAGAGCCAACGTCCGCCGCCGCGGCCACTGATCATCGAGTCCGTCGCGAGACTTCATCGTCATGCGATTGACTTCACAGACTTCACGGTCAATCTGACGACAATCTGCGTCGCAGGGCATCGTGTACCTACCGTTGATTTACGGTGCAATCACACAATACATAATATGATGTACACTTGGCGCGCGCATTATTTTTGGGTACGCGATGGGTACTATACGGGAGTCACCTGCCGGACGTCCTGAAAACGTATACGAAACGATCGTTAAGATGAGGAGATGTCGCCGCAATTTTTGTATTGTCCCTCGACCAACACGCCGCATATCCACAAATATTACGCATCATTCACATAGTGTTTTTATGATTTTTGGATAACCCTGTTAAAATCTATGTAATATTATTATATGCCTACTACAGTCGAACTTGGTTAGCTCGAAGTTGAAGGGACCGGGAAAAAAGTTCGAGTTATCCAAATTAAATTTATTTTCTATTGCCATGTATTTATTATAAATAAAGTAATGTAATAAAACAATATTTACTATGTATTTATGTATGTATATAAACAAAAATGAAGTTCGAAAATTATTTAAAAAAGGTTTTAAAAACCTTATTTTATAGATAAATGAGGGAAATGCCACAATTTTATAATATTAATAAAACTCAAAACCTCGAGTTATCCACGAAAATATTTGAGTTAAACAAGATTTTTTTACATTGTTTAAATAGGAAATTCTAAGGACCGGATTAAGAGTTCGAGGTGCCGACGATTTCGAGTTAAAGAAGTTCGACTGTATATCAATATTATTGAAATCGCCAATTACAAAAACTATAGAGAGTGATATTTTTTTTAAGGGTCTTGACATATCGATCTAATATTTTATTGCTTTTTGATTTTATACAGGTACAAGTATTAACTCAAAAATATAATAAAACGAAATGATTTTGCACGAATGCGTCTTGTCAACACGTATTGCGCGTAGGCCGGAAAGGGAAAACAAGTAGTGCGCGCTGAGTGCTGACATACTCTTATAATAATTATCAGCATATAGTTCCGTAGCATCTTCAATAATAAAATAATATATAATAATATAATATATATCTATACATAATAATAAAATATACAATTATATATATATTATATTATTATGTTATATTATATTATATTATATTATTATTATTATTATTGTATTATATTATTAAAGATGCTACGGAACTATATGCTTATTTGGGGAGAGTGAATTTGATTTATTGACTCCGCTGCGGCTGCGTCGCTACTAAAATAATATTATTTTTACAATAGCTGTTGTCCTTGTTTCATATCGAGTAATTTATTATATTAAAGAAATCTATATACAAAGTATAGCAACGCTACACCCTATGCGGCAATAGCTTGTTATAGAAAATTTAAAAATCAAATGAGAAATTATTATTTTATTTAATTTAAATAAGTTCATTATTTTAATGTAATTATTATCTTTTTGGGTATTTTTTTTTTTATTCAACTGTCATTTAGATTTTCTCTGTAAATGCATTAGTTTAAATTGCAATATGTCTAGATGTGAACATTTTTTAATGCTTAAGTAACTGCAGGGAACTTGATATTATATATAATAGAAAATTTAATATTTGATTTGGTAAATAAACATGAAATAAAATATTTGCCCGAAATAGATGTTAACTTAGTATCGTATACAATAATAACATATACACCATCACTGCGTAACTCGATATTTCATTACAGAATAATACAATTTATTCATTATAAATTATTATAATATTTGTTCAGCGGTTTTCATATCGTAAAATAATAAAATGTATGCGTCATTATTAAATTAATAATTATGTATATTATATTACTAATATTACACTCAGAAAAAAAACTTGTCCTATTTTCAAATAAATCGTTTACTACATTATTTACTTTAAGAATTTCTTTAAATTTATTATAAATTATTTTAAAACTATTAAAATTCTGTATTTTATTAAATATAATTCCTTTTTTTTATAGTAAAAAAAAAAAAAATCGTTATTTTAATGTTAAGTAATAAATCTAATTATAAGTTGATCATAGAAATGAAATACATGAATTATATACTAAGTATTAAAATGTATAGCATAGTTCATTGCATTAAGCAAATGTATGTACTAATTCGAATATGGAATTTAAATTTTTCTAATTTAATTTACTGTAACTAAAACAATAACTTAAATTAAAAAATTATTCAATGAAAATACGAAAATGATTTAAGTACTTAATTTTATGCATGTTACCATGAATTTAATCAATTCGATTTTCCTACGGCTAGCAGAATTGAAACAGATAACAAATAATACATACTTGATATATTATGTGAATTAAAACTAAGATTTTTAATAGATTGCAAGGAATTCCCGGCCGACCGCAGTTGTTGCGTAGTGTTGTGTTGTTTTTTAGTAAAAAATTATTGTTTAACTATTAATTTCAACTTGAAAACATCATCGTGAGTTATTACCTATTTTTATTACCCGTACTAGGTTTATTTAGGTCTTTTAAAGATACGTGAGAAAATTATGTCGGACTTTCAATTTATCGATATTATGGTCTTTAATATTATCAAATTATTTTACATAAATTATAAAATCACCAATAAATAAATACATTGCTTCGATAGTTATTTACTCGTATTTATGCGCACCTATTGTATTTTAAGATAAAATAAAGAAGATTATTTAAACTGACATTTGTAAATGACAATAACTAGAAGGGGTTGAAGGAATAAAACTGTTTTTATGAGATGAAAATCGACAATAATTGCAATATCTACGTACGCCTATGAGTTCCACTTACTTGATCATGTTAAAATGAAAATAGAATATCATAATACTCACGCGGTGACCACCGCAAAGATCGTTGCTCCGTCACTCCGCTGTATGGCATGGCCGCATGGTGTCTGATTCCGCGGATGCTGCGACTTCTGATCAGGCACCGTCGCCGACACTCCACTGAATGGTAACTGGTTGGGTTCGCAGGTCTCTATTTATAGTTGGGACTTGTGCTGGCGTAAGTGCCTACGTCGATTGACAAGGCGGGAAGTCGGCCGCCCCACCGCAATTCCGTATAGGGCCAGCCACGGAGGAGTTCTCACGACAATAATTGCGAATGATGATGACACTAACAATAATAACAAAAGTCGTCGGCCTCCGCGATGATGCGGGCGGATATCTAATATAATATATTGTATGAGACGAAGCTTGCTGCGGCGGCGGATGAACGAATTACGAATCGCGGCGCTTCAATACAATCATATCGTACGAATTTAATCGTGACGTTTGTGTTGTATAGAACGCGTCACAAGTACATATTATTTTTGAATTTCAAAGTGTACATCATTCAATTTGGCCAACGACTTTGCACGTCACAATTATCATTGGCTGCTGTTGCTGCTCTACAGTCTTATACTCCAATTGTACACATTTCGACGGTGAGTATAACCCAAAATATTACATAATATAGGTGTACTAGCTGATTACTGATTTTATTTTTATCAATTATTCAAGGCAAATTTAAAAAAAAAAAAAAACATATTTGCATTTTATTCACTTCTTGACTCCTACCTTACTGATTTCTGATCGACATAAAATTGACTTTTCTTCGTTTTTACTGTTTTTATCTCCATACTATGTTTCTATTGGAACTCGTTTTTATTTCGTTAAAAACTACGATATGTCCAAAATATTATTGAAAGCTTTTATTTTAAAATTATTAAAAATGTAATTATTACCTAAGTAGTTATTTTTATAGAAAACAAAAATAATCTTTTTTGTTAAATCTATTTCGTTCCTCTTTTACGTGTAAATTCGTCCGACGCTAAATTTTGAACTTTAAAACAAACTTGAACTCCGACGATATTATGGTTTTTGACCAATTTAATTTAAGTTTTAAAATAATGATTTCAATCTAAATTTGATTATAATGAAACAGTTTCAACAGTTTCCTTCCCTTTTAAGACTAAAATTAAACGCGTTAAATGTAATAGGTAATAGACTATCATTTTTATTACTTACATTTTTTTTCTTATTATTATCGTATTCATTTTGATAGTTGTACATTTTTTAAATTAGTTATTTAATTTAGTTTTAATTAATTAATTATTTTATAACTATAATAGGTTTATGATGCAAGTTGTATTACAATATACGTATTTGTATGTAAATAATTTACAAATTTATATTTGATTTATTTTATGACATCGGTGAACTTTGTATTAAATTAGCACCGGCGGCGCTTAAATATATTTTTGGAGGTTAAAAAAAAGTACCACTGGAATTTATATTTTATTAACCCGACCCTAAAATCGACTACCTGTAATTCGGTTAAATTCACGCGAGCCCCTTGTATACTATTTTACTCAGTAACAACTTTGAAATTAAATATTTATTAATTTTCACTCGGCTGCATATTATCGTTTGCCTTTGTGACATTAAATTAAAATTTAAAAGTGTATTTCTTTTCTTTTTTTAATAATCTTTAACCAAGTTAAAATACCATTATTAATATTTAATAGTTATGTCTTGCTTTGACGTCTTACATCTTTATAACCCTCCTTTATGTGCATTAAAATTCGTTATCTATAAGTCTGTGGACGTAACAGTAAATTATGTTTAATATTTACCGTATCGTGTGATGTTGGGTGCGTAGATCTTTATTTTGTCTCGGAGACGTATATATGACGTACGATAATTTATTTTTAAAACCATACAATAAACGAACCGTAACGTACGTACGTTCATTTGCTCGCTTATAAATTCTCCCCCAAAAAACTATACTGATTATACATTTATACCCTCAAGCACCTGTCTCGCCCGGCCGTCTTATTGATGCTGCAGCGGAGGGTCTAAGGATGGTCGGCGCACATAATAATATGGGTACGAACACGGTTCGCGTGATTCACCCTCTATACCTTCTGTATATAATAAAGTATTTCAACCCTACGCGTTATAAACTTGTTTTTATACACAACAATTCATATTATACTATTTAATACGTTTATTTGGCTTGATATACGATATAATATTTTATACTACGCAGTTTCATACCGCAAATAACTTATTTTTTAATTAATATATTTTGAATACAATCTGGATAAGTTATTTGTGTAGAATTAGTCAATGGTATAATTTGAATACATTCGTGTAATCGAATCGAATTACGATATACAACGAATTGTTGGTTGGTTTAACTTAGCTTAAAATAAAAATAAACCTTACTATTTTAAATGTAGTCATAATATTGTTTTATTAGAAACAATGCTGTAGCTGAGTGGAGGGTCCAGGAATCCGGAATTCCCCCACCCCTCGTAATTATTAAAAGAAGAAACATTTTTGTGGTTGTTATAAAGTATAATATATAGGGTAATATAACTTATCTATATTAAAAAAATACTGGACTCCCAAAATTGTTTTTCAGTTACAGCCATGATTAAAAACACAATTCAAATTTTCTTATAAATAAAAATGCATCTAACTATAATATGTACTATAATTTTCAATAATCACTAAGTCGATCGTTAACAAATATGAGTCAGAACTAACCTTAGTGTTTATTTTTTTATTTTTTAAATTTTTTATCTATTAATTTCTCGTTAAAATATATTAATTAAATATTATACATTAATTTGTCCCTAAATTATTACTTTTATGTTAAAATATATCTAGATAGCGAATCGCTCTACACGCGAGTAGCGGTGTTCACTGTACATATCATGTACACATGTCACGATT
This sequence comes from Rhopalosiphum maidis, assembly GCF_003676215.2. Lineage (NCBI taxonomy): Eukaryota > Metazoa > Arthropoda > Insecta > Hemiptera > Aphididae > Rhopalosiphum > Rhopalosiphum maidis. The sequence goes on from NC_040879.1 coordinate 11,713,838, forward strand.
GGTTAAATATAAGAGAAATATGTCAAATTGCTTTTGGGGGATCATATCAAAATCAAATGATTTATAACATTAATTTTTTATAAACTGTCTATGCTTGCGATTTAGGTTATATATATTTTTTTAATCAAATTAATGCTGAATTAAAAATATATTTAGTTAGTTGATTTTAGAAAAAAAAAATAATAGCATGGTAAAATGAAAGAAAATTATTTAATATTTTGCTGGATGAATGAAGTTCTTATATTGTACAAAATATATATTATTTTATATTACTCTACGTAAAAAAATGTAAAATATTAAATATTTATTATAAATAAGATAATTCTTTTATCAAACAATATTCATTATTTCGAAGATAATCTATTATTTTTATGTTACATAATTTTCGAATATATAAGAACAATATTTTAATCATTTTTATCGTTATAATTTTTAAAAGATTTTACTTTTTTTAACATATATTTTTAATTTATATTCTGCAGTTGAAAATTTTTCTGAATATTTCGGTATATATAAAAATTGAAATTCGAACGAGTAGCTTATGAGTTATAATTATATAAGAATAGGTCGGATTTTTATGATTTTTATATATTTGTTTCTAGTAAATGCAGTTAAATGGTAGTAACATATATTTATGGTTTATGAAACAAACAATTTTAATTTGCATAAAAAAACATATTTTAGAAGTTAGAGAATATTTAAAAATAAAAAACAATATTTTTCCAAATAAAATACTTAATATAGTTATATTATATGTATTACATAATATTTGTATGTATCATTTATGCACCTATTAATTTGTATATTGTAAATAAAATAAAATGAAATAAATTTAAATAATTTTTTTTTTATAGAATATAAAATATTACATAAATATCATGTATCTGCTATTTTAAAAGAATATTACTCGTAATAGAATATATTGACTATTTTTAATGACATAAAAAACATCATATTCGAAGGATTTTAAGAAAATATAAATTTAACCTCTAGTTGTAAGTAAATTAATACGATGAATAACATAAGTTATTATACTCATACTGGAAGAATTAACGACAGGAAATGTAGGGAGTAGCTAATCTTTAGTTGAATAAGGTAATTTGTAACAATATAAGGCACCAGTCGGTCGCGCTAGACAGGATGTTAAAATGAATAGGAAGTTGACAATATCAACTATTATAATATGGTCCTATAAAATAAATTGTATTATACTCACGGTTAGTAAAAAATAAATTATCAATCAAGACATAATATTTAGGATCCAATTTAAATTGCTTTAAGTGCTATACTTTGTAATCAAATAAAACGAACTAATAAAATTCGTATAATATATTATTATAATCCATTATTGTTATATAAATTATGATGTGTATTAGCATAATAAAATATATATAAATTTAACATACCACAATAGTATGTTTTATTTTAAATTTGTATTGTGTAATAATACAGTATATACCATATAATATGTATAGCATTTATATCTAATATATATAATATATATTATAAATGTATAATTAATTTTTCATAACGACCAATTTCAGAAACTAAAAACTGTAATGGGGCCGATTTCAATAAAAGTTATATCAATAGATTCCTTGATACTCCAAAGATTTGTTTAACTTTTAAAGGTTTCTATACTATGGCTTACTCATTAATTTTGTCTTTGTTCACGAAAATCAAATAATTTTTTTATTTATATATAAACAAATAACAGTATAATATGTCCTGCCATGGCCCATGAGTACATTTTTATGTACACAACGTGTTATTCCACGAGCCCACGCTCATTGTTATGAATTGTACCCCGAACGCCACGGTAGTTTATCACAATTATATGTGTTTTTATTTTATAATAATAATAAGGTATTAAAAAATTTGTGATATTTTTTTTTTTTTGCTAACTAAACAAAACGGTTCCAGGAGGCTATATAATCAATTTTTCTATTCTATATAACGCGAACGTATACATATTTCTGTACACGTTCCGTAGAAGTCAAACACGATGTGAACTGTGACTACAATATTTCGTACTGAAAAATCAAATGGCATGTTCAGGTGTATACAATTTTTCGTACTCGTAGCGTTTGTGACAATATATGAAAAAAAAACCCGTGGCGGTCAATAGGATATATATTTTATTAGTTTGTCATTGGTTACAGAAATAAAATTTGCATAAGCTATAGCTGACCAACCATGCGATATAATTGGATTATTTTTAAATAAAATAAAATAATACGATGAAACTTAAATTACAGAAAAAACCAAATGCCAAAATAATAAACAATAATAATAATAATATTAATGTCCATACTATTTAATATAGTTGTAAAACGTAAGTACAGCCAATAGATAATATCATTTCCCACGTGTCTACTAATAATTATAATTATAATAGGTAGGTATCTAATATTCTGTATATTTCTGTAACCTGCATGAACAATGATTCCGCGGCACATAAATATATTCTTTGTTAAAAATTTTAGTAATCATTATTTTTTAAATAATGTTGGGAATATATAATATTATACTTGGTTTGTATAATTATCATGAGTTTATACCTAAAAAGTTTAAAATTATAGTAGCCATGTTTATATTTTTTTTGATAGGCAGCTATTTATAGTCATGAGCAATTTTTTAATAACAAATATTTTCACTAGGGCAAAAAATCTGAACATTTAATACATAAGTTATAATTCATAAGTTTTTACTGTAAATATTTAAAAATATTAAAAATACATATGCACAATTATTTTAGAAGCATTTGAAGTTTGTTAAGATCATGAAACATTGCAAATCATTTTATATTATTTTAAGAATTAAAATAAATATTCAAATTTGATACTTAAAAATGTAAAATAAGATTGCTCATACAATATACAAAAGATCTAATGAAAAATATAAGCATTTTAGCAACATTTTTGTAGATATTTGAAGCAGAAATTTAGAAAAAAATTCATGTTAAAACGATGAATACGATGTTGGATATTTTGTTATAATTTAAAAACATTATTTTTGGGGACTCAAAACAGTTAAGACTTTGACGTTATTATAAATAGTAGAATGCATACACAATGAAATTTTTAAGATATGTAAGTAGATTAATTTATCACATATTCACATTATTTTGTGATGGTTAAAAAGTTAATAATAATAAATTTCATAAATTTATGAAATAAACGTATATTATTTTAATAATAGAATCAATGCAACGTTTTCATCGAAAATCAAATCAATCCACCGTAATTATGGTAGTAGTAAAGTAGATTAACTTAACATCAGCAATATCATAAAATATATAATATTATGAATTAATATACTGTTTAGTTTATATTTTATTGAGCATACAAAAATATTTACCTCGTGGCTTCAACACAGTATATAGAGTATAGTTACATTTTAGACATATTAAAATGTTATGTTTTTTGTCAACATTTATGATAACTAAGGGTAAATATTTGCGTGTGACCGGTAAATTGACGGTCAAAGATTGTGTAATCGATATTATACTCGACACCCGTATATTTTAATTAATATACGGACGTGCGCGTGACACAAATTATAATTAAACTTTTTTTCCGAAATTGTGTTGTAATTATTTGGGTAATTAATATGGGAGACTTTTTATATTATTTTTTTTGACGATTTTTCCATTCCGTTCGTGTTTAATTGTTCTGATATTTTTTTTTTCTTTTGTATTTCGTACCAGTGTTCTAGTTCGGTTAGGTTTTGTATGTGCTCTGCCTCCAACGACACCTTCAGTTGTTTGAGTGCTCTATCATTTTTTTCTCTTGCCTTTTTTAGTTCATTTTCCCAGCAAAGTTCGCATTCGCGTTTCTCGTCCGTGTATTCTTCGTACAATTCGCTCCGAGCCAGTTGCATTTGGTAATAAAATTCATTTCTCATTTCTCTCTCCTGTTTTTCTGCGGACATTTTCAAAATGTTTTTCAAACAACGCGCAATCATAATTGAATTATTTTCTATTTCTTTCTTACATTTGTTCATTATTTTCATTTCAATGCATTGTTTGGCTTTCTAGAAAAACACGGAACGTTCGGAAATGTTACGGTTGATTGCCTGAAAAATTAAATTATAAAAATGGATTACAGCAAATTTGCAATTATTGAATTCGTTGACAACTATAGATAGGTTTTGTTCGTATATCGATCTCTCCGCGGGTCTAATCTTCTCGTTTAAAGTCTTATTTTTTTCGTCTAATAACTGTTCAACTTTTCTTTGAAGTGCTCTGTCGTATTCATCACTCAGTTCGAGTTCAGCTTTTTTCTCGAGACGATTGCCGATGCCTATAAGATATATTTTATGCTATTAGCATTTATTACCATCGTGTTGAGTACAAAATATTTACGCTTAATTGTATTTAAGTGTAATTCCATAGTTTCGTCATCAATATCCGTTGGAGTCAGTTTTATATTGTTTGATAGCACATTTTTTGCCGTCAACTCGAAACGTAGTGGTACTCTATGGTTTTTCTCTATCTCTATCAATTCTTCTTTAGATATCAAGTTATTGATAACGATATCTCCAAGTTTTTCACCTAAACATTCCTTGATATTATAGGGATGTTGGAACGTATTATTCTTTATGGCCTTTCTTTTTTCAAGTTCGTTGTGTGATCTATCTACCGGTTTGTTAAACGTACGTGAAATTATAATATTATGTTTAGTTTAAACGACACTATATTTTAAACTATATTCTTACACAGATCCAGAAAAGCCTCCGAGTCTTCATTTTCAGCACACCGATCCATAACATCAGGATTCATATTTGACCAATAAAAGTTTTATATTTAGGTTAGTTCATTGAATTTTTTTCACACTTTTGAACTCATGTACAAATATTAAAATGTTAGACGAAACCTGTAGAAATAATATAAATAAAAATAATAAATATTTTATTTAAATTTAAATACTTTTTGTAACCATGTTGATAAAAAATAAATAAAAATATGTACAAATAGTTATAAATCTATTTATAACTTTTGACAATTATTCTGATTACATGCACATTTATACGTATACTAGTATCGTGTCCAATCACCACTGGTCGAAATCGACTATGAAAACCGCTTTGATTGTATAGTAAACATGCTCTAAAAGTCTAAAATATTGAATTTTTATCGCACACATAGTTTAGTATTTGAATTTGTGCTCAATCTATTTTTATTCGTTTTTTGAGAAAAAACAGATATTTCGTGTTTTAATTTTTTAATAGTATATATAAGCTACAAATATACAGACATTGCTGTATATTTTGAATAACAAGCAATAATTATCTATGTAATTGTATTATATATTATTTGTATGTATTGGCTATATTACTGATTTTTATATTTTTTATTACCCAACTAATGCCGGTTAAATATTATTTTTAATTTTATTTTACTGGACCGACAGTACTACTGCTGTATTTATATTTTTATATTACCTGCCTTAATACGGTAATATACGTGTACTTTTTTTTTTGTTTTGTGCAACGCAACCGGATAATATACATTTCTAATGATATATCACATTTTCCACTACAATGTATTCAGGACATTATTTGAATATTTATTGGTACGAAACGAAACATTAACAAAAATAAAAAATGTCTAACTTTTATTTCAAAATATTAAAATTAAAACTTAAGGTTCACGCCTAAAAGTGATGTTTAGATTTAATAATTTAAACAACATTTTTTTATCGACTAATAATATTGTTAATTGTTGTCGTCACATTAGGTATATAATTAGAAACTTAATGAAATCTAAATTCTATAGGTATTGTACAAATAATTAAAAATCAGCAGATATAGAAGTGTTCGTCGTCAATTATAAGTTACGTATCTTAGTCCAATGCACGGTGTCGTGTAATTAGCAAGTAGGTAACAACATAATTTAATAGTTTTTTTTTAACCACGTCTACCTACATATTTTGTTTTAAATATAAGTATTTTATTTATAAATTTATTGTTAATAATTTAATAACAGTAAAATAAATTACTATTAAATTAATAATATTGCTGTGTATAACTTAAAACATATTTATTTATACACTATTTAAATTTACATATTATATAACAAAAATCTTATAACATGACATAATTCATAAATAATAAAAATAATTGTTATGATAATTTATTTATTTCATGTGAATGCCGTATTTATGAAAAAAAATTGTAGGTACAATGTTAAATTAAAGTGACCATTTCACAATAAGTGACTGTTTCTTGAAATATAATATCTCATAAAATGGACCAATTTGCATTAAAATATAGATTTCACGAAGTTGTTGCAACGTAAAATATTATATATAAATTGATATTATATTATATTATTATATATAATAATAATTATTCTTCTTTGTGTATATCTATTAGCGACAAACGTCAGCAGGTGATATAATAACATATATTCGTAAATCATAATACAAGCATCATGGCTATTTCATAAATAGGCAGTTGACAAGCAGTTGAATGAATGGATAAATCTGTGCGGGTAGAGGATACATAAGGATATTTTTATGCGGTCTTCAACTGTATCTGAAATGTTTAAATTATTAAAAACGATTAACGTTTTGTTCGATATTCTGCAAGCATATAAATTTGATTTTTGTTGTCTTTCAACAGCTTTTACCAAGTCACGACATACCCGCTTCTATTATTTTTGCTAACAACTGTTGCGCGTAAAATGTTATGTTTTTCGAGTGAGTTCCGCATAATAAATCACTTCAGTCGTGTACTCTCCATAATAACCCCCGACGTCGGTAATATTGATCACGGCAATGGAAATTATAGAGAGTAAAGCGGTGAAAATTGTGTGCATTATAAAGTAAGTATTATATAGCTACTGAAGTAATGTGGTTCCTTAAAAATCAATACGTTGAAACTACAAATAATTGTATGTATATACTGATCTTGCAGGGAGGGCGGTGGATATGGTTACATACGTCTTGATATAAGTATTTAAATATTAATTTAAAAATATGTAAAATATTAAACCCGTGATGATTTTATCCACTGATCACAAAGCAATTCTATAATTCACATAAAAATATCTTGATATCACACTATTTTTTACGTATCCACGAAATCTAGAAGGAGAATGACGCTATCACGCTGATGATGATTGTAAAAACATTTTTTAAATACCTAACTTATGTCTTATAAACTTAAAAAATAATATAACTAAAAACATATATTTATAAAGTATTTGTTTTGTTTTATTTCAGATTTAGATCTACAAGAATAAAGAAGTTAACATGTAAAAAAAAAACGAAATATTTAAATTTTCAATAATTTATAGTAGTATACTTTTTTATCCAAGACTATATGTTTCTATTTGAAATAATTTTAAAATAATATCTTCTTACAAGTACACGAGTAAAGAAAAGCGTGCAATTCGCATTGAATATATCGTTTAAACTGTATTGCCAGTTCATGACTCCCGATCAGATTTGTACCTTTATAGTCACTTTCGTCAAGACTATCACATAAATTATTCAATACGAGTATTCGATATTTTACGAGTCAGCAGGTGGCTCGTACAGAGGTTGGACCGTCGGTATCTATAATACCGTAAATGAAATCACAATGAACAGTATGAAGAGGAGTGCCGCTGTGTCATCTGTATAATGTCACCGCCGTCGCCGAGGGAGTAAAGTAAATATTAACTCATAACATTATAAATGCAATAAACATACTCGTAGTACCGATACTGCTCATTGCGAACATGTTAAGCTATTAAAATAGTATAAATTAAAAGTAACTGTTGTAATTGCTATGCACATAAACTGTAAGGGTCGGAAGTACGAATATACAAATATATTTAGGTATACCTACAATTTGCATAATTTTTTTTTTTTTTGGTTTGTGATGTGACAATAACCTTTTGTACGACAACACGATATTATAATGAGTGATTCATCAAACACGTGCGCCTTAATTTTTACATTTAATAAAATTCTGATTTATCATAGATGGGGGGGGGGTTAATGCTCAGACTCCCGGAATAATTTTCTAGCTACGGTCTTGGTGTTTTGGGTTATACTTGAAGACCATGTACTTACTCAAATTCTTGAAATATTTTATACTACTACTTAAAAAGTATCCTGTGATGATTGAAATTTATTTTTTTTTTCGTTTAAGAGAACCCTCTGTAAATAATTTAGCGGATAATTAAAAAAAAAAATTGATATACCTAATTCAAAATTTGACCAAGTTTTAGTTATTATAGTTGTTATTATTGTTATACCTAACCTAAGGATGAAAGTCTTTAAAAATTATATTACAAAAATATAAAATAGATTATACTTGGACCATTTTTATAAATTATAAATATAGGTATTGATAGATAATGGATTACTATAAATTATTACAATTTTCAAATTACAATGGCTCCGATATCTTCCAAACCTATTATCATCGACTATAGAAATTACAAATTTATAAATATTAAAAAACTACTCTTTCGTATTCGATTCGTCAACATTTTCAGAAAAATTATTTGTTAAACAATTTAATGTTTAAAAAGTGCATATTGTCATTTTAAAATCGGAAGTTTACATCTCTACTGTACACTCCCATAAGTAGAACAAACAAACTCTATAATTTGAAAATATTTATAAATAATTGATTTCAAAAATCAAATTTTGAACAACTGCATTACTGAAGAAAAAAATAGGGTAAACACGCTCGGTGACGGTGAATAATCCTATAAACTATAAAGAGTAGGTACACAAATATAGTTTTAAACAATATACATAATCAAACCGGAGATTCTTTATACTATAAAAATGTTATCTCAAAGGTAAATATTATTTTACATTTAGTTATAGACACGCGATAAACTGTAGTACAGAAAATTGTACTTAACGTTTAAATGAATGTGTTTACTCGATGCTCATGTCTCATTGTAAGTACATACGATACGAATTCGTGACATAATATAATTACGTAATAGTTGGTTGTTGCATGTCTCAGGGTCAAACCATATTATTATTATTATTATTATTATTATTGTAATAATATACGTAACACCTACCTATGTATTAATAACCGTTTTATAGAGAATAACTTTGGATTTAAGTCAGATTTGTCGAATGAACGTATAATATATAATGTGATAATAAAGTCAAATATTACGTGTCATTAAATATACTCCGTGAAACGTGTAACTCACATGCACCAATTGTGTGTACTCCGTTCTCGCGTACTTCCGTACTAGCGATTATAACAATATACCCTCCTGTACACACTTATAACTCACTGTTGTATAGTTGTCATAATAGACATTTCTACATAGTGTAGGGTGACGGGCGACGGTGGGAATTTGTGTTGTGACACGCGGTTTACGTGCCATATTATACTTGGTGTCCTGCAGTATTAATTACAGTCGTTAGCGCGAGAGTAAACTGTAGGGTGTTAAAGTGGCCGCGTCTATACACATGATATTAACACTATTCCGACACACGTCTGCACCGGAGTTGCGTTTCTATAATGATCATTTTTACGATGTTGGTGAATCGCGACTCAATCCGTAAATTAAGTACGAATCTCGGCTCGAAGACGCGTACGGATTGCTATAGGTGCATAGGTAACGTATCTACATTTTTTTACGACAATTAAATTTCGATTGTACTCAAATTAATTATTCCTATCTATATTCTAAATTTATATAAATTTATTTTAAAAATAATGAATTTGAGTTATTTTTATTTTGTAAAATATTTTTTATGAGAAAAATGACTTATTATTAGTATTAACACAAAACGCTAATATATGTTGTGATTTATCAATAAATTCACGCGGTGATTCCACAAGTACGTTCATCTTAATTTTTTTATTAATAATAAATTTAACTGTTCAAATTTTAAACTTTGGAAATTTTAAGTATACTTTAGGTTTTAAGACCATATTTTCAATTGTTTAAATTTAATTTAAAGAATTTCCAATGGTGGTACAAACTTATTTTTTAAAATGAAATCAATATTTTTTATTCTAAATGTCGATGGATTAATATCAATTATTTAAACTTTCAAACCCTCATAAAACACTCATCATCCAGACCTCTATTGGACCTATTACCTTCGTAGCACACTAAGTAAAATAACCTAAAAAATTAATCGTTTAAATTCTGATGAAATATAAATATTTTAAAAAATGTCACTCGATTTAAAATTCATAAAAAAAAAAAAAACAATTCTCATTTGAAAAAATCAAGTTTGCATTGTCATAGGACTTCTTTAAATGATTTATAAAATCTAAATATATGAAGATCTTAAGTACACATAAAAGTTACAAAAATCAGAACTCAAATAAAAGCATTGTTAAATGAAAAATGGGGGTAAACATTATTGGTGAATCACTTTTCATATTAAAGTTCGTGAAACTATATTATAATAATGACAAACATCAACCAAAAGAACCACTCAATCATTTTTTTTCCTATAACAAGACCTGAAAACTATCTAATATTTTCGCAGCTTTAAATAATCACTTCCCAATCACTGTTGATCGATTTGCGTGATTTTTTTTTGACTACTAGCAGTCACTCACACAAGGAACAGAGATTGATGTAATAATCGTGGTTACTTAAGTTACTATATAACATTTTACTTTACCCAATTATCAAATAAAAAGAATATGCAAATGTTTATTCATTATGTAAAGTTTTTGATTATTATTCACCCGTGAATTGAAACATCTTAATAATCTACTTGAATTCCTAAATCGAAATTTATAAGCAAGATTTTTTCATTTCGTAGACGGCGTGTTTGTAGTTTCATATCATAATGATAAGATTGGTTTTTACCTTTTTAAAGTATATAAAAGTACATATCCGCATCTATAATATTATATTTAAACATTTTAATTAATGTTATTTTGGTCGGTATTAAACCTAATGGTTGATGATTTTTTTTATTTAAGTATGTTGCACTTGCGACTCTTAGATCATAAGCTGCGATTGTTCTAATCAAAATCAAAAATAAGTTTTAACTGTAGTTTGTCCAACTTTAATAATGGAAAATAACACTTAATAATCAAAAATAACTGGTAAAACGTATCTTTACGTCTTACTTTTAATTTGTCAGTTTGTCGCCATTTATAAAATGTATAAAACTATATATGTATAACCGACGGCCTATTTCTATTACATTCCCATTAGAGGAACGTTGAAGTTTTGCGGCCATGTGTCAACAGGACAATGTTTACTAAATGTCTATAATGAAACTAAAGATATACCTGTATATACTTGAGAAGAATATAAATAATTTAAAATACATATAATACTATCGTATATACAACTGTAAACATTGCCCTGTTGACATACAGCTGATTTCGACTTCAATAATATCGTGTAGTCAGCTATCAAGTTGTTTTATATACGTCTATGGGTTTCACTAACGATTTGCTTAAGTCGTTTACCAATGCCTTCGTAAATATTTCACCGGCACTGTTGGTCATAATATAATTACGGCGCGGCGCGGCGTGTCAATGTAGGTATTCTATATACCTACTGTATATGTTATATATATAATGTGCATAAAAGGTACAAGTGGTACGACGTAATATTTACGCGCGGTTACAACCAGACCCGAATTAGTCCGAATGATTGTGGTTTTGAACACCGAAACGAATTAATTCATTTTGATAATGTGCCTACATACCAAACGGTATTTGATTACTGGAATGTCTATTATTACGGTTTCAGACACGTTGATGAAAATGCAGGCGACCGTGAATATTATCACCATCAGTTCAACACACTATACACTATATAAGCTCGGGGTGGTCACGAAATTCGCACCGGGCTTATATATCAACACAAAGGTCTAATACTCAAATCGAATCACGGAATCGTAATAATCATCGCCATTGCAATATATTCAGAGACGAGAATAATTATTACAGTACCTAACGCCAGCCTTGAAACGTATAGTCGTTGTGTGCGTTGTACTCAATCACAGTTAGACCGCAATATTTTAGTTGTTATATAGATTCAAGTAAGTGTAATTTATTATTATTTAAAAAAATGCGCATTTTGAAAATAAATATTATAAAAGAAAGTATAATACATGATACACGTACACGGGTTATGAAAAAAAAAAAATAATGACTGGTTGTACTCAGAAATCTACCTATGTCCCGCACAAAGAATAAGCGGAATCGGTGGCAAACAAAATATATTCTATGAATCGAGAGCCGAGAGGTATAAGTCTCGTTAATATCTTACAAATGCTTACTTTATGAGCGCCAATTATTTTTTGGACAATTTCAGGGAGCATGTATAAATTGTGCTAAAAATCGCAGATAAACAAAAAAAAAGGTACCTAGACGCCATTAAATACCCCGAAAAAGAAAATATGATTAAAAATCACTATCACAAAAAAAAAAAAAAACATAGATAATTAAAGAAAATAATATATCCAAGTATGCAAATGGCAATCTAGATATGCTTGAATTTGTATAAACGATAAGCCATCACTACAAAAATGTTTAATGAGGCAATAAAATGAAAATCTATATTATATTATGTAAGCTATAGCAAAACATTTTTTTTTATTTTCATTTCATTTTTTTAGAAAGTAAAAATTAACAATGCAATGCACGTTAAAACGGCCGTGCAACGCAATAATTTCATTGACATATAAACTCTAAAATTAAAACAAATTAAACTAAGACAGTTTTTGTATACCTTTTTTGTCCCGGCTCGATATAGGTATGTATGTTATACAGGTAGTGTCTCAAAATCGACGCAATTAACGAACACCGAACTATAGGTAATACAGAATGATAGGTTTTTTGCGTACACGAAACATTACTAATATCAAATATTATAATAAGCAGTTAAATTAACGTTGGAAGTGTAATATTTATAATATTCTATAAATGGGTAAAGGATATTCAATGCATATACACTTTTTTCTGAATACTATTATTGGTGTATCTAGTTTATACACGCATAAGTGTAACTAGGGCTTGACATTAAAGGATAATTAAATTCACGTAGATATAAGCAGTATCATTAAAGCAACAAGGAATTATATGAAAAATTTCCTTCTCGGCTCACTTCACTCCTAATAATTTGACTTGAAGAATTTATTCGTCGTTAATATAATATAAATACTCGAGTTTCAAAAAATATAAATTGTACATAATCAATTTCGGGTGTGATGAATATATTTATAAAATCACAAATTCGGTTCGATATAATTATTAATCACATTTCCATAACTACTTATCTGTATTTTACACATAACTAGACAATCAAAAAATTAACATAAAATAATAATATAAGACGTATACAAGTATACAACGAATTATTAGATTACGGGATTTCTTTTAATAGTTAATTGATGAAAAGTATTTATTGAATAATAAATAATAATTATTATTCTTGTATTTCGGCGTCAAGATTATTGGGAAATCGTACAATATTTATTATTGCTTATTCTACTCTTCTTTATAATAGCTGCATAAAAAAAAAATTTTAATTAAAAAACTAAGGTGCAATAATTAAGTAATGTTTATAGTTTATTTAAATTTAAAATCATAAGCAATCATTTAAATAAAAATATGTATCTTTATTAAATCTAATCAAACTGTAAAAATTAATATTTTAATAATACAATAACTATTAAAATCGTAATTAAGTATAATAAAATTGATGTAAAAAATGTAATAATAATCCTCAATAATTAGATTTAAATATATATAATTAAAAAAATCAACAACTATACACATATATATATATATATATAGATGTGTGTGTATATTTATATAAATTATTAAAACCAACCAACCACTCGTTAATTTAAATAATACTTTTTTCATTGTATTAATCTGTTTTTTAACGTGTTCATTACATAAATATATGTTTTAATGTTTAAATGCTTTCAGTCGCAGTCTCGCTAACGAGGTTACACCCTACGACCTACGAACCGAAATTTATTATGGATGTCTGCACCGTGCGCAACAATACTACTGCAAGGCGCTCGACGACGACCAAATAATATATTATTATTATTATCATCATCAGTAATAGCATTATAACGTTATTGCAGTTATTAACAGTATTAATATTTAAATTTTTGTTATGATCATTATTATTGTAAGAACCTACACGTATTTAGGCCTAAGGGATGCAGCCGCGCAGAATCAATCTTTTGTACTATAGGTACCAACCTTTATATACCTTTATGCGATCTAGGACAAATGGACATAGCCGTTTGGACGTAGGGACAATTGGACGTAAAAAAAGAAATATATAAATCAGTAAATAAAATTAATAAGCCACTTATATTTATTAACATAAATCAAAAATGAATATAAAATAATTAAATATACAAATTTGTCGTTATATAAAATATTAAAATTAAAAATGTATTTAAAACAAATGTTTTATTATAATATAAGGTACGCCAACAATTAAAAACATTTAATTTCAAAAAAAGTTATTTATATTAATTATATTTATTTTAGTAGGTGCGTAGAAATGTATATAAAACATATGAAAAAAATTATTTATTTTTTAAAATATCTAAATGTTATGAATGTCTAACATAGTTATTTATATTAATTATATAACTTATCTTATGTAATAATATTATAAAATGAACAACATTTTATTTTAATTCAGAGATATATTTTGAGCGATTCCGCGTAAAAATTATATTTTAGTTATAGTGTCATACCTTTGAACAATTTTTAGGTTAGATTAATATATTTTGATGATCTATTATAATATAATTTATTTTTTTTTACCTCCAAACGGCTACATCCATTTGTCCCTATACGACCTTTATATCATTAGATACATAGCTTATACTTATACATCATTCAAAGTGTACATATTTTAATAATTAAAAAGGAATAGGTAGGTGTTTAATCATATTATTTAATAATATTATTATTATTTATTTTTGATACACAACGTTGTATATAATATTACTAGGTAGGTAGGCGGTATAAGGGTTTCTGACGGTACCTATTAATTGAAATTTATGTTTAGATTTGAATCAATTTAAACACATGATTTTGAATAAATTAAATTAAATTGTTGATAAGCCGTGTAGTATAGTTGTAGTGATATTATGTGAATTTCATTTCATACAATTCAAAAAATACTAATTAGAATATTAATTTTAAGTATATGTGTTATATAATAATAATAATAATAATAATATCAAGAAAATATTTCATGCATAAAAAAATAAGAAATTATTTTGAAACACGCTTATTCGTATTTCGATAAATCAAACAACTTTTTAACCCTTACTTATACCTACGTATTTTATTAAATGAAAAATAACCACATTTATTTGATTCGATAACGATGAAACTTGTATTTTCTTTTCATAAATGAATATTTTTATAAAATTATTATACAACAGTATAACACTGCTATGTATATATATATATTATGAAACAACTTAATATAATCAGTATACTATAGATAATTGTATAATATTTTCATAGATTTATTTACTAGAACTTAGGTTTATTAGTTGTAATCACGTATTTGGCACAAAAAAATTTTTCACCTTCAATATTACCATTGAGGGTTACAAAAATGAATCTTTATCGCAGAATCTGATTATAATTCCACTGGTATAAATATTTTGGTTTAAATAACCTAGATAATATCAAATACTTAAGTTTCACAAATACACCAATTATTTTTCTGAACCGTTTAAAAATATTGTATTACAATGTTAATTACGTATAGATATTAAAAAAAATAAATGTTTTACAATTATTTTTGTGCAAACAATATAAGTAATATGATTTGGTTTTGTACCATGTCACTTAAATTAACTTAACAAAAATTTTAAAAACGATTTAATGGTAACCATTTAAAATACAGCTCAAAATTATTTTAAATAAAGATAAATCAAGCAATAGAGTATAAAAAATTAATATTCAATTATACAATTTTTTTTTTTTTTTTATATATATATAAAATATTTATTGACAATAAAATATATTAATTTCTAATCATTAGTTCCTACTTATGATAATAAATACTTCGCGTAATACGAGAGGGTATATAGGTATTGTAATATAAACAATAAACATGTATAAATTTATAAATTATAAAATATATTGAAGATTTGGAACCGTAATTATAGAATCACATTAGGCGGGATGTTGTTTTATATTTATAAACATCCTAACGCATATTGTGATTATACAACTCCCGGCTCTGATTTTGAAGATTTTGCCTCATATTGCCAACAAATATTCGTTAAACACATAAAAAAGTTGCATAAATAGGTACTATATAAAAATTATTAAAACAGAAATGCGTAAGTACCTAGGCAATATGAATACTTGTTAGTTATTTAATATACATATATATTTTATATATCTATAGCAGAGGTGGCGAACCTTTTTGGGGTCAAGTGCCAAATTTTCCCAATTAAGGTTTTGGAAATTTTTCACGTGCCCAAAGGAAATTCATTTTTCTAATAATAAAACAAAGTTACTGATTTATTATACATTATTTTACTAAGTAAGAACATATTTTGTTGGAAATTATAATTTTTTAAATGTATATAATTTGTTTCTTTGAATTTCTTTTAACAGTTAGTTAAAATCAAAACTTTATAAACAGCAAAATTTTTAATTATTTAAATTATTTCACGTGCCATTGAAATTTAATCAACGTGCCACCTCTGGCACGCGTGCTGTAGGTTCGCCATCCCTGATACAAGGTACAAGGTACAATATTTTTATAAAATAGGCTTAACTTTTTTGTCCAATAATAATGGATATTGGATGTCATTTTATAAGTTTATAACCATCTTTTTGCTTGCTTAATGTGGGCTGGTAATAGTTCATCATCATAATTATCAAACGCACATTCCGCATTCAAAACTATAGTTCGTAAATTTACTAGTGATTAGGATAAAATACATTGAAATTACAAATAAAAAAAATATAATCGTATTTATAAAGTGTATTCTTATAATATTACATGTAATTTAAAAATATAACCGATATAATATAGCATATCCATTTATAAGATGTTATGAGTATACCTAAAAGGAAATTTGCAAACACGTTGACTAATTCAATAATGTTTCACGATATTTTATTAGAAAACTTAATATAACAAATGACGAAAAATTACTTAAATTATTTTCACATAGAGAAACACTATTTTGTTTTTATATGTTGACTCTGCGTGGACGCGTAATTAATAAATTATACAAGTTAAACGTTTTGTACAGCAATATTGTTTTTTAAAACATAAGATTTGATAACAGTTGTAAGATAAAAATATTATACATACTATATCATAAAACAAAAAACCATTTAATGTACATAATTTTGAAAATGGTAAATTAATATAACACCTGTACATTATTTGTCAATTATAGCTAGTCATTACCATCGTATGTGTCCAATTTACTTACCGTTGGTATTAATAAGTACAACGGTCAGATAAAAGAGACACATACGGTGACAAGACGTAAGTTATTACCACGCTCCTAAGGGTCTGTCGTCGGTCTAAATACTGTAGTGATAAAACGTTATAGGTATTCAAAAATCCCAAAAATATCCTGGAATTCGTTTTTATGTAATATCATTACTACTATTGACTTTACTGACTTATATAGTCTTATACTAACAAATGTATGTATAAAGTCTTGCAAAAATCAGTACCCCACTCTGCTTAATATAATATGTAATGATTGAAAGGACTCGAAATCACCGGGGACGGTTATATGTCTTTAAATCAATTACCTATTATATTATTATTTAGTAAAATTACCTCTCCGATCCTTGTAGCGACTTGCCAGTTGAAACTGTGGTTAACGTCTGAGATATAAGATGAGACGACCGATTTGTATATTTTAAAATAATAAGACTTTTTTCTTTGATTCATTACTGTTAATTTTATTTGACTTTTTAACACACATTAATATACGTATTATAAATTATTATTACAAACGTTTATAACTAACTACGTCTTACTGTATAGACGATCTGCGTAGTCTTTTACACTCGCCTTTGACCGTTTGTACAAAACGACAAGAATAACGCGTCTGGCGTTTTGACTGAAAACTGGGCTCCTTATATCTAATGTTGTGTGTATGTGTGTACACGTGTGTGTGTGTGTGTGTGTGTGTGTAATATCTTATCGCTATATTTTCTTCTATTCAATATCTCATTATCTGTAACTTATTCTTATCTTTAATGGCTCACAATTATTATAATTATTTTATTACACATTTTAAATTTAAAAAGGAAATGATGGCTTAGACGCACACCATTACATATATATAAACTTTTATCATAAATATAAGATATATATACATATTTTTTTTATATATACAATATACATATAAACATATTACTTATGTATAATATATTAATATTTATCTGTGACTTGACGTTTTTAGTAATTCAGTAACTCACCTAAACAATTTTCAATAATAATTTAGGAAATTTACAAACTAACAATTGTTAACGACTTGATATTATACCGAGTATATTTTTGCATTTATTTGTACACCATGATTTATACGCGTAAGATACATCCTTTTATAGTTTTATTCTTTTGTATAAATATATATAAAATCTATGAAAAAATAAAAATAAGACAAAACTATGTTTGTATAATACACATTTTAAACTAATATTTTACTGTACACTTTATACATTTTAAATTAAGTTAAAAATACTTTCAAGTTTTTATATTTTGACTTGGCCTATTATGTTAAAAAATGTATACATGTAGTACATGCTTATCAACTTATTCGAGCTGAACATCATTAAGGCGTGGAGCATGTTAATTGTTCATGTTGTACTGATTTTAATGTAATTTATACGTGCGTAGGATATGTATCACGTGTGAATAGTTGAGTGATAATTGCACCTTGTTAGAGCTAAAAAATAACAACCCTTACACTACATTCCCCGCAACGTGGCCACGTTATGTGTTAAATTACTACCGAACAGATGGCGGTAAATCTTTGTAATTTTTTATTTACATAACGACTAACCACTCTAAAATCTCGTTGTATTATCAACAAAAATACTTTTATACTCAATGGCCATTCTTTTTTTAATTTTTAATTTTTTTTGCCTTGTCCATTATAAAACCATGAATCACATTTTAAAAATGATAGAGAGAAGTATTATGTTGTTATTGAATTGTATAGCAGTGACCAAATATCCCGTTACAATAATGTATTTTTAATTAAAATTATCAATATTTAATTTGCATTTAATATACATCGCTGTGGTATTCACGATATCTTGTATATGAACAATTGCGATTGTACAACCAATAAATCTATATAATAATCAATTATACGTCATCAATGGAATGTAACTTACATTATGTAAGTACTACGATGACGGCATGATGGTATACTGTATCTACAGCCACTGATATGACTTTTGAAAATAGTTTACTTACAGAAGACTATGTTTAGATTTATTAAATTTATAGTATTAGAGTGAAATATTAAATATAAAAGTAACAAACTGAAGTAATAACATTATCTTTGTTCGTTAAAAAGTATTTTATTTGCATATTATAATGTTATATAAATATTTTAGCTATAAAGTAAGTTATTAATTATTTTAGAGTACATCAAATTAATATCGTTAGTATATAATTGTTTGCGTTAGATATAAAAATAATTTTGAAAAATTACTTATGACGTTTAGATTCAACAAACTTTAATCCAGTAATCTTATAAAATGTTTGAAGTAAAAGCACTAAGACATGAAATGAGGTTTAAAATAATTATTTAAGCCGATTTTAAATTTATCTACTCGTTGTTTATATAGTTAAGATATACCTTCACAATTGTAAGTACATTTGGATGTTTTGACAAATGGATAAGACGCAAATGATACACACGACTCATTCGATATAAAATGATATACACAAAAGTTCAACGTTAACATTTAACAGTATCGACACGAATGACTTACGACGTGCATAAACTACTCGTACTTATGAAATTAAAACAAATAATGACATTTGTTCGATATAATATAATGCATTATTCTCATTGTGCATATGAAGGATTCAAGGATTTACATAACCCACCCCGTTGAATATCCTCTATATTCAGAATCCAAATAATCAGGGTCATTAATTATTATTATAATGGGTATTTTAGTTAATTTTTGTTCGTTTGAAATTGAATGATATAGGTATTGATATCATGGACGTCGTTCAAAACCGCACATTTTAGACCGTTCAATCAATACCACAAATATTAATTTTTCTATTCTTAAAAAGGGAAATAATCGACAGTTAACAATTAGGTAAACATTTATTCTTGTTAAATACAATTTCGTGAAAATAAGTCAATGTATGAGATCTTATAATTTTTATATTAATGAAAAATAACTTTATTTAAAAACAATTCAATACCTATATAATAAGATAAAATAAAGTATATTTAGTAGATAATACTTAAATTGGAATAAATGTACTTCCTAGCAATTTCAAATAGTTTATAAAATTAATTTCATTACTTGTAATTGTGTGATTTTTATATGATAACTAGACACTAGTGCGTGGTTCCAAATGGTGGATAATGTGACTTGAGATAAATCTGTGCGTTATTGATACCTGTGTGTACAGTATTGAATGATTTGATCCTGGGAAAACTATGCGGAATCGATGCATAAAAGTGTCCGGATTTGAACGACGACCGCCGGGCGCCGGATATTACATTCGTATTTCAATTATATAAATTGTACGTTTAAATTCAAGTCGACTAACCACCGTAATTAATTAGTGTTGGTGCAAGCTCGGCTATCAAAAATATTAACATGGTAATAAATTCCCGGGTCCCGGTGCATTTGTATATTTTTGTTAGGAAACACAATTTTACGTGAAGTCTATAAATTCGATTCAATGATTTGTTTTTATCTGAATTAAAAGTTTAAACATTTTTTGAGTATATTAATTTATATTATTGAAATTTATACTTAAATGTTGTTTGGATCTTCTCGCATATTTTATAACTTTTAATACTTTGAATAATTTATGAGAAAAATTGAAAAGTTGATATAAAATGAACAAACTACAACACTACACACATCCTATATAATCAACGTTTTTTAAGTGATTTATGTAAAGATAATATTATAAAAACTGAACTTAACTTCAAACTAAAAAAATATTTTCGATGATCCGGCATCTAATGGAATTCGACCACAATTGTATTTTATACCCGCGCCAACTCATTTAAAACGATAATGAAATAATTATCGATGGATTTTGAATCAGTTACAGTACTCACAATACCAGTTGTATGACTGGTAAAGAACGCTCATTTGTCAATGTAATTCTCAATTTAAGTGAAGAATTTAATAACGTGCCAGTAACCACGTTCAGACGATTGCGTTTAAAATGATAGCGAACTGATATTACTCGATTCAGTAATGATACCTCATTATTGATGTGTTATTTGATGAATTTCGACGATCGGTTTAATTACTGTACTTATAATCGCTCATTTTCTGTTAATCATAAATAGTATACTTTCTTCAACTATAATAATTATTTATAATTCTTCGAATAATTATTCGCCATGTTTATTATAACGGCTGCATTCTCGATTAGTGTTATACACATTAGTTATTAGTAATTGATTACTGGAAATTCGACAACGATGACGTGCGGCATAATTTGTTCGAGTAAAATTCAGATTCGTTTCAAGAACACTATGATTGGTGGCACATAAAAATATATAACATAATATTCTGAATCGTACGTAGATTATTATTATATTATTATTATTATTGACTAGTGTCAATAACTTATTTAATATTTATTAACGTTCATTAAGTAACTATAATAATAAGATGTATTAGTAGTATTTGCGTTTGCATGGTTGTGAAAATATCGGTATACATTTTATATTTTTTAAATTAAACGGATTAGAAATTAAAAACAATTAATTGTATATTATTCAAAAATTATTTAGAATTTAATTTTAATTTTATACGTTAACAAAATTTAAAATTTTTTCTTATTTTTTTTTTTTTTTATTTTATATTACATATTTTAGCCCATTTTAATTACATGTATATGTACCTATTTTTGGTTTTTTATTACATATAAATCCCAGCCCAAATAGTAATAATAATAATGGTTATAATTTCTCGATAAAACTAAATGACAAGTCGTGGACGTCGTTTACACTGCTCGCTCGTTATTGTACACACCGATAAGCGAGATCCAAAAATCCCAAAATCAAACTAATTAGATACGGTTCGGCAACATTTCGTTTATTATTTTTACTGATGCGTACATCGTACAATACTGTTATAACAAGGCAATGCGTTACACACACACACACACATATATATATATATACACATTTATATACATTATGTACGGTTCGAATACTGCTTTTTCCGTTTATTGAAAAATAGTAAGGCACCAAGGCGCGCTATACGCTATAGGTACGTCAATTGGGATATTCGTTCGTTTTGATTTATTTATTTTGTCGCTCAAAGAGGGTCCGACATAACAACGAGAAATGCCCGAGGTGTACCTCACCACTATTATACCGCCGAGTTCTTGTATCCGAACTTGATTACGACAGTTTCGCCCGAATGATTTGTTTTCACCGTTTCGAACGAGAAATCCGCTGCCGAACCAAACCGTCGTCGCTGCAGGTTAAGTCGTCCACTCGAACACAATTTAATCAAGCCAGAATCTCGATATCTGCCGAGTGCCAGACACGATATTATTAACATAATGCCTATGCGGTAGAGAACGACTTCGAAAATTTGCGGAATCGCGAAGACTTTAATAAACAGTACGGTTTCTCTGTTTTTATATTATAATATTATGTACGTTATCGCGGGCAAAGTTGGGTTTTAAAAACAACAGAATCGTCTTCTGCTCAAAACGATAATATTTAATAATATTATTATCGACGTTGCTCTATAATGATATACTAAATTAAACATCGCGTTTTACATTTAAAACGACGCGGAATCGTGTATAAATGGTTATTTTAAAATCAACACGATTCGTAATCTCGTGGCAGTCGTAATATTACGCGGTATACCGTTTTTTTACGAATTCGACGAATTTTTGTTTGTCCGCCTAAAAAACTGTACACATTAGCTAATCCGCGGAGATCGGCCCACCATTCGGCAGTACCCAATCTTATCAAAGTCCGTGAGAAAATTATGTATACATTTCTCGTTTTGTTGGCCCTTCTAATCGTCAATCAAAACCGGCAATAAACTATTTGACCGAAATATTATTTTCCGACAAAGTATATTATATCGAAATACTACTATAGCAATTAAGCAATGAGACTAATGACAATAATATAGAAATCAGAAATCACAGACGCATATCTACAAAATTATAGATCATATTAACATGAGTAATAACAATTATTTTAATTGCAGGCTATAATCAGCTGCCCTACACTGTAGCGTGGACATTGTACGTTATTTACACGGATTATTGACGGATTGGCGGATTATATCAATGTAATGTAAACGACCTTATTACTATATGTTATTATTATTTATTACTCGCGCGTTGTATAAATTAAGTCTATAGGAGTGTAAGTAATTTTTTTATTATAATACACGATAATATCTAGTGAAATAAACATTTTAGATTTATAGCGACTATAATATTATATTATTTGATGTGCGGTTGTTAAGTATTGTACGATACGTCGATAACAAAATGGACTTTTGAGTCATAGGTTTACACTCGTTGTGGATAAAACAGAGAGAATTTTTATTCAATTTGACCTTTTAACTCTGGTATATGTCTTATATATAATATATGAGCATAGATATTTTTTTTTAATTAGCCGACGATTATATTGCATACATTAAATTACATTTATCTATTTTAAATATGTCATGTTTATAAATTATAAATTATTTGTATAAATAGGTTTGCACATTTATTTACTTATGTTAATTGGGTTAATAGTATAGTATGCAAACAGTTTTGTATTATATTCGTCGTGAACGTATTCTTATCTGTCACAATATGACTTGCAGTGCCACAACATAATATAAACTGTAATTAATTATTCATAAACATGTATAATATGTATCAGCTGATATCCATATAATATAATATTATTGAGTATAAATCCTAGCCCTAGTTATAATAACATTTGTATGTTGAAATGTGGGGAGTCTTGAGTTTTTATGAATTATAAAATATTTCATAAATATAGTTGCACTTCACTACTACCTAAACCCAGTGGCGTAGTTACCGCTGCGGAAACAGAGACAGCTGCCTCGGGGCGCAAAATATCAAATAAGACAATATCGGTTTTGTGTAATTGTAAATGTATTTTTATTTAATTTGAAATAAAATATTTAATGTAATAAAAGTGTGATTGGGTTAATTTTATAAAAAAAAAAAATAAAACATAAATTTGGTCACGGCAAAGTCTTAATGGCAAGAGGTCGAAGAATCGAATTAATATCAGGTAGAGCGAAAAATATATATTTTGCCTCGGGGCGCTGACGAGGGTAGTTACGCTACTGCGACTAAACCAACGGATTTAGTACAATACTTAGACTCTGATATAATTTGAACTAATAATTGTATTATTTAATACTGAAGAATGTAGATCATAAAGTATTTCGTAAGTCAACTAAAAATCTTTAGTCTAACATATATAATTATTAACCGATTAAAATTTCTTATCTTAACTTATTTTGTCTTATATCTATAAAAATGTGTCTCAACTGTTGATACACTATGCTTGTTAGCGAAACCAAATTATATTTTCTTTTATATTTTATTGAATGTGTTATGCTGCTGCTGCTGCTGCAATTACAGCAACAACAACAAAAAGCAATATTAATTAAAATGTATTACCTACATAGAAAAAAATTGGTTGGGACTAATAATTTGCTCGTATACTATACGTACCTACGGTACTTGTTACACCTATCCAGGATACCTACTATTACAAGTGAATACGGTTAGTAAGTCATGGGTGCAAAAGGGATTAAACATTTCATTGAAAGAAGACAATATTGATAATTAAGATAGAAATGTTTTATGTAGGTATACGGATAGAAAATTACGGTGCGTACTATAATTGCCTCCCCAAATATGCGAATTGCCTACTACCCTAATCGCAAATAATAAGGTTAATGTACACTACAGTTGCCTCCGATGAATAGGTATAGTTCGTAATTATATACGAGTTGTCTCCCAAGAATTTTCACATTAGTTGTTTCTCGTATACAATTACGTATAGGTTATTTATAAACTTTATTATGATACACACTACTTGTGTTATAAAATTATATAAATTAAGCTTTCAGTAACATAATAATTTCGTTTACTCTTTTATTCAAATAACTCTGTACAGTTGTAATTATTTAGAATTATTTAATTTTTTTTTAATTTTTAAAAATTATTTAATATTTTTTATTATTAAAGTTATCAGTCTTAGCTCTTAAGGTCCTATGTATATATATTAAGATACATTTAAAATATTTGGTACTACATATACGTAATTTATTACTATTATATTAGGATTATTAGGAGATGAATAGTACTAGACCCTTTTCGTTTACGATAAAATTTAGGATACGTTGGAGGGCAACTACTATGCGTCCGAAAATTAGACGTATTATAGTTGCCATGTGGACCCTAATTTGTACATAATTTTGTCAAAAAAAAGTATAAATAAACGTTTTTCTTCGTATCTTACAAACCTAAGTCTATCCGTAAGCATGACAAAAAATTTTAGAACTGTATAACTCGGAAAATAATGGATTAAATTAATATTACACGAACTATGTGTTTTCGCCAAACTTGGAAATAGCAAAAAAAAACGCGAAAACACACACACATACCCGCTACAGTTATATTAAAATGCAAATGAATCATAAAACAAATATATAATTATCACTGACCTGAAGTACGTCTGCCATGTCCGCCGCAGTCTCCTGTCGAAGTCGTAGTGAGACAATAATATGATCTCGACAGCGGCGATCGATGACAACTGATTTATAACGGTGTGATTTGAGTGTCAACTTCGGAATTGTCATCGACGTGATCCGAGTAAAATGTTATCGTATAACCTCTGAGTTTTGCCCAACTGACGGCGATAACATAATATTAATCAGAGGCGGATCTAAGATTTTTTACGCCCGGGGAAAATATTAAAATTACGCCCAATCATAGACCAAGACTGAAAATATATCATTCCCTTTAATTGTTTTCTAATAAATGGAACTAAAATTACAAACATACTTTACATACTACATACTTATTGATTTTTAAACACATAATAATGTAAACTAACATAGTTAAAAATATCAAGCTAGTTCATACTCTGATACTCATAAAATCTTATTACTTATTACTTGTGTTACGATAATTAAACTAAATAAAAGTTATTCTGATTTTTACACTACTATTAAAGTATGCTAAAGAGTATGCTCTATCTTTTCTAACTATTAAAATAATTAATAATATACATTTTTTATACACATCAATACATTTTTTTTTGAAATTTTAAAAATTTAATAAAATCAGTCTTAAGTTCTGAGTGAAGCAAAAAATGTATTGATATCATTAAGAATTATAATTATTGAATTACTTAAATTAATATTATATTGCTTACTGTAATATAATTAAAATTATAAAATATTAAATAATTAACTACATTTACGAATTAAGGTAATATGTAGATATATTGTTACACTCTTTATTACAATTTACAATACATTATAAATTGAGGCTCATAGCACCAATAAAAATCTACAAAAAATAATCTCTCGTTTTATATTTTTTCCTTTTTTTAAGTTATCCAAAATTGGATGGAAAAATACTATTTTATAAAACAAATACGCCAATAACTTAAAGTTGCTGCTTTTTTTAAAATAATATAATATAATATAATTTAATATAATAACATATTAACATAAATCATAATATAATTTTACTAATTAAAACCACTGAAGCGATGAATGCAACTAGATATCTTTATTTAGTTTATGGAATTAAAATTTTTTTACAACATTAAAAACTTAAAGTGGTTACATATTTTTTTTTCGAAATAGGGTATTTAAATAGAAACTGTTTATTTTTGTTTGTATTCAGTCTGCAATAGTAAACATTAAACAATTATATAGGTATTATATTTTTATATATTTACTATTTACATAATAAACCTTAATTTAAAAAATAATTAAACATAATTTTATTTTTTCATCAATTTCAGTTTAAGGCATTAATATAAACAATAATAATATATATTATAATTAATCTATTCTGTGGACTGTGGTGTAACCAAATTTAGACTATATCAAAAAGATTCAGTTTAAAGTGATTAACAAATTTTCAATGAATCGGACTAAATAGCATAGCATTGGTATGCCTAAATATTTTTAAAAATTTGAGTGGCCTAACCCACATTAAAACTTAATCAACGTTAATTGAGTTAATGCTTGATAGTTAGTTTAAAAAGCAAGAAATTATATATAAAACGTGAGTTTATTATTTTCCTTAGAGTGGATTTTATAAGAAAAAAAATGTTGCAAAATAATCAAAACTTGAATAGGCACCTGTCCTATATAAAAACACTTTTGCTGTTTTGGTTCTGTGTGCCTCAATTATAATAGACCTTTATAGTGAAATATAAATTCGTTTATTCTGATAAAGATACAAAAATTTAGATTTTAGGCCAATAAAAAATGTAATCAAATTATAAAAATAAAATCTTTTTTTTTAAACATAAACAAATGTATAACCATCTTGGTAAATATTATAATATATAATAATATTATAAAATATTAACATAATTTTCAATAAACAGATATAATATTATATCGTACGTTGATTGATAATCTTATAAAAGTTATTGTGTAGGTATCAGACCAGACATTTTAACGAAAACACAGCATTAATAAATACCTAGTTTGACACTATCACTCAGAATCTTAATAATTATAGACTATAGTAGGTATATACTTATTACTTATACTTATACGAATCTATTTATAATCTTACCTTTAACTAAAATGATGTCTATTGTCTATAACTAACTGGCTATTCCGTGCGCAGAGAGGTTCAGCCGCGCTTTCAAATGGCAAATGGCAGAATTTGTCACTGTGGTCTGTGGTAATTAATTTTGTACTATTTTTATCCGCGTCATCGCCGCGCGTCGACGATAACGTACATATTAATTATTATATTTATATTTATTATTGATAATACATGTTTATATTTAATTTGTATTATTAGTCTGTCTCTATAATCTATATGTACTGTCGACCGTCGACGTACGCCGCCGATCGCGCAGCTACGCGATCTAATAATAGAATGATTAATTATTTTACGCCATGAATGATTTTATTTTTATTTTTCATTATTAAGTGAAATAAAAATATTGTACCTAATAATACCTATTGTTTGTGTATAGATTGTAATTATATTTTAATAAAAAATTAGAAAAAAACTTCTAAAACCAAACATTAATTTAAATACCTACAAAAAAATTACGCCTATTAAAATTTTACGCCCGGGGATCAATCTCCGGCTTCCCCCCCCCTAGTTCCGCCTCTGATATTAATTGCTGCCATAGCTAGACTGGCCACAGTGTACTTCGAACCGGAACCGACGTCAAGTAATTATGTAGATATTGGGAGATTGTTTTTTTTATTTTTTTTTTTATTTTTTTCTGCTATCTATTCGTTTTGCGAAGAATAAGTATATAATATATTATTAAAATGTTAACGCATATTTTGATATAGTTTTTTTTTTACATATTTATCGATCTAGAAACATTTTATTTTTTAAATTATCACATCTATTCGTAAATGGCTTTATGGGGGCCCTATAGAGATTGCTGTCCTCTAAGCCAGTGTTTCTATAAATTATATTGTATATTATTGAAAACAAAATTATAAAAAAAAGCATATAGGTACCATTGACTATTAAACACACGTACAAGTGTGTAGTTAGAGGTGTTACCTATTACCTATACTATGAAGTATAAATAAGCTATAATAATATAAAATATACTATATAGTATGACTTTATGAATTGGTTTTTATAGTTTTAATTACAAGTAATATTGGCTATTTATAATATGAAACATTCTAAATATATTTATATTATATAATAGTAGTTATATATTTTAAAGACGTGATGAGATTAAAAAAGAAATCAAAATATTATTTTTATTTTTTTTTTAAGTTTTTATGGAAATGTATTTAAATGTAATTTAATATTTCATATCTTTATAACTCTTAAAAAATAAAAATTGTTTTTAATATATAGATGGAGAACCCCGTTTCACATATATATAAGTAGTTGAAAATGGTAAAACGGCCTTTTGTGAAAATTGATTAGCCTCTACTAATCTTTAGTTAGAAATTTTAAAGTAATTTTTTTAAAAATTTAAAAATAAATTACTTAAGCTTCGCGGAACCACAATTTAAAAAATACTGACATAGATTACTAAATTAGTATATTTATTATATGTCTATGTGTAAATTTAATTAATCAATTAACAATAATTAAACACGAAACAAATATAGTACTTTTTATTTAAATATTCTATTAAGCAAATATATGTGAAATATATGTCATACTTACATTTATCTTCATTATGATTCTACATGGCAGTTCCAAACGGTTTTTATTCCCTTACAATGAAAATATTATTGGTAGATAATATGTATATTATATGTTATCCAACATTATATATTCATTACTCATTTATTATTAGGTATTTATATTTTATGCTTTTAATTTTAATTAAGATGACTACACACTTCAATTATTGACAGTCGTTTTGGTTTTTCAATAAGCATAAGTACTAGTATACTATTTAAGTACGATCGATGTAACCACAAAAATCGCAAACGATTCATTATTTATGGTACCTAGTGGTGGCACACTAGCAGTGGCCGGTAAACAGGTTTTGTTGCGGTGCTTACCTATAAGGTTTAATAATGTTGTGTCGTATTAATAAGTAAAATAAAGGATTATCATTTATAAAAATGAAAATATTCCATTATTTTTGTAATTTATTTTACACCGTATTAAAATATTTTCGTTTTTAAAACTTGTCACACATCGCTTATTTTCAGTATAAGATGTTTTTGCAAAAAGAAAAATTGAGTTAAAGATTTTTAAGTTGTGTTTAAAGCTTACTTATAAATATATTCATGTGTGTGCGAAATTCAAGCCATAGAAATGTCCCTGCTTTTTGGCCGTAGAACACTTACCATTCGCTATGAGTATTGAATGATCTGCGGACGTCTTTCACAACCATAATGTTTAACTACCATAGTACGAGACCACACGATGCGAATAATATTATATTATATTATTCGTTTGTGGAAACGTAGACACATCAATTGATATTATAAAGGTACGACATACGCGCATAGGCGTAAATTACAAGATAATTTTGTTTTTGAGACAGAAAATTTATTGGTTATAATAATATGCAATTAATTAAAATACATGTATAAAGCTAAATATCTAAATATTACAGATACGAAAAATTGACATATAGTCTTGAACAAATTTTTCAAAATAAAAATACATTATTAATAGGTATAAATCATAAATAATAGTTAAATTAATTTTGTACGCGGATAATATGTGATACGTAACATATTTTTTCAGATAAAAAAAATATCGTTAACAGTATTAATCTTTAAACATTAATTTATTATTTGTACGGACTTCACGTGACACGAACGACTAAATAAAGCGTCGCGTCGAGTGATATTATTTGTACGTCAAGTATAATGAACACATAATGAATAATATTCGACTTAAAAGGACGTTATACCTGCATGTGTTGTCTCTGTCTTACTAATGTAGATCATAGCAAATTTTCGTTCACCAGAACACATTTTGTGATGTTAGCTTTAATATTAAAGTAAATTTATCTATTATCAATGTTAAAGGTAATAATGTTATCTAGGGCATCTCAAAGGCTTTTATTGATATCTTAATTTCTAAGTGAGTTATGGTCATGTAAAATATTAAAACTTTAAAATGCTCGTAACTCGCTTAAAAATTAAAATACCAATAAAAGCCTATGATATGCCATAGATAACATTAATACCTTAAAGTTTGATAATAGCTTTAATATTAGAGTCAATTTACATAACATCACAAAATGTGTTCTGCTGAACGAAAATTAGCTATGGTCTAAATTAGTAAGACAGAGACAATACATGAGGGTATAACGTTCTCTTGAGCGATTTGAAATTTGTATATAATATAAATTCAAACAGTTTTTAATATCTAAAATAAGCGTGGAACAATAAGAATATTATAATTGTATAATGTATATGGCTATGGCAGATTAAACGCGGATAAATGAATACGGAAATAAATTATAAACTTCGATATAATATTAAGTAAATAAGTAATTAAAATTAAATCGCCCCTTTTGTATAGGGGACGTCGTAAATAACTAAAAGTGTGACGTTTTAACCGTTTTTGTAATATAACATGAAAGGGCGAGAGAGTGGTCGGACAATTAATGCAATATCGAGTTATGTATAATATCTGAGTGCAAAGTTAATGCGGTTTAAATAAAACTCGTGTTTGCTTACGCGAAAGACGGATTTGTAGTAAAAACGGTAGTTATAATATTATTATTGTACGAGCAAAAGTATTTCGGAAATAGACGTCGTCAGTCCCACGACGTTTATAAACGTTTTGTATTATTCTAAACGAACGGTAAAAACGTCACGCTACTACATTGAATAATATTATAAGTGCTATCGAGTAAAATTGTGCTTAATAGAATATATTATATGATAATAATGTGTAAATACTACTAATACTAATGATGCTGTGCGGGTAAGCCATCGCCGATCGAAAGTGTGCGCAAAAAGTGAAAATCGGACGGCGTACGTCCGGTGAGTTATATTATAATATCATATTAATAGGTACTCGATCGGGGATAATGCTTTACCCGCCTACTTACGTCTACGTATTCGGATCGGACTGCGAATGTGTTCACTCGGCGATCACTCCGTCACCGTGGTGTATAGATATGTGGATGCCGAAATTCGACGACCGCCACATGGCGAGGTAGAACCCGACCAACGCGACCAGGACGAATATGGCGAGGAACACTACGTGGCAATGGTACATCAGATAGAACAACGTATTGCACAGCTGCGGGTAGATGAGATTGAAGTACAACACGAACTCGGTGACCAACGCGTATACCGTGGTATAGACGCCGACGACAATTGGCGTTATGATCACGAACAGGATGATGGTCGACAGAATGAATGCCTGGACGTTCAACACCGTTTCAAGATTTCTTTCGAAGGTTCCGTCGTCGTCGTAGTTGGTGTCGGCGACGGAGGCCGTCGCGTTCTGTGCCGCGGCCGTCGTGAATTGTCTTGCGGCCGTCTCGTTATCAATGATGACTGTGGCGTTTTGTCCGGTGGCTGTAGAGTTCTGCTCGGCGGCGGCAGTAGAGTTCTGTTCGGCGGCGGCAGTCGAGTTCTGTTCGGCGGCGGCAGTCGAGTTCTGTTCGGCGGCGGCAGTCGAGTTCTGTTCGGCGGCGGCAATCGAGTTCTGTTCGGCGGTGGCAATCGAGTTCTGTTCGGCGGCGGCAGTCGAGTTCTGTTCGGCGGCGGCAGTCGAGTTCTGTTCGGCGGCGGCAGTAGAGTTCTGTTCGGCGACGGCAATCGAGTTCTGTTCGGCGGCGGCAGTCGAGTTCTGTTCGGCGGCGGCAGTAGAGTTCTGTTCGGCGGCGGCAATCGAGTTCTGTTCGGCGATGACTGTCGAGTTCGGTTCGGCGATGACTGTCGAGTTCGGTTCAGCTGTGCCAGTCACGTTTGGTTCAGCTGTTGTTTGGCTCGTAGCAGTGTGCATCGTCTTCCAACGGCAGTCGACGGGCGGCTGAACACGACGGCAGTAAGTTGATGTTGGTACGACGAGTGCGGCGCGGCAGACGTTGTGATGGGAATTGTGTGACGGAGTTAATGTTGATGACAGTCGTAGGCACGACGTTGGGTCGGAGGCTGCGAAAGCTGTGGGTCGAGGGTGGCTGTTTTTCGGGCGCATGCGCACGCGCCCGCGGCTGAGGCAGCGAGAGTCGGCGGCGGCGATTTGACACGCAGCGCTGTCCGCGGGGGGTTTCGCGGCAACGACGACGTGCTCTACCCGCTCATTGTCCACCGTGACGAAACCGTCACTTAACCACCACCGCCGCCCTCGCCGTGGACGGGGCGCCGTCACCAATCACTGGACAGCAGCCTATCACGGTGGCCGGCGTGTTTTGACTATTTGTTACAGTTTCTCGAAGATGACATCTGACGATTTTTGTCGGGTAACTCGCCATGAAATGAAAATATCAACTCTATTTCTTTGTCCAACTTTACAAATGAGAAAAAAAAAATAATAATTATAATTATTTACTTGCTTAAGTTTAATAATGACTTGTATTCATCCTATAATATATATATATGTGTGTGTGTATGTAATAAATTAATTTATTAGAGTTGATCCGAATATTGTACAACGCGCGTATGGGATGAATATACCTAGCAATCGTATATATATTATATTTCATTTTATTAGATTTTCATTTAAATCAAATCAAATGTATAGGCTGTACGCTTGCTACTGCAAAACAGATGGACGGGATTTCGATGCACTTTGCATGGTTTTTCCAGGACTAGACGTCGAGCTACACGACGTTCGTTCTATTCGTTAATCGTTTATTTTCGAAACGGAATAACACAGTTTTATGTAATATACATTTTATAGGTTTGATATTTTTAGTGTTAGTTTGTTTTTTTTTAGGTTATTTATTGATTCTACATCAGAATTATAAATTTATTATGAACTTCATTGTATTGTTATCTTTGACAATAATACGATGTTATGACTCATGATAATAACATTGTTTACGATTCAACACGGTCATACGAAGGAAATTTTAAATGCTCAGGAATTGTTTAAGTGTTGTATGGAATATTTATTACTTTTTTTTTTACGGGACAGTTGTTTTGTGCACAACAATTGCAACTGAAATATATAATTTATTATTTTATTAAAAAAATGTTTTAACGATAAAAATTATAATTTGTTATTTTGTTATTAATATTTAAAGAAATACTTATTAAATTTAATATAAATTAAATGTGTAGGTATTTTATTTCTTAAATTTAAAAAAAAATGAGCAATCGTGTTGTAGGTACTTGATTAAAAAAAACATGTATCCGTTATAGTGATTTGGTACAATAAATCATAAAATAAACAGCTCAATGAGGGGTGTTATATGATTTTTTTTTTAAATTTTTAATTTGTCAATTATTGCATTAAAAATAAATATTTGTTAAAAACTAGTTAATTTCGAAACAAGACACACAATTTATAATTTATAACCTGTAGTAACATTTTCAGAAGAACTTTGTCAAACCTTGTAACTGTCACGTATACAAATTATTAAAATTAGGTAATGTATAAATAATGTAATAATTATATTACCGATTTTCAGTAAAATTTCATACCAAAGTTACTACAACATATTTTACAGGGATAAAATTATAAAATAACTACATAAAGGTCTGATAGTAAAATCGATCTGCATAAATCATCCACATCAGTTATTTTAATATTATTCAGTATACCTAATATCAATACATTGTAAAACCGTTTAACACTGAATTAATAACTTCTTGAGTACAATGTTACATATTTTAATGTGGATCTGTGGATGTCATAGTGTTTTATTATTTATTATATAACCAGTGACGTGTTAACGAATATACTGCATGAAGGAGGACTTTGAAATGTCACTCTTTACTTTATTTTTATTCATTACAAAAAAATTTTTCTCCGAATTTTTTTTTAACAGTTATCACTTAATTGTATCCGTTTTCAAATCATAATATCATAGGTACTAAAAAAATAATAATTCACTTTAAGAAACCTTTGTTGTCAAATTAAGTTATCTATTTTTTAGTCAATGGACTTTTAAAATTCTGGCTCAGCGTTGAATGAAAATGTACCAAAATAATTATAACAGTAAAGTTTTACGGTTTTAACTTTTTGACTTTTGGATAATATGATACAGAATGGTTGTTAACAGACAAAAGAAATAATATTTTCAACTAAAAATTAAATGGTTGTTAGAAATTGTTCGAGTATGTTCATGCGACAGTAACATAGCCAGAAATGTTTTTTAATTTTATTTTTTTACTGAGGGCTTAGGTTTTTCTATTTTTATTATGACAATACGACCCACAAAAAAATAAAAATATCACTACACTCTCATAATTTAAAAAAATGTTGACTTTTTTTATTTTTTTTTCGAAATGTTCAGTTTCATGTTTTTTTATAACTATATAAAATTAAAATTGTTTTCACCCTTGTATTTAATAGTGAAATCATTATCAGCTTTTGATTTTCAAATGGCAACATATATAACACATATATACAAAATTTTCATAAAATAGTAGAGGATTTTTTTTTAATGAATTTTAACGTTAAAATCATTATTTTTCATTTAACCGTTAGTGAGTTATAGTTGCTCAAAGTTGGGTGGTTTGAGATTTTTATATGTTTGTCATACAGGTTATTATGGCTGTGAGACGTTGGTAATTACAGGTACTAAGTTCATCACTGCGTCGATAATCGATAACGAGTTAATTACAAATGGTTATATAAAACAAGAAGTATTATAAAAACAGGAAATCAACCAACTTTGAAAAGCTGTATCTCGTTAAAAAATTATAATTTGAACGTTAAATTATTAAAAAGAATAGCCTTATTAATTTAGTACATTTTAAATATGGGTTACCAATTGAGGCTTCAATATTGGGTTCAATCCAAAGTTGATTATAGTTTCACCATTAAATAAAAGGCTGAACAAATTAAAATTGCATACAGTTTGAGAAAAGCGTAACACAAAATATTAAAAAAAAAAATAAAAAAAAGTCAATGTTTGACGAAATAATGAGTGTTTAATAATAAAAAAATCACCCTGTATTATGTTTATAACCAACATTTGGTAACCACACATTTTACGAGATCATAATCAATAAATAATATTAATATTAATAAAAATCAAATAGGAGTAACTCACCATCTCATATAAACAGCTTTGATTGGGAAAAAATTGCATATTGAAGTTCTGTAATCTATTGAATTTTGGCTCGAAGTCCACGTAACACCGGCTTAAACTTGAGCAGATTAATGTACCATTGGTTCGATTTAAATCCCGATTAAATTGTGTCGTTTGTGTCATCGATGTCGGTGCTGCGGGAATCGGCAGCGGCGGCGTCTTCGGTCCGGTCTGGGCGTTGTAGGCGGATTTTACCGCGGACAACCACACTTTTACCATGACCGGTTGATCAGGCCTGTTACACGTGGACAGGTCCAGCATTTTGATCAAATCGGCCGGTGGTAGATGTGGGTGTGCTCGATCCAGCGTCTCCATCTGGTCGACCTGCACGGTACACGGGACACGGTTGCGGCGCCTTTCCGTATATCAAGTTCCAGATGTTTTTGCTTTGTCGCTGACGCTGACGATTATCTTTAGACTTCTGGCTGTCTGGCTCCTGGCTCACTCGTGGCCCGGCGTAAGATCGGTGAGTTTTTTTGTGTTCGTCTAGCTGCCTGTTGCTGTTGGTCAGTTCCCGGAGCGACCATACCACGTACCGGCCGCGCTCCATGGCCACCACCCACACGGTGTTCGCGTCACGTTTCAAGTCCAATTGATTGTCCGCGTACGCGGACGTGCACCATAGGCACCTCCGGCGTTCTTCAGGCTGGTCTACGAAGGATTTATAATATTATAATAATATGTAATAATATCACCTAATAATTTGATATAATATTAATGTAATCATATTGCGATTTAATTTTATTTTTATAATTAATCAAGATTTAATAATATTAAACCGACACACGACAGTATTAGCAATATGTAAAATAAAAACGTTAATATCAACTATTGAAGTATAAATATTATTTTTACTGGCTGAAATATATCATGCATTAGGTTAGGTACTTAAACTCACATTTTGTTATAAGAACATTAAAAAAATTCATTCGTTGTGTTAAAAAAAAAACAAATTAAGGAGATTTAAAAATAATATTTTACTAACAAATTCCTTAAAAATCAGCTATTGGTCTATTAACATTTATTCAATATTAATTTTTTTAGTTAATTAACTTTGTCTAATATTGTCCATTTAAATTTTTTTTAGTATCCTACTTGTAAAGTAATAATTTTTTATCTACCTCAAAACGACTATATAAAGCTCATGATTATTTTTTATTATATTATATAATATAATATGTATATATATATATAAGAATATAAGAATATAAGAAACTTACCAAACAGCGATTAAGTAGCCACGTATTAGACGCTGCACAATAGACATAACATATTTTTGGTTTTATTTCTGACG
Source organism: Rhopalosiphum maidis (assembly GCF_003676215.2). NCBI lineage: Eukaryota > Metazoa > Arthropoda > Insecta > Hemiptera > Aphididae > Rhopalosiphum > Rhopalosiphum maidis. The sequence goes on from NC_040879.1 coordinate 11,751,266, forward strand.
TTTCCCCATTTTCTATTTTTATCTTTTTTTCCATATTTTACAGAACTATAATTCAGTGTCTTGTCGGTCAATAAATCGTGTCTCTCAAAACTGATATTGTATCGATCTCCCATAAAACGTCTTGCTACTTTCACAAAAAATTCAGGATAACAAGTTCGACGCCTATTCCGTATCGCCTTTTCTCTTATATCAGCCATAATCATCTTCATCGTTACTCTTTCCCAATCTACTTTTCCAACACCGAGGATGCCATAATTCATTCTTTGACCATTTAAACATTTAGCACCATTTGGAAATTGCCGCAACAACTCTTTTGGATTAAAAGATTGTCCCGATTCTCCCATAATTATTTCGAATACTGTCAATTGATGTACAGCCGTGAGTATCGATGTAAATCCATCAATGTTATAGAACATACACATATACATGTATACCCGTTAATGTAGTTGTATTAAATATGTATTACTTAGAATAGTTATTGAAGTATATACGTAATCCATGATAAACGCCTTTTAAAAATAGAAGTAATGGACATCAAGCAAATTCAATTTTTATAACGATAGACTGAGTAATGAGGCCAGTCACAGAAAGTTTAATCCATACTTAAAATAATACCAAGTTAAGTCCTATAACTTTAAGTATAGGAATAGGTATCATTCTACCCTCTTAAAAGCGAATGCAGGAAAATTTCAAAAAAAGAATTATATAGGATTTGTTAAATATAAAAATGTATATAATATTTATAAATATTCTTTATTATTAATACAAAAAAAAATTGTTCCTAACACATTGATAAATATTATATTATAAGTAAGTGCTGGAGTCACCGACGGTTGCAACTCTCGTATACGTATGTACATGTCAATAACTTGATAACAATAAAAATTCACAATACGAATTTTACGATAACTTACTTATTGATTTGACAAAATTAAAATTAGTTAACGCTGTCTGATCTTATATCTGAACAAATATCGTATAAATCTTTCCAGTTTTAATTTTAATTTTAATTTTAAATTTAATATTATGTTTTGAAAAAATTCATATTTTCAAATTTTTATTACCACTTCATTTAAATATATGATTTTATTGTTACTAAGTATTCCGTACGATCTATAGACAATTTTCTGCCGAATTCGTATATTCTTTCAAAATCAAAATCGGACACCTTAAACTAATTTTAATTTAGTCAAAACTTAATGTCTTTTGAGATCAAATTGACGGCAGTAGCGAGGCCTCTTAAAGTAAATATTCTATTTTCGGAGTATAATTATTGAAGGTTACATGGAAAAAGATTAATTCTACTTAACGTATATTTTCTATGTCTTACGTTTGTAAGACAGAGACAACACATATGTGGGTATGACGTCCTCTTAACAACATGTGTTTATAAAATACATTTTAGTTATATATGTAATATATAAATATACATATATATATATACATTTTTTTTTTGGTTTTTATATGAATAATACATTTTTTATACATTTTTCACCACAAAATAATTTTTATTTTTTTGTAAATTCAATATATTTTAGCAAAATTATTATAATAATATGATATTTTATCTATGTATTTTTATTATATTTCATATATTTTTAGTTGATACATGAACAGTAGTTTTAATTTCAGACCTTCTATCCTGGGGGGGGGGGTGTCGTAAATTTTTAAGGGGGTTGCAATAGAACTATATAAGTAAGTAAAGAACATAGATTACGTAGTGATGTAATACAGTTTTTCAGAAGCGGGAGTATAAAATGTTCTCCGAGGGGTTACCCCTCCACTCCCGGTTATCACCGTTAAATAAATACTCTATATGAATAACCTTAGAGGAACCTTGTATTTCATTTTCAAGCTTTTTAATGTTAAATAACAATTAAATTATTTTACATAAATTGAAAATGTCGAAAATTTGAAATACCTATAAAGTACACTAATAATAGCACAAAAAAAGTTAAAATGTTTTCATTAAATTCTATTCCACGAACAGAAGTTTCACTTAACTTTCCATTGTTGCTGTATAAAATTATTTCCCAATCTTTTTGTCACGACAACCCAAAATTTTACTGTTTGTTGAATACACGACATCCCACTTAAAAAAAAAAATTCCTAGGTTTTTTATATACTTTTATCAATATAGTAAGTTGTCTAATTGGTTTACGAATATCGGGAATCGAGGTTGGGAAACACCGCTCTATAATACCATTGTAACATTCGTTAATGCACGTTAAACTCTAAAGTAACCCAAAAATAATATCCAGCAACGACTATTTTATATAGTAAAACTTATTATAAGAAGTTTTTTTTATTGTTAACAATATATTAGTTGTAATATTTGGTACTAATTTTACGACTACTACTTTAAAAAACAACAAAATGTTATAAAACAAATATAAGAATACATTAACACTCACTTTTCTTCAGTTGGTCTAACCCAATGAACCGGTGATATCCAATAGTTCAACGATATATGCTTTTCCGATTGTTGATTATATTGAAATTCGTGATTTTCACCGTAATAGCATTTCCATTCGTGCTCCAGAATTGATCTTAATTTATGATTAAATTGTTGATATCGACACAAATAATGATCTAAAGATTTTTGCTTGTTCGATATAGGTTGTCTGAGATATTCGATTCGTTTTTTATTTTCTCGGTTTCGGATCTCAGAATGTACTTGTTCTGCAGCCAATGTGCTTCAGCGCGTTTAGCTTCCGCATTATAAGCTGTCTCCTTACAGGACATCAATAACGTTAAGGTTAATTTGTTTGGTGGCTGATATATTTGCGAAGGACTGTCTAAAATGGGTTCAATCTTTCAAAATTTCGGTTTAGACATTTCGGTATTGTAGCCGATTCCCTTGTGGATATCTTGTATAGAGAAATCCTTAACCGAATAGGGTCAAACAAGTTTTTGGGATGAATCCAGTTTAATTGTTGATGTGTAGGTAAGCTCATCATCTCACAATCGAAAATATATGATGGCGAATATATACTTACTAGTTGCGACATTATTAGCAGTCTAGAAGTACCCGCTGCAGGTCACAACACAAGTAGTAGTCAGACGGCAATCGGAGCACCGTCCCTGTTTAATAGATTTGCAGGCACGAAAAGCTGAAACACAATTGCTTCGGTCCGGATACCAGAAGTCACAGTGGAACCAGCGAGAATTATATAAAATAAAAATTAAAACTCAATAGTAAAAAAAATTTAACAAAGAAAACACAAACCGTTCACAATTTAAAAAAAAATGAAAATATTATACGTGAAACACTAATAAAGTTATTATAAAAATGAAATTTATGCCACGAGAAGGTTGCGCGTAAATAACCAACTGCAATCTAACTGCATCGAAACTAACCAGTTGAATGCGATCGGTACGGAGACGGACAACGACGATCAGCCGTCGTCAGAAGCGTTACAAACGGGAGTCAAGAGTGTTTAACCACTGCCCCATTACCCTACCAATACTACCAATAACATTGCCACTACCGTCGATAACGCCCACCCCTTTTTCGGTGAAAGACATAAGCGCCAAAATGAAATAAGAAAAAATAAATTGGTATTGTACAAAAGCGCCAAAATCGTAGGTAACGCACAGTATGTGCCACGGTTAACAGATATTAAATTTAGAACTATATCGTTGATAAGCTCCAGGTTAGGTTACAATTTTACGATTGTATATCAGCGTCGGGTTGTTCTATTATTATTTTGACGTATGTAACGCAACGTATGCAAGTTCTACATGTATACCGGCACCCCTCCCCCCTCCTCCCGTAACAATGTCGTGATCCACCTACCTGACCAATCAATTCTCACTACAATATGGATGAACACGAACTCGGAGACTATGCCTTCGAATCCCCACCACGACATCCTGATATGGCTTTCCGACGACGATGCGCCGTTACAGTAATATAAATATATATACATTAGAATTATTACACTGTGGTTACGCTGGCTATGGTTGCGGATTAATTTTGGTGATCCAGAAAACGCGAGCCACGTCTTTTACGTATAATTTCGTATTTTGTAATCAACAAATACGAAATGGAGTAATACATCGAAGGGATCCCTCCGGCGATGAACTTCACCGACGGGTGAGATGGGACAATACGTCTGGGTAATATAATGTTGTAATGTTTGTGTGCGCGCCCTGACCGGACTTTTTATATATTATTATTGTTATTTAAAAAAAAAAAAAAAAAAAATCATATATTTATTCTATTATTTTGGTGGTAATTGTCCGGCCGTGTCCATAGTACCGACGGCCCTTTATGTAGTTTCCTTATGTATATGTATATATTATGTATACGCTATTATTTATATGTTCATTGTGAGACGACGTAAGCCCCGCATGCGCCTTATTCCAATTTATGTTAATTTTTTTACTCTTGGAGTTTTACGCTCGACAGCTTTCTCCACAAATAATTCCAATAAACGTTCCCAATTATCTGACGTAACTCTATTTTATTTAATACTATATTCCCGTATTTATACTTTCCATTATAATAGATCCTATGACTTTTTTCACTAGTGCGGTGTTATACGGGTCGTAGGCTGGCAACCTATACAAAAAATTCCAGAGCGTCAGTAACCGTCATGTTATACATAACGTTTAAACTTTCAAGCATGATCAACATTTTATTATTACAACATTGTTTTTATCGCTATGTCAATATTCTTGGAAATTTATTATAAGATCCCACGTAACTTTTGTTATACATATATAGATATTAAAAATATTAGTGTATAATATTTTTATATTCAATTGAAGTTAAAATCTTTACAAAATTTGTCAAACTTACAAAAATCACAACTTACAATATCCAATATAATGAAAAAATCTTCAATTTTTATAGTTAAGGTGAAAAAATTTAATAAAATATTCCTCATAAGAAGCTTTAATTGAACTAATAATTGAAAAAAAAAACTATTTTGTTTAGGTATTTTAAGTTCTAATTTTTACAAAACTACGTATTAAACAAACGAAGTTAATAATTTTGTTATTATTCAAAAATATTATTCGAGCGGACTAAAAACATTAGCATACATGATGAATTTTTCTATATGCAATGACATTTTGAAAATATATGTAGATTAATTTTTGAATTATTACCTATATTTACGCATACCATATAATATAAACCAATATATTCACATTTCGTACTATTTTACGGTAAAGAGTTATTGACTAAAAACTTAACTATTAACTATTATATTAATATTAAAATAATAACAATGTTTTCGGAAAAATTCTACTATAGTAGTTACTATAGCTAATAGTTAAATTAATTTAGTACTTTAATAGCGATATAAAAAAAACATTATGAAATAAACTTATAGACTGATAGTCTGTCACCTCTTAAAATCGTTTATTGTATACAATGATTGAATGATATATCGTTGGATTTTTTCATATTTTTAGTTTCAGAATAAGCTATCTTGTACAATTTTCAAACTTTATGGCCGAATTAAATTTGTTTTATCGATATTTATAGAAAAAAAGATAACCAAAACACATGCCAAATATTTATTTATTCTCAAATATATATTATATATTATGGAGTTATTCATTTTTAAATAATAGCGAAATAGGAAAAATGTTATTTCAAGCATGTATATCAACATTTTAATTTCAGACACTCATCAAAAATAGTAAAAAATAAAAAATTATACTCAACTATTTTTTTTAAAACACAATTATAAAAACTTATGAAGAACCTTACATTCATTTTTCAAATCTTAGGTATCGTCATACCTAATTTATTATGATAATTTTGTTATTTTTTTCATATAATTAATCATGAGGTATCTTATTTTTGGAGCAAAATGAACCCACCTGAACAATTACGTAAACATTTCCTACTTTTTCCGAAACATATGTACTATTATGTTTATGTCTACTGTTCTATCTAGTATTTAATATTTTAATGACAATGCAGTGTGGTGAAGCACTTTGGGTAATCATAAACTGCAGGATATTGCTAGGTGGTCAAGATTACTAATACAGAGTGGTCTAGAGATTTAATTTTTGGTTTTTTGATCGGTTAAGGCTAGAAAGAATTAAATTTTATTTATTAATATGTCTTTATGATATTACACTAATTAATTATTTAGTTATAACTTATAACTAATACTTAGTTTATTTTTTCTAAATAGTGATTTTTAATGAAAGAACTTTTTTATTTTCAGTATAATTGTCTTTATTATAGGGCTTAATAAACTAATTTTTAGCTTAAAATGTGCGTCCTGAAACCTTAAAAGTTGGATTTAGAAACAATAATATAATCACCAAATCATTCTAAGCCAATTGAGCTTATAATATTATTTTAAATATAATGATACAATTTTTATACTAATAAATAGATATATTATTGTGTTTCTAAAGTATCTGATAAATCCCATTAATGTTAACCAATTACTTGAAATACTATGATTCAAAAAAATATACATTTTATTTGTAACACCATTTTGTCCATACTAATTATTTTTTTATAATAATAGTAAAATTTTAATGATATTTTATACTAAAATAATAATAATTTAATAGTTTCATATTTTTTAACGTGGGTCGCAAGCTTAATTAATCTATGGAATTCCGCGTGCCAGAAGTAAACATATAATTAAATATATTACATACATTATATAATAAATAATAATATGAAAAAATACTTTTTGAATACTCGCTATTTATAATTAAATTTTATTCTAGTCTATATTGATTATATTATTCTAGAATAATCTAATAATATGGTACAGTATTCTAGAGAAAAATGACTATAAATGTAGATATCTGATTTTCATTGAATTTGCTGTATCACCCACCACAAGCTACGCTTTTGGAGCATCGTAATATATTATAGTTTTTCTTTTGATGTATAGTGTACCCGTCTAATATTATTTAAATGCGTTGACAATAAATCATAAGTATAAAAATCGTTATTCATAAAAATAAATTGCATACAATAGTAGCACAAAAGACTTCTATAAAAATAAAATATCATAAATTTAGACTTTTTCCATGTAAACTACAATAATTATACTCCCAAAACAAAATATTTACTATAAAAAATTATATTATGAAAAATATTAAACTACAAGAAAAAAATTAACGCATACGTTGCAACATGTAATTTATAAAGTTATTAGGGAACGGCCGAACGGATTTTATTGTAAATACATATTATTTTGAAACAAGATATTTTAAAACTGATAAAAAAATATGTACGATTAAGATCATTCTAATTGAAATAAACCCAAATTTATTTTACATATTTTGGTATAAATGCATATTTTTACATATTTGGTAAATAAGGACATATTTGAATAGCATTTGATATTTTTATTGATTTTCGACGACGATTACTATTATCTACTTCGTCTAACGTCTAAAACAACAATATAAATAATTTTTGACGATCACCAAATGTTCTACGTTATTCAATGACATTTATACGTACTTACTCATTTCCGGTATATATGTCGCTATTATATAGATTGAAACTAGTTTAGATATCGTGCTAGTATATGTATCTATTGTCATTGATTAAATATACATATTAAATTAATATATTAAGAAAATGTATGTTTAATTAATGGTACAATACTACAATGTACACTATTGTCGATATTGGTATTGCCGGACGATACAAATATAAGATATTATACGGAAGTGGTACTAGTGGTACTCGACAATCGTTTTTGGTGGTATTTATAGGTCGCATTTACAACGTAGTCATTTGTACGTCTAGTTTTAGATGAAAAATATCAATTTAAAAAACAATTAGACATACATTTCTGTAAATTATTGTTTTTTGATACGGACAATTAAACAATTGTAAATTAAAAACACGTCTTTGATAGAAAGTATTAGCATTGTAGACTAATCTGCAGATAAATTCGAAAAAATTCAAGGGCACGTAGGAGAAATAGTCAAAAAGAAATTTGGTAATATAATTGAAAACACTTCTAAATTTCAAACTATTAAAATCATCAAAGATATTTTAATAAGAAAAAATCAACAAAAATCTATGGACATTAAATTCACTTCTTATGATATAGTAAATATGAATTAAGCCCCTATCACATTTCACATCTGTTGACGTGAAACGGTCTTTAAGTCAATAGTAGAGCCAAACCGTCGTAATTTTTATTTGTAAATCTTCAACAATATTATGTTTTCTCATTGCTTTGTTCCGAAATAATACTCATAGTTTTATATACTTACATCAGTTATATTACTTTTATTTTTATATTTTAAAAAGGTATTATAAAAAATATTAAAAATAAATATCTTCAAAAATAAATATTTATATGAAAATACTATCACAGCTATTTGTTAACGGGATTACGGTTATATAAATAAGGCTTTCAGTACATACAATTTATTGTATCTACGGTAATCAGTTAATTTTTGGAATACAACAAAATAAGATCAAATATTGATTTTGTTAAATACTAATTTTAAAAAAAATATATCAAATAAAATTGGTAAATAAATATTATTATTTAAATAGCATTTAAAAAATGTATAAAATACGTATAAATAAAAAATAAATTTGCAGTTGAAAACTATATAGACTATTCCACGTAGATAATCAATGATTCAATAATGCTCAGATCATTATAATCAGAGAAAATCTTTTTAATTCTCTTAAATTTATCTTAATTTTTTCTATGCAATTTCGTGACATAGCTTTGAAATCAAATTTATGCTTCAGTTGACATTATGCATGGCCTGTTTGAAGGTATTTGTGTGTACAAAATGTGCCATATTATCAATAATTTGATTAGTTTGGAATATTTCAATTTAGAACTGTTAAACAGAAAAAAACAAGGGTTTGATTATGGTGATACAGAAATTGGAAATATGTCTCCTCCTTTGATAAAAAATAAATTGGGTAAATCAAAAATTAAAATTTTGTTAGAGATGCAAACATTTATCCATTAAATTTTTAGTTGGTGATTTAAATTTCCAAATGTGATTTAGTTTGATTATTCTTAGTTAATTTCATTGAACTGATTGATCTGTTGCTTTTACCAAGTTTTAGTGAACAAACTATACTTAAGTTACAGATTTGTATTTTATACCATAATACTAAGTACACTGTGATTTTTAAAGACACGTTAAAACCAAAACACCATATTCTTGTTGTAACATTATAAAATAATGCAGGACCTTTAAAATTTTTTTGGTCATATAGATTTGATTCTAAACACAGAAATATTAAAAATAAAATACTAAATATATAACATCTAGAGTACGAATTCCTGTATCATTTTCATTCAAATATTCTATTAATTTTGCTGACTTAATTTTAAATTTAAATTGTAATAAATAATAATTTGTGGACACCTGTGTTCACTAGTCCATTAGTTGCTCGATGTCTGTATTTTGAGCATATTAAGTTATGTATTATCATTTTTGCAAAACGATTTAATTTAACTTTTTTTAATAATGCAGCTTGTTATGATAAAATTACTTATTGCAATACTGTCTACAATGCATAACATATTTTAACATGGTATGTATGGTAATTGTTTTCGCCGGAATAGCTCGTACGTTTTGCCGTCTGCTGTCCCGACTCGCGATGTATTGAGGACTAGCGGGGAAGTATGTAGATAGATATATACACAAAAAAAATTGAATGATAATATGGTTATAAATACAGTGTATTAGACAATAACAAATATTATAATATAACCCAAATGGGTATGAACAAAATTACAAAAGATATAATGTCCGTTATTAATACATGGACTTAAATAAAGGGCGCCCAAAACAATACAATAACTAATGAAATATATATAACTATAGTTATATATTTATAGGGCAGAGGACTTGTAGCATTTGCATATTTTTTTTGCACAGTCACAAAAATAGCAGAGTACGAAACAAATACGTTTCATGATTTCACAAGGCTGGTTTTAAAATTTTATATTGCATATACGTAAATGCGTATTTTGAGTTTTTTCAGTTTTTAAGGCATATTTCTTCGTCGATATTTTATTTATTTATTTATTTATACAACCTACATAACGTTGTATTTAAAATTATTTTAAATTTTGATCATATGGTTGTTGACTTCTCAGACGCATGTTTTTCCTAGAAACGCGTCTCGAGAGTTGCCGATTAGATTGATTATCCGGTTATTAATTTTAGTTATAGACACTAAAGATAATATTGTTCAACGTGCAAAATATTATTGATACGGGGACGCTTGTAAATATTATTTAAAATTTAAATAAAATAATAGGTAGCTATAGAAAATTTTTTATTTTTTGTTTAAAAATATTAGTTTTAAATGCATATTTTGTATGTTTAAGTGCATATTTGATGATTTTTTATAACTACAAGTCCTCTGCCCTATATATAACTAATGTTACAACATATATTATCACAGGAGATAATATATTACACGGTACAAATACAAGAAAAAATTAGTTACCGACCTGATATGCAAAAAAACAGTCGTTGTCGTCCCAATCACTGGTATTCTAGACGAGATGGCAACTTCTGAACGGTGGCATACGGGGCACGCACTAACACGAATATATAATATATTATATATAATCGGCGACTCGACAAAAACGGCAACACACGGCGACGGAGCATATATAAGCTTAAAACCACGAGGTTTATGTGATGGCGGAACGGCACACGGGGCACGCACACGCGAATGTATAATCGGTGGCTTGACAAAACACTTGAAATTAAACCACGAGGTTTTGTAAAAACTGGCGAGCGGCACAAGGCGGATGCCTATCCGGCGCGACCGTCGGAAAAAGACAAAAACATGTCAGACATGACGGACTTGGTGACAGCGATTTTTCGTGTGTCCGCGGTGGAGGTGGGGATGGCTGGTTGCGAATATTCCGCGCCGATCGCGCGACTTGCAAAGCCTTTGGCGAGCGATTAGGTGATTCGGCGGGAAATCAGCCGTGTTCGAACAGTAATGATATGTCAGTACGAGTATATTGTATATGGGTAAGTTCAAAAAAATTATTTGTACTGATGTAAAAGTGTTGTTTTTTTGTAAATCTTTTATGTATTATCATATAAGTCAGTTATATTATTTCTAAAACTGTAACTTCAAATTATGTACTAAAATGTTAATGACTTTATAGAACCGCTCCTATAAACTTATTTAATTTACCAACCAATGAAACTGTGATTCGGCTTAAAATTTCTATTGTAATCTTTTTTCTATTTAATTTAATTGATAAATGATTTAGAATAAGTGTGGTTTTTGCACTTTAGTAATTACGTATCACGTATGAAATATAAAAAAAAAACATTAAATGTAATGAAGTTAAAAAGTTTATTGAAACAACGAAAATAAGAAGTATTTATTGAAATAATTTCATTAAATTTAGGTTTGTCAATAATGATTAAAACCAAAGTAAAGGTTCTTTCAAATAATAAAAATCTGCATAGTTTTAATATATGCAATAGTTACGATTTAAGTATGCGCACTAGTAAAATCAAAGGCAAAGCATTTTTTGAAACTAGGTATGAAAATAATGTTATTTTAATGAATAGAATGTCATTAAGTGTAGTATGTAAGTTTGTTAGTTCAATTTATCAATAGAATTAAACTGAGTATGAAGTTATCCATAATGATGACATTTGAAATTAAATTAATTGAGTACTAAATACCACGGGTTTATGGATATTAAATTCTTGTTTTTGTGAACAATTAAAATTGGCTCAAGATCATACCTTATTTCCATTAAATCTATAAGGTATATGTTTTTTATATTATTACACATTTTTCTGGTTGTTAGTAACTATTAAAATTCTTAAACTATTTCAAATAAATACACAAATAAAAATAAAAATTGCACATAGGTAGTCATATAAAAACAAAAACATGCCGAAAAAGCCATGCTAAATGAAAAAATTGTGGAATAGATATTCAACAAATAAAATTAATCAATACGATTATTTTAAACATTTAAGTTTATACCGAAATAAACCTTATATAATATTTTTTTTCTTTAATTTATATTAGGTATCAAATTCCATCAATTCATAACTTTACACACATTTTTTATTTTTTATATTACACTGGCTTTATTTACGTATGACATACTTATATTTTATAATCCATATCATTGTTTTTATAATATTTTACACAAGCTGTATAAATGTGTTAAAAAAAATGTTATTTTAACAAAATAAACTATTGCATATTATAAACATTAAGCTGTGTTAATCAAAATGTATACCTACTTTCTTTTGCTATAATTCCACGACAATAATCATATATTTATATGCACCTCATTATAACGGAGAAAAAAAACTATAATTGTAAAAGTGCATATTTCTATACATATTTATCATAGTAGGAACATACATTAGTAACATTATACATTTATATACATTATAGTATTATACTAACTATTTTTATAAATGATTAAATATTTTTAAAATACCTACACTTTTGCTAACTCAAATTTAAATATAATAACAATGTCAATAAATAATAATATACAATATAATTCAACCAATCGACAATCATATAAAGTAGGTATAATTTATATTTTGTTTAGCTGTTATAGAAACTAATAAAAAAAACTTAAACTAAAAAAATTATGCTGTAAAGGCTATAGTGCTATTATACTATTGCTATAATACTGTCATTATCTTAATATCAACAAAATCCGTAAAAATAAATAATAATAGGAATGTTGTATACTTGTATGTATAGTGTATACATATTGTTATGCCTTTCAGGAATTCAAACTATTTTTATTGAATAACTTTTAGATTCTGAACGGATTGACTTTACAATGATGTATGATTTTTTTTTATTATTTTTTTATTTTTGTATCTGTTTTGGAGTTGTAATAGTGCGTTGATTTTTGACTTCAACCCTTCTTTGAAAAGGAAAATGAATCTAGTTCGTACTATGGGAGGTCAAAAGTACAACATTTCCAGTAGTTTTCAAAAGCGACAGGAAAAAACCCTAAAAAAGGAACGGATAAACGGGAATTTTTACGCATAATCAGTTTTCGACAAAATCGATTTTTTTATTTTGCTGTTTTGTTGACGAAAAATGTCAAAATCGCGAAAATTTGCAAGAAATTTTGAAATTAAAAATTCATAACTTTTTTGTAATTTATACCTAAGGTTAAAAACCCAACACAAGGTTCTCTACAACTTTTTTTTCAAATAACTGTAAAAAAAAATTCAAGCGTCAATATAGAAAAAATTGTATGAGCGTATGAAATTTAATTTTTTTGAAATCCCGTAAAATAACGTTATATTACAACGTAAATATAGGTAATAATTGAATGTATTCTACTAATTATCCTAGATTGACAAATCTACTCCGTTCATTATCGTTTTTTGTATGCAATGACAGGTGCATTTAACGTTTTTTACGACTCGTTTGCGTACAAATGTACATGTACAACTCAATTGCGTACACTAATTTTTAATAGCTGCGATAAATGACCCATACGTAGGACCTCGTTTGCATACATAAACTTTATCTAACAAGTGTATTAAAACTCAAAAGAACTTACGAAAATAATGTTTACTTGTTTTGTAAGATTTTTTTCAAACATATTCCTTCTCACTTTTACAAGCTTAGGACTATATATACATGTTCTATCGCTCTATGTACAAGAATATTTGATTACCTATGGTACTACACGAAATAAAATGACTAAAGCACTGTCAACTCATGTCTCGATATCATTACACGTTTAACTAAACGATAGGCATATAGTAATATGACTAATATGATGACTCAAAACGTAGCAGAAACATCCGGTGGTCGTCAATAACGCGCACATTCAACTTAAATTCGCATTAATCGTTTAAAACCGCACACTCATTAGCACACTCAAAAACTTTTGGGATTACGTGTATGGTATATTATCTCAGTGTTTCCCAACTTCTTTTACTCGCGGTACCTTAGCAGGAGTTTGAACGTTTTACGGAACCCCATATAATTTTTGGAGCTAGTCTATAATTCAAATCAAAAATATTATTATTTAATTTATATATTACCAAATTTCTCACGGAACCCTTAGGTTCCTCGGAACATCGGTTTGGAAACACCGATAATCTTATCGAATTTTTTAAGATAAATCGTATCATGATTAGGCACTGCAAGTTGCAATTTAAGTCTATATTGGGAATGAGATTTAATAGTTGTACGCAAGCGAGTCGTCATTTTTCGGGTCAACATTTGTATTATCTGGTTTTCACGTTTTTCGATGTACACAAACGAGCTGTCAGTTTGCAGGTAAAAAATGTTGTACTGTGTGCAAACGAATATCCACCGATAGTGACCTACTGACCATCTCTCTCCATCTCTACTATATAGCATAGCTATACCCACTTGCTCACCCTTTTTTTACTTTTTGTTTTCCTTGCAAGTCATGACAATTAATCGTATAAATAATTTTATAAGTAAAACGTAGTATAAAATAATTTGTATATACTACAAAAAAAAAAAAACAAAAATAATAGCTTAAGGTAAAAATATACAAATTGAAAAAAGTAAAAAATTTCACGGCATCGTTTTTCTGATAAATCTTAACACAACATTACAAAAATATTATTATGTTATTAAAAAAACACGTATTTCTAATTATTATTATAAGTATAACGAAATAAATAGCTCAATATTCCATGTAATATGCAATAAAAGTCGTGAAAATGTGTAAAATATTTACAGAAAGTAAAATTTTAAAATAAGTTACAAGTTTATAATATTTATGTAGAATAACTTGGTTATGAACAATATGAATATAACATATAATAATATGAATCAGTCGGTCGCGAAACGGTATACTCTTGTGATGTTGTATTCTGGAGACGTTTCGAATACGCGTTTCAACCCGTTTAAGACGCGAAATATTGAAATATACGTAACAGGGTCGTATGCAGTGAGAGTCATGTTCGTGGCTGTTAAACTATGAGTATTGCTACTACGCGCCGACAGTGTCAAAACTGAAGTTGTGAATAATTCATGCGACCCCGGTACGACGGACACTACTATTGTCTTTCGCTGCACAACAAGTGTTCCAGTATTTTTTTTTTATGACACATTAATTACAGCACGGCGTAGTGTACTCTAAAATTGATCGATTTTACCCAAAAACTTTGTTAATATCATTATAATTATTTATTTCATTACTGTTGAAATTATTATATAATATATCGTATAAAAACAACTATTAAATAACAAATATTATGTTAATAATATTAATAATATTAATATTATATTATGTTACTATTATATTTATAATTGCAATTTGTCGTTTGTACTCGATATATTCATGATATTCCATCGGCGGTGCATATGACTTGCGGCTGAAGTTATTATCAGTAGGTAATTTGCGGCCCACCAAAAAAAAAGGTTTGAAAGGGTCATAGCCTTTTCTGCCTATTTATGTGCAAATGTAACTTTTTAGACAGCCTAGTTGCGTCCTAGTATAAATAAAGCATAATCATAGAATAACTTAACTATTACGAACTATTTAATAACAGAATAGATTAATTGCATATGATTTACACTGCATTTTATTATATGATACACTGCGTTATCGCATGATATTTAAATAAATACAATTATACAAACAATTTACAGATTATGTAAAAAACATATTAAGACAAATATGCACAATTAGAAATGTAATTGTCTGTGTTAGTCGCAGACTTAGACATGATATCATCAAATATGTTCGCATCTCGGTCATGACTATTAATGATGGGAAACAGGACGCAAATTTACGCACGGTTGAATTTACTACCTGAAAAATATATCGCAAGTAGTATGCAGCCCCCGCCGCCCCAGACCAACGTTGGCGGCCTTATACGTTAACGGCACATTAATATAATGTAGTACAACATTTTTTCTCTGGTTATTTAATATATCAATATATTATTATTTAGTCATTCTTGGGAGAATTGTTACGTTTAAATAATATATAATTTTCATAATTTATTATTCTTTTTAATTTATTAATAGGCAGAGAAGAATAAAAGCAGTTGATTTTGTTCAATAATATAAACATAACAAATCCGACATAGGAAAATGGCTTAAACAATTGATTGGTCTTATATTTCTAGATCCTATAATGAAGTTGGACCGTATTTTGAAAATGATTTAAAAGATGACTAATCGCCCGAATTAAAAAAAATATTACTTACATACATAAAAACGATGAAATATTTCTACTCAGTATTTTAACTAAAAGAGAAGCAATATTGGAGAGAACAACAAACAACTGTCACTGTGAGACTTTTTATGCCTAATTTGGTAATTTTTTTACTCCAGCACGTCTAAATACTGTAGTTTTTACTTAAAAATGCATTAGTTATATGCAGACCGATTCTTACATACAAATGCAGTCTGCCAATAATAATGAAATTAGGATAATTAGAAATACACAAAAAAAAAAATGTTCATACTCACAATTTAGAAATTCAAAAATAAAATTATACAACGAGAACAAAATTTGACAAATATCATAAAAAGTTTAACTTAATTTAATAAAATAAAGTTTGAATTTATATTTGATATAATTTTATTATATTTTATTTTTATTGACGATGTTTGTTATAAATTATCTGTGTTATTACAACTATTTTTATACAAATTAGATTTATCTTGTTTAATAATTAAATAATTTATATATCGTCTAGATCAGGCTGTTTAGGCCGTTCCCGATATTACTTATCTAATATTATTTTTATTTAACTTTAAGCTGTTATATGTATATAATATTATATATAATGCATGTGGAGTTAAGATGCTAATAAATACCATGTATGCGGATTTAAAATGATATGTATTATAAAATGGCATATATATAAGATATTAATTATTTTTGGATTGAAAAATGTATAAAATGTACCCAATGAAAATATTTTAGGTTTGGAATTATACCATAATTTGCGTAAAATGTACAATTGCCTTCAACCCCAACCATTCTGTGAAAGCATAACAATTTAATTTATGATCAAAAAATTTAAATTTCGTTTATAATACGTGTTATACAATTATTACCTATTATAATCACATAGGTAAAAAGGTTTTCTTTAAAATCTGAAAAGGTCTAAATAACTTAACCGTATAATGGCGTCGGGACCGTATATTTAACCGTAATATAATCCAGGAATAATTTTGTTGATGGCTAATTATTTTATAAAAAATGGTATATTATTAGATTTATTCATAATGGTCAGTCGATAATTAGACCAAATTTTATCTATCTAATAATTCGTTTAAAATTTTTCTTTACGTTTTATTACCCGGAGATAGGGCCATAAATATTTAACGTAAAAATATAAGAATACAGGTTGATTCGTTTTATCATGACCCACTCATTATTTCAAAAAGTATTCATGTTTTTAAAAACATTCATTTACATAGTTTTTAGAACGTTTTTATTAAAAAATTATATTTTTAAATATTTTTTATCCTTATATTTTTCTAAGTTTTTTACTTTAAACACGTACGTAATATGCTGCGCTCGGACAAAAAAAATCGAAAATATCCCTCAACTTGTTGTGTAAAACCACCTTAAGTAGGACTTGAAGTTAAAAAAAATGGCCAAACTACAAAAAATGATCAACTGGCTATAAATTTAGGGGTTGGGTATAAAGTATAAATATATACCTACCGTAATAATATTTCGATTTTTTTTTTTATTTGTAAAAGATGTTTGAACAACTTTTACTAATTTTTTGATGCTGCGAAATCATTGTATCAAACACTACTTGGTGATGAAATTATGCCCAATCTACAACAGTATGTTAAAGTAACATAAGTATATTAAAGTGTCAACTCGAGGTCCTCCGCGCGACCGCACGACATTATTAAGCAATGTTCCGCGCATTCGTATAAACGTGAAATTGCCAACTTTGGAAAGCTATAACTCTAAAAGTAAGTCCGAGTGACCAACTCTGATTGCACCATCATTTAATCAGGTTGAAATACATAATTACAAAACAAAAAAAAAAATTATGATAAGCGTGGTAAATTATAGTGAATTGGTTATGCGTAAAAAACACGAAATCGCTAACTTTCAAAGGCTATAACTTGGAAACTAAGTCGAACGAAAAATCCTGATTCCACCATCGTACTTAACTCGACGAGTTATATAAATCTCGATAAAAAAAATCAAATTGATGAAGGGGCACTAAACTGCATTTATGCCGAAAAGTATACGTAAAATATCTACCTAGGTAGGCAATAGGCATTATGCATAGTACAGAGTACAGACCACGGCTATAGATCTTCGGACGACAGTGTGAAATAAAACTGATAGTAAATGTAAATTAATGATGATAAATAATAACATTTGCTGTACACATGATAACGTCATAGTGTCATAAAAAAAAATATTAGCTTTTAATTTTAATTTTTCGTTTGAGTTTTATTTATTAATGTAAGTATTTAATTATTTAAGTATGTATGCAAGTATGTTAAAGTGTATTTTTAATTGGAAACAATAAATGTAATTACATGAATAATCATATTCATAAAATAACTCGTATTTTGTAAAAACGCATAAGTATTACCCTACAAAATAATATTACTCCGTGATCCTTATAAACACAGAACAATATAAACCAGCTTAATGAAACCATTGCCCGCGGTAAATATCCTGGATTATGCGTCACGGTCAAAGCGCGGCAATATTTACAGATTCAGAAATGCTATGCTCCTCAAGATAACTCAAGTAGGTACAACATTGTTTATCAATTTGTTTTCTTCGCACATCTATTTAATTACTTATCATGAATTGATTACCTTGCAAGTTTGATCAATATTTAAATTATGGTTCAGGTCCTTTTTGAAAAAAGATCATTGTGGCCCGATTTTCGGGCACCTTTATTCATAATTTATCTTGTTTTATATGAAGAGTAATAAAACATTTCAAATATTAAAATGTTGGCTGTATTGCCACTAAAAAATGAAAAAAATATTTGATTTAGTAATATTTTCTTCCCGTTGAATACATAATTTTACTACTTATTTTTAAAATCTATATTATATAGATTTATATTTCATATTTTTACTTGTATACATTATTTTTATTAATAACTTCGACAAAAAAATCTATTATAATTATTATACGTTATGTATAATTAACCTAAATTACCTTTATGCACGAACTATAAAATACCAATTGGCCCTATGATTTAACACAAGAAACATAGAATAATTTCAACCACTGCTGTATACACTTGTATTCTGTACATAAGACTTCAGGTCCAGCAACAAGTTGCTTCAATATAACATATTTTTAGTATGTACCTTATTGTACCTACATCACAGTTTAAGCCATGAACCTGTAGAATTTTCTTCTCGTCTAAAGTCACTTCAAATAGGTAATAGGCAATTATATAGTGATTTAGACTGTACAATAAAATAGCTATTATGTCCTTAAAAATGCAGGATATTGAATGAATTTAATAAAAGATGAAAAATGGTTTTCGAATAATGATTATAATGATTATTTATTTAACACAAACACACACGTATAACAAATAATATTATAGCATATTTAAGTAGGTATACCTTTTATTATACACACGTAACAAACATACAATTATGAGTATAAATTATTTTTCTAATTATAACGTAAATATTTGTATTAACACGTAATTACACAATATAATTAAAATATTAACCATAATATTGTACGTGTGAACATGATAAACTTCAACTACTACATAAATCAAACAAAAAGTTACACAGATAATATAATAATAATAATAATAATAATAAAAAAAAATATTTTATATTTATAAAATATCATATAGGTATGTACAAATATTTAGGTTGGGTTGATTATTTTTCAGCAACATAAAAAAAAAAAATAAAATAGCTACAAGAACATTTTCAATATAAGTAAAACAATATTTGTTGACATTTAAGTAACTGATTTGTTTTGAAAAGTAAACAGTACTTTAAAAAATTAAATAGTTTGAATATAATATTTTCGATCATACAAAATTATTGAGGAATATTGATATGAAAAAACAACACTAATATTTATTACAAAGAAAAAAAAAAAGAAAAAATTAAATCGTATCTAAGTTGAACGCCGTTAAATTATAATAATACCTTATAATGGCTTATACAATTAATACTTACATTTTCACCAATGTATTTTCTAAATATTTAGAAAAAAAAATTTTGGATAATTTTACAAATAAATTTTACTAATATTATAGAACTTCTAGAAAACAATTAAAATTTAGTAGTAAGTGGTTATAAATTAATAGAATATTCAAAAAACAAGAAAATTATTATTGATTTTTTTTATTAATTTATGATTTCTTTTAAATATTCCAAAAATGTAATGATTATAGTTATAATAATAATAATAAAGCTAAAATATTCATAAAAATGTATTTGCAATTTTTTTTGTTGGATATTTTCAAATAGAAATTTTAAAATTTAATAACGATATCACCCGTGCACTTAAAGAGCGTACTTATAACATGTATCTCAATCTGTAATCTTTTTAATAGTCAATAAAAGATAAAAGATAAAGATACCAGTATGCTACTAATTACTATGTGTAATAAAACTATATTATTATTTATTAGATTAAGATTGAGTTTAGGTAATCGTCCTTTTATATTTGGCGGCCCGCTTGAAGATAATTGTAGTTTACCAAAGTGGCCCGCCGACGAAAAAAGGTTGAGAATCACTGCGATATACTTATAAATTAAACTAGTACAATTAGTTAATTAAAAATAATACAAGATTGAGACACAAAGAAACCGTATGTGAGTACTTACGTCAGTAATAATTTTAAATTATATTATTATAAATTTAATTATTAAGAAAATGTAGTAAATACAAATTATAAAAAAAACTTTCCTATAAGTAAATCATATTTATATTATAATTAAGACTTCTACATATTCTATAATATAATATAAGGTCTATTAAAATTGTTGGCACCATTGGGTATTTCCTGTTTTATCTTTTAAAAATCGTCGATTAACGCTGTACAGGACCAACAACCCCCTAAATTCAGATTGGTAACCACAAAACCAATATAATCGTTGTTAGGTAGAACCTACACGTTTATATAAATTCAATAAAAACATTATTAAGTTATTTATGTAATATAAGTGAGTAACATTAAATGTTTAATAATATTTTAATTATATATAATTATTATATAATAATAATACGAATAAAATGTTGTATTTAATATAATAGAAAAACAATGAAATTTAACAAAATTATGAAGGTAATTCAACTTTTAAATGTATTTATAATTCAGCTTAGGTTAATTATTATTTATTATTATGAATATATAATATAATAATATATAAATAAGTAATATTATAGCAAAGTTTATAGTTACAAGACTCATATATTAATCATGGCACGCAACATGCTTAAAGAAATTTAAAAATGTTCTACTATACTAAAATACAACCGTATTTAATTTACCTAAAAAAAATAAATATTATATATGTTATATACGTATACGTATACATATATAATTGATTTCACTAATGCAGTAGATTCTCGTTTTGTCGTATCTTAAGGTGAATAGGAAAAAGTTCGAAGAATACAAATTTGGTTCAAATAACGTGAATACACGTGAGATTCGTTGGCATTGCGTAAAACGTACGTGTTCTGCTACGTACACTTTTGGTTTTAAAGTGATAAATGAAGAAATTATTTTAAATTTTATGTGATTTATTTCAAAAATTTACACCTAAAGCTACTACTGAAAAATAACCCGGATTATTCGCATAGTGCGCCTGAAAAATTTAATTCACACACCCATATTATGATCGTAACGAGTGTGTGTTATTACGTTATTACAAGAATTTAAGACTTGTTTATAAAATTATAACTACTTAATATACATGATATACCTACATAATAAAAGAACGCACATCCGAATAGTTTCTCGTAGTATAGTAAATGAAAGTAATAAAACATCAACGTATTGTGAAAACTAATAGGTTCCTGCACGGCTAACCAAAATCAATCGATATTTAATATCTTTTAATTGTGTTGGTATCAATACGGTATTCCAACAGGTTAACTTATCGGTGAAGTAATAGTAAATTAGTTTAGCTTGTATATTATGCACTTGTTTAAGACTTGTTTATTTTATAATGACGCCCTAGGTATATATTAATAATTAACTATAATCTCTAATGAAAAAATCCTAATACACAAAATTAACTAAACATTTATTTTACAAACTAACTTTATATTGTATTGATATCAATATCTAATAGATAAGCTTATCAATTAAATATTAAACGTATTTCAAATGGTTAGTTATTTTGACCAAAACAAACCAAACCTTTGTCAATCATACTGAGAGATCTGGTCATGCGATTATACTTATGGAAACTATTATAAATTGTTTGAATTGAGGTTGATCAAGCTACTATATCAAATTTGTTTCAAATATTTAAAAATTATGATATTTTCAGTTTTTCAGTTATCGATTTATTAGGTAAAATTGACAAATAATATCAATAAGCATAATATGTACATTCTTACGCTTGCGAGACACTGCGGTAGTCACTTATATTATGTGCGCATACAAATGTTCCCTAAAGTGTGAATCCAAAAAGGAATAAGGTTTATGCACCCATTTCTGTTGATTGTAAATTTTATATATTATATATTAAATAGTTCATACGACTTAAAATCCATAAATTTAAAATATAAATAAAATTGTTAATATTGTTTATCAAAACTTATACATAATTTTATTTATAATCTATTATGTAATAAATGTATAGTTATATTTTTTCTGAAAAATTATAGCTCTCCCTCCCTTATTTTAGATTTATAAATCTGCGCCACGCTCCGTTATTTATTTTACAATAAAGTAATACTAATAATTTATTACGCACACATTTACGAGTACAAGACCCGCGTGAACACTTAGAAAAATGCCTATATTGAACTCTTTTTAATTGTCTGTTTGTAACCCCCTTGGATCAGTTTAGCTCGAAGGTACATATCAATGCACATACATTAATTTGTTTTAGTTTTTTAAATTATAAGAATTTGTAAAGTATAGTATGTTGAAATAATGTTTGTGAAGTGACATATTTATTTTCTAATGAATGCCCCTGTACTATAATTAAATAAAATATACTAAAGTATAAAACATAATACCGAATCCTTTAATGTAGATAATGTACTATTATAAAAGTTATCATTATTAATTTACTATAGTTAAACAATCAACAAAGTAAATAACATATAGATACTTCTAATATAGTATCAACAACATCCATCAGGTTAATATCTAAGTGTTTCGTACATTAATACACGTCAATGAAAATTCATAAAAATGCACAACTTCACTTAAATCAAATCACATTTCCGTGAATTAAAACTAAAATTTATTTGACGAAAAATTATTAACTTTTTCACATGAATAAATTATACATATAATTTTAGGCAGAGTTCGCGTAAATAATATAATAAACAAGATGATACGTACCTATTTATATACGTGATTATTTAAATTAAGAATTTAAACCTTAAGGTAAGACCCACACCTACGTATACTTTTGTACCAGATAGATGACATTGATGCTATATATTTATTATCTAAATATTGGATTAATATCGTTTTATGGTATTTATTTTTTACCCTGTAGCTTAATTACCGGAATTTGTTCATACAGTGATAAGATATTTTCATTTACTTGTCAGTGGCTCTGAGTTTTATACGTTTATTGTTTATCACTCGAATAATCGATTGCTCATCGGAGAATGAAAAACGCGGATTTTTTTATATTAATATTATCAAAATTTAGTAATTAATGATACAATTTATTTCGCTCAAAACAGATTTAGTTCCATTATGACGAATGTAAATTTTTAGAATTTTTTAAGCCCACGCCATACCTAACACGGTACTTAAATACTAAATACTATTATAGATTACTTATTTTCTTTAATATAAATTAACATAATCAATATTTACATCGTTTTAAAATTATTAGAATACTACTAGGTAAGTTCTACGTCAGTAATTTTCCAGGACTAGCCAATATTATGCGTATTGGAAATCTAAATTAAATGGTAGATAACATATATTTCGAGTATACATATGGCTAATTCAATTTAACACCCACTCCCCCTACACACACACACACCATCAATAACTGGTATATCATAAACTATATTACACTACTATTATATTATCTTAAAATAATAAATGATTATAGTTTTATTATATTTATGTGTAGGGAATTTAAAACTAATTTATTTAATTTACATTCAAATAAGTACACATAAAAGTTATAAATAATCATGCACTATATTATGCTACTTACTAAATTTAGTTAGTCAAAGTTATTCCATCGGAGTTACTATGAAGATCAAAATCGCAGATGCTATGGCGAATTTGTGTTGGCAAATAGATCATCAAGTAAGTCGTTAGCAAATGCACCAAAAAAATGTAGGCTATAAAAATCAAACCATTGGAATCGGTAATAATATATATCGTGTGTTGTGATGTTAAACGTAAGAGTTAAGAATAGATCATTGCAGATAGGTGTTATTATCTTATCATCATATCTAAGATTTGCTATGGTGATCTTTGGTTTGATGGAGCTGCTGTTTTAGCATCACCAAATTCGTAGAATTTGACAAATTGAATGGTGGTAATATTAGCTGCTGGAACAATCTAGATTATAGGGTTCGTGATAAATATTCAATTCGGTTAGGCTGAATTGATATTTGTGGCTGCAGTTGGTTTTGTTCCGTAGATAATTTATTATTCAGTTTGTTTTGCTAATTTTGACTGAACCGGATATTCTTTTCGACAAGACTGTATTCCTTCTCGATTTGCTCTGTGGTCTCCTTGACGACGTCGCTGTGCTCTTGAACGCGTCGGTTGCCGTTCCGGCGAAGTACTACTTTCTGAGGATGAATCCGAAAGCTGACGATAGTGCCTTGGCCAACGCTCTATAGCATTTCTGGTTAGATTAAATTTGTTTAAGTCGTGGTTCAAATTAAATGAAAAGTGACACAGAAGCGTAGACAATGGCTGTACGGGAATAAAAAAAAAAATTAGTAATAGTATTTGCACATTATATTATGAGTGAGCACTGGGCGTATTGAGGTTAAAATTTCCAAGTTCAGTTAATTGTGCGATTTCCCCAATTAGAACTTTTTTTGTATGAAAAATTATAACAGTTCCTACGATATTTTTATCATGTGAAAAAACTATTGTAATTCTACTACTTCCGCTAGAAGGTTATTAACTTTTGACTTTTAAAAAAAAACTTAAACTCCACTAATATTATTTTTTGACTAATTTTATTTTTAAATTTTAAGTTAAATATTAACTTTATTAAAATGATACATATTTTTTTCCCAATTTTAGTTTTTTGTAAAAATTCCAGTTTTTCTATAATTTTTTCTCCCGATCATTTTGAAAACTACAAGAAATTTTCAAATTTGACCACTCAAAGAAGCCACTAGATCTAATTTGTTATCAGAAATCGCCCTTAAAGTTGTAAATAAAAGAATTTTTACTGCTCTAAAAATTATGACAAACAGAAAAAAAAACATTATTGTATTATCAATACATTTATCACTGATCAATGTACCTACTTGAAATCTAAAATATAATAAACATTTAAATTTTAAATAAAAATAAACTAAGATTTTCAATATATATATTATCGTAATGATATTACATACAGCCCTAAGTTTGTGTAAAAATGAGAAGGAAAATTACATTTTAGAATATACATAATTTTAGCTTCATAATCTTGGATTTAGATTGTTTGCAAAATAATAAAACTTACAATTTATTTATTTATTTATTTATGTGTACATACTATTATATATTCTCATAATCTCTTTATAACTTCTATATATTTAATACAATTTATACAAGAAAAGTAGTTATAATAAAATTAATACATTAAGTACATATTGTTTACAATTTATTATTTACATTGAAACCTCCCCAAACAGACCATCCAATAGCGGATGTTTATTGATATAACGGAGACATTTTCACTACTTTCTAATGTGAAAATCTTCGAAAAGTTCGCTTTTCGAATATTAGATATAGATACTTATTTTAATCTTAATTTTTTTTAAAAAATAACAAAATTACGACAGAAAACGCGCTTAAACTAGTATAACGACAACGAACTCATTCAAAAACGACTTAAACTGATTTATCACACCAAATTGAATAGTATATTTATGCGTTTATACATTACTTTTTTATATTTATTTAAAAATTTATTGTTAAAATAATTATTTTATCATTAAAACATTAAATAATAATATTTTAGTTTAACCTAGCAAATATTTTTTCCTTCTACACATTTACTCTTTATGAAATTTAAAAGTTTACTCCCTTTGGAATAATGGACGACATTTTGGCGACCACGAGTGTTCACTAATCAGAGGTTTCACTGTGTATGCTATGTAACATTATGTAATACTATTAATTTATTATTTCCATTTTGTAATATGTAAATATGTTTTTAAAGGTCTTACTCATACATATTATTTAAGCAAAATAAAATAAAATATCAATTTTATATTTTTAAATATGTAATGGTATGTATCCAATAAAACTGGGTCACAGTTCGTAAACATGTTACAAATTACTGTGGCCTCAATTATTATGTAGTAAAATTTACTACGTATTTACTAAGTAAATAGTATGTAGAAGGAATTTCTACTGTAGGACACAACTTTTAGTCCCCTAAATTATAACTATCATTTTTCACTTTAAAATTTGTTTTAATTCGTTAAATCATTGCATTATAATATTATAATATAATTTATGTGCTTATTTTTATGTTAATGATGAATAGGGCTAGGATTTCTATGCAATAAAAAATTGTAAAATATACATTTTATTTATCAAAATATGTAAAAACAATTTTTTTTAAACATTAGTTAATATTATTGCATGCTATTATTAAATTATGTTTTTTTACATTTTCAAACGTGAACAACTGGCGATTAAATTAAAGTTTTATATTGGCTGAAATTCCTTTCTACATCATACAATGTTGTTGGAGCATATTTAAATGATATGATTTGTCCTGGGTTTAAAGTAATAATAATATCTCTTTCTTCTGTTTTATATTCACTGTTTATAAAGTTACACATTTTTAGAAATGTTTTGAATCCCTTATTCTTCTTTAGTATTGAGTCCATTTTAGTTTAGATAGGTAGTATATTTACGATAATTCGACAAATAAACCAATAATTATAGATGTTCATTAAATAAATACCATTTAAAATTAACATGATTCTCAATAATTTATATATATGCAATTATATGCATTAAGTTCAAAATATGCAAAAATATGCAAGAAACAAAAATTGTACTATTTAATCGAAATTTAAAGCAAAATCATGGACATAACTGATAACCAATGAATTTGGACTTAAGGAAAAAAACATACAAATGCATAGAAATCCTAGCCCTAATGATGAACAATATTATAATTTATAGTAATAATTCGGTACAAGTTACTCACGTTTAGTGTTTGTGGATTGTTCTCGTCAGATATTATGTTCGGCGCTCGGACAGGTTCAAATGAAATGAACTGATGGGCCAAACAAAGATCGAGCCTAGGCCCTTCTGGTAACACGAACGGTGGTTCGTCGTAATCTTCATGCCGGGATCTTCTGAACATAGATGATGTTGTAGGGGGCGGTGGTAGTATTGTTTGTGGTGGTGGTGGTGGTGGTGGTGGTGGTATATGTTGTGGTAACGGTGGTAATTGTATTTTTGGTGGTGTTTGTATTGTCGATAGTGGTAGTGATGGTTCTTCCGTTTGTATCTGATCTAAAACTGGATTTTCAGTATTTTCCTCTGGCCAATATTCGACCGGTAACTCGGCATAAGTGCTCTCCAATCGCTGGAACGTGTTGTCAGTTTGGGTTGGTCTTAGATTACAATAGTTAGTACTATCATAGTTATAAGCAATCGAAATAGAATTGGCTGTAATGCAATCTAAGGGTTGTTGTCCGTTGTTCCATAACATTTTTATTTCAGGTGGGATGCTACGCAAAATCTTATCCGCAGGTTTACGTAGCTGACAGTTACTTTTAGCAAGCTCTTTGAGAGACCACACAGCATATCGACCGCCTATTTTTCCATGTCGTGCTACCACCCACACACGGTCAGCATTTTGTTCCAAATCCTGATCAGATAGATCACAATATTTAAAATTTCTAGCTTCCTCTGTGATATTTAGATTTCCATCATCATAATCTTCTTCTGCTATATCAGCATTATTAACATTTATGTTTTGCATATAACTTCGGCTGGATCTGGTAATTGTTCTACCATTAGGATTTTCAGTATCAAGCATTCGTCTATCGATGTAACCGGTTGGGATAAACTCAGTCATACTCGGATCATATGCATATAGATATCCATATTTTAACGTATCAGATATTTCATCGTTGTATTGTTGAATTATTTTTTGTGGTCGTTTATGGGACTTTCCAATAATAACACCGCATAAAAGTGCCCAATGAGCGGTGCTTCCACCGTCAGTCGAAGATGGCATCATATTCCTATCGCAATCAAAACTACAAAAAAATAAAAATAAATAAATAAGTTAATCTCATACTTTTTACCAGTTACCACCCATATGACCATATAAATAAGTAAATAACAGAAACGTAATACTTACCAAACAGCGATAAGGTGACCACGCATTAGACGCTGGACCACGTTTAGTGCAGATGACGATGATTGTAAATTTTCGCTTTCAGACATCCTCGTATCTGGATCGAAGTTTTGTTGTACTTCGTTAATTACACCATCCGTGTTAAGGTTAGCTGGCCCAATACATAAGTCTTCAACTTTTTCAACCACAGATCTTATTATTTCAGGTTTAGTATCAATGTCATCTTTATTTAATTCTTCTGTCATATCCAATAGATCACGTTTAACCAGCGTTACATTATATCGTCCGGTTTTGTGTGTTGTAGCCAGATTGACCATAGCTTGTGTACTGAACATTTCACCACGACCTGAGTATCCTGATCTTATAGCTTCCCTTTGAAAGTCCGCTAAACTAGGTACATAATTTTCTGGCGGATAGGTAGTATTGTCTGTAGAGCGTTCGGCCTTTCGCTGCTCTTTTTCCGAGGACTCAAAAAAAGCTTTTTCCACCACCTGATCATCCTCATCTTGAAAATTGCCCATGGCAGCCTCACAAGTCAGTATTGGACGTGCAGCCATAGCAAGCACTGCTAATCCACAACTGTTAATAGAAAAAAAGAATGTTTTACTGTTGTATAATAGTGAGTATACAATTATTATTAATATAACAATTAAATAATATAATATATTATAACAATTTTAAATCCGGCTTATAAAATATTTTAGTTAGGTTATGAATAGCATAATTAACATATTTAGTTTGGAATATGTAACTAGTGAATAATTATATTTTCAATGTGTAACAATTTGAGAAAAAAAATAAACTTTAAACTTGTTTTGATAAATATGTAATGTATCGTTATGTTGAAATTGTTTATGAATTGTATTTACTATAAAATTTATATCATAAAGCATTTTTCGCATAATTTGTTCCCATTTTCTTATATCGTTTGTACGTATATATCCCAACCTTAATAATTGTATTATTAATATAAAAATACGGCTGCATACGAATTGCGTCCCTGATATAAAAATTGCGATTAATGATATACTAATTACGTCACTGAATTCAGAATTCAAAAAAATAATACTAATGAAGTAACTTATTGTTTATGTCAAAACCGTATCATTCAAATTTTTACCAATCCATAAATATTATTATAATAACATCCAAATATAATAATACAATAACCTAATCTTACTTATATTTTTTTAATTATTTTAATTAGTTTAACATTCAACGAATTAACGATAAAAACAATATTTTTAACCTACCTTAAGAAATATAATATATAATCTTGTTATTGACAGTTTTAAGTCTGTATTAAATGAAAAGGAAAATAATGTATATAGTATATACATGGGACGCAATTATTGTAGTTGATAAATATTATATCGGGACGTACTTCGTATGAAAAAGGGAACTTGAAACGCAATTTGTTTGCAACGATAATTTTTCCTTTGTTTGAAATTTTAAAATTATTCTATTCTGGCTATCATTTTTTTAATTTTCACGATTTTCAATTAGAATATAAGTATAAAAGCAAAATTAAATTAATGTAAATATAACTAGGCTTACTAAATAAGTAAGCAAAATTACTAAAAATAAATTTTGAAACGACTTTAAAAAACTAAATGTTTATGAACCCAAGAAAAATGTACGTCAATACAATATTATTCATACATCTACTTTCTTTTTTGAAGAATTTAATAATTCTGTATAAGACTACTGTATATATCTGTGCAAATAAATGTCTACAATATTTGAGTTAAATTGCGTGAGATCAAAATCAAAAGGTGCTGTTTAAAAATATCAACTTATTCAAGAGAGTAATTTTTAACTTCAAACTGTAATAAAGTAATGAATGTTTTTTAATTATTGTCAAATCTAAAATTTAATAAAGTTGTTCTGCTATACATTTATTTTAAAGTTCCTAAGTACCTATAGGCAACAGAAAAAACAAACAATAATCTAATTCTAGTTAAAACCTAACCTTTTGATTGTTAATATATATATTTTTTTACTTAAAACGTGACATAGTAGTTAAATATAATCATAGATAGCTATTAACATTATAATATATTGTATATATAGCATAATAAAAAAGGAGACAGTAGTAGGTACCTATATACTCTGCTATACAATAAGTATTGAATACTCGATTATATCCCAATACTTCGTCATTGAAATTGAATAAATTTATAATAAATAAATTGATAAATTTAAACTCAGTGATAAAACATTACATATTATGAAAAACGATTCTGAGTGAAGACGTTCTACCAATGTATATAACTGAGTATATTTTATAACATATTTATATTTATATTAAAGTATAATTTATTTAACTATTAGCTATATGATAGGTTAAATTATTTTTGATGAAAACATTGCATTTAAAAATATCACTGTCTGTATAAAATAAAATAATATTTGTATGTTAAAAGTTGTAATACTATATAAAAATTGTGTTACAGAATGAACCTACAGTATGAGGAAACTTTATCAAAATTTTAACTTAAAATAGCATAAAAAAAATTAAGACTATATTGTATTTTCATTTTTTTAAATTGATTAATAAACAAATTATGAGGAATGTAGTTGATATTATTTTCAAAGTTATTGACCAATTGAACGTTTTTTTTTTTTTTTTTATCGACATTAATAACAATAAAGACAATTTAAAGAACGTTGTATCACCTATAGAAAATGCTAATGACAACATATGTCAAATTTCATATATTTACGATTATTCGTTAATCGTTATGATGTTTTACCTATACCAAAAAAACGATTCTGCCAAAAGCTGGTTCTATGTAAAAATTTCTATTTTCTCTTTTTCTCGGTAATTTAGACAAGTAGTCTGGACTTTTAATTTTGATCGTTCAAAACTATATTTACTAAAAACCATCTTCAACGTTGAAAAACGAAGTATTTTCGCTTTTTAAAAAAGGTGATGACTAAGTGTCAAAAAAAAAAAAAAAAAATACATAAAATTAGTATATTCATCAATAAATAAATCACTACTAAATTTGAATTCCATAAAAAATTGCTGTATACTATAAATGATTTTAATTTTGTTGTAATTGAACATCATTGTGTTTATATAATTAAAATGTGCTTATGTATTTTAAATAATTTAATATAACCATAAACACATCTTATGAGTTATGAGGGAGCTTGTATTAAATAATATAGCTTTTTAACCAGGCGAAAATTGTTATCAACATTTATAGAAACAAAATAAAACATGTCAAATTTCAAATGTTTATAAATACCTAACTTAAAACATTCGAAATATTTGTAAATTTTACCATGCATAAAAAATTATTATTAATATCAACGGTAGTAATAGAAATAATTAATGTAACTTTTCAATAAACATTTTTATTTACGATAAATGAAAAAACTTATAAGGAATCTGTAAATTAACTTCGATAAAATTGTTTATCAATTTCTAACTACACAATAATTATAAAACTTATAACTAATGATTTAAACAAAAAATATTGCAAGTATAGATTTTCAATATATTTTTGTTGATAAATGAACAACTTATGAAAATCCTTGTATTAAATTTTTACACGGTTATAAAAGAAAAAGGAAATTGTATTTATTCTTTGTCTATACATATATTTTTGTCCAAATTTTAATTTCAAATGGCTATAAAGAATAATATTCTGATTATATACTTTTTGGATAATTTGATTTTAGTAAAAACTATGCTTATGATGTACCTTAATCTAAATTATAAAGCCTAAAATATAACAATTAAATATTATATTAATTTTAACTACAAAATAATTCGCAAATGTTCATGGTTTAAACTAATATAATGCATTAACATTTTAAATGCTTGTGAAAAAAAAAATTGTGGATAAGTAAGTATCTTTCATATTTTTACTAGTATAATGAATAATTTATGACGTATTTTGTATTATATTTTCAAAAATTTTGATATAGAAATTTATAGGAAAAGAAATTTAAAAAAATGGAAAATGTCTTGTATATAAATAGTTCTAAATGAGTCAAGATCTCTAAAAAAATTAAAACATATTTATAAAATGATATAATAAATATTTTAAAATTTCAATTGTCTAGATGGTTATTGGTTTTTAAATTACAGCAAAACAACAAAAATTGTTTGAAAAGAAATTGTTATTTTACGGGTGAATATGTAATATCATAAAAACGGTTATATAAATTTAATTTGACTTTCTGATAAAAATGTTAACGATGCTGGAGTATGATCCGTTATATTCTGGCATATACTCTTATCTACCTGTATTTGATAGTATTAGGTATTTAGTTTATGGGAATATATTGCAGTGGGAATAATATTCATACTAATGTTTATGATATATTAAGCAATATAATTTCCTAAAATAAATTATTATACAAATTTTCATGATTGTAAAAACAACAGCGTTCAAAGATGCACATAGAGAAGGGGTAATATTTTAATTTGAGGAGAAATATTACAATTTTACTATTTTAAAACAACAACCTTTTTTATTATACATATATTTTATTAAGTTACAAGTACAGGTACATATAGCTTAAGTTAACTTCATTAATTCTCAAGAATTGTAATCGTCTTGCTTCTCATTTGAAACGATCAACAATTTCAGCATAAAATTTGTTACTTCTAATTTAATCATTCACCATAAATTTATGTAAATTTATCATATATCGAGTCATAGTAGAGCGTAACCAGGTTTAACCATTCGCAACGTGCTGAAGGACCGTTTAACAGTACAAGTAGTTATCGAGATGCTAAAGCCAATACAAATTGCCAAAAATACTGGTTAGTAAAATATTTCTGATTCTTTTATTCTATTCAACACTAATCAGTAATCAAATTAAATAATAGATAGAATTAGATGGGTAGATATTGTATGATAGAGAATATTATGTAGGAGATTATAGAAAGATCTAATCTAAAAATCAATTGATCGATCGACTGCAAATAATCTAATCAATAATGTTTTTATAATGATGATCTTTTATTAATATAACTTACAATTTGTTGTATAATATATATATTATAGTAAATTATTATAGTCATTTATCTTAAAATATTTAATTTTAACAAAATTCCGAAAAGCCAGAGGGGAAATTCCCTCACCCTTTGGACATCTACCACCTCGGACCATCGGTAGTTATAATGTATGTAATCGTAATAATGAAAAAAGACAATTCACAATTGTAATGCAACTGTATTTAGAGGATTTTTTGAGTATGAAGTCCAAAATAAAACAATAACTGTGAACATATACGATTTTTTTCGGTTAAGTTTTCGAATTTTTGTATTACATTTTCAAGCTTTTATTTTAATAACAATCAAAAGATAAGCCAATTAAAAAATATTTGTAATACCTATAAATATAGCTTAAAGGTTTAAAAAAATAACTTATAAATTAACATCTTAACAAATGCATATTTGTTTTATTACTTTTTTTGTTTTATTATATTTTATTTATTTATTTATTTTTTTGTTTATCTAATATTTTAATTAGCTTATAAATACGATAAATATAATGGGAATGTCATGTTAATATAGGTAATCTTTTTAAGTTCTATAAAAAATTAAGTTAGTTTTGCTAAGTGTTGTTGATGTTGAGCTGATGTTTTATGCAATAAAAAAAATTATAAATATTTTAGTTTTTTCACATTATTTCTGTAAATATATGCTACTTACTAATTAAGATTAAATTCATATATATTACTTATATACTTATATTTCGTATTACTTTCAATATTTTGTTTTCAATATATTATTATATATTGTTAGCTGAATAACCCGGCTTCGCTTGTATGTTAAATATTGGGATCGTTTATAAATTGTTTTTTTTATTATGATTAGACTATTTAAAGCTTAGCAATGTAATGCATAATAATTTTTATAATTTAACTTAATTTATGATATTTATAACTGAAATGACAAATACAATTAAATTGGAAATAATAAGAGTGATTTACTTGTAGGAGTATTTGGAACAACTTAGTGAAAAAAAATTGGAAAATAGTTAAATAGTGTCGTCACAAAATTGGAATACAAAAAAGACCTGTTCTTTTATGTATATGAAGATACACACATTTTTAAATTTTAATGTAATAATTATGATACATATTTCACGTGTTTTCCAATATATATAAGAACATCGATCACTGAGCTATTTTGTATATCTTATGTAACCTACTTGATTACCAAAATTAGCATATATGTAATAATATACGTACTCAAGTTTAATTTTAAATTAATTAAACTACATAATTATAAAAATTTCATCAGGACCTTGCACTCAAATTAACTGGAACCATAAGGTTAGGTTACATTATAGGGTGACCATAAAAGTAAAATTCAAATACGGGACACTTTAGTTACCAATCTAAATATAATAATTAAAAAATGTTAAATCAAGTTTTGATGTAGTTGATAATGTCAACAAATGTTTTTTTCGCTTTTTTAGTGTGTTGTATTATATTATCTAAACGTCCACGTCTACTATATATTCTTTAGAAAATAAAAAAGAAAATTTTTATTATAAACTTGGAGTGAAACGCAACATCTTTTTTACATTTCGAGAACAAATTATTACCAAATTGTACAGTTCATTTTAGATTAATTCACTACGCCAGTACGCCACTACGATTTCACTGAATGTCTGTCGTGTACTTGAGACTCAACACTCGTGTACAAATGCTAACAAAAAATAATATTTATAGTTTTACATTAATATACTATTGTAGATATTATAAAATATAAATAGATATTATGGTCCACGTCACGTTCACATTTGATAACAAACTGACTGCGGTGGATGAAATTGTAGTAATTGTACTTGTTTTGACGATGACCACCGACCGGTATAATAATAATAATACATATTATGTACGTTTTAAGTTTCCGACAATGATATGATTAATATGACATCATTAGTTTTATATTTTCTACCTACAGTAATTATAGTCAAAGCAAAAATCCAAAAATACCATTGAGAAGTTAGATTCGAATATTCTATTGAATATTATTGTCATACAAAAATATTGTAGAAAAAACGATTTTTTTATAAAATAAATGTAAAAACGGTATAAAATGAGAAAAACAGGATTAATACGGGACATAAATGTAAAAACGGGACAAATTGCGTCCTGTATAACAGTGATGGTCTTCAACCTTTTTGGACGGGCGAATGTAAGTTCCTACACGAGACCAAGCAGGTAAAAACATACCTATGTTAGTTTCTACATGATTGAATAAGGTAAATATTATGTAAGTTCCTACACTGCGTATATTATTATATATAATTTAGAAGTTATCAATCTAATATCAGTTATATCATATAATACTGTCATACATTTTAATATAATAATAATTCATTTATTATATAGTTATAATATTTCTTCACTTACTCCACACTATTATATTCTTTTAAATTATATTATTTTCACACCATCAGTTTGATAACTTATAATATTATATAAAATATAATATAATATATATATATTTACTATTTAAATGTATACAAATAAAATGAACAATGATATTTCTATTTTTTAAGACAGTATCATCAGTTTGGTAACTTATAATATTATATAAAATATAGCATGTACTTGTCGTTCGCCGTGTAGGAACTTCACATATGCGGGAATTAACGTAAGTAATTCTTTACTTGTTACTCTCGTATAGGAACTTACGGTTCCCTTTTTGGACATGCGACCCATTTTAGGCCTACATTTTTCGCGACCCAAATAAGCTTTGTAGAAAAACAAAAAAAGGCTAAAATTGATTATAATTAATGCTTTGTAGTAGTACTAACTTATACTGTGATTTAATATTCTTATATGAATGATATTAACTGTATTTCCATTAATTTCATCTATTAAACTTGATTTTTATTTTAAAAAGAAGATTTATAGTGACCTTTATTTAGTAGCTATTTTATAGCTTACGCTACCCAAAAATGGATCACAACCCACCGGCCAGTTGAAAACCATTGCCGTATAATACGATGTATCGTCATTGGTCACCCTAAGTTACAACAATAACCAAACCTTAATGATTGTTTTTTTTTTTAAATATATGTACCTACCTGAATTAAGAAATTCATATAATAAACACGGTTAAAAAGTAAAATATTTTATTATTTTACAAATGAAATTTGTTAATACGTAATTTTTTATGTGTTTATTGCTGTGGTATGTTCGATTTAATGATTAGTTGAGTATTTTTATAGTTGGGAAAGAATAATTAAAAATAAATCGGTATTAATTACTAAATACTTCTCTCATTATCGATATTAATCAGTTAAAATGACATATGCATCATGTTTCATATTGTATTTACATTCAGTATTATATCGTCCACAAGTAATTTTATGATATTAAATAATATTTTTTAGAAGTATTTATATGAAAATTTGGTACCGACATTGTTTTCAAATTCAATTTTACCTACACTACTTAACAATCGTATAATACCCATATTAACGGTTACAAATTCTAAGCATTCAAACGTATGTTTGATAATTTTATTACAGTATTTGAATGACTGAATATATCCAGTACTAGAAACCCAAATAAATTATTTAAGTGCAAAGCCCCGGATAGTGGATTGTAATATTATATTATTATTATCAATATTATCATATATTACTCCTACAAGTAATTAGTTATAAAATCGTGTATAAGTAAACTCACTTAGGGCCAGTTTGTCGAATCCACCGGGTTGGCGTCATCCAACAGTAGAATACCATTTGGTCTATTTCTTCGGGTGTCGCTTGAGCGGCTATTTGGTCTCCATAAAACTGCGCCCAAGTGTGAGAAACTTGTTCATAAAGTGATTGTTTCAGATCTTTTAGTCGGTAGTCTATTTGTTCTTCACTGGGTGCTAACTGGCTATCCATACCAGCCAATACAGCTTGCTGGGACTGGCACCAGTGCAAGACGCGTTCCGTTTTCCGTTCGGCGTTTAACATTTCTTGAGCACGGCTTTCGTTGCGCAAACCCTCAGCAGCTAATATCTCGGCACGCCTGGCCTCCATGTCGTAAGCAGGGTCGTTTAGACGGCGCTGCCAGTCATAGTTGTTGCGCGTCATGCGTCTTGCCCGCCTCATGGCGCGGCGCTCACGTCGTTCGACAGCCGACCGTTTCATGTAGCCCTTAAATCTCTTAAGTTTGAAGCACCCCTCCACGTCATCGGGGTTCCCACCCATGTTCAGCCCATGTATGATGTCGTTATCGCTGGTTATCACGCTGGATGTATCGCTCAACGACGACATACCAGTGACCGGCGGACGCCCGCGGGCCACACCTCGAGGTCCACTTTTCCAACTGTCGCTCTCGTAACCGACAGAATCCGAGTCGAATGAACTGCCTCCGTCCGTTTCAGCGTCGATAGTACATCTGTGTGACCACATGAATGACGAAATTTCACCGTGTTCTTGTAACGCGTTCATTATGTTCGGCATGCTACCGGCCCAACCATGTACTATGCCACGGGGGCCCACCAACATGCGCGCGGCCCGGCTGATTGACAACCTACCCGGATGGAACCGAACGACGGGTGGGTCGTTCGGATGTGGGTGCATTGTGGCGATAATCACAATCAACAAAATCCAGTTGTAAGAGTCCTGTGAGGGCATCGAGTTCCGCAACCGTTGTATCGCGTCCACAGTCGCTTGGTCGTTGATTGTGAAATGTTGCATTTGGAGAATGCGATCGCGCAACATTTCCGCGATGTTGTCTGCATGCATGTCGAGTGGTAGGTTACGGTTTAGATTAAGCGGATCGCCGTGCAAAAACTCTTGTCCTTCGTTGGGGTTATCAAGGTTAGACGGGATCAACATAACGGTAAATAATGGCGTATAAAGCTCTTCCCCTCTTTCGTATAATGCTAACGGACCTTGACCCGCACCCCGGAGTAACCAGGGTCGTCCTTGTATGACACGGAGCCCATATCTACGGCGGTAATCATTTTCACCCATTCGCACAAAGTCATCTAAATATATCAAAGAGAATCTCTGTTGTCTACGTTCTCGCTCTTCGTCATCACCCCAAAGTTCATCGTTACGGTGTACAAACGGTTTAGGCATACTTACTGAGTCGGTAGCTGTGGTGTCTGTGGAAGTCCTGTAGGTAAGCGGTGTAGTTCCGGTAGTGGTCGAAATACTGTTTTCTGTGGCTCCTGGTGTACTGGTACTTGTGGTAATATCCGGTACAGTTTGGGTAGAGGTCGATTCGTTCTCAATCTCACTTTTAACGGAAGTAGCTCCGGTAGAGGTCTGTGCAATGAAGATCGGTGTAGCCCAGGTGGTGACCGATAACCGTTTTCTGGCCTTGGTAAAGGCTCCGTCTTCAGGTCTTTTGTTCCTGTTATACGAAACGGATTTATTTCAGTATTCAAATAATAGTTATTGCCGATGCGTAGTGGGTAGTCTCGGTATTAGTGATGGAGGTGATAATTTTCGTAATTAGTTGCGATGGTACAAAGTTTAAAAATGATGTGCTATGAAATTTTCAACACGAGTGACTACGTAAAAGAACGATCGGTATTTTGTGCGACGTCGTCGGTTGGCGGATATTCGGGAAAGGCGTGCGTGGCCCGAGAACAGGCCGTTGAAGGTGGCACGAAGCAGCACCCTAGCAAAGGGCGAATACGGAAATTCGAAATCGATGACCAAAATCCACGAAAAGAAACGATACCGAAGTGTAATCGTAAAAATTACGATACGGTCGAGTGATACAACACTTTCCAGCGTAAGCGATTTTGGTTATAATGTTGCACAAGTGATCACACGTACTGAAACTATGAGAAAAACTTAAAATACATTATTGGAGCATGAAAATAATTTCGGAGGGAAAAATTACGTACTCGAGGAAAGAATGAGAGGAACGCACAAACTGCCTGTTCAGCGCGAACAATTCGAATGACTCCTGTTGGCAACGTTTCACCGGTCTAGCGACACAGCGACACAGGCACGCACAATCGAATCGTTCTATCGAAAAACTCGATAAGAAGTACTAACAGAACAATTCGATAGTTATAAAAGTGACGAATAATATTAAACAGTGTCATAAAAATATAAAATCGATGAGTAACGGCAACTACTATAATAATAAATAACGTATTTTGGTCGAAAAATGTATTTGTTGTAGGCATGTAGTCAAATTAGTCATTTTTCTAAATTCCTGGGAAAATAGTCAAACAATTTAATTCTTATATAATTTTACTATCCACCTAGAAATGTAATTAAATGCCTATTTTAAGTTGGGCAAGTAATAAAAATGAAACATTTTGTATTATTTTAAAAATTTAACTATATATTTTCTTATTAATTATTGCTATTCCACCGAAAAAAACTGTATTATTTATTAATTTGTAAAATACATACAGGAAACATTTTAGATTTCGTGTTCTTCAGCACGATTGTTTTATAACTTATCAATTATAAATAAATATAGGTACCTCTAATTACTAATTAGATTAAATTGATAGTATGAGTATAACTAATGAATAAAAAAGTTATATTATGATTACAAATTGTTGTTAATTATTAGTTATTAGTGTTGTTACATGTTTGGTGGTATTTGCTGGAAAATTTTAAATTTTATTTAAAACAAAAACACCGACCGGTTTACTTATATTTATTTATAAATTTTAATTATACATGGTTTCTTTTCTTATAGAATAGCAATAAAAAATTAATAATAAAATATAGTTAAATTTTTAAAATAATACAAAATGATTTATTATCGGCCCGACTTAAAATAGGCATTTAATTAAATATCTGGATGGATAGTAAAATTGCAAAAAAATTAAATTCTTTGACTATTTAGTAAAATGCCTGATTTGACAATATGTCTACGACATATATACACGGAATGTGTTATTTCAAAGAATTCAGTTTCCGTGATCAACGACTAAAACGTAATGTAAACATACAATCGTTGAAACAATCGAATTGCATTCGATAGTAAACGAAAAAGTGATCGATAGCGACCGCCGATACGATACAGCGCGAGTGTCGCCGACACGGACGTTACCGACCTCCACCGAAATATGATCGGGACGGCGATCGCCTCCACGCGTTAACCCCCGTTTACGATACCGCCGCCAACACATGATTACGGAGAACACGACTGCAGCGGCGCTATCACGGCACACTGGCGGGCGGCGCGCTTCGGCAACAGTGATAACATGACAAAATGTATATTTTGTCACGAGTGATAATATAATATACGATGTTTATGCACACAATACTATATTATACATCGCTATGACAATTTATTGTTTTCTTGCTATATTATTATTATTATTACATTATTAATGCGACGTTACAGAGCACCAGCGATAACGTCATTTACTGTGGCGGTTAGCATTGCCGATTACTGCGTTGTTATTTTCATGTACGTCGAGTCGGAGCGGCGGCGTCGACGACGACGACGACGACGACGACAGGTGACGACGACGACGACGACGGGGCACTGTGTTAGTTGTGTACCCAAACGCGTATCGCTCCGTCATAAATAACGCGTCGACCTTTAACTTTCCAGATAACGCGCGCGACAACGGGCGAACAAACAAGCAAACAGACAGATACCACCGACACGCTCACACAAAACTCGGATTATCTCGGATCGCTCGCACGAAATGTTAGTTTTTCGATTTCGGATGGGTCGCGCGCATTAGGCACACAGTTTACACTTACATAACGTGACTTATGTTGACCGGTTTGTTTGTACGACTCGTCGTCGTCACCGCTACTGCCGCCGTCGTCCTTGCCGGCTGCTCGTACAGCAAATAAACAAACATCAATGTCATTGTTACTACCGCCGCGACGACGTACACGATCATTATGTTTGGTCGTGACCGTCGCGGAGTTTCTTTTTGGATTTTACGCTGCGAACCGCGAGATAGACCGCTCCGTACTCGTTTGGCGATCTGCAGCAGCTGCGGTCCATCCGTCCGTCGATCTGTGTTCGGCGGCGATAAGAACGTAGTAACGAATTACAATATTAATAACAGTAACAGTAATAGTAATAGTAAATGGTAATAGTAATAATAATACTAATAATAGTAAAGGTATGTAGGTCAATTTCGTGAATGATAACAGTAGCGGTTGATAACCACGTCGCCGACTCGGCGGCTTACCGTCGGACTGCGGACCTGTCCTGATAAAGTCGTAGAGCGATTGGCATCTGATATCACGCACACACGTACATCAACACACACACACACACACACACACACACATATATATATATATATATATATATAATATTTACATGTAATATTACATGCATCAAAATAACACCGTAAAATATTATTAATAACGCCTAATATAAAACATAACTAATACGGTCGTCAGTCGCGGCGGTACGCGTATTAAGCTCGCCGTCAACGTGAATTTGATTTATCGGTTTCGCAGTACTGCGTATCTGTTGTGTGTTTGTGTGTATTTGTGTATGCGTTTCTTAGTTCGTATGTGTGCGTGAGTTTTAATACGACATTTTAGTCGTGTTGAGAGTACGAATGGTACAATAATTGTTCAACGCCC
This sequence comes from Rhopalosiphum maidis, assembly GCF_003676215.2. NCBI lineage: Eukaryota > Metazoa > Arthropoda > Insecta > Hemiptera > Aphididae > Rhopalosiphum > Rhopalosiphum maidis. The sequence continues at coordinate 11,793,490 of NC_040879.1, forward strand.
GTGGCGACTTTTCCGTCCGTATTCCACACGTCGGATATTTAAAGTCCTTCGGCCTATTGCTGCTCAACGGCGTTGACGTCAGCGACGGACGGTTTGGTCGGTCAGACTTGTGTTCGGCGGTGGTGGTGCCGCGGTCCGCTCTTCCGAGCGCCGTGCTCATCTATGGACTTTGGATCGGACTTGTTGAGCCGGTTCAACACTCCCGACTCCTCTGTGCGACAATAATAACTCAAATATCTGTCGGTTGCGACACCTTACGGTTTCCTTTGCGATCTGTATTTTTCCGCTCACAGGTAACCACAAATTGATTAGCAATCGTTCACGATATTATGGCAATACATGCGTCCTCCTCCCGATTATTATAAGGCCCAAGTAATCACAATCGAAAATTAAATTCCTATTTGGGCGTTTGCAGACTTTTTACATTGTTGTGAAGTTTGCAATTCAATTGACAAAACACTCCCATTTTTGGCTACCCGTTTTTTATCCGATCGATTATTATGAATTAAATAGCTCTGGTTGGCTTACAATGGTCTTTTAGTATAAGATTGTATTGCACCTATAGTTTTGTTAAAAAAATACAACAATAGTGTATGTGTTTTTTATTTATTTTACAGTGTCAGAGATACTGAGTCCAGACTATCATGGATTATTTCATCATTAGTGTAATCGAAGGTCGATAGCACATAGCATATGTTTAAAAGTTACAGATAACAAAAAAAAGTCATTAAGATGATGATTTCACCAGGAGGTGGTGGCGGGCACCAGTACGTCAGCCGCTGCCGCAGCCGCGGCGGCTGCTGCAGCTGCAGCTGCTGCTTCCTCTGCAGCAGCAGCGGCTGCATCTTCGTCCTCCTCAGCTGCCAGTAGCTTTTTGCACTTGGGTGATGTGGTATCGCTGTACTCAGAAGGCAGTGTGTCAGGCTTCCTGAGCACCTTGGGGTAATTATAAAAATAATATTTTAATATTTATGATATTGTATATACTGAAATATATATATTTTTTTTAATTAATAGTCTAGTGGATGATAGAGCTGTTGTTTGTCCTGAAGCAGGGGATCTAAACAATCCACCAAAAAAATTCCGAGGTGTGTGTGTACATATATATATAATATAGTATAGTAATACATACAAGAATATTTTTGTTTTTATAAGTGATATTTATATGGGTTTTTTAAAATATTTTTTCTCTAGACTGTCTTTTTATGATGTGTCCAATGAATCGGTATTCGGCACAAAAGCAATTTTGGAAAGCAGCCAAACAACAACAGCTTCAGCAACATCAACGTTTGGGTGGTAATGGATTTCCACCCGGGATAGGACCGTTGGGACCAACGACAACAGTAGGACCTCCGATAGCTACAGATACTGTTTTAATTAAGCGTCTGCATGTAAGTATCCTGTACACACTTCATAAATGTATAGGCAATAGTATATATATATAATTTTACTATTATACTACACATAATAATAGACTAATACATAGATTACTATATATATATATATTGGCATAAAATGAATAATAGTTATATTTTTAATTATTTAATATCTTGCTAAGTTTCACTGATTTCAATGTACGTATTCTATGTGTATCAAAATATTCAGATTAAATGTACAACTATATAAATTACTATGATATGTAAGACATTAAATTACAAATTGGTAAGCATAGCATGCATAGTAATTGCACATATTATTAAGTCAAGAAAATTATTTTTAAATAAAATATTTTTAATGAATTGTTACATTTTTATACTTCTTTACTAATTGCCATATGATATACATCTTTATCAAATCAAAAATTATACATTTTTCTGTTTACATATTATTTTCTGTATTGAATATCAAATTTGACTGTCACACATTTTTAGCATGCTGCTGAGATAGAGAAGCGCCAGAATGAGTCAGAGAACCGTAAATTATTGGGGACTGTAATCCAATATGGCACTGTTGTACAGGTATACTACAGCAATATTACAATATTCATTCATATCAATTTTTACTTAGTTATATTTACAACAATTCTTCCCATTACAGCTTTTACACTTAAAATCCAATAAATACTTGACTGTGAACAAACGTCTACCTGCCCTGTTAGAAAAAAACGCTATGCGCGTTTACCTTGATGCAAACGGTAATGAGGGCTCATGGTGGTATGTGATGCCATTTTATAAGCTGCGTTCCACTGGTGATAATGTTGTTCTCGGAGATAAAGTCACCATGGTGCCAGCCTGTGTGGGCGGTGGTGGTGCGTCACTTGGTACACCTGGTTTGGGAGGTGCCATGGGTGGTACAATGGGATTTGGCTTCGGAGGAGGCAGTGGATTTGGTGGAGGAGGAGGATTCGGCGGTGTTGGTTCATTTGGTAGTAGCAGCTTTGGAGGTGGTGGCTACTATAATCATCAACAACAACAAGTTGCGTTGCACGTTGCTGGAAATTATGAGCTTCCCGACAATCCAGGCTGCAAAGAGGTCAGTAATATTTTTATCTTCATATTATGCTCCTATATTTGAACAGTTATTATGTTACTTAATATATGTATCTTTTATATAATATTGTTCTTAAATTATGTTTTATTGTCATAGTCAACTATTGTATGCTATTAGTGTAATATAAAATTAATAATTTTATCTATAAAATTTATCTTCATACTTAATTTACTTAAGAACATAACAATAGCACTGATTTAAATGCAGGATTATATTAAATATTAATTCATAGGTATTTTAGCTATTTTTAGATATTATTCACGCCATAAAAAATAAAAACAGCTGTGCAATTTTTAAAAGTGTCTTATAAATTTACTTAACTATAAATGGTCATACTAAATAATATAACCAAAATGAATGAAATTAATTAAACCATCAACATTTTCAGAAAATAATCATTATTAAAATACTTAAAAGTTGTCAACATTAAAATATTGGAATAAATACTTATTTGTATAAGTATTATAATTTTTTCTTCTTTTTATGTTAGATTCCCGAATTATTTATAAGTCAATATGATTAAAAATCAGTAAAAAAAAAAATGATTTTACCACATATCTATTACCATAAGCATTTATGTAACCTAACATATTATGTTTACATATATATATTATAATATATAAAATAAGATAGAAAACTTCAATATTTTTACAATACAATTATTATACATACAATATTATAACTTTATGGGATTCAGGTAAACGTTGTCAATGCTGCCACAGGCTCATCCATCCATCATCATGTTCAACATGGTAACAATCAACAAATTCAACAGTATCAACAACAGTCATGGAAGGTCACTTTATTCATGGAGCACCGAGATAATCAAGATGATGTGTTGAAAGGAGGAGACGTTCTACGATTATTTCATGCTGAACAAGAAAAGTTTCTTACAATGGATGAATATAAAAGACAACAACATGTATTCTTACGAACTACAGGGCGGACTTCAGCCACGGCTGCCACATCGAGCAAAGCACTTTGGGAAGTGGAGGTATGTTAAATTTGTTATAATTATTGCCATTATGTATTTGTTTAAATATAAATTGATTAATTATAGACATTACAATAATAGTTTTTTTTTTAATTGATTAAAAGATTACATTTCTGTAAGAGTATATAAATCAGGCTAAATGTGTAGTTTTTCTTTGTACTTAGTAAATAAAAAATAAATCTTAATAAAATAGTATATTAAACTATTATACTAAGACTTGAGATCATTAATTGAATATTTCTTATTTTATAATATATATATATATCTAAGGACTCAGAACTTAATAAATCTATGACAGGTGATTCACTTATTAAACAATATTCATTATTTCAAAATGTATTAACATTATTGAAATATTTTTATTTATATAATTACAGTTGAAATTATATATATATATTTTAAATATTTTTTACCTCTAAATGTTTAAATTTTTATCTTCTTTGAATAAAAATAAACATTTTTAATTTCGTATTTTAAAACAGAATATTTTTGGAGTATTATTATATATAAAAATCAAAATACAAACGAGTAGCTCATGAGTTTTATGTATTTAAAGTTTTTACTTTTTTAGTATGGGAGTGTTATAGTAGAGGGATTCTGGATACAGGAAAATGTTGGTCTACTACTCTACTCATCTTAACTTTAAATACTTATAGCTTATTTTCTACTCATCCGATTTTCGATTTTTACGTACCAAAATACACTAAAAAGTATATTGCTTTAGAATATTACATTAAAAATGTATGTTATTATTATAATATTTAAAGAATCGAAAAAATTATGTATAATGATAAAAAATACGTTTTTTTTTTAAATGCTTTATTTCAACTAGAAATTAGAAAAAAAATATTTCCCAAAATATTAACAGATTTTTAAAAATGAATGTTTTTTGATAACAAAATCACCCTGTTTATATCTTAGGATTCCTAAGACATAAGTTAGGAATTTATATTTTTAATAGGTATTCGATTCAACAAAATTTGTTTCATATATACCTATACACCAATATATTACTATATTACTTAAATTTATAAAGATGAAAAATAAGGTAGGTAACCACTTTGTAGTTGTATAGTTGTATGTGTCGAATGTTCATCATTGAGTAACTCACTCGTCACTTAAAGTTTATATTTACTTTGAATTCATAAAGTATCAACTCATATTACTAAGTATACTATCCAAAATATTATTTAATGATATGTTTTTTTTTTACTTTTTTTTTCGTTGATTTAATTTAATTTTTTTTTAAATTTGAAAACATTGTTTTTATAATATTATTAATGTGATATAAATTTTGATAGGTTAATATATTAATATCTTAGAATATTGTTAATAAATTTTAAGTCTTAAATGTAGTAGTCATAATCGTCGAACGACTAGGATGATGCGAATTAAATCATGGAAAAATAATCAAAAACGTATACAATTAATCTAAATGCTCCAAACACTACATTATGTATATAGAATTAAATAAATAATAACAGATTTAAGTTTCAAGTTATAATATACAGTTTTTAAATTACAATACAATTATCAAAATGGTTATTCATTGTTTAAATATCGAATTTTATCAAAATATGAAATTTAAATATCTTTTTTAAAAAAATGAGATTATATATTTTCTAGAATTGTTTAGTTTCAGAATGATCTATTTATGAGAAACTTACCTGATATTAAATGTTCAAATTTTTCGACTAAGTGACAATTTTCTTATTGATATTCATACAATAAACTAGTTAAATGTTTAAAAATAAATTAAAAAGAATCATTATATTTTGACATTATACTACATCTATAGAAATTGCTAATTTTAGTTTTTAGTGAAAATTTTAAGAACCTATACTGTAATTCGTTTTTAAATGAAAATAAGAAAATATTTTTATGAGTAATCGTAATTTTACGCATGAATATATACTATTTCATTAACATTTTGCTTCAAAAAACCATTAAAATTTTTGCCGCTTAACTTTTTTTTTAAGTTGAGTAATAACAACTTGTATTAAATTTGTAAGTTTTTCAACTAAACAAACATTGTTTTGTTAACAATCATTGAGAAAATACATCATAAATTTCACATATTCATAAAGAGAGTTTAATACTGTAAAAATATTTTCAACATTTTAGAATGTATAGATGGGGTTAGATAAATTGAGTCCGCCGTAATTTGTGTTAATTTTGTAAGTGGTAAGTTAGGTCCTGGCTAGAAACCATTGGCATGACTAGGTCTAAAATATTAAAAACTTAAAACTTAAATATTTTGTATTTATACAATTTAATTTTGAATAATTCTGTTTTGTTGATGAACTATTACAAGTACAGTCTGATACACATATTAAATTACGTAGTACAATACAAAAAAAGAAAACTACGCTCGGTAAAGAAAAACAAAACAAATGACGAAATATACTAATAATTTAATAACTCGATTATAAAACATAAGATTTATGCGTACTAACATTTTTTTCTAGGACTCAATTTTTTAATTTCTTATACCATAAATTTATTTAGAACATAATATAAAAACTATATATTATATTTTAAATTATATAATTTATATACAATATGTATACCATATATTACTTATTTAGAACATGACATTATAAAAACCATATATATTTTAATTCCCAACTTTAAAAATTAAAATTAGAAAATCAATTACTGGATTTTATCATTGAAAACTCATTTTGTTTAAAAATTCGGTTTTTCCTTATTTTTTTTATTTTTGTTTTTCCAAATTATTAAGGAAATTACTAGAAATTTTCAATCTCGATCTTTAATACCAATTAATAGAAAAAAATATTGAAGTTTAAAATTAAAGTATTTTTCTACTGTTAATTACACACACACAAAATAATATATTATGTATTGTAAAATAAATATAATATTATAATTATATTATTTTTAATGATTTAGAATAGGGCTCTCAACCTTTTTCAACTATTAAGCACGATTAAAATAATCGGTTTATTAAACGGTTATTATTTAAGGGACAACATTTAGGAAAATCATTATCTCGTTTTAGCTGCCCGAAATCTATGTGTTAGTTGTAAATGATTATTAGTATGAGTGAAATTCAATGCCGCCGCCAACGTATTCCACTCTCGTACTCGCATGCACATGTCTATAACTTGATAACAATAAAAATTCACGAATTTTACGACAACTTACTTACTGATTTGACAAAATTTAAGTTAATTAACGTTTTTTGATCTTAATTTTGAAAAAATATTGAAAAATGTCTGTACCTAGTCTGTAGATCGTACGAAACACTTCTGATTTTAATTTTAATTATGATTTGAAAAAATTCATATTTTAAAATTTCTAATTGTTTTATAAATTAAAATTGTTAAAAGATATCCTCAACATCAACACCTTACGTGCAATCTATTTAGCTTTAGCACTTGTGTAATCTTTTAGTTAGTCTTTTTAATTATTAGCTATGGTATTGTTGTTTAGGGAAATGCATCAAAGTTGTTTTAAATCCGCTTATTATTACATTAAACTCACTGACCACTGTTGAGTTTTATACTATTAATTAAAATCGCATCATTTTCATGTAGATGATCTTTACAATACATTTAATTTAAAAAACCTCAATGACTTATATATATATATATAGAATATCCTTAATTATATTTTTAATTTAGATTTAAAAAATTATCACCCTGTCATATAGCTATCAAACACCGCGTTTGAAACACGTCTAAAACAATCAGTAAATCTGAATATGCCAGTAACCAAGAAAGAATTTGGTAGAAAAATGGTTATTAATGTCGCTATTCGTTTATAAATTATGCTTAATATTAATTTAACATCATATAAAAATAATAATTATCATTATAAAAAATATTTAAAACATCTTATTATATTATAAATGAAAACTTGTAATTGTATTTTTCTCCTATTATATTAAATCGAACATCTTAAACTATCTTTAATTTTGTCAAAATCTAAGGTTTTTTAACTCAAATTTACGGCAGTAAGGAGGGGCCCCTTAATAACATAAATAAACACAATACAAAAAATACAAATTGTTTATCCATCAATCCATCATAGGTATAATTTTACTTTTACTTTTGGACTCTCCAATAATTTTTTTTGGTTATTCTTAATATAAACACTGTAAAATTAACTCGTATAGACCCCCAGACAAACTCGTTCAGACCTTTTTATAGTTAATTTCCATGTGGTTTAAATTACTTTTAAAACGTTTCTGCTAATTGTTTATTTCTGTTATTATGGTGGCTCTTTTTAATCTACATTCTATTTCATACATAATATGATTTATCTTAATATAGTTTTTTATCGTAAAAGTGTCACTTGAAGTAATTTGTCAACGTGAATCATGATAACTCAGTTCATGCACGACTGTGTGTCTGTTGTATATCACAATATTCACGTATATGTAATAATAATATACACGGGCATTATTATCATTTTTGGAGTTGCTTATCATACTGACACTGTTATTAGTTGTAGACCTAGTAGTTTTTGATGTGTTGTTTCTACAAAAAGACTGTTTCCCAAATTTATTTTATACTAATATTTTATTGCTTTTTCTAAAATCTTTAGTTTTATAAACAAATATCCTAGTATTTTAAGTATATATTAAAAAAAATTAATAGAAACGTTTTTTTTATATTCAGGTAGTGCAACACGATCCTTGTCGTGGTGGTGCCGGCCATTGGAACTGTCTATTTCGGTTTAAACACCTTGCTACCGGCCATTACCTAGCTGCTGAAATAGATGACGACGAGACTATGGATCAAATGCGATCAAAACTCAGAGGTTCTTTAATTTTTTAAATTTTGTTTATATTTTTATTGGTTTATTTGTTAAATATTTAATCTTCTCTGTGATGATTTATATACTTAGATGTTCATGGTGGACCTGTTTATCATTTGGTATCAGTGCCACATTCCAATGAGATATCTTCATTATTTGAACTTGATCCTACAACATTGTACCAGGGCCGAAGTGGTCAAAGTAGAATGGCTGCCCGGCAATTACAATCAGGTGGCACTCCGGCATACGGTGGATCATCTGGAACACCAGCAATTTCAGGTTATGGAGGAGGTTATGGTTCTACAACAATGGCAATTCAACATCATCATCAACCAGCCAACTTAGACTCAGTAGTGCCACAGTCTTCATATGTTCGTCTCCATCATTTGTGTACCAATACATGGGTCCACAGCACTTCAATTCCTATAGACAAGGATGAAGATAAACCAGTCATGTCTAAAGTACCTAATATTGTTTTTAAATATTATTTTTATAATAACTGATTAAAATTGTTATGTATGAATTAAAAAAGGTTGGCTGTGCTCCAGTTAAAGATGACAAAGAGGCATTTGCCCTGATACCAGTATCACCGTCTGAGGTGCGTGACTTGGATTTTGCCAATGATGCATGTAAAGTGTTGGCGTGTAACAGTGCCAAGTTATTAGAAAATGGTTCAATATCAGCTAATGAAAGACGGTAACTTAAAAAATTAAACAGTCAATCTTAACAGTGTTGTTATTGTTATAACACTACTTGCATTTTTGTTTCTCTTTAAAAATAAAGGGCTGTCACAACGCTGCTTCAAGATATTGTTTACTTTGTGGCTGATATGGAAAATGAACAAAACAAATCAGAAGCATTGGAATTGGTAGTAGCCAATCCAAATAGGTAGCTTTTTATCAATTTGTATTATGATTTATGCTGTTAATAAATTTATTATTAATATAAATAGAGACCGGCAAAAATTGCTCCGTGAACAAGACATACTCAAGCAACTTTTCAAGATACTACAAGCTCCATTTGTAATGGATAATGTCATAAACTCTAGTAGTGGAGGAAACAATAATGGAAGTAATAGGTGTACGAGATAATTGTGGCGGAGTAGCTGCTGCTGCATTAATAACAACAACTGAATCTCCAGATGGAGATAACCAAAAATATGCGGCTGCATATAAATACATGTTCCGGCTATGTTATCGTATATTGCGACTTAGTCAGCACGATTATCGAAAAAATCAGGTGTTGCCTAATATAATAGATATATATTTTATTATTATATTATTTTACAGTTTTAATATGTTTAAATAAATATTGTAAAAATTTATAGGAATACATTGCCAAACATTTTGGGTTCATGCAAAAACAAATAGGTCTTGACATTCTTGCCGAGGACACAATAACGGCACTATTGCACAATAATCGAAAACTGCTTGAAAAACACATCACAGCTGCAGAAATTGAGACGTTTGTTGGCCTAGTAAGGTTAAAAAATGGTGGCGGTGGAGGATTTAGTCAGTCTGCACCCAGATTCCTTGATTATCTAAGTGACTTATGCATATCGAATAAGAAAGCCATTGCCATCACACAGGAACTGATATGTAAAAGTGTGCTGTTAAGTGGTTCTCGGGACATTCTTATAGAAACCAGGTAAGCTGTTTCATTACTTTTTTCTATAAAATACATTTAATGATGCATTTGTGTTCATTGCTGTTTAATGAACATTTATTTATATTGTTTGTTAATATTTTTTCTTACCTAAGAATGATGAAGCGATTGGTACAGCGTCAACAGAGCAAAGTTGGAACAGCTCCTTCATTTAATATTCACGAATTGACTAATGCTGATTTTTCGGATTCTGACTTAAATGATGACCAGGTGGTCATGTTATCTTGGAATAATGGAAAGGTTGTTTAATTCGATTTTTTACATCTGAAAAAACTAGTGACAAACAATAATAATATATTTATTAATATATATATTGAAAATAGAATTTCAAATCGTTGGTTGACCTATCAGCAGAGGCTCGTCGCTGGCAGTTACAGCAACTACAGCATCTACACCAACACAATAAAACTGGTGCAGCTGCAACAGCAGCAGCAAAAAACTGTAATGGTTATGATGATTGGCATCTGCTTGAATACTATCGACATCAATTGGACCTGTTCTCAAATATGTGCTTAAACCGTCAATATTTGGCACTGAACAATCTTTCACCACATCTAGATATCGACTTAATACTTAAGTATGTATAATACATAGTAATACTTTCATTGCTGTCTTTCAATTTATCAAAGTAACTGTAATATATAGTTTATTTCAAATATAGTCAAAAAATAGGTAATTACATCTCAAAAAAATATTCCTTTATTATTTGTCCTTAACGTAGAACAAATAAATAATTAATTTTAAATATTAATAGTCACTTAGTTATATCATGTGTTTTTAGCGTTCAACATTTTCTTTAGAGTTATAGGATTAAAAAGAATTGATTACCAATCAACTCAATATTAGAGAAGTTACTTTTTGTTCCTGATTAAATTAAATTATGAATTTCCTATAAAAATTTAATTTTCTTATTTTTCTTATATATTTTTTATTTTTTTTTAAGTTACATAACTTTTAAATTAAAAAAGTAACATAATTACAGTTGAAAGCTATTTTAATTTTATTTTTTTCAAATATATCACTGAAGCTTATAATTAGTGCTGTCAATACATGAACTAGGTAATGATAATAAAAATGATGAAATTATATAAAATACTAGCTGTAGCCGTGCACATTGTTGCCCGTACAAAATGCATTCGTGTTAAGTTTGGTTGCCTAATGCTAACGTTTAGCATGAGGATTAAAACTATTTTTGGTTTCTGATTTGGTGTATAGATCAGCGTTTTTCAAAATAGTGGGTCACGACCCACTTTTGGGGATACCAAAGTATAATACCGGTCGCAGAATTTTATTATTTATCATTTCGTTTGATAATTTGAACTTTTTAGTTGAAATAAATTCATTATTATATTGTTGTTACAAATTAACGCTTCAATGTTATCATAAAATTCTATGTGAACATTCAAATCTGTTTTATTTTGCCTTTTTTACACAATGATAAATGTAAAATATTTTGATGAGTCACGAAGGGGAAAAATGTTAATTACTGGGCCAGCTCAAACAAGAGTTTGGGAAACGCTGGTATAGATGATATTTCCGACACATCAACTTTACATAAATGTCCCGCCGTGCGTTGCATTATTTCAATCGATTAATTAACTACTCATACAGCCCTAAACATAATAAAGACGTAATATATTAATCGAGATAAAAACTATAATATCTTAAGACGAAGACAAATTTATACATACCTATACGAGTAGATCATAATTACATCAAAATCAGTTGAGTAGTTTCGGAATGCATCAAAACATCATACCCGTCTTACACCAATTTTTTTTATACAAGATATATTAGTTAATATAATACTATATTAGACTAATACAACTATAAACTCTTATTAGTATGATCTATTTATATTGAATATTACTTAGACTTAGGCTTAATGTGACAAACGATGCAATTGGGGTTTTATAATGAAATATAAATATTATATCACTTTAATTTATAAATTGTTAATTTAGATGGAAACCTTCTCCTTGATAAACTATTTGGTTTAAAAAAAAATCTAAAAGATCTGATAAGTACTTCCTGAATTTACCCTATACCAAGATTTTCATTTCATATTTATATAGTTAGATTTATTTGAGAATCAAAAAAACCTATAACTGTTAACCACATTTTCTTCTTTATTCTATTTAATTTTTGTTTAAATATTAATACATTTTTTTTAAATTCTTTTTTAAAATTACAACTTTAAAAATAAAACTTTTGTCAAGTATTAATTACGAAAATTTAATTATCAGTCATACTTGTTATAAATTTGTATATATTATTTTCTTGATTTTAATCAAGTAAGTCTGGTAATTGAAATGAAAAAATTCAAATTTTTAAAACTTCAAGAATTTGTGTTAAATAGGAAAATGATAAAAATGTAACTCAGTTATAATGAGTAGGTGGATAATTAAGCTAGCTTTAACATAGAATATTACACCAAGTGGTATAACAATTTGAATCCACAAAAACGTCGGCGTAAACAGTCCCAAAATTTCTATTTTTTAACTTTTCTCCAAAACTATTATAGCTAAAAGTTGGTTGATAGCTCATTAAAAAGGGATTATCAAGTACATACAAAATATGGGATTAAAAATTTTCAAAAAAAATTATTTAATTTTTCAGTTAAAAAAATAGTTATTTTTTGCTGGATTTTCAGTGATAGATTAACGAAACTGAAGAAGGGATTTTGTTATTTGGGATCTTATTAGATTCACATTGGCTAGTAGAAGTGCAGTGAAGATTTTCAGAACTTTACCTTCAATCGTTAACTCACTACAAATCTATAAAGCTGAGAAACATAAAAAATGCCCAATAAAATGTGTTTTAATTTTTTTTGAAGCTCTGTAGTGAATTAACTATTAAAGATTAAGTTCTGAAAATTCTCATTGCACTTTTCCTAACAAATGTGAATCTAACAAGACTCTAAACAACAAAATCCATTCTCCGGTTTCGGAGATCTACGTCACTAAATGAAAATGAAAATAAAATACATTATACATACATACTGCATACAATTAATAAATTTCTAAAAATTGAAAATTAAGAAAGTTTGCATGCCGATCTCTGACTTGGCAAGCGTTTTTTAATTGGTTATTAAAATATATTGAAAAAATAAAGTAATGAGTAATTTGGTAATTTTACTACAAAAAAGTAACTAAAATTCAAATAAATTACTTACAATAAAATGTAATTAAATTACATTTTCCATCAAATTACTTGAAAAGTATTTTTATTTCAGTGAATTGTTAAAATGTTACTTCTCAATACATATATTAAATTTATATATTTAAAATTATATGCATTTTAAATACAAATATTAATATACAGTTGAATTTTATTATTGTTTTCTGGTTCAATGGATTGAGTTTTAATATTTTTGATTTAATGTTTTTTTACAATTTCTAAAATCTGCTAACATATTGAGTTAATACTTTTAAACCATAGAAAATGTATGGATTCATTTATTGTATTATACATTAATATTTCAAAACTATATGACTAATTTTGTTTTATTTTTTTATCTTTTTAATTTAAAATTCATCTAATTATATTTTAGTTTAAGATATTATTTCCAAATAAGTTTATTTTTTATTTTTGTTTATTTATTACTTCATTTTTTTTTTATTTGTTTACATAATTGTTATAAATATTGACTATATTTATTATTTTTACAGATGCATGGCTGATGAGAATGTTCGTTATGATTTACGGGCTTCATTTTGTCGGCTTATGTTGCACCTGCATGTAGACCGTGACCCTCAGGAACCTGTTACTCCTGTCAAATACGCTCGACTGTGGTCCGAAATTCCATTAAAAATAAGCATTGATGAGTAAGTAATATAGAATGATTAATTGATATTATTAAGTATAATGATTGAATTTAATAAGTGTTGTAAAATTGTCACAGCTACGATAACAATAGAAGGTTAAACAATGATACGGCTGCTGCTCAACAAGTACGCACTCGATTTAGCTCAACAATTGCATTTGTTGAGGACTATTTGTTTAATGTTGTGGCAAAAATGTGGAACTTTCAAGATGCTCAACAAAACAAGTTGACTTTTGAGGTTAATCATTTGTTTATTTATTTATTATTATTTATGAAATCCGCTAATGGAGCTTTAGGCTCTATTTCAATGGAAATTTAGAAATACATTTTATTTTAACCAAATTTGTATTAATAATTATCTATGATTTTTATTTAACTTATTTTATTATTATTATTACTCATAAATACTTTATATTGTACAAACCATCATATAAAAAGTGCAAAAAAAAAATTAAATTAAAATACTACTGTAAAAAATTTAGATTTACACAGATTAAGGCAGAATTAAGTATTGTGTTATCTATAAAAAAAAAAATACTGATATTTAAAATATGGCAAAATTATTTTTTTCAAACATTTAAATACTTCACTAATGTTTGGGATTAATTTTGATTGATAACTACAGTGTTGTTTCGATATATTCTTAAAACCTACTTATATTTTTTTGATTCTTCCTTGTTCAGCTGTTTTTATTAGTTAAACAAATTTTGAGCCATTGAGGTCTTTGGTTAATTTTGAATTTGAATGGTTTTTGTGTGTATATAGGTAGTTAAGCTGGCCAGAGACTTGATTTATTTTGGATTCTATAGTTTTGGTGACTTGCTCCGACTCACGAAAACGCTATTGAGCATTTTAGATTGTGTATCAGAAAACGATTTTGCTGCTGTTGGCCGTGGAAATGGAAGTGATATTGTTAACAGCGTTTCGGCGGCGGTTGCAGCTACATCAACAACATCGACAACATCGGCAGATGTGCAAGGTAAGGATAGCAATACAGTTCTGAGATAGCTGTTGTTTTAGCACATTTTTAAATGTTAAATTGTTTTGAAACGAAATTTACTATAAAAGTTTATAATTGGGCGTATCTTTTAAATATTTGTACAGCTGAAGGGATTGGTGCTATGCGATCGGCCATCGGAGACGTTGGTGCTGTAGTTACTGGACTTACGCTTGGTGGAGGTAGTGGACGCAGGCATCCACCACCGCTATTAAATAAATCAAAATCTACGTTGAGTATGGTCACTACAGCTACGACAGGTTCATCGTCTTCATCACTACTACACCAGCAGACCACTGGTAGCAGTGGTTCAACAATCGTGAGTGGTGAAGCGTATCCCCTGGTCATGGACACAAAATTGAAAATTATTGAAATATTACAGGTCAGTATACTTAGTTATTTGTCATTTGTTTTCTGACAAAAAAAAAGTTATATAAACTATTATTACAATAATTATTGTATGATTCGTGTATAATTTGAATTTTATATATACCCTACTAAATTATATTTTTTATCATATAATATTACTCACGTGGAAAACGTTTTGCATGCAGTTTATATTGGACGTTCGCTTAGATTACCGCATCGGATGTTTGCTGTCAATTTTTAAACGGGAATTCGATGAAATTGAAAAGTCAGCAGCGGTAGCTGCTGCAGCATCCATTTCCAATTTATCGCAGGAGACAACCACAACAAGTGGGTCACCAACAAATTCTACCAATACCACAACAGCATCTTCCACAACATCATCATCATCTGTGTCGTCATCGGCGTTTATTGATCATCTTTACCATAAGTCCATCGATTTGGAACGAGTCGGTGCTCAAGCTGAAGGAATATTTGGTGAAAGGTATTTATCTTATTACTTATGTCACATCCCTGAGTTTTTGGTTTGGTATTTTTGAGTAGTATTTGTTTATTCTGACTGTTGTTCCTTAACCCAAACACGATAACTAACTATAATTAACGCGCGCGCGTGTGTGTGTTTGATTAATTTAATAATAGCGAAGAGTGTGGTGGTGCTGCTTTGGATCTAGACGACAACGGCGGCCGAATGTTTTTGCGCGTGCTCCTGCACCTGACCATGCATGATTACCCTGCACTAGTCTCGGGAGCATTACACTTGTTGTTCCGGCATTTTAGCCAACGGCAGGAAGTGTTACAAGCGTTCAAACAGGTATGTCTTCTAAATGATGACTTCACAAACGAAATTATTTTTGAAGAATGTTCATATTATGTACTTGTAATATAAATCAAATAGTATAAATTTATAAAGTGGCCAATTTTACTTATCAAATATAGTGTTGTTATGGTTTACTATTTAAAGATAAAGCAAATGTCATATATATTATGCTATATTTAATACCATCTGGTCATTTTTTTTAACAGGTACAACTTCTAGTTTCGGACGCTGACGTTGAATCGTATAAACAAATAAAATCAGATTTAGATGTGTTACGACAAAGTGTGGAGAAATCTGAATTGTGGGTTTACAAATCAAATAAACCGACTGCTGCTACAGTAGCTACTGGTAGTAACCAACAATTACATAATGACAGTGATGAACACCAACAACAAACATCCACGTCTATTGACCAAATATCTACAACGACGACAGATACTACCACACCAGTGGCTTTAACGTCATCTACAAACGCCAGCGAAACTACATCATCGCAATCGACAGTAGTGAATGGTAACCATGTTACAACCCTGGGTCAACCTACAAATACAACTGAAAAAGGAGCCTATGACACTATTGCAGTCGACGGTGGCAATGAACAAGAAGACGAAGATGATGAATACAAAAAAATACAAAAGGTAACAATACCCTGTAATAAAAGTATTGGCGAATAGTTCTTCAAATTTGTCTTTTTTTTTATTCGTGCTAATTTTGTAGTCAATATGCCTCATCCACACTTTTAAGCATACAATATTACTATTCAAATACGTTACTTTTATTAAAAATTGAACTTTTAAAATATATATATGATAGATTCCAAGATTTCTAAAAAAAAAAAAAACACAAAAACAACATTTTTATTTTGAGTTAAACGGAATAGATTTTTGCAAACCATAAAATATTTTAAATTATATTAAATATATCATTCTTTATATTATAAGACTGCAATAGTTTTCCTCTCTTATTTCAAAAAATAATAATTTGAAAAACCTACTAGCGGATACAAACATAGTGAAACAATAGTCTGTGTAAAACAAATGTATAGTTAATATGTATGCAGTTAATTAATCAACAGTTGTTTATGTTATTGGTAAATTAAATGACGATTTTATATTCTTATAGATTCTGATCAGAATGAATGAACTGTGCGTTACTTGCGTACCAACAGCAGTGGGTACTGGGTTAAAGTCATCATCTTCTAGATCGAATTTATTCATTGGAGGAACTCTGTCTAGCATAGGCTCAACAGTGATAAAAAAGCCCAAGAAACACGAACAACGACTATTACGTAATGTAGGCGTACATACGGTAGTGTTAGACCTTCTACAGGTGCCGTACGATCGAAAAGGGGATCGGCGTATGGATGGTCTGATGGAACTAGCACATGAATTTCTTCAATCGTTTTGCCTAGGTAATCCGCAAAACCAGCATTTACTACATGCACACCTGGATCTATTTCTTAATCCTGAGGTAAAATAATCATCAAAAATAATAACTTATCGTTGCAAAATAAATAAACAATTGCGTGGTTTTATTAGATTCGTGACGCACGTACCGTTTGTGCTATATTCAAAGACAACCCCGTGCTGTGTAACGAGATCGGCGGCGGCGGCGGTGATAAAGTTGTCCAACATTTTATACACTGTATTGAATCACAGGGAAAGCGGGTCGAATACTTGGAGTTTTTTCAGACAATAGTTGGCTGTTGTTCACCTACACCAGGCTCCGCCTCAGTGTCTGATCCCTCAGTGCAGGAACCAGAAAATTACTACTATGGTAGTGGTGGCATGAAGCAGCGTCATGGTGCAGCTGCAGCCGCAGCCGCTGCCATACAAAAGCAGCAGTTCATCAGGAAATCACAGGACATGGTTATGCAAGAAGTACGTTAATATTAGAATTACAATGATATAAATTAAAACTACAGCTATTTGAAATTCGAAAGTGTAAATGGTTTACAAATCCCTTTCATTTATAATATACATTTAACACTTGATTAATACATAATATTAATAAATTCTATATTTTTAATTAGTTACTTAATGCCGGCGAAGACGTGTTGGTGTTTTATAATGACAATAAGGCATCGTTCCAACAATTTGTAGAAATGATGCGAAATGAACGTGATCGACAGTATCGAGAAGACGTGCAAATGTTGGTAGTGTCGGCAGTCGATTGTAGAAAAGCATCTGATAAACAACAGGAGGCCAATCATAATACACTTATGTCAGCTTCAGATATTGGAGATACATTATCAACAGAAGATTGTTCTTTGAGAGAGGGAATGACGTTGGCTGCAGAATCTGAATATGAAGACAATAATGATCATAATGCTCTAAGGTTTGTTTATTTATCTATTAAATTGCTTTTTTGGTGTACTGAATAAATTATTTATCGCCAATAACATTTAGAAAGCTGTGATTCTATATATTACATACATATTACTATACAATTCTATAAAATGTAATATTCAACACATGGAAAATAATATATAATATATACAATTCAAATGGTACTTTTACAGATACCACATTGAGTTGGTTAAACTGTTGGCCTATTGTACTATGGGTAAGAATGTGTACACGGAAATCAAATGTCACAGCCTATTGCCATTGGATGATATTGTCGCTATGGTGTCACATCCAGACTGCATACCAGAGGTAAATAAAAACTTTCAATCATAGTTTAACTATGAATCCGACATACGAGACATCTAGCTCATTATTTATATCCATAAATTGTTGTGAATCAGGTAAAAGAGGCATATGTCAACTTTTTAAACCATTGTTATGTTGACACTGAGGTTGAGATGAAAGAAATATATGCGTCAAACCACATGTGGACAGTATTTGAAAAGAGTTTCTTACCTGACATGAACCGTGTAGCAGACCAAGTGGCAGCTGCGGCTATGACTACTTCGCCACCGACTATTACTAGTGTTACCCTCACCAAATCGCATTGCAAACTAGTAAAATACGTATGCGACTCTTTGATCACCGTTATTGGTTCATTTTTTGGAAGTCCATTTTCAACGACAGCCGCAGCAGCCGCTGCAGCGGCAGCTGTATCAACTGCATCATCGTCAGACCATCAACATCATCACCACCGACTGCAAACTGGTGCTGACGAAAGTGGCAATGGTTCATCTTCGACTATAACAGCATCTACTACATTGGCTGGTAATACTAATGCTGCCGCTGTTGTACAGGTAATAATAACTCATTTATATTTTGGTATAGAAATTTTAATATTCAAATATTATATTAGTATTCGTCCAATTTTTTTTACAGGCTAGACAACCTATATTCGTTCAGCTCTTACAAGCTGCAGTTCGGGTACATCAACAATTGACTGCTGCTGGTCATTTGACCATCCAACAACGATTCAATGTGGAAAACACAATACGCACACTTTCGGATTACGGTAAGTTTCATATGAAATTCAATCCATTGTAAACTATTCGTCTAATTTTTCTAAATTACTTTATTACATTTAATTGCTATATTTTAAACTGGAAATAATACAGAAATATTTTAAAACTTTGGTTTTTATTTAAACAGCTAAAAATATGTCAATCGATCTTCCTTCACAATTACAAATTCACATAAATAGCATATTCAACAGACAATCACAAACCAGTGGAGGAATATCTGGTGGAAATTCATCACCATCAGCGCTATTGCTTCGAAGACAAACAACTAAATGGTTGCAAGCGGCAAAGTTAACGCCCAAAAAAATGATTGAAAGATCACAATCGCAGGTATCATATTTATAAATAATTATTTATATGTACTACTAAGATGATAACTTCATATTGGCTACCTGTCATCGTCTGATATCATATAAACCTATTTGTTTTTTAGTTGATACGATTAGATAAGAGCATTGTTGAAGGGCTGCAAGACATAGTTCTAGTATTAGAAGACCAGCTCAGGCCATTGGTCCTAGCTGAGCTATCACTACTTGTGGATATACTCTATCGCCCGGAACTTTTATTTCCTACCGTTGCTGCAGCTGCTGCAGTTGGTGACACTGCTTCTGTTGCAGTAGCTGCTGCAGCGTGTGGTGTTACTGGTTTTATCAACAGGTATTACAAATTACATTTCCTATTTGTTTTTACCATTTTTTTTCTTTTGTATTCAACGATTCCTTTTGTTTTAAATTTATCTTATTTCTGTAATAACTATTTTTTTCCTAGGCTCATTAAACATACAGAACAATTGTTAGAAGAAAAAGAAGACAAATTATGTGTTAAAGTTTTAAAAACTTTGCAAGAAATGATGGCTATGGATTTGGATTACGGTGACAAGGTAACGCGTCTAAGTATAGTATTTATCATTATGACCTAATTATTCCATTACTGTATGGTGTATATATTACGTGAAGAGCTTTTTTTCTCATACATTGTTGTGTAATATAAATAATACAGTTCTACATTATTCAAATGTAATAATTAATTTAATTTAAAAATGTGATGCTTTCACTATAATTTATGGCTGATGTAATATATATATATAATTTTATATTATAAATTTATATTACTGAATAGTAATTGTGACGTTTAAGTATTGTATATACTAACATATTATTAATTTAAATACCAATCTAAAAATAAAACGGAGTGGCACTCGGGGGCTGTCGCGGTAAAGCTATTACATATAAAGTGTATAACTATGTATCATGTAATTATAACTATTTTTGAGCGCAGCGATCGAAAATCTTCCTTCACCACGCCAGGCCCGCAATAAAAATAAAAATTAATAAAAATAACAATCTTATCACAAAATAAAATAGGTAAAACCATAGATTAAATATACTAGTATATTTAATCTATGATACTAAATAGTATACTGTTTCAGGAATTCTCAATTAATTTTAATTCTCATCTAATATTTCCAAAAATCAAGTAGATAGCGACGCGACGTGTTTTTATATTTTTAAATTTAGAACATCCTTTACATTGGCAGTGAAACACACTGGGAAGAATATTATCGTATTTCTTCACCAATATCGTACCATCTGGCTACACTGGTTCGATTTGCCGTGCAGTTGACTGTGAGAGAGATCTTAGCGCTTGCGCTTACGCTTACAGTCACACTTTTTCGTTACGAAAAATTATTTTTCAGTCACCACGCCAGGCCTGTGATAAAAGCTATGCTTTAATAATAATAAATAATTTTCCTATTTTTTCTGAATTGTTCGAAATAAAAAGTTTGTTTAGTATGAAATATAGTAAAACCTCGATAAGACGAAACTTGGGTAAAACGGAAATCCTGGTAATACGGAAAATTTCTTTAGTGCTTTTTTTCAAATTTCATTTTTTTGAACCCCGTCAAAACAAAAACCCTGTTAACACGGAAAAATTGCATGGTCCCAAGCGATTCCGTCTTATCGAGGTTTTACTGTATATAGCTTTATTATTTATTACAGGGTGATGCACTGAGGCAAAGCTTGCTAGTGAGGTACTTCAATGGAGGCGCGATTGGTACCGGCGTAATGGGTATGTATAATTCAAGTGATAGTGGAATTGACACATCTGATCAAGATGGCAATGATGGCAATGCCAACACTACGGATGATGATGAAGGTAACAATGATGACGTTTCTACGACTTCTGGTAGCCAACTCATGGGCTCCTCTGCTACTGGAGATTCTTTGACAAAAACAGTGACTATCAATCATCAGCAACATTTACCTCCACCTCCGTCAACAACTTCATGGTCACCTCCGCCCCCAATATCATTTAGATCTGAACAGCAACAACAACACAGAGTCACTCATGGACCTGGTGGTGAATAATTATTATCCTTAAACTAAATATGAGATCTTCACACACTGATGCAAAAAAAAATGTTGATTGTCCATAAGACAATACAACGAATTATAATATAATTTGCCTACTAGTGCTTCAGAGTGTTGAACCTATTCCTAAATATTATGTTTTATATATTAATTATATCGGCAACCTCATTATAATAATCTTGACATCTATTTGCAGCGAAATTCTTGCAACGAGCTGGACTTACTTTACACGAGGTACAGACCCACCTGGATAGAGAAGGAGCATCCGATTTAGTTGTTGAACTCATCATAAAGTCAGCTGCAGCGTCAGCAGCCGCGGCATCAATGTCTGGTGGCAATGGTAGTGGTGGTGGTTCTGTTGGTGGATTCTTTGGTTCAATTGGTGGCGTTGGTGGTAATTTTTTTGGCAGCAATTACTACTTCGGTAGTGGTGTAGGAGCAAATGGTTTTGGGCCATCGGCTTCAGCCGCAGCTGCAGCCCTCTCCGCATCTCCATCTTACTCAATATTTGTCGAAGCTGTGCAACTGGGCGTCGCCCTGTTGGAAGGTGGCAACCCCGTTGTTCAGCGTAGCGTTTACAACAAACTATTGTCACCATTGCCGCCAGGTACAGCAGCTGCTGCAGCAGCTGCAGCTTCAGCTGGCGGTGGTGCTGGTGGTGGACGAAGTGGTGGTGCTAGTCCAACTGACCCATCAGTGAACTGCTGTCAACTATTTTTCCGAGTTTTTTATGATAAAATGCGTGACGCTCAAAACGAAATAAAGTCAACGGTTATAGTATCAGTAAATACAGCTGCCACGACAGCCGCAGCTCAGGCCGCGCAACAGCAACAACAAGAAGCTGAAATGGCTGCAAATGGACGACGCACTGTTAATGGTCAACAAAACCGTGGTGGTCAGCGACGACAAAACAACCGCTTTGATCGAAATCTCGGTAAAAAAGGTACGCATGCAGTTATTTTACCTACAATTCTACAAAACTCATACAATATTTAATGATTATAATATAATATAGCCATCTTTAATTTATCATTTACTATAATAACGTAAAATTTAAAAATATTCGTTTTTTTTATACTTGGATACATTCAGGTGGTAAAACTACTTCAAGATCCAGAGGTTTTGGCAAAACGCGTCAAATATTAATGACTGACGAACTACGTGAAGAACTAGCGCAAGCTGCAGCAGCTACTAGCCATGCGTATGCAGTTGGTGCTCGAAATTTGTCAGTTACGTCTTCAACAAATTCTACGACTGGTATTTAAAAAACGCTATTTATTTTCATTAAAAAGAAATGTATCTCTTTTCTCAGTTCTATAGAACGTGTTGTAAAGACTTTTATCTTAAATAGTTCTTAATATCTATAATTTTTTATGAAGCATAGTGTACTATACAATTAATTTATCATGAAGGTTTCACATTAAAACTGACAATTGTTATAAACTTATAACTATATCTATACAAACTACATAAACACGAAAAATAACTCTCAACTACCTAACTCATTATTGCAGGTGAACAAGAAAATGAGGACAATGATGAAGGACACTTATCATCGATAGCTGATGATGTTAACAGCACTGCAGCTGATAGACTTCAACGGGCTGATGATTCATATTACTACTATTACCACAGGCAACAAGAACAGCAGCAACAGTATCTGCAGCAACAACAACAACAACAGCAACAGCTGCTTTCGCCTAAAATTCTGATCATGCAACCTATATTGCGCTTCTTGCAACTTCTGTGTGAAAACCACAATCGTGATCTACAGGTACTATGACATTACGATTTTGCTAATTTATGTTCTTACATTTTCACACTATAATTTCGACCTTAACTCTTCAAAAGATTCTCTTCGTTATTCAATATTTTATTTATCTGGTATTAACAACATGAGAAACCATATTAGTTCTAATAAGGTTATAAGACTATAAGGTTTTATTGGTAACAAACAAATTGTTGATATATAATGATATTTCATAACCACTTTTATAAAAAAAATAATAATTATAATATTTTTATTAATTATTTAACATCTCTTGTACCTAATTTGCCTATCTCTTAACACTCGTGCAAATACAAATGTAATCAAAAATAATGTCTTAACTGTGCTTTATACCTATTCTTATATTTTGCAGAACTTGCTTCGAAATCAAAATAACAAAGTCAATTATAACCTAGTATCTGAAACGTTGATGTTTTTGGACTGTATATGTGGTTCGACAACAGGTGGCTTAGGATTATTGGGTCTATATATCAACGAAAACAATGTATCACTTATCAATCAAACACTAGAAACGCTAACAGAATACTGTCAGGTTTGTTTTTTCAATTTCGTGTGCTATATAATCAACACATGGCTCGATTAATAATGGTGGCCCGTGTATTTATCTTTTAATACAAGTTATATAATCAACGACATTTACTTAGGGACCCTGTCATGACAATCAGAATTGTATTGCTACGCATGAATCCAACGGTTTGGATATAATTACAGCACTTATACTTAATGATATAAATCCATTGGGAAAAACGCGCATGGATCTAGTACTGGAGCTGAAAAACAATGCATCTAAATTGTTGCTGGCCATCATGGAGAGTCGAGGGGATGGTGAAAATGCTGAGCGTATTCTTTACAATATGAACCCTAAGCAGTTGGTAAATATAATTTTACAATAATAAATTATATGTCATTTATATTAGTTACACGGCAAGCAACAGATGTATACTTACAGCACCGTTGCATCGTCTCTGGTTTTATTATCCTTTCATTTCTTCGATGTATTACGTTTTTCCATATAGGTTGATGTGGCATGTCGGGCGTACTATCAGCAGCAATACAATGTGACGTCATTGTCTGCGCGACGACAACGTCGTGGTGGTAAACTGACCGTGGCATATGGCATTGACGATGATTACTGTGACGACGATGATGAGGATGATGAAGATGAAGAAGACGACGACGATCAAGAAGATTGTGATGAAGATGACTGCCATATCGAAGATATACGACTGGGCAGAGGAGCGTCAATTAGCAGTGGCCGCAGTCGTGGTACCGGTGGTGCAGGTGCTATAGACGGTGACTGTGATGACGATGACGACGACGATAGCGGTGTTTCGCCAAAAGAAGTACGAAATAAATACGAGTTTACGAACAGCATAAAAAGTTTTACAAAAATCCTTATTGTACTTAAATTTAAATATATCATGTATCAAACAGTTTTTATACTAAACGTGTATTATGTATGTTGTATGTGTAATATTTTAGAGTAACATTTTAAACTTACAATATTTATGCCGTCTTGTACATGTTTAGGTAGGCCACAACATTTATATATTGTGCCACCAGCTAGCGCAGCATAATAAAGAGTTGGCTGGTTTACTAAAACCTAATAGCTTGTACTGTAGCGAAGTCGAAGGTGTTCAGGCAACAGGTGGACAAAACCAACAGCAGCAGCAGCAGCAACAGCAACAGCTACTACAACAACAAAATCAAGTCGACCCCCGAGTCAACCGAGCTTTAGTATATTATGCATCGCATACGGCTCAAATAGAGGTATATTAAAAGATTGAGTCATATTATATAAGTATGTAGTGTAGTGTGGACTAGATTTATAAAATTAAATTATTTTGGATTTTTTCATCATCCATAGTAATTAGATATATTGTGGTGACTAATATTGTGTAACTATAATTATATTTTTTTTGCAGATTGTCCGGCATGATAGAACCCTAGAACAAATAGTGTTTCCCATACCCGAGATTTGTGAATACTTGACCCGTGACACTAAAATCAAGATCTACAATACAGCTGAACGCGATGATCAAGGATCCAAAGTTTCTGACTTTTTCGAAAAAACTGATGACATGTTTAATGAAATGATGTGGCAAAAAAAGCTGAGAGGTAATTATTCAAAAACATGTATTAATACAGTTAATATTAAATATGCGTATTGACATTATGTTATAGCTCGGCCGTCGTTATTTTGGGTTAGCAGCTTCATGTCATTATGGAGCAACATTTTGTTTAATTGCGCCGTGATCATCAATCTTATTGTAGCATTTTTCTACCCATTTGACATTGGTGGTAGCGGTAGCAGTAGTAACAACGGTGGTGATGGGCAACGCCGTCGTATGATATCTGGTGAGTTAAGCATTCATTAGATAAGCAACCTATGATGGTAAATAATAATAAAGATAATTTAAAATTTATTCTCGCATTATATCAAAGACAGAAGGTACACGTTTTAAGGTGATTCAATATCGAAAATAATTATTTTTAATAAATAATAATATAGCTTTAATCGTTTTATATCGTATTATTGCAGCTTTAGGTGGCCACGTTTCTGCGGCTGTATGGCTTGGACTGTTGGCTTCAATCTGTGCAGCTGCATTTTTGGTGTGGGCTAGAGACGATGATAATGCTGATGATGTCGATGATGTCGAAGACGACGACGACGACGACGAAAACGAAGATGATGGTGGGGGTGGTGATCGAGATCAACAACAACAACGAAAAACGACTCGTCGCCGTAGACAGCAACGTAGGCGTAGGCGTAGGCGTACATTGCTGACGACCCGGACAAGCCGACGAAGGTGGACGGCTGCAGTACGCATCACTCTGGTCGTTACAGCTATCCTCCGGTTAATATTGTCTGTGGGCCCGGAACCGACACTTTGGCTATTGGGTGCGATCACGGTACGTTTTATACTCATCACATCGCCCCTGCTTTTTAAATAATATAGTTTTCTTTTCATTCTTTTGAAAAGTGTGCACAGTAGTGCTCACTCATTTCATAACAATAAAGTAAAAAGTATAACTTTCAAAATTTTTTTGTAATTACAGGTTGTAATGAAAAGCGTGCACATTATCAGTATCATGGGTAATCAGGGTACTTTTACCAAGCGTCTGGGTCAGATATTGGCTTCAGCCGAAATTCTCTACCATCTGATGTATATCATGTTTTGCATACTTGGCCTGTGTATGCATCCGTTTTTCTATAGCGTATTGGTAAGCTTTAAACATTTTAATTTATTATGATAACAATATGATATCCGAATTAATAATTAATTATTATTAATAAATTTATATGTACACATATATATTTATAATACTGATTACAATATTATATGTTAATATATTTATCATGCATTATAGTTGTTGGATGTTGTGTACCGTGAAGAAACGTTATTGAATGTCATACGGTCGGTCACGCGCAATGGTCGATCTATAATACTGACCGCCGTTTTAGCTCTCATACTGGTCTACTTATTCTCTATAATCGGCTACATGTTCTTCAAAGACGATTTTCTAGTGCAAGTTGACGACGATGTCGTATTTGGTGAGTATCCTATTTGTTACTTGTTATACACTGAATTGTTTTGAACTTCTTAATGGTGACAATAATCGTGAAATCGTATAATAATATAAAAAATAGCGAAGTTTTCACTCCTCTTAACACTATTATTAAAACTAAAATTATCATTTTGAAGAAATTTTATAGTTCTTTCTTGCGATATTTATTGCAATATATTTTTTATATTATATATTTATACTTTGACTACTATTTTACATTTTGTCTTGATTACTTTTTTAGACACCAGTGGTGGTGACGACCAGCAAGCCTGTTCAGCAGCTGCAGCGACGGCAGATAATCTTAACTGCGACGATGGTGGTAGCAGCTTAACAAGATCTTCGTTGTCTGTAGATATGGGTGGTGGTGATCGAAAAGAAAGAGCTTGTGACTCGTTGATCATGTGCATAGTAACAACATTAAACCAGGGTTTAAGGAACGGCGGTGGCATAGGTGACATACTTCGAGCGCCCAGTAGTGAGGTATATAGGATGACTGATTGTAATCTAATCTTATCGATTTGTATTGAATACTTCAATATTAATAGATGTTAACCAATTTCTCTCGCATATTATTATATACTTATAGGTATACATGATTATAATATCAATCCATACAATAGAGGAGATAAAAAATGTAAATAATAATCATAGTACCTATATAAAAATAATAATAATAACTCACCTGGTACAAAGAGAATAATTTACCCGAGTGCGTAATTTTCGTCGCATCTAATAATTATAATTATTGTATTTATTTTATTGTACTTATTTATATTATTTTTATAAATTTTACCTACCATAATTTGAACTCTTTTTTTTGCATTTTTTTATGTTACAATAAAATACAATACCTACCTATAAACTTCGTATATATAATTGCAAATATCAATTTTTTTTTTTATCTTTTTATACTATTTTACCTTTTTGAAAAATTACATTGTATGTCGTTTATAATTATTGTATTCCTTTTATTAAAAATGTGATTATTATTATTTACATATTTACCTCCCTTATTTTATGAATTGGTATTATTATCATGTACCTATATAATAATATGTGAGGGCAACTGGTACTTTTTGTTCTAGGTAGTTTAGGGGGAATTGGTATAAAAAAAAAAGTACTTTTGAAGGCAATATTTATATTTATATAAAACAATTATTTTTATTATTATGTGAAATAAGTTGCTTATTATGTAGTAAATACATGTTATGAATTGGGTCATAAACTGGTTTGATAATAAACACTTATATTTTATACAGAATAGTACAATTATTTTGTAATAAAAAATCAAAATGAACATTTTAAACTTATATTTGAATTGTTAAATTTTGCTCGTAACCTATTAACCTATTATTAAAATATTGTTTTATAATAAACAGGAACCTCTTTTTGTGGCTCGGGTTGTTTATGATCTACTATTCTTCTTCATTGTCATCATTATCGTTTTGAACTTGATTTTTGGTGTCATCATCGATACATTCGCTGACCTCCGTAGTGAAAAGCAACAAAAAGAACTGATACTGAAAAACACGTGTTTTGTTTGTGGTATGTATAGTGATTTTTTTAACTTTTAAATTTGTTAAATAGAAGTTTTACTGTATGTGTGTGTGTATGCGTGCGTGCGTTATTATATAGAGACATATATAACTACTATATATATAATGATAGATTTTTATAAATTTACAATATTATATCATCTATGATGGCCCTTTAAATTTGTTTCAGGACTCAATAGATCTGCATTTGACAATAAAACCGTAAGTTTTGAAGAGCACATTAAATGTGAACACAACATGTGGCACTATTTGTATTTTATCGTTTTGGTCAAAGTAAAAGACCCAACTGAGTTTACGGGTCCTGAGAGTTATGTGTACGCTATGGTCAAGGTAAGCTGAATTTATTTTACTTTCAGTTATAACATATACACATTTCTCATCTGATGTTTTGTTTAAATACCCTAACAGGACCGTAATTTAGACTGGTTTCCACGTTTAAGAGCAATGTCATTGCTAATGGCTGCCCAAGTTGATAGTGAAGGCGAGCAGGTGGAGCTTAGAGGTTTACAAACACAATTGGAAACTACTCAGACATTAGTGGCATTATTATCACAACAGCTTTCTGAACTCAAAGAACAGGTATGTCTTTGCCTATTCTATTACAATTAAAATACTATAACAATAAATATTTATCTATTTGTTAATTGTTTAAAATCCACTACATTTTAGAAGAATATATTATATAGAAAAGCATATTTATCTTTTATTTATTCTATATCTTTGTATGTACAATTTAGATGACAGAACAACGAAAACAACGACAACGAATTGGACTGTTAAATTCGACCAGTGCATATTACGGCATAGGAGGAGGCAGTGGAGTTAATGTTTTGCGTCAGCAAAATCAAATGGGCATATTGTGAGAAGCCAAATGCAACATAATAATATTCTCCGTTCTCTCTTGAAAAATTAATACATGCAATTTCTTTTAATTATTCAATACAATACGCACACAGAAATGTCTGTAATAAAAAACATTACTAATGGGATTAGCAATATACTAAATACTTAAACCACGGGGTACTTAGAATTCAGTTATTTATAATATTATTGTTTTAATGGTAGGTAATTTAATTGTTATTTAAAAAAAAAATATAAAAAAATATAAAAATGAAACATTTTAAAGTCTGACATTTTTGTAGGTAGAACAGGGTAGTTTATTTTCTAAAAAAAAAATCATTAAATATTTTAAAGTTTAATTTTATTGTTGACATTTTTGTTATAGACAAATATTGTATTAATATTTTATATAGTTTAGTATCTATGTTAACAGTGACCATATATTATTTATATTTATATACTGTATACGAAGTGGAGTTATGTGAGTTATACATCAATAAAAAAAATATATTCCACAATTATATAAACAATCTTAAAATGTGTTGTTCATTATTCTTTGAATTGAGAACTGTTTCACTAATTTCTTATTATTATCCAGTAGTTTTATACAATTTGTAATACATATGCATGATACAATTTAGTGATTTCTTAAAGAATTATTCAAATTATTAATTAGCTAAGGCACCAATTAACAACAATATAATTATTTAAACACTGGTGAGTTGTGACAGTACTTGTTATTTTTGACAACAAAAATAGCCGATTAGAGATGAGTTTTTTAACATTCGATGTTTGAATACTGGTAATATACACAATTTATACAATTTATATGGTTATTAAAGACATTAAGGTGGTTCAAATCGGTTAAAAAAAAATCGTCTTTAGACTCTCTGCAGTGACATGATTGTGAGATTTTGGATAGTTCGATTTTAATGATATAAAATGAAAATATTTCTTAACATCGCCTCCCGTTCGAGAACTTTTTCAAAGTTTGAATTTTTGAAAATGTTATAATATTATATAAAATCCCATTTTTTTACAATATTTTTCAATCATATGTTTTTCTGAAATATTCCTCTGCCATTCTTTAGAGGAGGTGTTCGTGAATGTTAGGAGTTTTACAGAATTAAAATCGCACCAGTCGAAGCCTCACAACGGCTGCCCGTATTATCGCACACACATTAATGTGTGATGTACATGTCATATATTGCCTAATTTCTACTCCTTAGAAAACAATCGACTGGAACCCTCTAAATTTTAAGTTAGTTGTCATTTATATCATAAAGCTAATAGCTATTTACATAGTTTTACATTAAGATGGCATTTACGTAAAAGTTAATAAAAATTTAATTTTGTAAACATATAATAATATCGTACAATGGTAATAGCTACTACCTACATAATCAACGCCACAATACTTAAAGGGAAGAGGCAAGGTGTACCCTGCTAAAAAGGGCACTACGAGATTAATTTTGGTGTACAATTTTAGCTTGAATGCTTATCTTAGTCTAGAATCAAGAATAATAACAGTTATGAAAATAAAAAAATAAATGTTTATCTGTCAACAATTTCTTATACATTTTATGGTAGTTTAAAAAAAAGATCTTAAATTTAAAAAAGCCAAAAAATCGTTGGATGCATTAAAAAAAAAAATTATTTAGATAATTTCGGAATGTACTATTACTATGTAGTATTACTATATTCATTATATTTATAATTATTCAACTAATTTGTGAAATACATGCAAAATAAAAAACTAATAATAATATATAATAAACCTATGTATAAGTATACATATTAATAATTATCAAATATAATAGGTAATTTTAAATTTAAAAGTAATTAAACAGTAATGACAATTTTCAATTTTGCATATTTCATTTATTTTTAGTGCTATAAAATCCGAGCCCTAATTATTATTGTTAATTTATCTATATTTTTAATGCCTACTAATTATTAATAGGTTTAAGTATTGATAATTTATATTTAAGGGGCCTCGCTACGGTTATTATTTAAGAAATAACATTTAGGCAATTCATAATCTCGTCTAAGCCGCCCGAGATCTATGTTTAGTTGTAAATGGTTATTAGTGTAAGTGAAATGCGATGCGAGTACCGACTGGAGTACGCGCATGCACATGTCAATAACTCGATAACAATAAAAATTCACTGTACGAATTTTACGGCAACTTACTTAGTGATTTGACTAAATTAAAGTTAGTTAACGTTGTCTGATCTTAATTCTGAAAAAATATTTTAATTCAGCAGAAAAATATCTGTAAATCGTACGAAACATTCTGGTTTTAATTTTAATTTTGAATTTTAATTAAAAAGTTTTTATAACCACTTCATTAGAATATAAGATTTAATTTTTACAAAGTATTCCGTACGATCTATAGACAATTTTCTGCCGAGTTTTTTTCAAAATCAAAATCGGACACCTTAAACTAACTTTAATTTTGTCAAAACTTTACGTCTTTTGAGCTCAAATTTACGGCAGTTGCGAGGCCCCTTAAATTAAATAATTAGTATAATTTAATTTTTAAGTTTGTAATTTAAGATTTAACTAATACATATTTATATACATTTTAAATCTATTATTATATTTTGTTGAAGTTTTACAGGTGTAGTACACCCCTACCCCCACAGCCGTGATATACTACACTCATAGATTTACATTTTTTTTATTATTATTAATAATAATAATATTTAAATCTTTTCTCATAAACCATTATCTATTCACTTGTAATGCGTTTGTACAATAAAGTATACATAAAGTTTTTATGTGCATAATTTTGAATAACACTCCCTCCTTTGAAATTCTTAGCTAAGCGCTTGCTTTACATAATCATATTATTTAATGATATGTTATTATCGAATTCAAGCTTATCACACACGTCATACTCATACATTAACCCACTCCAGAAACTTCGGATAACTATACCTACTTGCTCACCTTTCTTAAAATATAAAACAATTATTTTATGACGAAAAAATCAATAAATGTTGGTGTACCTACACAGGTGACGCCTAAAAACGGCTTCAACATTTTGTCACTTGTGACAAATGCCCGCCGTACTCGACAAGCTTCTGACCCACTGATAATTTACTTAAACATGAAAAAATCGTGTTATTGCATATCGATCGTTACGGTACGAAATATAACTTCACGATTTTAATTTAATACTTCCACGGTGACATGGAACAGCTAGTTGGTGAACAAGTAATGCCATGATAAAATGAATAAAACTTTTATTGATGAGTGATGACTGGTGCGGGTGCGGTTAGTCGATTGACATGACTCCTGTAGTAGACCTATGTCACCGGGTCTAAATGGAATAATGTTAGCTCATTGCTAATAATGAATCATTACTAAGGTTAATGAGTTTAATTGAGCTGTATGGGATAGGTCTGCCGTGCATCTGATCTTACGTTGATTATCATATCGCGAATGTCTTCACTGCTGCATAGACATCGGTTCGGATGTATATATATATATATTATAATATAACTATATACATCGGAACTAATATGTTTTTAATTTTATGAGGTACTGACTTTAAATTTAATTAATTAATATATCAAAAAAATGATCAACTTTAAATTGAAGCATATTGCATGTTATATACATTATATTAATTATATCAGTCATACTTATTCTTTATTATAATTATTACGACGTTGCTCGTCAAATAACTTTATAGGAATATAATAATAATATGACTAACAAAACTAGAAACATTTTTACAATTATATTTTTTCGATAAAATTTGGCTTATCGCAGCCCACAGATATCATTGTGTCAACAAATTTAACTTACACCTTATCACCTAGTTCCAGAAACACTGATAAAAAATGAAGTATTAAATTTTAAAATTTAAATGATAAGGTCTCATTTTTGTGAATTTTAGGTTAAAAAAATGATTTGCAAATGTTCGTAATTTTGTAAATATTTGAATTTTTAATGGTAATAATCAAAGTTTTTTTTTAACTTTAAAATTAATCTGTTCAAGATATTTTATATTTAAACTCAAATGTACTTACGTAAGTCGAAAAAAATTAAAAATAGAAACTTTCAAAAATCTATTAATAGAATAAAAGGAGCCACAAAATTTTGAAAATTATAACCTATTCAGTACATGTTTATATGAATATTTAGTAAACGTTTCTAAGGGTTTTTTTTTTTTTGATTACAATGAAAAATTATAAATTTTGTCAAAAACTGGATTTTCCTATTTTAGATTTTGAGCGGAACGATGTTTTTTTTGTATATTTATACTAATTACTAATTACATAATTTAGATGAAAAAATGCTTTGATCTCAAACTGAATTTTATTTTTTGTTAATAAACTGTGTTTGTAATTTGGAGGAGTTTGGAGGGGGGCTGTATTTTAGTTCTATACTGAATTTCCAATGTATTATGTAGTTAAATCATTAGATTTTTTTGGGGAGGGGGCTATTGAAGTTCTAGGGTACTAAGCCCCCCAATCCCCACCTTATTTATACCTATTTACTTATTACATAAGTCATACAGTATAATGAAATCATAACGAGTAACCAAATAAACTTTTTTCTGTTCTACATATTGTAATTAACACTAATTAGTAATTTGAATGACCAAACCTGAAATACGCTCATGCCAAGTATTGGTACAGAAATAAATTCTGAATATTCTGATAGGTCTGAACAAAAGTTTTCATAGCTCCACACTGTCATTTTTAGTTTTTGTGCAAAATCAAAAAAAACGTGTAAATTGCGAAAATAGTTATGCAAATTTAAACTAATTGTATACTCATTATTCGCATAAAAAATTGTAATATTATAAAAACTGGGAGGTAAAGGATACAATCCTATGTATATTTTATAATAGAAAAAATACTTTTCTAACTGTTATACTATTGGACTATTGCAACATTAGGAGAAGAAATCAGTAGTGTTTACTTTATAGTCAATACTAATATAATATTGTTTTTAATATATTTCTTTTTATTTATGAAACTTGATAAACAATCAATTTTTTTAAACATATTATTTTTCAAATTTTTTAACTTTTTGTATGAACTATTTTTCTTAAGACTTCCCTGGACATTTTATTGTAAGGTCATTATGATCTATAACAATTGTTTGGACGTTTAGTTTATTGGTATAACATTATCAAAATATCAATTATCTATATTCAAAATCATCAATCATTGTAATATTATGTATTATAATTATAATAGATATATTGGTGCATTGTCAAATTAGATGTTATTGTTTGAATTTTAAATGTTAAAATATTTTAGTTACGAAAAACATTAAATAAAATTCTTCTAAAAACGATATCTATATTTAATATTTATATGAGGTGTTTCTATGCAAAACTTGTTATCTCCATTTTCAATAAAATCGAGTTATGCATCGATTCTTGTAGAAAAAATGGCGAGAAATCGATTGAAACTGTTATTTTTTGTCAAAATGACTATTTCCCAACTGAAATCAAGCTTAAACTTTTACTTTTTTTCCAAAACGTTCTATAACCACTTTTCTTCAAACGTGCTATTTCCTGTACTAAATCATAAGTCATACTTCTCATTTTTTTCCACGACGTAGTACATTCATAATTTAATTCATAACGTGTTATTTTCATTTTACATCAAAACGTATTATTACCCATGTTATTGATATAGCAGTTAAACTACATTTATTTAAAAATGTGTTAATGCCAAAATGGTTTAATCCTTTTTAAAATTAAAATTATTTCATAAATTCGTATTAAAATATGATTTAGTTTAGTACAAAATCGACAATTATGAATAGAAATATTATATGAAAATAAAATTTAAAAAAAAATATATGATAAGCCCATCCATGCATGTATACATGATTGTAATTTCCCGCCAAAGTTCATAATAGCTGTTTTTGGCTTCTTTGTGATAGTACTGAAAACTGTGTTATCGTGTTTATAATAATTATAATAACACGATTATTAATATTCATAATACCATATTTTAAATTTAATAATGCTGTTTTATTGTTTTATCGAGTAAAATAAATATTTTTCTTGTGCTTATTGTATATTTCAAACATATTCAAAATGTTATTCTGTTACTTGATGTCAAGTATAGAAAAAAATATTGTAATATTTTTCTAAAATCTAAATGAAATTAAAATAATGGAAATAATACGTTTTGAAAAAAAAACTTACAAAACGAACTATAACCATATTTTTTAAAACGTATCATTTCCGGGAATGACACGTTTTGCAGAAAATCAAAACAAAAAACTTTAAAAAAAAATGATCAAAAATAATTTAATATTTTTTATTTCTCAAACAGTTTCCTTTTTTAATAATAAATAATTAATTTTTAAAATTTACCCATAAGTCCTAATAACTTGTCCGGTTCGTTTGCAATAGAAAATCATTATTCATAAAGCAGTTTTTGGAAATAACACGTTTTGCATAGAAACACCTTGTAAACAACATAATATAATATGAGTTTAAGTATATACTTATACACATGAAAATAATATTTAAACAATCATAAAGATAATTTTTAATGCTTTGGTTGACTATATGTATATAATAAATATATTTTAATAATATAATAATATTATTTATAGATTTATGAAATATCCTAATCAAATAAAATGTTGGTCTTAATATTATAGCTATTTAAATATAGGTAACTTTTACAAAACAAAATGTGCAATTTATATATTAATTGTAAGTATGCGTGTTTTATATAATTTTCAGACATAGGAAATAGTTTGCGTATCTCTTTACTTTAATAATTTTGATAAACCATTAAGATTTTATAATTATATACCGTTAAAGCACAAATTAATACTACTAACACAATTAATAAAAATATAAAATAGCTTTAAGCTAATGTCGCAGTAATTGGAAAACTTATCATAGAATATTTTTATTAAATTCAATTTTAACAATAGGATAAAATGTATGTTTTATTTATGACTAAATTTTCTTTAAACAAAAAATTGTTTACACCATTATCATAATTTATATAACTATATACAATGCATAAGTATATCAGAAACTAATAATATTATTCATAACATATTATGTAAGTAATGAGAGTAAAAACAATCTGAGAAATGATATCACTCAAACTGATATTTCCGGCTGAACAATAAATGCAATTAAGTCATTGACGGTTCGTGGCTATACGATGACAGCCGACAGGACGTTAAACATTACTCGTATAGTCGTATATTTCCCAATTAAAATCAGAAAAAATATGAAAATATTAATAATATTTAATGGTTCTTAACATGATATATAGTTTCTAGTTTTTTTTTCTGCGTGGGTTATAAGTACTGACTTCTGTGAGTCAAATAATAAAAATAAATTATAAGTTATATAAGTATAAATATAACTAAGAAGACACGAATTCTCATCGATACAGAACATATGAATGCGTCATTCACATAATCACTAAACACACACTTTTAAACTATCTAACATAATAGAGAGAGCAACTATTGTTCTCACTCCAATAGAAGCTCTTGGGCGATAAGAAAACAAACGTTATTTAAGCAAGACAGAAAAAATATGTATAATGATGTTATATTATATTAGTTGTTGGCTCGCTGATTTCTATGTAGAATGCTACATCCATGTTTTTCGTTATATTATTTTTATGTTATATTTTTACTGTATTATTTATTTTTATTTTATATAACAATTTAATTGTTACCTATTTACAAAATAATATAAAATATTTAATATTATAATGTTTTAATATTTTATATAATTATATAGGTAGGTACTTATCTATTTTTGATTAAAATTCATACCCATCTAGCTTACGCGAAGGCGGAATGGATGGTAAATACAGTGAATAAGCAAATTATTTAATTAAATTATACTGAAATATTAGACTGTATAGTCTACATTTATTTAGCTTGACGAATTCGATTATTTACCTATATAAGCTTAGTAGCTACGATATTATAACTATTGTTGAATACTTGAATTATGCCATAAACAATTATTATTGCCGTATTTGGTTTAATTAATTGTAAATTTAGTTAACTTAACTAGTTACGTTTGGATTTTCATTAACTTATTAAATTTATTTTTTAATTAACGTGAAATTAACGAATTTATTTTTCATTTTAAAAAATAAGTTAAGTTAATTTTTTTTTTACATTCACTATTTCAGTCGTTTTCATGTCAACAAATATTTTTATTGTGAATTTATTAGTTAAAAATATGTCATTTTTCCAATCACTTTGTACTCTAAAGGAACACCCTGTATATATTAGAAAATATGAAAATATAGAAATACTGTATGTTTTATGAAGTATAAGCATTATAGTCTATAATTTAGTTGTGTGTTGATAAGAAATAAAGTACCTACGCTAAAAAATAAAAAAAACTTTTTTTTAACTTTATAAAAAGTTTAAAAAAAATGTGGATTAACTTTTAACTTAACTGAGTTAACCAAACATTTTATTAATTTTTAACTTATAACTTTTTCTTATTGATGCATATTAACTTAACTTAACTGGGTTAAAAAAAATTATTAACTTGTCCAGCCTTGCCTACTATTGCCTGCGGTATTATAAAAATCAGGTTATAGAAGTATCTCAAAATGCGCTATTTCCAAAGTTCGTCATTACGTAGTTATTGCTCATGTTAAAATGAAAATTTAGTACATTAGTTATATTCAAAACGCACAATATCCATTTATGTTATAAAAGTACAAATTGAATATATTGTTAATTTTAGGTTTATATTTATTCTGAATTCATGTTATAACTGTAGCTATGCGGATTTATATTCATTTAAA
Organism: Rhopalosiphum maidis; assembly: GCF_003676215.2. Taxonomy (NCBI): domain Eukaryota; kingdom Metazoa; phylum Arthropoda; class Insecta; order Hemiptera; family Aphididae; genus Rhopalosiphum; species Rhopalosiphum maidis. The sequence goes on from NC_040879.1 coordinate 11,831,782, forward strand.
GTGATTATAAAAAAATAAATAAAACGTATCCAACTTCAATACAATATCATCAAATTCTCTCCAAAACTTGCTTATTGTCCGTGATACAAGTTCAAATAATCAACATTTTTAGTGTTGATACTTTTTAGTAGTCAAAAATCATTAAGAACATATATAAAATGTATTATCTAGTTAGGTATTTCTTATAAAATAAAAATTAAAACAAAAAAAATGTAGGTATAAGAAATCTTTTAAAAAATTTACAATGCCCGATATGCTAAAATATTTTACTCTAATAGGTACAGGTATTTCAAGAAAGTACTGAATCAAATATTGAAGGTCAAGTTAATGAATATAATAAAGATCAAGACTGATTTTTCAATTTATTAACCGATGTTTTAAACAGATATAAGTTATAATCTATATCTTTTTAAGTTCTTTTTATTATGATTTTTAAAATTTTAATAATATTACTTTATTATTATTAATGAGGCTACATTTTTTTTCCATTATGTTTTGTTGAATATAGTTTGGTGTTATTGATTTTATTTTGTAGAAATACATTAATCAGATTTTAAATAGGTACCTATTACTATAATTATTAAGTAATATCTACTTGTTAAACTACTTTATTTTTTATAATATTTTAGTAATTATTATAATTTTACTATTAATAATGAGGCAAAAAATAATAATAACTTATGAAATTGTAAAAAAAAAAAATGTTTATTTTATTATAAGTATTATTATCACATTTAATAAATATAAATCTGTATTATATATTTCATATTGGTTTATGTTATAGAAGACAAACTACATTTATTACTGATACAATACAACTTTATTTTGACTATAAGATTTTATTTTATATATAATATTCAATATCTGTACATTTTTGAAAAATTTGGCTTATTATTATTTTATTATTGGTTGGAAATAGTAGATACACACTACATGGCACAATCAACAATTTAAATTATCAATTTAAATAGAAAAATAATATATTTAAAAACATTTTGGCATTGAAAATATATTAAGTATATTTTTCTGAATTATCAATACATTTTAATTTTTTTCTACTATTTAATAACAGTTCACTATAGAAAATCGTGTTTTCTGAACAATATGGAAAGTGGCAATGGTACATTTTGGAATGTTATATTATAACTTAAATTAATTTTGTATTATTAGTGACATCAATCAATGCACATTTTAGTCTCCGTAATAATAACGTACCTATATATCATATATCTTCCATAGATTAAAAATCTCTGTTTACTCTCTCAAGTAGTACAATATTTTACATAAGTAATATGAATTGGTAAAATATATATATTATTTATACAAATATTTCAGCTATAGATAATTTTGATTTCGAATATTTATTTTAACATTTTGAAATTTCATATTTTAATTTGCTATAGTAAAATAACACTAACCTTAGTATAATTTTAGGTTTAAATAATTTCTTAGCGTGAGCTATGCATGTATTTAACTATGCCTAGATAATTTAATTATATTTTATTTTTTCAATTTTGGTTTCTAAAGAGTTCATTATAGGAAATTTTCTAAGTGTGTCCAAGTGGATGGTGTAAATATGTGTGTTTCAATTAGTGAATAGTGATCATTAGTCTGTGTGAATGTTTGACTCCGTGTAAAATAACTATAGAACAATATCTCGTGCACACATATAATGTCAATAAAATGCCATACCACCCGCTACATACACGCAAATATTGTTTTTATTATTTTTTTTTTTTCAAAAATATCTATCGTTTGCTAATTAAAAATAAATCATACTTGAATTCATCATACAATTTACTTACAAACGACTTTCATACATATTTGTTAGAAGCGGACTTCGCTAAAATTGTAATTTTTTGTTTTAACGTTAAAAGACCTAAAGTTTTGACAAAATTAAAATTTGCTTACGATGTTCAATTTCTAAGAAATTTAGATTTTGCAGATAAATTTGAGACATATCTTTCTACGATCTAAATAGATCGTAATAGATTGTCAGGCACACTTTGAGAAAATGTAATTTTATTTTACTGTAATTGAAAACTTGAAAATATACATTTTGCACATAATAATAGTAATTAAATTAAAAATTAAAAATATAAAGCGTTCATTCGTCACTATACCAGCATTACACCCTGCTCATCACACTAAAAATCATATACGGATAACACATAGATAGTATAGATACTGGGCCGCGATAACGAGATTAGAAATTTCCTAATGTTTAACCTTTTTAATAAAAGCCATATTATAACCCTTAATATTTTAATTTCAATATTATTAATGTTTTTAAATTTTTACTCATCAAAATTTAAAAAATTAATTTTGAATCTTTTAGGATTTCAATTAAAAAATATTTAAAACTAATTTTCAAGTTGACTTCGTGAGCTATACAAATATGGTTTCAAAAATGTTATCCGTTAAGTAGGATAGTCGACAAGACTAAGATAATTGGCATAAAATTAGTATATTTTAGTAGAAAACATAGACTGTATCGAATCCCCGTAATAGTTTTTTTAGCTATGGCGTGAAAAAAGGTGTTTATTTGCGGTGGTTATAAAATATCGCATTCGCGCGTGAACAAATTGTCTAGAGATTAGAGTGAAACCAGCTTTAAAAAAAAAACATATAACAACTAGAAACTGTCGTACACTGGTGCCGACTGCCGATATAGTAACATTTTTTTACTATGCACTGAGCACAGACTTAATATTTTTGTAAAATTGAAGTTAACTCTTGGAAATATATTATAATATAAGTGTATATAAATTTAATAAAAGTACATGTAATTACTTAACATTTTACAAAGCATGCGGAGATAAATGATGAGTACAGAGAAATTATTTACGAAACACGTATACAAATATTTTACCTATACGGCTATACATAATGATAATACATATTAATATTAATTAAAAAGAAAAGCTATGTTTATACATATTATACTTTAATTTTTGTATTTTAAAGTTAATTTGCATACGATTAGTCATCAGATAAGTACACTGTTTGTATACCACAATAAAATGTCGAGTGAAAAAGGATATGAAAAAATGAGTGATTTGAAATGACAGAGGTTAAGTGTTAGAAGTGAGTTGATGATAGATTTGAAATCATCTAGAAAAAAACATTTTTTTTTTTTTTTTATAATATGTTGATGAAGGAGTAGTATTAATATTTTAGGTGATGAGGTGTTACCAGACACTAGAAAGCGGAATTCTCTGCTTTTGAATAGGTTTGAGGAAAAGTTAATATAATATAGATATTTGATACATAGTTACTTTTTTATCATTTCGGTTAATCATTTAATTGCCAATGCAAGAAATTAATATTTAAATTAGTGATGATATTTAGATTTAAATATATCAAAAGAATGGTATAATCTAAAATTATTTTTGTATTTTGTTTTTTTGCGGTTACCATATTGATAACTGTTGATATTGCAAAGTATAGGTATAGTATTACATATCGATATATTATTATTCAGTACTATATATTATAGGTATTGACGCATTAACAACGTGCGTTCAACTTTTCACCGTTAGGTATGATATAGGTAGTCTATCTATAGATTATAATATGTATACCGACATTTACGAATCAATAAAATCGATAAATGATAATAGTTTATATTTCTGTGGTTGCAATAATCACGAAGCGACTAATACCATTTTAAATTATTTCTGTTTCAAAATAAAAATTAGAAATGTTCCATTCGTTGTATTAATGTATTATAATATGTACAGTAAATTATGGGATCTACGTCTACATTATAAATCCCATAAAATATATTATACCGATTATATAAGTAATGTATCATGAAAGTGACAAAACTACATAAAACGATATAAATTGTTGTAAAAAAAACCTATTGATAGAATTATAGAAACTTTATGGGAAATTTGTTGATTTAATGTTATATAGGTTTTACTTAATGTTTAAATTTGGACTTATTTAAACACATAAACATTTAATAATATACATTATACATAATATTATATTATGGTAAATTGGTTTATTTAAATATTCAATACTTAGAGACTATAGAGACGAGAGAGTTAAGTGGGTAATCTGTTTTTGATTACGAATATATTATACATTTACAAACATTTAAACAGTATAATAACAGCTATATATACTATAATATGTAGTAAAAGATTTTACACTGGTCACGCATGAAAATGTGTTTCTTAAGTATAGGTTCTTTGAATTTTCAATTGAACAAACATTTTTTTACTATAGGGCGTATTGGTGAATACTGAATATATTATTTTTATTTACGCCGGCTCCAATCTCGGAATGATAAAAAAATAAACAGAATTAATTAACAATACAAATACCAACGTGTACAATGAGACTATATATAAACGGTAAAAAAAAAATTATTTATTTATCGTAAGGTACCATATTATTTATTCAGCAAACGCAAATCGTTTCGTCGTTACCATTTCTATTTCGTGATCATCGATGATGTAATCTCGGTCAATTCGTTTCGAAAACAAAAAAATTAAATTTCAATAACGCGTAATAATTGTAATGATATACAGATTATTTTCTTCTCGTTTGATTTGCACGGTGAAAAAAAATCTATTTTCTTTCAAATTTTGTGCCGTGGTAGTTGTTGTCATCTATATATATATATATATATATTATATTTCCAAAATCAGTTACACAATTTTTTTCTCGATAAAATCTATTATATATACCAGCTATAACGATATTGTATTATTACTTATACATCTATGATTTATACATAACATCTATCTCCTTATGGCTCGTACCAGTCGTACCTATAATTAACGAGCATATTATTATATTAATGTCTATAGCGTTGTGCAATATATTTTGCAGTATGACGTTATAACGTTGCCGCCGCCGTGTGCTGATGAATACGCATTGGGATCGCGTATAATTACACAGGTCCCGTCGTGGACGACAACGAATTGACGAAAATGTACCTAATGATATTACATACTTTGCTCAAGAGGAAACCGTCCCACCGCGGGCGTGTTGCTGCGCCACGCGTAGTGCCAATAATCGCTCGCAATCGCTCGCGAAGATCGTCTGCCGCGCGGCCGTTGTGCGACGACGACAATAATAATAATATTATCACACGGCGATGACAAAAAATGTCCTCTCTCTCTCTCTCTCTCACTCACTCTCGCTCGCTGTATCTCTGTCTTCGACGGGTACCGTCGGCGGCATTGCACTGTACGTCGCTGTGATCTCCGCAGCCTGCCGGTGCAGCTGCCGCCGCCGGTGCTGCACACAAAGCGGTGACGGACGCAACCACACGCACGCACACGCACTGCTCGAACGCATACCTCACGCACACGCACGCATACCACACGCACACGCAAACATACGCACGCACTACCTATACGACAACAATAATAACAACAATAATGTAGACGCCGACCGCGATCGTCTTCGTTATTATTATTTTTATACCCGCGGAGGAGCGCCAGCGTCGCGTCTCGTCGCCGGTCGACGTCCGTCCGTCGTCCGTTGGGCCGCCGCCGCCGCCGCCGCGTGGGACCGGCCGTCGCGGCGGCAGCTGCTGCCGCTGTTGCTGCCTCACCGGCGGTACGAAAATATTATTATTACCGCGGCGGCGGCAGCGCGCACGCGCGTAGAGGCGTTTCACGAGGCATATTTGTCGGCGGCGGTGTTTTGTTGCTGCGCCGCCGACCGGCCGAGACCGCGGACGGCACTGTACGACGCGCGCAACAGCAGTGTGCAACCAGCAGCGGCGTCGGTGCATCGCGTCCGTCATCACTCGCACGCCGCCCGCGTCGCGCCGACTCTCCCGGCTTTTCCGTTGCTGTCCGCGCGTTCAAATCACCGTCGCCGAGTCATGCGTCCAACGGACCGACCAGACATCATTGTTATCCGCACGACGACTCGCCGTCACAGTGACAATAATTATTTATAATTCGATATTTTAATAAATCCGTTTTGTCGGACTCTCGTCATCGATAATCGGAGATCGCGAGCATCTCTATTGCGCTTCCTGGACCGCGCGCGCGCGTAAATCGCAACAACGGTATTGTGTGCTGTAATAATTTTCACCGTAAGTAATGATTACCGTACACACGATAATAGTACGCAATACATATTATTATTGTTATTTTATATTTATAAAAACGAGATGAGACGTTTTGTATTTGTGAATTTAGAAAATATTGTATAGGTACATAAGGGCATAATAATATAATATTGTAGGTATACGCGACGTGTCTAAAAATCGACTTGTATGTTATAATATAATATCACATCGAGAGCAATGAGAGCTGATCGTCGTTAAAACGATTCGACACACGAACGATCGGAGCGCTCCCCCCTTTTGGCCCTCGCCGATAGACACTAAAAATATAATATTTTCATAACGCGATCCGGAAGGTTCGACTTAAATTATATATATTATTATAATACTGGTATCCTACTGCAGCCGCCGCGGCTCTTTCGGCGTCCATAATAATTGGATTTGTATATCACTATTATAGGTGTACAATATAATATGATCCATTAGATTAATATCATTAGCCGCACTAATTATTACTGTCACGATCGTTTGCTGCGGCCCGGTATTTAACATCGGAGGCGCACATAATACGTATATGATCGTAACGTTATTTATTGCGCGTCCGGCGCCGGACTAAGACGAAAAAAAAAATTTAGTAAAAACTAGTTGTTACGGTAACGCAAGTATATTTTTAACACGATTTATTTAGGTCGTAAGCGGTGATGACGGGGCCTGCGTTATTTTAGTGCGTACGCTACGATATAATAAACATTACATATATTATGTACTATGATGATTATTGTAACAGTAGAGCAATACCCTGTACGTAAACGGTACTAAAATTGTGTTTACTATATGCAGTGGTACCTGCACTTGGCGTGTGTTAAATCTCGCGCGCTGTTTAATTTTTGCATATTATACTATTATTATATTTATAGGTATTGTTTTTAGCTGAAAAAAAAAATCATTGAAAAAACGTGAATTTTTACACTCGTGACACATTATTATATAATAATGTTATAATAACATCACGAAGGTTACGGGCGGGCGGCGGTCAACCACGAAACAGCGTAAACAAAAAATACCGTAAATTCGTGTTATTATCACATCATAATATCAGATCGGACTGTGGTGTTATTGTTTGTAGCCGTCGAGTTTTTTTCTCGCATTTATCACGGGGCACCTAAAACAATATCGCGCAATGTCGTACAACGATGCCACGAGCTGCCGACATTTGAAAATTAAAAAAAAAAACCGTCTCGCGACCATGTCAATACGAATAACGACAACATCGTCATTATATAATGCACGTCATAATGTTTATCATTCGAAATAAACAATCGATCGTTATTACCTCGGTTATTATACGCGTGTATGGTTTGCTGCAGCAATTTTTACGGCCGACGTTGCGGTTTTCGCGCTGACTCGCGATCCACGGATCCGCCGGTCGTTTCTGATGCGATTCGTCGTCGTCGTCCGCATTTGGCGGCTGCTCCCGTATCGCAGCTCCTTCGACGTTTCCCACGATTTTGTTTGTTTTAAAAACCGAGCCCGCACGTGGGACGGACGATTGAGAAACGCGGGGGCGGCAAAACGAACCGGTTAGCACAAATCGGACGACCGACACGATTATTATTATTATTATTATTACTGTACGTACGTATCGCGGCATTAACAATCGGCCAATACTGTTTTCGCGCCCATAGGCGACGGACACGAGTGACGTTTATATCGTGTTATTAAAACGCATGTGCGCCGCGGACAAGGTTGGGTTTCCGGTGGTAGTTTAAATTGTATTATGTTTGCGGGCCGGGAACCGCATCATCGTTTAAACCGTCGCCCCCTGTAGAATAACCCAAAAATAAATAACAAATAATATAAAATAGTAAAAAGAAAAAAAAGAATCTACACGACCCGAAAACGAAACACGCGGAGGTGGGTCGGCCGGACTGGAATGCCCATGAGGCTTTACACGCGTATATTATATTACCGCGTTTATGGTCGGGTTCCCAAACGATTTTTTGAAAATCGAAATATTCTCGGAATGAATGCGAGCGAGCGGACGAGTTCCCACGCGAACAATTATTCGTATACGAGAAAATGTGTAGTCTCGCGGGAACAATATTTGTATAGCGGACAACGCAATCGGATTAAAAAATCGACATTTTGTTATTGAAACATCGTGGATAGGTAGTGTGTAATCGGTTGTATTTATCGGATAAAGTGTATAAACATGCGCTGCGGGGATGTGATGTAAATTACGTCCACGATTGATAAGTAAATGTGTAAATTCCGTACGTATTCGTCCGTCCGCCCTTTATTATATATTCTGGGTTATAAATTCTATCCGTGGCAAATGTAACATGTACTGCGCAGAAATATATACACGTATTATAATACACCGCCAGATAAAAGACCTTTTGAAAATAACTAGATGTTAAAATTCTTGTAACGTATACAACAAGTCAACAACGCGATAAATCGTAAGTTCGTATAATATAATATAATATGTATAATGTATGAGAATCATGTATATTATTAACATACAGATAATATGCGAACATATGTAAATACCATTACATCGGTAACTATTATATGTCGGTATTAAGTATTAAGCACGAGCCAATTATAATTATTCGAATGTTTAGCACTCGTTGCTTTGGTAAAATATTACGCGAATCGAAAACAATATATCTTTTCGACTTGTTATAATATATTATACGTAATGAAAACCCCGATATACCGACTACGCTAATTCAGGCGGCAACTTTTTAGAAAAAAAATTAAGAGCATGATCTATATTTGGCTATATATTGTACAAAATATAAACATAGACTACGAGGAATAATACCTAATTATGTCTTGAAAAATATTTTTCAATGAAATTTTTATTTAATCCTATGCTCGCTGCAGGCTTAAATATAAATACTTGTATAATAAACTTGGTTTGTAAATTGTAGGGTATTGTAGCCATTAGCCGAAACGTTTCCTTTTCCGGGGACCATCAGACACGGGTGGTCTTCAACAACATTAAGCTACATGACGTGTGTCTGACTACCGGTGTGTATACACCTAACCCATACGACGCGGTTTTTCAATTAATCATGATCACTGCACCGGCGAGGGCGGCTAAATAATTAATTTATCAATTTTGTACGCAGAATTCTATATATACATCACTACAGCAGTTTTTAGTTATATAGATTTATAGACATATATAGTACGTATGTACAAAATGTATAAGGCGCGTGTTGAACTGTGGGAGGTATACTAATTGTGTCTCGTTTACAAAAAAATTGCTGTTATTTCTCTAATGTCGTTTAACCACATTAATTATGTATGCGTCGTTGTTTGCGTTGTTATTCGTGTTATAATTATATACTGTAGTTTACTTTGCCATCGTTAATTTAGACCAATCGTAAAGATACTGACTGTGTATGACGTGCGTGTATACTGTTGTAGCAAATGCTGAATAGACATACTACTTATAAAATTAGAGATTTAATTACATAAATGTTCATGAATATTTAAAATGTAAAAATCGTATCCTTCATTAGACATTACAATAATGTACAAAATTACTATAATATTATGGTATTATTACAATATAACATATTTGTATTCATAGTTTTTCTCTCGTAGTTACTGAAGTGAGCAATAAACCATAATAACTTGTATAAGTATTACATAATTAATTTTTTTTTATGAAATAAACGTAAGCAGTTTAACCTTAATATGTAAAATATTCTAAATTTCTAACTAGGTATGTGTAATATAATTGTAAATTATTATTACGCCTATTACGTTATGCAAATTACAGTCTTACTTAATATTAACCATATAGAGGTACCTACGTATGATAATTTTTTATTTTATATTTCTATACGCTATAAATTACAACTTACCAGTTACAAAAGACACTAGCTCTTTAATAACAGATTTTCCACCAGTAGAAAATGAGATACGTTCAATTAGAAAAGGTTGTATTTATAAAAGCGAAACGAACGCATGTACCCGTGAATAAGATTATAATATTTATCGCTGCAGGATACACGTGCCTATAGTTTCAAATTGAAAACCAATTTGTTTTCCGAGATTTTTTTCATTTACTAAATAATATTTCACGACATTTGAAGACCCTACAGAACCGTGTGTAATACTTGTAATAAAATTATATTATGTTTAATGCCTACATATATTGTATAATATATAATAAAATATTTCTCAAGTGGTGGCAGCGTCGTGATGCAGACATAAAACATTATTAGCAAACATGCCGCGTCTTCGCCAATCGATTATGCTATTATACAAATAAAAAAAAAATTAATAAAAAAATAACGTTCGTTGCAGCCGTCGTCAAACGTACCGCCGTGCCGTCGTCAATAAAATAATAATAATAATAATTGTTATCTCTTATTCAGCGCGTCGCTTAATTATGCGTATATTATTGTAATACACGAAGACGACGGGCGGGGCGTTGCCGGTGAATTAATTATAATTTATCGTTTATATATCGGGCCCGTTGTATTACAATTTACAACTGTCGTTGTTGTAATTAAACCCGTCGACGATTAGTACGAAACACTATTTTATTATCATTACATTGCCGTCATCGCACAAGCGGTACTCGAGCAATCCTAATGTTCTACATAATAATATTATATTATAATACGATATACGGTACATAATAATATTGTCGTCGGATCATTTATTTTTTAATATATAAAACACGAGTGCAACAAGTCCGCAGCGCATAAACCAGCACACTCCGCGGTCGTTGTATACATTATTTACACGTAATTATTGTTAATGTGTATATTAGGTTTAGGTATATTACATTATACTGCCGACGCGCACGCGTAATATTAAATATCTTTTCTTTGTACGCGTGCGCGTGCGCGTCGTTTTATTACGATTATTATATTGTTATTAATACATATAATGACAATATAACATTATGCGGTTTAAACGGTCTTCTTTAATATAATATGATTGTCGTCGCATATAATGCGTCATGTGCGGTCATCGTGCACGAACAATTGTGTACAACCATATGCATATTGTTATTATCGTTACTATTATTTTATAACATAAAACGATCGTCGTTTAATCCGTATAGGTATAAATTATATTATCGAGACGCAGAGAGTCACGCCGCCGTCTCGATGAACGTCAAAAAGCAACAGATGCAATTGCAGCTGCAGCTGCAGCAACCACAGCGGCGTCACGACCGCACCGGGTTCGAGGCCCCGTTGGACCAACCGATGCCGGTGGCCGAGACGTCACCGCCCGGCGGCGCGTTACCGTGGTCGACCGCCGTCACCGGCGACACGGCCGGCCGGTACGATCACCCGCACCGCCGCCGGGGTCCGCCGGTCGCCGGCGCCGTACCGTCGGACGCGCCCTCCGACCACACTGGCTCGCCGACCGAAGCCGACGACGCCACCGCCGCCGTCCCGGCCGCTCGTCCCGGCCGTCCGCAGGACCGAGCGGTCACCACCCCGCCGCCGCCGTCGCCGCTGCAACTGCCCAGCCCGTACTACGACCGGAATCCCGTCATCGGTTTCCCGGTGCATCACCACCACCACCACCATCACCGCCACGGCTCCAAGTCACCGCCGTCGCCGTCGACGAACGCCACCACGACCGTGCCGCTGGCCAACGTGCAGAACGTCGGGTACGCCACCGGCGACCAGGGCCACAAGGATCACTACGCCAACAGTTCAAAGGTAAGTGCTGTACGTATGTCATTAATTTTCGTTTAATACGTGGATGGTGTTATGTAGCTACGATGTCGCTTGTTGTGCCCAATGTTGAATGGCCGTGATGGCAATAACCATTATCTACCGGGAAGTTTCTAGAATATTTATAATTTTCGCAGGACACGACGCAACAGACGATATAATAATAAATAACTGTGCACGTAGTTTAATCTCTACCCGTTTTCGACTGCATAGTTATACGCATTATGATAGAAATTTTTTAGTCGTCATCGTTTAATTGGAATTCGTTTTTTATAAATATAATATTATATAGGAGGGACACACGTTCCGCGTGTAACAACTGACTTCGACTATTTTGTCGACAACGATAATGGGGTTGCTCTGTTGATATATAAATGGCGGCGTGAAAGGGGTTTTGTGAGTCATGGGACTCTTTTTAAAAATATTCGTTCGTTGCATGTCGTGGAAAATTCTTAGCAACTTAGTAACGTGCCCTGTAGTCATACTAAGATCGATAATCGCTAGTGGTAAATATGTTATGGTTTATAAACTAAAATAAACGCTAAAGCTAAATATTATGCTTATCTTTGCAAATCTTTAAGCATGTCTAAATTTCTACTGTGTTGATATTTCTTTAAAGTTAATAAGAATTCAAAGTTTCGTGATATAACTAGAACTATATAACCTTTATGAGTATAACTTGTAACGTAATATAATTATTATTTTAATTTATTGTTATCCGCCTCATTGATTTCGTTCTTACTCTTAGTATAGATGGTAAATTGGCGGGTGCGTTATTTATATTACGAGTAACAAATGAGAAGGGATATTTTTGGGGTGGTAAAGAGGGTATGGATGGTTTTGAAAATCTTTGCTACCCAAAAAGTATACAACAGAAATTATATTATTGTTATATTTTTATCAGCGTCGAATCAAAATGATAGAACATTTTACTAAGATTTACAAATCTTTAAATATATTAAGCCTAAACATATAAATCAAGATAAAATTTTCTAGTTTATTTAGCTAAAATAAACATAAAAAAATATGCAATACAGATTTAAAGTTTCTAAGATTTACTTCTAACCATTTTTAAGTATGAAGAAACAACAATACCAAACACTTTTTAAAATTTGCATTACGATTGGAGTTTATAAATTTAAATCTTAATTTAATTAAATTGTTGCTATAAGTTGACTGTTTTTATAATTTAATTATAATTCGATTATTTCAATTAAGTTAGTACCCAACTAATTATTTATGTACCTTTATGCTATTAAAATTGTTTTGACGTTAAAATAAAATTTAAATATATATTTATACTTATAATCGGCAACATAGTGTAGGAAGCAGTGGCGGATCCAGAGGGGGGTGATTGGGGCGATCGCCCCCCCCCTTCTCTCAAAATAAATAGTTTAAGTCCCTGATTTTAGTTTTTGACGTAATTATACTTCAAGGGTAACAAAATTATAGTGATATATTTTTTTATTACTATTATCTACTATAAAAAATATTTTTTTTTTATTCTGTACGAGACTGTGGATTGTAACATATATATGTACCAAAATAAATACTTTATCAAAATTAATGTGTGCCCTTTAAAAATCGCCCCCTCCCTGTTATCTTGGTCTGGATCCGCCCCTAATAGGAAGTAACTGACCTATCGTACAAATTGCAATAAATCATATAATACTCGTACGTATCAACCTATAAACTAATCATACAATACCTATGTATAAAATCAATGCGTAAAATATGTAAAATATCAATGTGAAAATGGTTTCATTATTAGTTATTTGATCTTTCCCGACGAAAACTAAATCGATTCAACAGCCTTTCGCTTTTTATATTAAAATTTTAAACACACTGGTCTGCATCAGTTGTTATCTTTCTCTACGTACTCATGTTGTATTGACATTTTGTCGGCCATCGACGTATGTCATTCGCCGAGAACTGTACAATAATTTTATTCGCTTCAAATTCCGTCCAATATGGATTTATAAGCCGATAATCTGCACATATATAATGTGTTTACTAATATTATTATATAATCGCTGAGCTTCTGTAATTTAGATGTATTCATAGAGGAATTAAAGTTATATAAATAATACATTTAATATAACAACGAAAAGTTTAAATTTAAACAAAAAAACGTTTATATATTTTAATATATGTTCTTGTATTCGTATTTTATTTTGTTTGTAATTATTATTTATTTGTATATGTATAATATTATAATATAAATATATTGTATAGTACTACTACCAGCGGCACAACTACAAGTCCAGCGATTCGACGGAAGGGCGGGACGACGACAAGGAAAACATCAAGCAACGGGACACCGCCGAGTGTCTACAACAGCAGTTGGACGAAGTATTGCAGGCGTGCGTCGATTACGAAGAGCGGAACAAAAGCCAGCAGCAGCCGCAGTCTGAAAGTTCCGGAAACACGTCGCCAGGCACTAGTGCACCGTCGACGACCACGCCACCGCAACAAAACCGGTAAGATACATTTGCCACATACACTGATTTTTATATTATGCAATAAATCGTATTGTGCATAAGCGTGCGCAGACTTTGTTGTCACGTGTGTAAGAGAACATTTTTATTCGGTTATTTTCCCCCTAACAAAAAAAAAACAAAAGTGCAGTATCTAATAAAATCACGTTATAATCGTCACTATAAAAGTATAAAATATGAAACCCGTTTAACTTAAAAAAAAAAAACCATTTTCTTTTCTAACATTTTTAATAATATACTTGTTTATATTGTATTTAACCGAACAGAACAATTTTTGAAAACAATATTTAAAATTTATAAATATTGAGTTTTTTTTCTAAAATAGGTCTTTAAGAAATGATTACAAATTACCCTTTCTTGGATCGAGGAATATGCAGTGACATATGTTTCGTGTATGCTACTCCGCCCAAACGCCTATTAGTCCATTAGTCTAATTGAATTTGGGAGTTGATTAGCATTTAGCATTATGATAATGTGCATTATTAATACTATTAATGAGATCAAATTAACTCATATTATTGATATAGGTTATCGAATTTATAGGTTTAACATGTAAAACATGATAATTGATATATACGATATTACTGATAGTTACTGTTTATATTTATTTTTGTCTCGCTACTACGTCATATTCTTGTGTAGATTTCTATAGAAAACATTTTTTACTTATTTTTTAAACTGATAAAAAAATATGGATTGCTCATACATGAAAGTAAAACTACGTTTCTTATCAAATTTTGGGTAATTTTAAATTATCTTCGAGATTTTTAATTAAATGTTTTTTCCTCAAACAGTTGTATGTTAGAATTTTCTTTTTCCTTTTTTATAGTTTAATAATTTTTTATAATTAAAGTTGTAGTTTTTATTTGTAAATATTATTTGGTTTTACTTTATTATTTTGAACGTAGTTGTTTATTAGTATACTATATATAGGTGAACTATATTATAGTCTATAATTCTATAACTACTATATTCTTATATAAATCGATATTCGTTTTACGTACATCGGTACATCATTAAGATTTTACATACATTTTAAAAATATTTTAAATTCATCGATCCGATTTCCTATTTTAATGTTAGTAAACCAAAGCAACTAAACTGTCCTTTTAGCTGATGTATTAATAAGCTTAATCAGTGCTCATACATCGCATCTATTATAATCTCTATAAGACCGAATGAACATATCGTTGTACATACATGGGTCGTCCTCGCAAAGTAATTTTTTATGGCCCAAGTATAGTTATTTTACAATTTATTTACCAATAAATATAGCGCATAACTAAAACGAGAACATTATTATGCTCGTTATCTTTGTTGATGATGTGAAACCAGTATTTCTAAAATCATTTTCTTTGCGCGTATATTATGCAGCGTTTAGTGCAGAGTTTTTCAGTAAACTGTAGTTTGTAGAACAAATATTTGTCGTAAAAAAAAAATAAATTATAAATAATCACCTTCAGCGTGTATACATACTTTAATTTTAATTTTTTTGTAACTTTTAATAAAAATTATATATTTACCGGTTTTTAATGCTTGATATAAAAAAAGGTGGGGTCAACCCCTGCGCTATTTAATAATTTATCTATAATTATATGTGTATGTACTATGTATACTGAACTGTTACCCTCCTTTACTATATATTTATTTTTTTATTTTTTTATCCTGATTTTAGGATCAAAACAAATGGTTCTCTGCCGCGGGATAGCAAGAAGTCCACCACAGAGACGTCTTCGCCAACGTCGCCATTGTCGCCGATGACGTCGCCACTGTCCCCGTCATCGACGACCTGGTCGTCCGTTACTACACCGTCTCCCCCTACGATGTCACCGTTGTCATTGCGCGCAGTTGGCAGAGACAGTGATTCAGTATTTTTAGAAAACGATAATCATCCACCGTCAACCGTAATATGCGGAAGTCCAAGGACCAGAATAAGAACGCTTGTCCCATCTTGTACGACAGCCGTTGAAGAATTATACTACAACGGGTATTTTTTTTTTTTTTATCAAATTTATAAATAGTGAATTATGTTTAAGGATGTAAGCCAACCTTCCGTGATCAAACGCAAATCTAAACGTCGCTTTTCATTATCGCATAAACACGACACTCCAATGTCCCATACAAAAATGGCACAATACTGCATAAATTTATTTAATTTCGTAGTCTTTGTAAAATTAATTAATTTATATGTGTACGCCTGGTACATATATGTATATATGTACCTATTTTAATTGTGTGGCAATTTTATTCTATACATCTTTCGAATTTATGCGGTTATTGCGTCCCTTATGACTTTATGAGTTTTTTGTATACGATCAACCAAAGTTTGGTTATCTATTAACACGGCAATGGCCAATAATAAGTCGTTTGCGCGCGGAAAACAATAAAGATCAGTATTTACTACTCATACCGCTGAAAGAAGATGTAAAGAGCTAGAGTGTTGATTTAGAAAGGCTTAACGTAATTAAGGTAAACGAAAACCTTAGTCTGCATAAATTATGTTATGATAGCAGATAACCAAAATGAAAACTTCCAATTTTTAAATGACGTTATTATATGTGTTATTGTGAATATTGTAATTGTTAGGTATAATATAGATATTTTACAGGTATATTTAACATTGTTACCCTTATATATTTTCTTTTCTTAAATAAGTCTCTCGGATTAATTACGTATATTTTGTAACCAGCTAAAGAATAACGAGGGAGGGGATAATACGCGTTTCTTATGACTTATGGTGCCCTTTAATATAACGTAAAGCAACTTACTAATCACTATACATTGTTCACGCCCGCATTAATAATACGCACTATGAACTCTCCTAGCGTCAAAAAAAAAAAAAAACAAAAAACAACTTTTTTTAATTAATTAACCTGTCAATTAATTATAACTTATAACAAGTGATATTATAACTTTTCAAAGTTAATAATTACAATAATTTTTAGTGTTTAAATTACATCCATTTAAATAACGAAATGTAATTGATCGTTATTTAGATAATAATATTAAATTGATTACACTTTTTTAAGAAATAAAGTATACTTCAATAATATATAGATATTTTTAAATGCACATAATCTAATTTGCTAAAATAAAATCATTTATTGACTTCATTTAATAATTTACTTGACTGAGTGCAATCGAATAATTATTACAATACATTATGGCTTACGTAACTTAATGGACTGCTTTATCTTAATATATTATTTATACCGGGTAGTAACTTATATTTACTGTGTCGGGGTTATTATATAAGTATCGTTGATATTGAAAAATTATTTACGTCCTTCGTCAAGTATATAAACATTTTTATTTTATCAAATAAAAAAATAATTTTGTATATTAAATAAAAATTAAAAACTTGAATTATAGTTAACAAAAATTTCCATTTTTAAATGCTATTTTTATCATATTTAGACGGGTGTAATAATTAACAAACATTAAAGAATTATTTTATATTACATTCAGCTTTTACTTTTTAAATTATGTCACAACTTTAATGTGTTTTTGTGTATAGCTAAATGATAATTTTTATTTAGATTTTTGCTTTACATATATTATAGTGTTTTTGGTGTGATATCATTTCTTTTTATTGTTTAAAGTATAATGTACACAAAACACACGGCATAGTGTCATACGGGTATTTCTTGTTAAGTCAACATGTTTTATTATGTATATTATTTAATATTTATATGAACGTTGAACTAATAATAATGAGCACACGGATAACCGTACATGGAACGTCTGTTGCATAAATAACAACAAATACACGAAAACTATTATAATAATATATCGGTGTATAACTTCAGGAACAACTGTAATAATATTTTTTTTTTTTAAACGATGTATTATATTAAAGCGACGCCCAACAATGGCATCTGCAATGAAAATATATCGTAGTAAGCAAGAAACTATATATAATATACACGATTGAACTAAATAGTAGAACATATTTTTTACCACAAGTTTTCATGGTCGTATTAAGATTAGCTATTGCCACAATTCTGACAAAAGTTTAATCTCAACAACACGTGTTTTGTAAACGTGATATAATATATACTACAACTATTATTGTGTCTAGTGAATGATAACGATAAATGAATAATAATGAGTTAGCCATCTAGGCTACACTAGTTTTCTACTTGGATACTTGAATTTTTATCGGTGCGCCGACCTCGTATGCCATCTACGACGAATTGAATATATCACACATGTGTTTGTTCCTATATTTTATAATTTATTACTGATCTGTTATCGAACCGCCGTAATATCGTTATTAAAATCATACATATAATATATTTATTTTTAACTAATTATTAAAAATTATGAAAAAAAGACGATGATCAAATATTTAAAAAAATATTTATTCAATTTAACTAATTTAAGATTACGGCAAATAAACTATAAAATATGGTATTACGAGTTCACGACGGAGTCAAGACTTCCGAAATATCCGATAAAATATATTCAAAAGGATCCTTTTCACTAGGATTTGGCCGCCACACGAACTCTACCTAATAGGACTTAAAGAAATTTCGAACAGTACTGAGACGTTGTTTGTTCCACCTATTTTAAAACATCCCACAGTCTCTCCGGAGTTTGAAAGTGAGTTTCAGACATAGAATCCACAAAGTTGTACTTACGTATAGTTAACTTGGTAATAATGATAACTTTTCTAGCTATTGAATAGCATTGTGTACAATTTATAGAAGCCCGAGAATATTATTCGTCAGCCGCGACGGGGCGATAACAGAACAGCAACTATACAATTTATATATATGAATGCGATATGTTCGTGGCATCGTCAGAACCATATAACGAGAAGAGACTATTTTAATATTAGAATTGATAGACAACATGCGCGGGTGGAATACACGTGATTTAAAAAGAAATTGATCGGCATCGCTTATAGCGTTTGCCCACCGGAAAGCGTTATCCGGAAGTGTTATCTTTACATTAAACATATGGCCTGTTTTTCTTCGGTGCGCATATATATATATATATTAATATTATAATTTAATACGTATACCAAGGCACGCGTATACAGTCTCATTTTTTACTTTTATATCTCATAATTATTTTTTAATTTTTTTGTGTACTTAATAACTTAGCTTCTGGATATGATAGTGTGATTATTACGATCCATCTGTTTTTTAATATTATTATGATTTATACAGTGCTAAGGACCAACTCGGTCAGAGTCAGCATAATGGCC
This sequence comes from Rhopalosiphum maidis, assembly GCF_003676215.2. Lineage (NCBI taxonomy): Eukaryota > Metazoa > Arthropoda > Insecta > Hemiptera > Aphididae > Rhopalosiphum > Rhopalosiphum maidis. The sequence continues at coordinate 11,851,261 of NC_040879.1, forward strand.
AAGACAGCACCGACGCCGGTTTCAAAACGTCACCGACTACTGCAGATAACCTCTCATCGAAATCGCCAGACCGGCCGATGCAGCTGCAGTCGTTGCAATCGACATTCCTCCAATCGTCTCCGCCGCCTTCGTGGCAGACGACAACGATGTGGCTGCGTTCGTCGCCATTTGCAGCGGATTCCAAAGACAGTGGCTCGACAAAAGCTCCGACGGTTTCGTTAGCTGCTGCCGACAGGTTGGCTGAGGCAGCTGAGCAACGTCGTAAGCTGCTGGTCGAATTGTCTGCGCACAAATCTCGGCTGGTCGAGTTGCACTTGCGTCGCGAAGAAGTCGATCGGGAGGTGAGTGCATCGTATTGAGAAATTAAAGCTTTGTTTTTAATTTAAATACGTATTACAATTATATAATATTGTCATTTGATGATACTCCTGTTATTCAAATTTCAATTGAACGCATTCGTGGATAATGCTCGAGTGGGATCGCAAGTGGAACGTTTTTATGAAGTCCAATATAGACACTAGACAGTATCTATGTGACTGTGTAATAAGTAAATTTATCGTTGATATGTGTGTATGTGTGTGTGTGCGTGTGCGTGCGTGCGTATATTATTTACCGCATGTAAAAACACATTCATCTGTTTTCAACGACGTGGCTAAAATTATTTTTTCTCTAACGAATAAACCAAAATTCAGAACAATAAGACTTAAGAAAAGTCTGTCTGTTTCCGGATGTCTAATAATAATAATCTTCAATCTTTATTTTTACGTAAGAAAACGATATTTCTATTTTTAAAATTTATTTTATAATTATAATATTTTATTATTATTATTATTATTATTATTATTATTGTATATTAAGTAACCGCTAAATACTTATATATGTCGGGAAAAATAAAATAGATTTGAAAGGTCACACAAATACAATTTTTAAATTACCTATAATATTATAGTTAAATTTAGTTTGCACGTCTTATTATAGGTAAAGCAATAACGATACAAATCTGGTTTAAATATTTAAACTGACCATTTTTCATATACCTAATTAAATTTATTCTAACAAACACATGATAAAATGTATTGCTTCCAACAGTTGTAAAAAGAGGACGTGAAGGTAAAGATTTTTAAATAATACGAATGTAAAATTTAATTGAAAAATCAATATGTTTCTGTACATTCGTTTATACCCAGTTTTGTGTTCGTAATGTTCGTATTTTGATAAATCATATAATCAGTTTGGATGACGTAATCTTAAATTTTGTTTAAAAACATGATTTCTTCCACGTAAATAGGCATGCTCAATAAAACAGTGGCCCCATGGGTGTTATTCGTACCTTAATTTGAATTTTTAATACTTGTTTATAAATTATTCAACATTTTTTAAATTTTAGTACATTACATAAAATAAATTATTTTAAAAAAACTTTAGTTTTAGACGTTTTAGTATGGTATACAAGGACTAATATAGTAATTTATTTATAACCTTTATTTTAGTAAAAAAAAAAAAATGACACCGGGAATCATTTAAATCGTTAATTTTAATGTTATTATTATTAAAGTAAATCGTAAACCACTTCGCGTTTAGGAACGTATATGAATTATTCAAAATAGCTATTGGTATTAGTATAATATAATAATTTTTGGTAGAATTTTGTTAATTTTAAATTAGTGCTTGTACTATTAAACATCTGTTTAACTACTAAAATACCTACCTCATTAATTAAATTTAATTGAAAAAAATATTGGTATAATTTTTGCATAATTATAAATGTATGGTCAAAAACAAGTTTTTCATAGTAGCATTAATACAATTTGTATTAATTTGCGTGTTTACAGTTAATTATCGAGACCGCGTTGTTGCGTGCCGAACTCGATGTTGCTGACGATGAAACTCGCCAGTCGGACAACATTGTAGACGGTTTGGACCGCGCTGTGGCGGATTGCCGACAAAAAATGGACGTATGTACTGTGAAACAGCAAGATCAAAGGATGGCAGCTGACTCGCAGTTGGCAGGACACCGGCAAACACTCCAAGGGTAATTTATTGTTATTATAATACTCAAGGCCCTAAACGTACATGAATTTACCCTCACCATCAGGAAGCAATGACAAAGGGGACGATCATAACGGAAAGCTTATAAAAATGTGATGATGGTACTTAGGAACCTGCAATAGCCGACAACTGACAATCACTAACATTGTTTTGTGGAAGGGGGGAGGGTCTAAACACTCTAAATAAGTATAATAAAACGAGTCACAAAAAAATATCGTATCAAAGTAAAACGTAAATATGTCGATCGGTTAGTAATATAATGTACCAACATTTAACCAAAGAAAAATCTATGTAATATTCCAATTTGATCAATTATTTTATTACATCAACCTCTTTCATAAATTTATAATATATTAAATGATTAGATACAAGTAAATAGTATTTATGACGTTTTGCACTAATATATGGTGTTAGATGACAATTGTATACACAACCTAAATGTTAAATGCATTATTTTTAGATTTCTATAGGGATCAAAATAACGTAGGTCGTAGGTACATAAATACAACTTTACATAAATGTCCATTTAAAGTTACAGTATCACCTAAAAACATTAATCTAAAATATTTCAACGTTAATATTATCCAATAACAATGATTACGGTGCCGTAAAATTTTTTAAAAAATAACCTATAATTATTAATATTGTTCTGTTAGTACCTAGAGTCTAGATTCAAAGACTTCCTTTCTGTTAACTAACTTTTTTTATCTTATATGTATAATTTATTAATTTATACTATAATATATTTTTATTTTTGTGTATACACTTTTATCTAATTAACTTGGTGTACTTTGATGTGGATTGTAAATATACTGTTTAAAAAAATGTAGATAGGAGTATGGTTAGATGACGAAATAATTATATTTCTTAACAAAATTAGTATATAAACTGTTTTTAGTAATTCAGTAATTGATCAAATATATACAGTATTGTAAAGTATTCGAATATAAGTATTTGGATACTAGTAGTTAAATACATTTTGAAGTATTTTTATATGGATTCCAATTACAATTTTTCAAAGTATTTTTTAAGTATTCTGATTACATTTTAGAAGTATTTTGAACAAAATTGAAATACTGGTATTTAAATTATTTAAAGAAATTAGTTTTATCAATTTCTTATAAAAATAAATAGTAACATTTTAAATATTAAAAAAAAAGATCAGATAAAAATTTCGATAAAATAGACTATAAATGAACACATTTTAACTGTTTTGGGGCAATATGGCAACATGTAATTATCTATAAAAATCTTCAGTAAATTGATTGTAGAATTTTTTTAATTTACAGTATTAGGTATACGGTTTAGTTATGCATAGATTTGTAAAAATTAAAAAAAAATTTCTTATATTTGTATTCAAATATACTTGTGAGTATTCGTAAAATACATTATTTTATAAGTATTTTAAAAGTATATTTTAATACCTTTTTAAATATATTTTAGTACTTCTTTAAAAGTATTTTTTACAAGACTATATATTTAACGTTAAAAACAACTTATTTTTCCATTCCGATGGAATTTCCGATTCCACAACGATGGTTGTTCTGATAATAGGTAATTATTTGTTTTATTAAAGTTTTTCAACCAAACCACGTATCAATAACATTTTATATCCATTAAGCGTAAAGATTTTCGAAATACTGAAAGTCATATAATTATTGAATTAATTTTTCCTATTGAATGTTTAAGCTATATTTAAAAAAAATTGTATATGCGTTGAAAAATAACTATTACATTTTAAAAGATGTATTACGCAGATGATAGGGAAATGTTGACAACATATTGTAATGTTTTTAATCAAATATAACAATTATTAGGAAATCCTTTGTTATACTAATTTTTTAGTATAATCATTATCATAGATTAAGTATAAGTAGTTTATATTTATACTACATTTTATAGATTTATTATTATGGTATAATAATAAACACAAATCAACTTACATTAGGTATGCAATAATAAGATGATAAATTTGAATTGTTCAGAATATTTTTGGGAAAATGTATAAATATTAAAACCTTAAATTAAAGCTTGAAATTATTAGCCGTTTTTCTATTGAATACAAGACATTTTTTATTTTAAATTTAACTTACATTTTTCTTTATCAACTTATTGACTCATCGAGCACTAGTTAACTTGCCAAGCTTTAGTATTTTGCATATAGTCATGATTTTAAAGAAATAAAATATTATGTTCTTTATAATTGTGTTTGTATTTAATTATTTTGAGGTTTTGTATCCATCCCTCGAGCCACTCCTATATAATAGTTGTTCCACGATTACTATCTCGTATACCTACATAGATATAATATTGTCGTTTTTACTCGTTTATACCACTACCAATATTACGCTACCCACCCAGCACCCCATTTATAAAATTTAATTACAGTGTCTATATAGTATACACCCACCGTTTATTACAGTTTACATGTTGTATATATAGTATATATGCTTTATGCTTGTAATTATAAATAGTAATCTACTTTGATAATATGTTGTTATAATATACCAATAATCGTCATAGGTTACGGAAACGGTTAGAATCGATCGAGGACAACGACGTGCTGAAAAATGAAATACGTGCTTCCATTGATAAACAGACGGAACTGTTGGATGCCGAACAAAAGGTAAGACAGAATAATAATATTACAAAATACTATAATATTAAAATATGGTAGGTAGTACAATACGTCATTATATTGTAACGAATCATAAAAATAACGTCGAGGTCGATGACGATTTTTTTCGCCTTCAATAATAATATATACTACATTTATGTAATGCTGGTGTTTGTGCTGCAGTTGTACGAAGATGTAGAATTCGGATTGCTGGAAGAAGAGGCCGGATGGCTGGCCCGTAGAGAAGAGTTGCACAGGGATCGGGCCGCTGCCGTGGCGGTCAGGCGTGCTCGACGGGCTCGTGCCGAGTGGTTACGCGCGCAACTCGATCAGCTCCGTAGTGTGGGCGATGACCAGTTACGAGCACTGAGGGCTGACATAAATACAGCGACATTGTCCATTCAACAGGTATTTGTAGCATACATGAATTCTAATCAAATTCTCAAAAAAAAAAATTATTCCCAAAATTATTATTTGAATGTAAAAGTAATAAAAACACGGCATTTAAACAGCAGAAAACATGTCTTAACTCTTAACTATTTAAAGTTGAGCTATGTTTGTTCCCAATTGTGTAGATAGTAGAGACTGACATGTAGAGATTGAGTTAAAAATTGTTGAGTTAAATACTTATGAAGCGTAAATATTTCTTTATTGATGTTATTATAGTAATATTTAAAAAAAAAATAAAATCAATTTTAATAATATAAAACAAATTATTTTGCTAAATAAACAAGTTTGTTCCTACCTTCCAACATACAATTTTAACTCGCCCAAATAAAATGTATTTCGTATTATGTAGTTAAGAGACAAATTGTTATTTAATGCCTCGCATACAATAATATTGTAATTAAAGGGTCACAAGAAACTGCAAGAACTGGACGCCGCCGCAGCCAGCACGACGGCCGCGACAAACACATTATCAGACCAATACCGCCGTCCCCATCAGTTTCATAAAGAATCGCATTCTATGCAGTCGGCAGCGGAACATCAACCTCCCAAGTCTTTGGAATGGTCGTGGGACCAGCATATGAAATCTCCCATGTCACCGAGGCCACCGTCGTCGTTGTCGTGGGATCTGCAGCCGTCGAGGTCACCGTGGTTTTCGACAACCACTCCCGTGACGGAAGACACGCCGGCAAACAACGGCAACAGCTTGATGACTGGTAGCATGACGACGACGTGCTGTAGCAGTATAGCCAGCAGTGGTGGCGAGGTAATTATTGTTTTGCCGGTTACTTCCGGTTAAAATATCTGTCGGCCGCGGATCTTACCCCTGTTGCAGCTAATTGGACCGTTCAGAGGAGGATGGTGGGCGAGACTAAATTCTCACTAAAACTATCCTTCTCGCCCTGTTCATATAAAAATATGTTTATATATTATGGTATTTTATTATTATTACGGACAGAATATATTGTGTATAAATTATTGCAATATTCCGTCACTACGCGGGTGACTTAATTATCAATTTAATAAAATGTTTCTGAAATAACGTTGTCTGTTACTGTGTAGGACGACGGTTGTGCCCGACCGGTATCGGATGACTCTATTTCACGAATGTCTATGTCGACTATCTTCGACGGAGGGGCCACGATCAAACTCCGACCAAAGAACAAAACGTCTCCGTCGGATATCACAAAAGTTAGTATCGCCTTCGTCCGTATAATAGTTAGAGCCGCATACGCAAGCACAGGGCTGCTTACGCTTGATGACGCAACAACTCATATTGTAATGATGAAAATACCATAATTCGTTTTTACTATCACCGTTACAGAGGCCGTTGACTAGATATCTACCGATCCGGTACGACGACAACGGTTCGACCGAGAACCAAATGGCGTTCGACTTGCGAGCGCACATCGAGTCTGCGGGACATCAGCTGGACGACGACAACAGCACCGGCGTCGACCGGCATTTCTGGATCGACAGCACGTCGTGCCGTGGCTATTTGAAAAAGCTTTCCGGTTCCGGTGCCAATAACGCGCGCCGAAGCGGCCGCAAGTGGCTGAAGAGATGGTTCGTGTTCGATAGGCGGTCGAGGGCCCTGTCCTATTACCGACACCGGTCCGACGACGGCTCGGACGCCGCCAATCAACGAGCAGGCGCCGCTGCGACCGAGAAGAAAATCGCGCCGAGGGCGTCGATTCGTTTTCAGGTGTGTGTTTGGTGATTTTTCCGAAGACTTTTCTCGACGCGACCGTGACTTACACACATACTCTATTACATACCTAACGCATTTATTTATCGATATGAACCCAACGCGCGTCAGCTTGTCAGATTACACACGCATAGGCATACTGGACAATATGAAACCACATTGCCGATAATATGAATACTTGTTAATTTCAAGCCAACTTTTATTTTATTCCTCGAATCAATATAATATTATATACATAAAATAAAATAAAATCCTGCCAAAAACAATAAAATTAAATTAAATTTTACAAACCAAACTCAATATTTACTGCGCCTTCAAAATATTGAATATGTACGCATCGCACGCGAGTTACACTCGGTGTGATTAACTACCGAATTAATAGTAAATAGCTGGATGTTAGATTTTTAACATAAATTATCGAATTGATTAAAAATTTAATGACAGCATTTTGCACAATTCACCGCGAGATGTTATTGCGTACTCGTTTAATGTATTCACGTATTTTTTTAAACATAATTATGTAAATATATAAAACATTAAAAACTATTGAATAATTTTAACATAATTTTTATGATTTTATTATGGTAACAAAGATATATTTTTTTCAAGCTTTATCGCCTAAAAGTAGGTTTTATTTTCGCGCAGTGCAGACACGAGATGATAAGTTATGGGAAAATGTATGCGAACAGTTTTCTACCACATGTTGTGTATCTCTTACTATTATTTGCGTCACCTATTTTATTAATATTGTTATAATAATACATTATTGTTGCCGGTGTGTCTTGATATAAACAGGACATTCAGGAAGTGTACGTCGACCACACGAACAGCATCAAGGGACAGGGTTGCGCGTTCGTAGTAAAAACAGCACAGCGGACGTTTTACCTGTCTGCAGCGACCGGTCAGGCGGTCCGAGTGTGGGTGGACGTCATATTCACCGGCGCCGAAGGGTATAGGGAGTACCGAAAAGCTTCGACCGTCGACGGTGGCCGATGAGTTCAGCAAACGAAATCCTAACTTGTCCCTCGTCCGGGGGCTAATTTTATATTTATTTTTATTTTTATACCGAGTCGTCTAATACGGCCGTGTTAATTTTTTTTCGCCAAATTTATCGTAGTTTTATCCACTGTACCTACCATTACATTATACTTACATTTAAATGATTGACGTGACTGTGAAATGCGGTTGATGTATTTATGTGTATTTTTTTTTTTTTTTTTTTTTAATTGTTATTGACTTTGAAGCGGCTGTCGAGTTGCGAACAATTTAATCTATATAGACTGGTTATATTAAATTTCGTGTACACCTAGCTACATATGTATATATTTTATGGATTAAAACTATTTACTTAAACACTGTCCACTTAGTGTATTTTGATGATTTCGTGTGCAGTAAATCGGCATAAATGGTGCTAGAAAAAACCGAGAGAAATAAATAAATTTCTCGCGTAATATAATATCTACGTTTAAACAACCATAACACGCTTGTACGATGCGTCGATATTTTATACGGTAGCCACCAACATCGAACTCAGTGATGGCTATTAAATTTTATAAACTGTGACTACAAGACTTGAGATTAAATAACTGCAAATAAAATTCATGAACTTCACACATTCAATCATTTCCTGATAAATTTTTAAAAAACATTGGTTTTTTTTTATTGACATTTTATACGTCAATTTAAATGATATTTTCGTGACACAAAAATTAAAATAAATCAGCATTATAATTATTATGTCTATATAAATATAATAAGGTTAGTGATATAATCGTTGAATTTTTTTGTTGTATAATATTGTAAAATGTATCATGAAAAAAAAAAAGTTCGTCAAATTTACTTATTGAAATAAGAAACAATAACACGATTACAGATAATAAGTAAAATTAAAATGTTGATATCGATATTAAACGTAAATAAAAATAAATAAAAGTAGATAAATACAGAACAATATAGATTTTTTCTTTGTATAGTTTTAAAACTTTCATGATTTTATTACTATAATTTCAACAGTATTGTACAGCGTTGAATAGAGAAATATCGACCTACCAAGTTTTACGATGTCTACATTTGGTTACAGCTACAGATACTGCAGTACGATTTATTTATTTCTTTATTATAATAGTAAACGGAACAGGCCCTTGACATTTATATAATATTAATAATTAATAATAATAATACACTATTACATACATAATATTTAACAGATAATAATATAATACAATAATTAGACACAAGAAGTTGTTAAGATGCAATTGGATCCATTAGCTAATATCATCATACGTAAAATGGGTTCATTATATAAATAATTTATCGCACAGAATGGGACCAGGAAAGGAGAAAAGTTGCGCAAATTAATCATTAAATTATGTTAATGTTAGTATTAATTTATCATTCACATAACTTATGATCTAATCATATTATATTTTAGCCAAATTTTATGATTCATAAAAAAATAAAATCACAACAACTTTAACCGGCCCATATTTTGAACGGCTCACCGAGATTTTCTTGGTAAATCGTCGACCCAAATTGGTATTGTCGATTTATAATTATAGATTATAAAATACTGCAGCAGTGCTACTGGCATACACTAGAAACTATAAGATAGGTAGCTAGGTACTACAATTTTAGTTTTTCTCGGTAAAACAATCACTTGGAAACTGCAAGCTTTAGTATATCTACGTATTTTTGAAATACGCGGGTATAAATCCATTTTTATTCAAAAGTCAACAGTACACGCAACAGCAGTATTGTGCTTTTTGGTACCGTATTGCATTTTGTAAAAATCTATCTTATTATATTAAAAATATATATATATATATATATATATTAATAATTTCTAATAATATCTGTAACGAATATTGGAACAAAACGTAGGGAAATATTTGATTGGAACTGAGAACAAAAAGTAAAAATTTGTGACCTAATGAGATAAAATATTTTAAACGGCATTGATTGATTATTTTAACACTGTGACAAGCCGCAATATAGACACGTGCTGCTTAATATTTTATCACTTTATCAGTTAATCACAATAGGTCTACCTACCCAGATACATATTATATACATGTCATATAGTTATCCTGCAGAGTTAGATGTACCCACAATCGGTATAATAATATTGTTATGTGGTCTCATAACGCTACAGTATAATAATTGTGTATAACCTGCGGCCGGGTATCTGCAGAAATCATTGTCATGTCTGATTTAAATTCTCAGTGTCTAAAGATATTATATTTAACGGTGTGATGGTACTCGTGTAGATTTTAGACTTTATAACGTTTACATACATATAAATTCAGTTTAATCGTCATACAGATAGATATTATCGCTAAACTAAATATTTAGTATTTAGTTCAGTTTATTTATCTTCTGTATATTTATATAATTATGTATTCGTTTCTATATTAACTAGAGTGTTTGTAAATTCATTTTTTTTTTTTTTTTTTTTTAATACATAGTATTTTTAACTGTCGATTTCTCACGAAGATATCTGATAGACATATTATTTTGATATTTAAATTGTAGGTATATCAATAGATACATCGAGCAAATAGTTTTAACTTTTATAATTTTAACCTTAATATCATCATGGACAGTAAGTTAAGACGTACAATATATAAAAATTGTACGCTGTTTTAACAAAAACAAAATTATGCACACGGTAGAACTTATCAAGAAAAGCGACGGAGAAGATTCGTATAGACGGCGACTGACCCGACAAGTTTCTATGCACACTCTAAATGGCTTCAACGAACTCCGCCTGAACGTCAAACTCTGCGACGCGTCATTGATACTCGATAACGGTGACACGTTTCCGATACATCGATCAGTGTTGAGTGGTTCAAGCGATTACTTTAGGTCAGTACTCAGTATCTATAGTACCTACGACTCACTAAATGCGTTTTTAACACTTCTGCATTAGACATAATATATATACTAGTCCTGAATCGGTTGAATTATACAAGACAAGGACGCTGAAATAAAATGCGTTTGTAATATGACAATTTTTTAAATCATAATATTTTACATGCTCATAAAGTTATAAATTACTCAAACATTCAAATACCTTAAAACCCCACGTGAAAGCATAGATAATATTCTTACATTTAAGTGTGATAATAGACCATTTCACTATATTATAATAAATGTTAGTACCTATATGGCTATGTAATATATTTATATACAATATCGGAACTTCTAAAAACAAATTTGCTTTATTATGTCAAACGCACTTGGTAAAACGAAGTAACACACCCAAGCGTAGCGTCCTTCTAAAGTTTTTTTTTCACTTTTTACTGAGTTTAAATACACTTTACATTTATTATCATAGAAATAATTTTAATTTACGAATTTAAAACGTGTCCAATATAAAATATATAGTTAATTAAATGTGGTTAAGACTATACAAAAGTGAAAAGATTATCAGAATAAACCTATAATCTATATAGGTATCTACCATTTAATAACAAGTTACACCTATTACAACTGATATACGTAGTGTCTATTATAATATTATATGCCAACTATATTATTTAATTATTTTTTACTTAATAAAGTACTGTTGACTGGACAATTTATAATTTAAAATGTAGTTATTATAATTTTCAATAAATATTATTCGCTCAGAAAAACTGTTCATTTTTTTTCGGTTAATTATGTTTTTAATATTTTATAGACATCTCATAATATCCCTACCTCTATTATAGCCATTAATAAATGTAAATTATAATTTGTTTATATTTAGTTATTTTAAAAAAATTACTTAAATTGAAATAGTTCATTTTAAGAAGTCCAATCAAATTTGACTATCATGATTCATGGCTATAATTTTTCATATCCAAGGTTATTGGATATGAATACATATTCAGGTTATACAATTTTTTTATTACCGGAAAATTGTGATTGTGCAAGTCTTAAAAATATGATGGGTACTAATGTACTATTAAGTATACTCATACTATTAGTATTATTTTTAAGCATTTATTGTCTCCTACATTATATAATATTTGAACTACGTAGGGGATACCGGGGGCAAACGTAACATTTTACACATTTTAACAATTTTAAGAAATTGTTGTACAGATTTTTGATTTTTAACGTTACCATATGATAGAGGAACTTGTTAGCTACTCAACTATATTACAAAGGCTGCTTAAATATCAAATTTAGTAATAAATATTTTTAATTTAAAAAAAAAAAAATGTTACAATTGTCCCCGGCCCAGGGGTTAAATGTGACACATATCTTAATTCCGTTTTTCAATAATATTAATATATTTATATATTTTATTAAGTTAAAAATTAAACCTGATAACCATGACACATAGGTAGATGTAACCAAACTATATACTAGACTCAAATCATCATGATATATAATTATGATTAATACTTCACTAATTAAAAAATAATTAAGAACTAATATCAATTTAATATTAATTTTTTTTGTACCAGTCTTATGGTTTTAACTATATTGATTCAAAGGAACTTAATTATAACATATTTTTAAACATTTTAAAATATCAATTGTTAAGTAATAGGTACAATTGACCCCAGTCTGTTTGTTACTATTGGCCCCATAAAGAGTTTTTTGAATCAATGCGAAAACAAATGATGAACTTACTAGAAAAGTTAATTTATTTTTATATAATCGTAATCTCCAAAAGATTTACTTGAAGTTACTTTGAATAATAAATTAAACAGTGCACATACCACAGAGTGAAAAAAAACTAAAAAATAATAAAAAATTCACTTTTGAATATAAAAATCGGTTTTTACTGATTATTTGATTAACAAAACACAATAAAGCCAAACTGATAACAGGATAAGAAGCCAAAAATTGGGGGACAAATGATGCACGCACATTCGATACTTATTATATATCATAGAGGAAAATATTCAACATGTTATAATTGACCCATGTTACATTTGCCCCCGGTCTCCCCTATTATTATTATTTTTTTTATATATGTATAATTGACTTGCTTTCATTATTTGTTTCATACGTAATAATTAAGTACTGTAGAATATTAATTAATAAATACAATATAAAAACGATTATTATGTACATAACATTGCTTATTTAAAGGCAATAACTACCTTAACCCGTCGTTGGTCGCGTTTTTTTTTTTACTTCTTTGGTCGCGCGATGAGAGATTCTCTCACCTTCTTTAAATGTTTTATAATATGTTTTAAACTACCAAAACACATTTATTATGTAAATGAGCACTTAAAAATAAATAAATTACACATTACAATTTAAATAATCGTGCATTAACATATTATTGTTAATATAATAAAAAAAATGTTTTATTCTTGAATTTACCTATTACATGTACAGGAATCGCAGTTTTAGCATTTTTTGCTACAGTTTTTACACCAATTTTTAGTATTACAAAATTTCTTTGTAGAGTTCTAACATTATGAGGAGTATCTGATAAGGTATAGTATAACTAATAGTCAATAAACTGAAATCAAAGGCAGTGGTGACAAAAATATTACCGTGGTGAGAGATTCTCAATGACCAATGACGGGTTAAGCGTGACATATTAAACACACATTGTACTAGATATGTTTTTAGAATACTCTTCACCACTACGTTGCACGAAGGAGATTATACGAAAATAAACCTAAAGTCGATAGAGAGTACTACGATGGAATTTATTTTACAGTACATTTACATGAGACAAATTGATATTAACTACGATAACGTTATGGATATTATGCGGACAGCTGATTATTTATGCATAGACGGTTTGGTGCAACTCTGTCATGAATTTGTCGTCGAATGCCTGGCACCTGACAATTGTGTTACTATGTTGCAATTCGCCGAGTATGTGTATAACTACTAAAAGGAAACAGCTACAATTCCACAGAATCGCGTTTCCATTTTGATTAATTCCAATCAAATATTGTATAATAATAATATTAATAAATGTCATCTGGCAGCTATTATTACTTTGGAGCGTTAACAAATGCGGCGTACAAATACATCATCAAAGAATTTATGACGATTGCTGAAGAAGGCGACGAGTTGATGAAACTCCGACAGGAAGAATTCAAACTAATAATCGAAGATAATCAACTGAATGTGAAACGGGAAGAGTTTGTTTGGGACGTGGTATTGAAATGGGTGGACAGGGACCCCGAAAATCGGAAAAATGATTTGTTGTTTCTGCTACCAAAAATCCGTTTTGGTCTTATGGATTCCAAATATTTCATTGAAAATGTAATTATAATAATATGAATTACTTTCTGTTAGGGTTCGTTTGGTTCACCTGTTGCTGTAAAAAAAAATATTGGCCGTTTTAGCCGTAACCTATTTCCGCCAAAAAAGTTTGGAAATCAATAGTTTTAATTTTTCTACAATGTACTGTGTTCCATAAAGATGTTCTACGGGCTTAAAAATATCATATAACCACAAGTCTTGGTCACGTGCGATCCATCATTTGTTAATTAACTAAATAACGTGTCACTAATTTATATAGTTCTGCTAATAACTATTGAAGAACTGGATAATAATGAATTGAAAGGTTTCCGATTTAGTTACATCTGATATTTTAGCCATAGTTTGGGATGAGTTTGATTATCTTTATGACTTCATTGTATTGGTGGAGGGTGTTGTAAGGAATTTCAAAGAAAAAATGTAATTAAACTAGATAGCCTATAATTTCCATTGTTGGTACCTGCTTTAATTTTGTAAGTGTAATACTGTATTACATATATACATATCGTTTTGAAATTCGAACATTCTTTATAGAATACTAGAGTTGTATTTAGAAATAATACAACACATACCAGTACTTTGAAATGTGTAAATAATCGCTAAAACTAATAATTTATTTATACTTGTCTAAGGCCTTTATAAAAATATACAATATAATACTATAATATTAATACTTGTACTATTAACTAAAATGATTGTAAATCCCGCCGACGATACTAATACTTTATAAATGTTTTTTTTTGTGTGTTGATTCCACTAATGCTATAAATTTTTACTTATAAAAATAAAACTTATCTCCGCCTATAAGCGATGGGATATTGAAAAAGTTTATTTATTACCTCGTGGTTTTTTTTCTAGTATTTATGGTGTTATTTTGTTTAAGTGACTAAATTATTACAAATAATAAAGCCAATAGTTGAAAATTAGTAATAGTTTTCATTATTTTTTTAAAAGTAAACAAAAAGTATAATATAATATTATACTTGAAACTAATACTTTCTTCAACATGTAGATCTCCACAAAATTTGAAAACTTGAGATTAAATACATACAATATTGTAATGGTATGAAATTAATACCATATTTAAATAGAAAGTTTTAAATAAAGTCAATATAATATTATGAATTTTAGTAAACGAAGGTAGTAAAAGTTTTATTCACTTTCAGAAATTAGACAGAATGTAAAATGTTTGTAAATAATTTTTTTTTATTAACACAGAATTTTGACTTAAGTTATATCCGATGACCCCACCGATTTTATTTTTTGACTAATTTAATCTTTTATTATTTTTATTTTTAAATATTAAGTGATAACACAATTTAATTAAAATTACACACTTTTTCTTTACTAATTTAAAAATAAAATTAATTACACGATGTGAATCAAATATTATTATTTGTATTAGTTAAGTACATTTATTAATGTTTAAGCACACTATAATAAAAAAATACATTATCATTAAGCATTAATATTAAGTTTAAATATTATACTTTTTATATAACTGCATGTATTTCCTTGTGTTAAACTAGTGATATTTGTAGTATTTAATATATCAAAGCCATATTCATATTATATTAAGTTCTGTTACTTTTGGTTAAGTGCCACTAGAAAAAAAATGAAAATGTTTATTTCCGGGCAATACAACGCTTACTGATCAGCTAGTATATTTAATATATTTATTATATATTATTCGTGATAAATCATTACATAACTATAATATTACATATTATTGTGTTAAATTTTAATATTTATCTACGCAATGTATTATCAAATATAAATCTAATTAATAGCGTTTACCTTATACCTATAATGGTTTAGATGTACCCGAAAATCTTACTCCCACTAGATCTAATAATTTCCCCTACCAAAAAATTGTATAGAAATATATCTATTTGTTTTTAATTGTTAGTAAAATAACAATAATTATTATTATTATAATTTTTTTTAAAACATTTATATAGGATATTATAGATAGACGATTAATTGTATTATTATTACTGGGATTGTGGACTCGTAGTAAAATGTATATTTTTAGCTCACTATTTTTCGATAATTTTTAATTTTTAATAATTTCTAAAATTTCAAATTTATGACACGTATATTTTATAATTTATAATGCTTTTTACACAACATTTTACGAGATTTTTT
The DNA here is from genome assembly GCF_003676215.2 of Rhopalosiphum maidis. NCBI lineage: Eukaryota > Metazoa > Arthropoda > Insecta > Hemiptera > Aphididae > Rhopalosiphum > Rhopalosiphum maidis. The sequence continues at coordinate 11,867,457 of NC_040879.1, forward strand.
CTAAAAAAGTTCACAAGCGCGTGTCCGTGTTATTATTACTAACAATTTTTAGGTATAAATAATTTTCGTACACTTATATACGATGTTAATTGCTCACACAACAAATAAAAAAATTAATTATATCTGAGATTCTGAAACTATAATAATAGCAATTATAATATATAAGGCTTTCCATTTCAAACATACGAATAATCTAAGACGGTATAGGTAATACAATAATATTAGTGTTGTTGTGACGGATTAAAACTATTTTATTAGTATTAATTGTTTGAAAAATTATAATTGAAATATAATGAAATCTAACCTTCACGGCCTTGCTTAAAAAGATTTGTAGCTTTCATCCCAAATTTAAAACTAAATTTGCGCCTAATATATTCTTTGTTCCCGAAAAATATTTATCAGAAAGTTTTAAAATCATCAAAAACGGGAGTAGTTTTATTTTCGTTTTTTGAATGTATAAATATATAAAACCGTCTTTTTGGAAGAAAATTACTGTTTTCTACCGATATGTGCAACCGATAGGTGTACAACTATTAATTATCACGTATGGGAATTAATTATTGCTGCAGGTCAAGGACCACCGTTACATACAAAACAGAGACGATTGTAGGCCTTATATAATCGAGACATTGAAGTTCATGTATGACCTACAGCTGACGTCGAACATGACCGATTCCATAGCACCAACGCTCGCACGTCCCAGATACCCGTTCGAAGTACTGTTCGCCATTGGCGGCTGGAGCGGTGGCAGCCCGACCGCGATTATTGAAACGTACGACACAAAATCTGACCGGTGGACGAGGATATTCGAAGAGGACACACACGGACCGAGAGCGTACCATGGTACGATCGTCATGGGATATTATATCTACATAATCGGAGGGTTCGACGGGCTGGAATATTTCAACTCCTGTAGGAAGTTCAACACGGTCACGAAAATTTGGGAAGAAGTAGCGCCGATGAACTGTAAGAGGTACGGTAAGGTTATTGTGTGATTAGACTATTTATCAGTAATTTCTTGTGCACCTACCAACAAGTACATTTGGTCAATTCAGCGTGCGGTTTATAATATCTTATTATACTAGCAAATTTATCACTTTAAACCAATAGAAATTAGTAAATATTAAGTACCTCAGTAATTGTGGCGATAACAGTAGGTGGTTATTTAGACGAAGCAAAGTTCACGGTACCACGTCGTTCAATTTTCGTGGCCTCGAATACAGTATCTTCGTCTAAATAATTTATAATTATTATGTATAATATAATATATTTATTATGATAGTCTTATTAATTATTTTATTATTTTAATTTTAATTGGTAAACAATGGTTTACAACCGTCAAACAGTTTGAAATGAAAAGGGTTATTGAAGGTTAAGTTTAAGTGGTGTTTCGGGGTCTCCAATTGTTATTCTACGTAGTGGGTAATATAGACGTAAAAAAAGACTTTACATGTTCATAATGCATCATTTTCTGTTTTTACTTATTTTGAAGATCTAAAAATATTTTGAAATTTTTTTTCCTTTAAATTGAAGCATATTTACACATTTATACAAAAAAATTATGTGCATCAAGAAATAAGATATTATAAATGTTAATATTATTATTGGTGTTTATTGTTTACCGACGTAGATGTTATGTCAGCGTTGTGTTGTTAAACGGCATTATTTACGCAATGGGTGGATTCGACGGTCACCATCGGCTTGGCTCTGCGGAAAAATATAATTTCGAACGAAACCAGTGGACAATGATAGCACCGATGACTTCTCAGAGGAGTGACGCCTGTGCAGCCGTGATGAATGGTAAGTGTAATGTCATAAAAATGAAAAATCTATCTCAACCATTTGTTATTGGCAGCTGTATTTAGTACAGCTAAATACTGTAGTGTTATGTGATTAGTCTTCGTTAAAAACTCGAAAATTTAATATAAGGTTAAATAAATATTAAATAAATTTTAAATTTATAGTAATAAAAAATATTAAAAATAAATAAACACATTTTTTTTATAAGTATCAAACGCTTTTAAAGTTCATATGTTGACAAAATATTAGTTATTTTATTGTAATTAAAAAATATTATTCGTGAGAACTTATACGTATATTATTATATTTTTTTACATACACGATAACAATTATAACATTATATAATATAAATTACCATAAATAGCCGATAAAAAAATTACTTCGTTATATAGACACTTTCTTTTGTTATGATCGATTAACGTTGTTATACATAGATTCCTGTTCTGTATAATAATTGTTCGCATTCAATTATTTATCATTGAATTCTAATTTAACATATCCATTACAGTGGTCTGCTCAATGACGAAGTACACTCGACAACTACTTTACAGTAGTACGTTTTCAATTTTCTTGGTTTTTTATTAACTTTTATTTCTAGGACTGTCCTCTGTATCTTACTGTTACATTATTATGGTCACTATTATAAAGCCATTCAAAATAATATAAAATATGAAAAAAAATATTAAATTATAAAAATAACCGTATTTTGTTCAGTAACATTTAAGTGGAAAAAAAATTGTAATTGTTTCGACAGCAATACAATATAATAATAAACAGGGTACCTATAATAAATTATAATTAACGTACTATAATTAACTTGTCAAATCTAAATCTGTTGTTAAAATTTGAATACATCTAATCGAAGTCAGTTTTATCCGCGGGTGATAGTATCTAAACGATAACTTTTAACTTTTTTCTTAGCTGCCGTTTAGATCTCTTAGCGTTACGATTACTTAAGTTGTACTTATTATTATACCTACCTTTAAATACGATGTATTATTGCCTATACATAGTGTTGCATGTCATTATTACTAAACATCAATAATATTTATAATAATAATAATAATAATGATAACGACAACGAAACGTCACAATTCTGTCATACGATCCCGCAGGCAAAATATACATTACCGGCGGGTTCAACGGACAAGAGTGTATGAACACGGCCGAGACTTACAATGTGGAAACCAACGAGTGGACGCTGATACCGCCCATGCAGACCAGACGCAGCGGCGTGTCGTGCATAACGTATCACAACTGTCTGTACGTGATCGGCGGCTTTAACGGGCTGGTGCGGATGAACAGCAGCGAGAAGTTCGACCCGACCACGAACCACTGGTCGCCGGTGGTGGACATGTGCAATCCGCGGAGCAATTTCGCCGTCGAGGTGCTGGACGACATGATATTCGTGGCCGGTGGTTTCAACGGGGTGACCACCATAGCTCAGGTGGAGTGTTACAACGACCGCACGGACGAATGGTGAGAACGACGAGTTGGGCGGGATGGGACGGGACGCATAAATTGATAATAGACGCGCGCCAAATCGCGTATTATTTATTCCTATATAGAAAGCAATAGCTATAGCCAATAGGCTTGAAAATCGTTTTTGGAAACTAAACCAAAATCGTTAACATTTGAGACGGTTTTTCGAGCCCTACTATAGATTAGTGTATGTATTCGCGATAAATACATCATAAATTTCTATACAGAAACTATAATAAATAGAGCAAGGACAATGCATTAAAAAGTCATCAAATATGCATTTAAAAATATGCACTTATGCATCAAAAAATTAAAAATATGCAGTTAAATATGCCTCCGCAAAAAAATTAAAACACTAAAATTCATAGCTCTACAAACAATATATATTTTTTTGAATATTTAATTTTAATAATTTTAAATTATCGCGAATATGTTATATGTTATATGTTATATGTTCTAGAACTAAATAATTATTTTAATACATACAATTAATTGTTATACAAAATTACAAAAATAAACGTAAAATAATTTGATATCACTTTATTGTAATCTAATCTTCAGATTCGCAATTAAGATAAAATTAGTCTCTATCGTTTTTAAATTATATAGAAACAGTTAAATATAATAATTTGTGTCCTTGATCATGAAAAATATTTACCAAAGTACATGATTTTCGAAAAACCTTAAAAATATGCATTACAAACTTAAAATATGCTCTTAAAATAAAACATATGTCCTTTAAACCCAAAAATGTCAATATATGCAAAAATATGCACTAAAAACGTTGAGCTTTTGCACAATTTTTTCATGGTCACAAACATTGTGTACTTACTTTGCATACGAAAAAAATGACCAGAAAAAAAATGCGAATGCGTGAAAGTTCTTGCTATTAATAATAATTTAACAACGGATTGAATTATTATTAAAATATAAGTGTAACACATCAATGAATTAACCATAACATATTGTATATGATAGGTACCTATAAATATATTGAGTGTAAAAGTACCTACATCTGTGTATATTATGTACGATATACCTAATAATAAGTAATGAAATTCGATATTATAGACACTCTAGTCTCTATAATATGATAGGAGTCTCTGTGTACGTCGATTATTCAGCCAGTCGCCGTCGTAATTGGTGAAAATTCATCTCCCATACGTACCTACATCAGCCATTATAATTGCTAATGAACATGTTTTATAATAATAACTGTAAAAACAAGGGGGTCGCTTTATAATATTTTTAAATATGTATTATGATATGAATGAAAATATATAACCCCGTAAAATACCTACTGCCGCAATATCTCGTGAGTATGGCAAACTTATTATTTTTTATAACATTACACTCTTATCATTATCAATAATAAAACAACCTTTTTACCTACTATAGTAGCTAGATACTACATATTATATCATATTATATATACATGTATAAAGACACTAGTATAGTATAGGCACTTTATAAAATGTTATCCTTTTTAAGTTGTATATATATATATTTATTATGTTTAAGTGGTAAAAATGTCATCTTTCTCGTATCCGATCTAATAAGATACTATGAGCTATTTTCATTTTTTCTTCCCCGAAAAATTATAACCTTCATTATTTATTCATGTGATACAGACAGTTCATAACTATGGTAGATATTCATGTTGATCATTATTATGGGTAACTCAAAGAAAAAAAATCTAGCAATAAATACGTATTATATATAATAACATTTATAATATTATGATACAAGACTTTATATTCTTTGTCAATGTATTTAAATCTTAACACTTTTAAATAGTAGATAAAAATCATGCCGTTTTTTTAAACATCCCAATCATATTATAATAGTTAGGTTTTCCGCGTATATATACAATAGGCAACTAGCCCCGATTTTTTTTTCACATTCCTTGTGTAGACTATATAAAAAATGGACAAGTACCTATAAGCTTTTCTCGAGCTACTCATCCATAATTATTAAATGTATGACATTTTTATTCTATAGGATTCATAAACCTCGGTGTAATAGGTACAAGAGTAATATTTAGATTGTGTAAAAACATTTGTTTTTAAATATAAATCCATCAGTCCATGTAAGATTTTACCGCTTAAATTAATCACCCCGTACGGGCTGTACTTTATCAATATTGAAATCTTTAATTATGTTTTATTTCTTGCTTTATATAATGAAGGTTTGAGGCGAAAAGTATGCAAGTGTATAGATCGGCACTGTCGGCGTGCGTCATGAAAAATTTACCAAATGTTGAATATTACATGCCTCTAGACCGAGATAGACTGGAAGAAGGCCGAAAAAACGTTGTGAGGAACAACAGACCAAACAATAACAATGACACAGATCGCGTCGACAACGAATCCGTCAATACGGTTGCCACTCAAGTAGACAATAACCAAGCCGACGATGACGACAACGTGATAATAATCGACTGATAGATAACTGGCAACAAGCATAACTGCCCGTTGATCAAAATTTTTTATGTTATCATGCAGGTTAGCGAGGTATTAAATATATTTTAAAATAATAATTTGGTTTGTTTAAAGATTAACTAAATAATGAAAATGTGAACGGTTCTTATGGTGAATATTCAATATATTTTATTTATAGATAGGTCAATTAATGTTTTTCACTGAACAATGATCATTATATATTTATATTCTTATTGTATAACCCTATAGCAGTTACCTGCTTTATATTATTATGAAAATTAACATATTTTGTTTTATAATAGTCAACCGCATTTTAAATTTAAAAAAATTCATAAGAAATATTATTGAGATGGTTTTAATAATGGCAAGTAGCAACTACAGAGGGCAAAATTAACTCTAAAGCTTCCCCAAACAAAACTGAAAAAAAAACAAAATGAAAGGAAGTCTACTATAATAATTAGTGTTAATCTTAAAATTATTGTTCAAAGATAATCAATCATGGATCTTAGTTTAAGTAAATAAAAATCAATAATAAGTCATTAAAAGCCATCAATAAGACGATGTGTGTTATGTACACTTAATAATATTATAAATAATAGATGTCTATAACTCATTTCAACCTATTTTTATAATTATATAATAAAGATAATTGATCTAGCAATGTATAGGCTTTGGAACTTATTGTATTCAAGTGATTTTATTTTTGTTAAACAAATAGCCAACCCAGCTGGTTAAATAAAAATTTAATTTTAAATATAATAGGAATCTAAATCAAACAATTTTTATACATATTTTTGCATATTTCAAGAATTTTGTTTATTAGAGCATAATATTTATGCATTCAAAGCTTTTAGCTTTGTGGCGCTTTATCAAAATAATAATACAATTGTGCCTAACAAATTAAAATTACACAAAATTTACAACTTAAAATTCTGTTATTTTATTATTACACCTGCTATTAGTTGTTACTTGCAATATTATGTGATGTGCGTTTTTTGCCACTGACAACGATCTTTATATAATTTATTGACTGACTATTTTTTTTTAAGTACCGGATGTCGTTGTTATTGAACAAAAATAAAGTAATTCGTATTACAAATAAATATAAAACAAAAATTTTATTACTTCTGACAAATAATTTTTTTTTTTATGTATGCTCATTGCTCATTTTAGATTTTATTTTGTTATTATTTATGGTGCATATCTTATAATATTATCTGCATGTTTATTTGTGTTTGTATTTTGACTATTAAATATCTTTAACCCTAGTAATAAGTTTATTACAGTAAATAATATTATATAAACATATAGAATAATCTCGGTAATAGAAAGAAAATAATTTTAAATCGTCAATTTTTCTAAATAGTTTATGACACATAGTGTTATAACGAATAACGATTAGTTTTATAGTTATACCCATAACTATTATATGCTAACAGAAAGATATGTTACTTCTATATACTTCGTTATACCATATTTATTTTTGAGTGAAATTTTCATTTTCTAGGATTTTTATTACCAGCATATTAATATTGTCGCTAGTATACACATTCTTCAAACAAATAATTATTATAGTAAAGTTCCTTAATAGAAAATTATAAAAAGTTCATCAATATATTTATGGTTTTTTCTCGTTTTCAAAATGTATTCGATTGTGTGACATGCTCTGCTGTTATTATTCCGTTAATTAAATAAAATGGTATATAATATATTAATATGTGTCTTGTTTAGTCTATAACGTTTGCACTGTATAATGGCTATCGCTTATCTTCGCAGATAGTTAACCATAACCACTAGCCACTAGAGTAAGTAAACGTAAGTGGTAATATGAGTAAAGACACTAGAGACTGTATAGACCAGCGGCGTACGTAGGGGGGATGTCAGGGAGATATGACACCCCCCCCTTAAAAAAATCCTACGTACGCCAGTGATATAGACTAAACAGAACATGAATGTCATGCGGGATATCGGTTACGGTGATGGCATAATACCTATATATACTATATATAGGTACCTAATCTATACGGATATTTATTATTCACGTATTTATTGATTTCGCGTAAATAAAAACTATTATTAAAGAAGCAAATTACCATAAATTTAACCTAACCATACAATAATTATGAAACTATGAGTAAAATACTCATGTTTTTAAAATATAATTGTATTGCTTTTTTCTTCATTAACTGCAATTAATTATTATGTTAGAGTAATTGTTAAATGTTACATATACTATGTCAGTTACGAGAATAAGGTCATGTTATTGCATATATATATATATATATATATAAGACTATGTAAATAAGGCTTACAACGTTTAATAATAATACATGTTATAGAAATGAGATTAAGTAATTTCATGTTTTAACTATGTATTCAATTTTTAAATCTAAACCACACACACACTTTTTGGTTTATTATCGAAATAAACATTAGTATTATTATGAGTTATGATATTAACTATAATTTACAATGTAATACATATTAAATGTACAAGCTAATGTTATTAATAATTATTTATATATGCTTAAACTCGATGTATTCGATAAAATATAAAAATTAATATCCATGACATGGACCTCAATACGGATTTGAATAAGTATCTATATTATTACAATATAATATTATGTTCATTTACATATGTATATATAGTATTATTATAGCCTTATATAGCCGTCAGACATGAGACATCTATCGATTTATGTTGATGTACGTAATGGTGTCTAATTATGCTGTATCCTAATTAAAACTGTTGTAAATGTGATAATAAATATACATATATACTCGTATATATATTTATATAATGGTAAAATATACTCTTTGGTATTATTACTTTCGTATAAAATTATTGTATTATGAAAAATTCAAAACATAATACTCTACGTGATTTGTAATATTATAATAAGGTAATAGTTATTAATAGTATCGATATATCACGTCAAAACCGTAAAACCACAATAGCGAATGTCAAAATAGCCAAAAGATATAATAGCAAATGTTCAAAACAGCTAAAGTATATTATTTTAAAATTATTATTATTATTATTATTTATCTAAAAGTCAACAAAAAAAGAAAAAAATATCAAGATACTACATTAAAAATTTTAGAAATTCAAAAACATACGTATAGCCTATAATTGATCACTACAAGTTTAATAAAATAATATTATATATTACTTTTTTAATTTTTAAATCCGAATGACTGATCAGGCCCGGATTAATACAAACGTAGGCCCTAGGCAAATCCGTTACTGGAGGAGGGTCCAAGGTTCCGGACCCCCCAAGATTTTTTTAAAAATAAAAATATTTTATAGTGATAAATAAAGTTAATTGACTATACATTTTCAGTATTTATATTTAAAAAAAATGTTGAACCCCTTCTCCGAAATTTTTTTGAGTTGCAGCCATGCCCCTAGGCACAGTGCTTTTAATTCCTATGCGCTTATACAACATTGCAGTGTTTAGTATTTAAATGGGTATAAAACCTTCTGTTTAGGAGAGGAAGTGTTGAATTTCGGTGTCAATCCTTAAAAAATAAAAAATAAATGAAACCTAAACTTTTATATGATAATAATTTTAATAAACCTTAAAAACAATTAATTTTTTTCAGTCTACAAATATATAGAAAATTAAATTGTTAAAACCATAAAAAAAAAACTTATTTTACACCAATTCGAATATTTCTTTATCCCTCGTATTTAAGTATTAAACAAAATAATTGTAACAAAAAAAATAGTAGCCACACATTTTATTTTTGTAGGCCCCGAAAATGTTCGTAGGCCCCTAGGCACAGTGCCTATAGTGCCTATGCGCTAATACGGCCCTGTGACTGATGCATCACTAAACGTGTATATTAATAATATATTGTAGCTGTTTTAAACATTCGTTATTATAATATCTGTTAACTATTTTGTGCTTAGCTATTTTACTGTCGCTATTTAAACGTTCATTTTTTGGATTCGCGGTTATGACTGTGACTTGTTGTATCAACGTAAACATAATATTATACGTATCTCCTCAACTTTTCTTTGTTTGTTAATATTATAAATCGTCAGCCATTACATCATAATTTACCTGACACATTAAATTACTTTTGTTATTAAACTTTTTACTTTGTCATCTCAATTGTGTTATGTCTAAAATAAATAAAAAGCCTGGCTTATAATATTAAGCCTTCAATTTAGTACATAATAAATAAGAATATGATATAGGTAATATGAATATAATATAATGGTGATAGGTGGTAGCCAGTGGGTACTAGGCAGTGATAAAAAAATTTGAAAGCAACAATAGATCAAAGAAATTTTAAACGGAGCTTAATAAAAGTTATGCTCTATAGCTCAGCGTTTTTTTTTAATTTACGTTCGTGGACCTCTCGAGTATACGTGCGTATCCCTAGGGATCCGTGAACCACAGTTTGGGAAACTCTGCTCTAGCTTATACTATTCAAAATAATTTTACAGACAGGTTAGACCTTATTTTAATATTTCCGGAGGGTTACAACAGTAATTTACCTACCTAATTTATGCAATTATTTTAATGTTGAATTATGAATTACCATGCAGTATTAAAATACAAATAGTGTAAGGTTTGAAGTTTATGAAATAGTGGTGGGTAGATAGGTACTAGATTAGTTCAATATGTACAGTGAATCATTTATAAAAAATTATGTACACTATACTACAAATTACAATATATATAAAATATATATTATATTATATTTATATAATATAAAAATTGTGAGATTCCTATTTTATACATTATTTTCAATATTTGCACAAAAATGGTATAATGACGTAATTACAAATAGTTCAAGGGCTGTTTGTATAATTATATTACACACTCCTGATGTAGAATGACAAAAATAAAAATATATTTTTTGTAATTCATGTAACTCAGTGACTATAAATTTTCATTCCATGACTTTCATTCCACATATTATTATATTTCAAATAATTTAATAGAGATTTTTCACTATAATGTTAAACTTCCATTATAATAACATACCTAAATGTCTATATTTTCTACTGAATGATAATAAAACTTATGACTTAACACAGTTGTTAACTGTAAAGGTAAAATACTATGAAAATATATGTCAATGAATAAAGATAAAATCATCAACATTTCAACAATTATAATGGTATTGGTTGATCCTAAAATCCGCCATAAAATCATACAAACATTAGAAACACTAAATTTAAATTCATTATATATATGCATATCATGTGAAAACATCACATCTGCTACAGTATAAAAGTAAATATAGATTCGTAAGTTGTTCTAGTTGTAGAATTAAAAAATTGTGTTCGATACTATTTAATAGATTTTACTTGACAAAGTATTTCAAAATATAAATATAAATTAATATTAATAATATTATGTACAAAGACAAAAATTGTTAGACCTTGGGTAATAATCTAAGTTTTTGCGCAGCAAGCTAGAAAAATCAAAACTTTTTTTATTAGTATTTTCATGGATATAAAATACTGATATTTATTATAAATTCATTACCCGATATAGAAATCTAAAAACTTTTTTAATCTGTCTTTTTTAAACAACATAACTTCAAAATAATTTATGCTTATAAAATTAAATTGACTATAATACAGAATCATCAATATATTTTCACTCATTTATTTTATTATTTAACAGAATTGAATTATTTTATTTTCTTCTGGAACTAAATCTTAATAAAAGTCTACCTGACCTGCTAAACAAGTTTCGTTGATACGGTTGAGTATATAATAACTTAATTACTGACATAATATACATATAATTATAATAATTATATACTTATTATATCAAAGTAAATTATATTCAGAAAATAATTATTGCATTGGCGAAATAATACATAGAAATTGATAAAGTAAATACATAGATATTTGTGTTATAAACATAGTAACATAATATATAATTATAATACTCTAAAACTAGAAGTAAGAACTACTACATACCCATAATATCTATAGTTCTATACTATATGTTTGGCGATCTATCATAATTGTGTACCTCATTTAATATCATAGGTTCAAATAAGGTATGGCACATTGGTCTAATTTTAACGATACGCAAAAATATTTCGCATTATTTTATGCATTTAATGGAAATCAGAAGTGGAAAAAATGTTTTAATATTTTTAAACAAAAATGTTTTGAACTAATTTCCAAACATATTTTTTTCTTTAAAAAATATGTAAAATTCCATACTGTTAATAGTCATGTTAACTGATACCGTTAAACAAAAATAATATTGAAAATATAAAAGTATATTTGTTTACATAATATAGTAAAACTTATCCATATATATTCATATTACATTATTTTTATTGGTACTTAATAGGTATAGTTTTTGAGGCATAAAAAAATGTCGCGAAATTGTTTTTAAATAATATTAGGAGTATAGAAAATAGAATAATACCTACATCATGTCATATAAGTATATAACTTATTATATAACCAGTCAAAATATTTAGTAACTACTAACTATTCTCAGTCAATCACACCGACATCTTTAAATATTTAAATTCATTCTCGCCTCTAGCCGATAATCAAAAATTTAATATTAAAACTAAAATGTATTATAATATTTATAAGTATATGCCTACGAGGGTCTTTTTTCTATAAAAAAAAATATATTTATAAACATTAGAGTATTATACATATAGATAAAATATACAACTTCTATCGAGGATATGCATTAAAACTATAATTAACTAAGAAGACTACTTATTAACTTATGTTATTTTTGTATTTGGTTTTGTTTTAACTTAGAATAAACTTAATTATTTTATATTACCTATGAAAAATAGTTTCGAATTTTCATTATCAGAAAAGTGTGTTTTTTTCTTTTAGTGTGATTAAACGTTAAACGCGTACATTTTAAATAGGTGATTATTACTGTGATGAATAAAAAAATATAGGTAGGTATATATAAAGAATTTGTGTTACTTTGAAATCGAATTGATTTAATGTAGGTATATAAAGAAAAATTTTCTTTGGAAATTAAATTAATTGAATTTAATATTTGTTTTTAAATAAAAATTATTGCATTTTTAAATTATTTCAGACTGAAAGAGTTAATAAGTATTTCAAATTTGTATAACTTAAAAAATTTGCTAATTTAACTGAAATTAAAAATATCATTAACTCGTTCAGTGCGTCCAGACTTGTTTCTATTAAATATTTGTATGAATCATTTATTTTCTTCAGTAATTATCTAATTTGATCAGTATCTATCTTTTCTTCTTATTATTATTATTCTATAGTCTATGTGCGGTCGATTATTATTATTATTGTTATATTATTATTTTTCTACTGGCGTAATTTTTCGAATATTTTCCGCTTTTCCCAGGATTTTAAGAATTTTTCCAACCCGTTCTTTTCGTATTCGCGTAATGTGCGATTTTTGAAAGCCGTATACGTGTACGGTTTTTTTGCGGTTAACGTTTGTAGCCACTGCGGTCGCAGTAACGAGTACAACCGTCGACGACGGTCCTCCGGATGTTTTTCTTCGTTCTTTTTATTTTCTTATAGCATTGCGATTTGCAGATACCGATCAATGTACAAGATATCTATTCTATTTTTTTGCTTGATTGATTCGAATCCCATTTATCGATAAACAATACTATTTTTTTGATTCGATAAATTGCATTTTATTGTATTTATATTGTTTTATTGTTTTCGGTAGTTTTAACGGATTGTTTATCGATAAACCTCAATATAGTTATAAATATTATAATATTTGATAAATGATTATGATGTAGATAATATAATGTTGTGACTTTGTGAGTATGTTACTATTAATTATTAAAGTATTATTATTATTATTGATTATTCTTATATCTTATGACTCGTTATCATTAAGAGGATTGGAAGCGGTGATTTTCTGTCTTTGTCTAACACATGAGAAACATAGCTATACGCCTGACAAAAATTAAGGTACTTCCAGTTGTTCGATTTAAAATATGTAAAGATGTTTTAATTGGTATACAAGTTTATTTTGCATCTGTCGAAGTACTTTTTCGATTGTTTTATTATTTAAAATAAATATTTTGATGAAAATAAATATTTTAAATTTTATAAATTTGTCAATTAAATGTATAAAAAATATGCTTCGACCTATGCAAAGTAAAATTGTATACCAATTCAAATATCTTTACATATTTTAAATCGAACAACTAGAAGTACCTTAATTTTTATCAGGCGCGTATAGCTATTTTTCCTATGTTCCACGTGTGTAAGACAAAGACAGAAAATCACCGCTTCCAATCCCCTTAACTATTATTTTAACTAGACTGATTAATTATATTACTAATTTAGGCACATATATAATATGCGTGTGTTAAGTAAAAAAATTAAAATAATATGATAAGTCGTAATTTAATAGTCGTTAATAAGTTGCACAAATAACATAGGTAAATCAATAGGATACACTGCTGCAGGTATTAAGTGGACGTCAGCGAATTATTTGTTTTATTTCTCTTTCTTATTATATATGAACACTGAGCCGTACAGTAAATTTTCATTTAAATACGTATTTAAATATAATTTTAATAATTTACAGAATATACAGTTCCATATTTATAACTTGCATAAAAATAAATTTTATTATTGTACATATTATATCTACAATACTACAATATTATTGTGATTTTGTGCATAATATATAATAATTAAATATACCTTAATTAAATATATAGTTAGGTACCTACATAAATTATATTAAATATTTTTTTTATTATTTTTGATATATTTATCTGTGTTTATGTTACAAATTATGTCGAGGCATCAATAATAAAGAAAAGGTTGAATTTAAAAGTATAATATCATGGGATTCTTTGAAATAGGTCTATGGAAAGCAGCAGGATCCTGTCACACTAGAAGTTTACTGAATAATATATTCGAGATCAAGAAATTTGTCCTAGCATGATATATGCTACTATAATTTAAATAACCAATCAAATCAATTTATATATTTTCTCTAAAAGTACCCAAAATCACAACTTAATTAAATTGACACTAATGAATGAATAGTTTTAATAAAAAACTTGTAATGTAAAATAAACCATAAAACAATTTAGTATCATTCAAGAATTTATAAATTATTATAACAATTAAATAAATTAAATACAATTAATAAATGGTATTTATAAATACACAGACAAATATCGAAAACTCGTTGTATATCAGATGCAGCAATAAATATGTATATTAAAAAAACTAATTTGTAGGTACATAAAATATCATAACAATAGTTATATAGTTTATCAGCGCAACTAAATGGAAAAAATAATGATAAATATTTTATAAAAGTACCATTATTATAGTAAATATAATGACGTAGTCCCTATTGATTATAATCAATTCATTAAATTCTCAAATTATTTTTAACTGCAGATAAAGTTTGAGGATTTCTCAGAAACAATACTTCTATAATGTAAATGATTTTAAACTCGAATTTATTCGAATCAAATTGATTTTTATAGTTGATTATAGTTATAAGTATTACAGCGTTTCAGTAATTGTGTTATAAACGTCTAATTCCAGATAGTACAGTGTTGTACTTAGGACAACATTTTAGGGAGGTTTTAAATTTAGAAACTCATTAACCTAATCTAACTTTAACTGAACAAAAAAATGTTATTTATTTTTTCCGTGCGATTCTTCAATTTTAGATTATATGATTGCTAACCGTATTCTTTAGATTGGGTATTATACCTACCTAAGCTTACCACACCTATAGCAAAAAAGCCATGTAAATAAATATTTTTTCAAAAACAAATAATTTACAATATTATTTATTAGTATGGCTATAGGTACTCTAAAAATGTTTAAAATATATGCATTCATTTATTCCCTTAGAAATATTTTATTTTTCATTAAAAAAACAAAAATTACGAATTTATTTATTATTAAATAAGGCATTTCTAATTTAAGTTTCACACCAAAAAAAACTGCACCCAGTCAGAATATTTACCAACCATAGCAACTAGTAAGACGAAAACGTATATCATAATATGAACAGTCAAAATGACATCAACTGACCGTATTCAGCGTAATTAATTGGTAAAATTCACAGTAGATAATTTAATAATTTATACTTAGTCATTTTAATTTATTATTTTCCAATTTCTAGAAAATTCATATTAAATATTGTATAGTCGTAAAGGTATAGGTATGTATAAAAATTATTTTCTATATCACTATTTCTATTGTTTTTAATTTTTTTTTTTTTTTGAGTAAAATATGTGAAATATATACTTTAAATACAAATATAACAAAATATGCACTTATAGGGAAATATAGCTAATTATACAAATTATGTAAAATAAAATGATTGCTCTAAATCTCTTGTATATACTCCATGAAACATATATATGTATTATTAAGCTATGTTTTGAATGAATAATAAAAAATACGTAAACTCCAATAAATAATAAGTCCCTAGCCTAGCTCTACTTATCTATAGCTTGGACGCTACCCTCGTCGAATCATGAACAGAAAAGTCAACGGTCTATAGAGTATAGATTAAATTGGTGCTTACTAACTATATAGTATGTATACAGATGTTACTGGGCGTGTTTTAGGTACATTATTAACGCTTACTTGATTTTTTTTCTTAAGACAATAGAACATGATTATATATTATTATAAATATTTATTACGTTTAACTACATTCAATATTTTAATGACCATGTTTTGCAAATTATTCTTGATAAAGTTAATAATTTTATTATATTAATTAATAAAAAAAGTAATTTGTGACTAAAGGCGGTAGCAATTATCATAACTTTTCAAATAGACTTGAAAATGTGGTAATTTTTAACCCCTGTTAACACGAAAAAACTACATTATATTCTGCTTTAATTATTACACTTGAGGGAAAGTTTGGAAGTACACTCATTTCTGAAAGTATGGATTAAGCTAGACGGATTAAAAAGCAGCAAATAAAGTGATTTTATGAGAAAAATAATAAACATTTGGATATATAAATACAGTGGTACATAATTTAAAGAAGATAGTATAAGTCTATAATATTGATTTTATACGATATTGTTTGGTACCTAATTATTATGTTATTTATTAATTATTATGTAATAATTTGAAGCTATAAAAAATAATGTCGTATGTATCGGGAAACCGTGATTTCAAGTGCCTGGATAACGTTACCTCGATACATAATATTAAAAAACTAAAATTTTGACTTTATGCAATACGTTATATTTACTTTTAACCAATTGAGAAATGTTATATTTGTAAAATATCTGAATAGCAATTATTGCTGTAATACTGTCGGAAAATTTAGTTTTCAAAGTTAAATTTTGAAGTCCATTTTCATTTTTTTTCTGATATATCTAATTGGGTACCTATAAAGTTTTGCAATATTCTTGTATCAAACGTGCACAATTCTGGAACACGAGTCTATAGCGTATGCCGATGATGGCTAGTACAGATGCATGCCATTTCAAAATCACATATTTATTATATTACACCCCTCTACTAAGCCGTCAGCCAAGTACCTACTTGGTTACAAGCTTACAACTTAACATTTTGTAAGTTAGGTATCTACTATGACTTGTACAAACAAAACGCATCTCGCGGAACAACATTTTAGGCAATTTATAATCTCGTCTTAGCCACCCGAGATCTATGTGTTAATTGTAAATGATTATTAGTGTAAGTGAAATGCAATGCGGGTACCGGCTGGTCACCGACGGTTGCCACTCTCGTACACGCATGCCAATAACTCGATAACAATAAAAATTCACTATACGAATTTTACAACAATTTACTTATTGATTTGACAAAATTAAAGTTATATAGTTAACGTTGTCTGATTTTAATTCTGAAAAAAGTATTTAAATTCAGCAGAAAAATTTCTGTAGATCGTACGTAACTTTCCGGTTTTAATATTAATTTTAAATTAAACATAATATGATTTGAAAAAATTCATATTTTCAAGTTTTTATTACCACTTCATTAGAATATAAGATTTGATTTTTACTAATTATTCCGTACGATTTATAGACAATTTTGTGCCGAGTTTAGATATTTTTTCAGAATCAAAATCGGACATCTTAGACTAACTTTAATTTTGTCAAAACTTAATGTCGTTTAAGTTCATATTGACGGCACTAACGAGGCTGGCGGTTGCCGGTACGGCTAGTTGTCCGAAACTATATTGTAGGCGGCTTCGCCGTCAGCACGTATACCGGACGCGACATCTGTCGGAGTTGGCCATCCGCGCCCGTTCCAACGTCGCTCTTATCAGCCGCGACAACAAAGTGTGTAGTTGTTTACAATCCGACGTTATCAACAATTCATACACTCGCCGCGCGAATGACTAGACTGACATTATTATTATTTGTTTTCGTCGCCGTTGTTGTAATTGTTGTTGAATCGCGCGAACCGTTGGAAACATCGCAGATACGATCCCTGAGTGGACATGACGCAATCTCCGTGATTACCGATTCGTCCGCCGCGTACTGACGGGCGAAAAACGACGATCTCCGGCCGTGGCGGCGGTGACTGGCGGTCCCACGCCCGACCGTATCGCGAGTACTGAATACTGGAGTCATCGGTCGGATTAGGATAATTTTTCGTATCGTCTACCGTCGTTACAGCGTCCATTTCGGGTTTCAGTCCGGCGGCTTGGATCGGCAGAAATAAAACGTAGGCACCGGATGCGACGACACGAATCGTACGAGATAAGGCACTTGTGACGAAATATTTTTGAAAAGACAAGACACTGCGCCCACGTACCGCCGAGCGTGCAGTTCGTTCCTAATGCTCCGAATGATAATGGTGTCGAAGCTAAACCGGTGTCGGGAGACTATGCCTTTATAGCGGTTTGATGAAACCGTGGCAATGAGCGATTTTTCCGTACGAACTTATACGAAAACTATGGCAGCTGCGGCCATGCGTCGCAACTGTTGTTGCTGGAAGCGTGTCAGGGTGAGTACTCGCCAGACCGTCGTTGTTTAGTATAATATAATATTAAATCAAACAGCATATCTAATGTATATTATGCTTGCAGATGTTACTCGTGTGCTCTGTCATCCTGTTTGTTCTGATCAACGTGATACTGACATTGCTCACCGCTAACCGCCAAACAGTCGAATCGGCTACTGCCGCTGCAGGTGTTGGTTACAATACCAGTAGTAAATGGCTTCAAAATGGCGACGCAGCAAAGTATATATCTATTGAAGTCTTGTCTAGTAAAAACCGTGTGAGGATATGTGTCGATGATGCAACGGTAATTTACACATAGTTAACATAATTAAATTTTCCAGGCACAAATATGGATATAGCCTTAGAAAATTGAAAGTTGTTTAAATAATGTATTTCAATTTCAATTTATTTTTATTTTTTTAGGTCATATTTTCATTTTCTGGTATGTTTAATTAAATTCTGTCAATTAACATCTTTGAAAACTTTTTGAAAAAATGTTTCAGGCGAATAATATAATAAAAGAATCAATCAACTTCAAAATCAAAATTTAAATTAAATCAATCTTTTTTTATTAAATACATACATTTTTATGCATATAATTTACTAATACAGTAAAATCCCATTACAAAAAACTCCAGGATATAATGGATATTTTATTGTAACGAAAATTTGAATAAGCTCCTTTATAAGCCCTGATTTCTGGCAGGGGACTTCTATGACTTTTGTTATAATGGGATTTTTCATTGTCACGGGAATTTACTGTATCAATATAAATATAAAAATTAAATTAAAAACCATTTCAAGTGCATTCTATACTATATTTTTTGTCATTTTAAATGCATTTTTTAAGTGCATATTTTATTGCATTTTAAATGTTAAATGGTTTTTCAGTGCATTAAATTAACAACCTTAGTTATTAGTAGGCATGTAAATTATTATTTAAAAATACTTATATAGATAATGTTCTTGATTTTAAATTTGATAATAGATCAATTTACTCTAATTTTAAAGTTAATATTGTAAGATTGGTTCTGCAGAACAATCAAAGTAAAAATATTGTGTACAGGTCAAAGAGATTAAACAAATTGTGTGTTGACATTTTCTTTATAACTTTACAAAAATTTAACAAAAATTATTAATTCATTTTCAGGTGATTGACGATAGTGATCCATTAAACAATAGAGGCATGCATGTCGTTGTCCTAAATCAACATACTGGTATGGTGATGGCTCAACGGGTATTTGACACATATATGGATGATGAACCACTCATTGGTTTTTTGCATCGAGTGTCCTCTGGCCGTATAATGATATTTGCTGTTAAAGTTAGTACTGCCTAATTAATATTATCATGTCCACTCTATACCGCCTTACTACATTTTAAATTACGGGTCTATTGTAATTAGCAATAAATAAAAATGCAACTTAAAAGTTGTAAGATTCTTAATTTTTCGTTTATGTTAAATTACTGCTAGTGTAATCGTATCATGCCAGCTTAATAAAAATGTGGAATTGTAGTTTATCAAATTAGGCTTATTTAATCGAATTTAATCTTTTTATATTATTTATCAGGATGAGGCCTCATTCCATCTCACTAATGAAGGTAGACGTGCAATGCAAATGCATACTGGTGCAGGTGGTGCTAGTGCTAGTAGAAGTGGAACTGGATCCGCTGCAGGTGGATCATTATGGCTCTCTGAACTCGGTTGGCGTGATATGTGGGCAATGGTAGCTAAACATCATAATAATGACCCAGAAGAAGAAAAAAATAATGGTGGTGTTGGTGGTCGTGTATACGGAGAGAGTTATAATAGTAACCCGAGCTTAGTCGTACAGCACAACAGTAAGAATGCACCAGCCTTGTCTTCTTGGGGCACTGATGTTTTATTACGTGTACAAGTTCCACTCGACGTTAATCGTAGTCATAACAATCAAAGTAAGTATTTAAATATAACTTTTGCATAATCACTCTACTTACTTTATATTTAATTTTTATATCTCATATTTAATATCTGATTTGTAGATGATGAGTGGTGTGATTCTTGGATAACAGCTGGTGCTTCTGAAGATAATAATGATGATGGTGGTGATTTTGTTGATAGTGGTTCCATTATTGATGATGACATTATAGTTGAATCACCACTGGCACGGAGGCAACGGTTCTGCAGTCGTATCGAGGGCTATGGTGATGTATGTAGTTGTGCACATCCTGCACCTTTGGATTTCCATCCATTACCTGTGAGTATAAAATATTTTTATTAGAATTGGATACTCTATACTCTTTATAGTTAATAACAATAAAATACCAACTATGCTATTTGTAATATTTTTAATTATTTTTATGCAGATACCTGATTCAAATATTGATCGAGTACCTGTGGTAATAATAGCTGGTAATCGAGCTGACTATCTTTACAGGTATAACTATTATTCTATATAAGCTAAGTGATTTTTATTATAGGCTTATTTAGGGCTCGGATTTTAATGCATTTGTATCAATTTTTTGGAATGTCCAATGACTTACACCATGCTTTTCAATGTATTTCAAGTATTGCATGTTGTAACTACAAACATTTTTGGGGCATTTTTGATGGGTTTAATGCATTTTTTAATTTTTAAGTCATTTTTGACCTATTTCTTGTATCATGACTAAAAAAGTTGACTTCATTGAAATATAAACATAGTGTGTAATACATAGTGAAACAAAAATATAATTTGTCAAATTTAAGTATTTTCATTTTTACTTTTATACAATTTATTTTTGTTGAATTTTAATATTTATTTATTTCATCAGTACACAATTTTTATTCTTTGAACAATTTAAATGATTTTATGTAAATTTATGTTTAAATTCATTTTCTTTTTCTTCGAGGGATGAGCCATTTTTGTTTTTTAGTTTTTTTTAGGTTATTACTACATCTTTTAAAAAGAAATTTAAATTCGAGCCTTAGTTATTATGTATTACTATTTATTATATACTGTAGAAGTAGAATTTATTGATATGATATTGTTTGTTTTTAATAATAGGACAATAAAATCTGTACTAAATGCTCGAGGTGTTCAACGACATATGGTTACTGTTCATGTGGACGGATACTATGATGAACCAGTTGAAGTAGCTCGGCTGTTGGGTGTAAGAGCTGTACAGCATATGCCTGCTGTAGGTGAATCATCCAATGCAGTTGGTGGAGGGCGTATTACAAGTAATACCAATTCACGCCGCCGTCGAGTTACACAGCATTACAAATCAGCCTTAACAAACACATTTAGTTCACTGTTCCCGCAGGCTGATTATGCTATTGTGTTGGAAGACGACTTAGATGTTTCTGTTGACTTTTTTAGGTATGTGCCTATTTCATTTTGATAAATACCTTATTAAAAATCATAAATAATTGATGATAATTTGAAATTTATCTCAATATGAACATTGAACAATCATATTACCGCCCCATTTCATAAATTTCTAATATTATTAAATCTTTTGAAAAAATAATTAAATATGTACACTATCTAGAAAATTTTAAATTATTATCAATTTCACAATATGGTTTCAGGGCTTATTAAAATATAGAACAATCAATTGCATCAGTATCCAACTACAGTGTGTTCTGCTTAATGTGATCACTGGTTTATTTATTTTAAAATTGAAAATCCCAAACGAAATGTTATATTATTAATTTTAAATTGATGTTTGATTAGAATCACTAAGTACCAGTTAATGGAATTACTTTTGTGAACATTCTTATTTATTTTTATGATTTTTCAAACATGACAAGTACAGACAAAAAAAACGTCCTTTAATTATAAGTAAAAGTAAAAATCTACATTATTGAGGTGTAAAGATATTGACCGTTGATTATTACGCTAATTCAAATGCTTGGATGACTAATCTAATTTTTACCGAATTTTTGCAAAAATGAAATAAAGAAATAATAAAACCAAAATGTATTTTACTACTTCTTGATAACTGTACGGCACATCCAAAATTGAATTTACAAAACATAAATTTGAAATTTATACCCTTAAATATTATGTCACTCATACAGCCTCTTGATCGGAAAATCATAGAAAACCATGAAAACTTTATAACGAAAAGCAATGCAAAATTAAATTAGAAGATTCTCAAATACAATAATCGATCAAAAATACAGTAAATTCTTTACTTTATTTTAAATGTACTTATTTTATTTTAAATTAATTTTAAACATACAAATAAATATAAAATCATCAATAAAAAAAAATTTTTTATGGAATCAACCGATTAATAGAATTAAAATGATCTGAACTAATGTGATCATATTAAGCGGAAATCACTGTACATATATAATGCGTTTGAAAGTAAAAAAAAAATGTGTAACTATATACTTTAGTATGCTTATGATATACTTATACTATATATACTTTTATTAAGCTTGTACTTAAAAAATAAGAAATAAAGTCTAAATAAATAATTCTTTTAGTTTAGAAACACAAACACTATGTGAAGCACCTAAAGATACCAACCTTTTTCCTACCCTATTTAATATACAAATAAACGACTTAAATATATATGATTAATTAGTCTCATTGATGACACTGTTCTTTTTAATAAGATAACTTCTGGGACAAGGTATTTACATATATACATGATGAATTGAGAAAAATCAATAATTGACTATGTATAAATAGTCTATTTCATAATTTAGATAAACCTTACATATTATTCACTATATATTATCTAATTTGAATGAATTTACTATTACTAGCCTGTGTATTCATGAAATAAATGCTTAAGTTTAAAATTATGCTTATGTCAAACTTCATTAAAACTATCAAAATCTTGTAAATATTTTGGCATTGAAATGTGTCATAACCTTAAATAGTACATCCACATAAAACCGAAAACATTAAAACTAAGAAAAATAATCTATTTTTACAAAAATGTAGCTAACTTTTTAGAAATTAAGAAAATTAGAATTATTCACTAAGCACTTTTAGAATCAATAATAATGGTAATAATCATTTGGGGGCGTGCCTATGATACAACACTTAATCCGTTAAAAATAATACAAAATAGAATAATTTTTTAATTATTCTAAAAAATAATCTTTTATATCACAGAATATCAATATAAAGAATTAAATTTGCTGCCAGTAAAATTTTTTTTTTTAAAGTATCTGTAATTTATATAGTTAAAAATAATCTAACACTTAGTATTTAACATAATTTAACACAAGAAAATTATTAAATATAATGTAACATTAATGCATAGAAAACTAACGCAATCTACTTAAATATAGGACCAAAAATATGTATATTTTACCGTTGGACATCAAAACCACTCACTCCTTTAACAGTTAAATAACAATAATAATAATAACTAATTGGCTGCAAAATGGACAAAACATAAAACTTTAAATATTTTAGTATATCTTTAATTTAGTTGCTTTCATAATGTACCTTATTAGCTATCTATTATAATTATACTTTTGGATTATTCTATTAGTCTTCTTTTATTAATTATTATTAGCTATGTTGTATATTTTAGTTAGTTTTATCATTATAAGTCTAAAATTGTAAAACACTTAAAATGTAAATTTTATTAACATAAATGTTTATATTAAGTTTAATATTGTAGTGTGAACTCATGGGCGACCTCCACACGAACCTGTTCAGTGGGGCTTATTATATTTTTAAAGAAATGAATAATAATAATAATATGAAATTAAATGCTTTGTGCTCATTTTTAATGTGAAATTATTATTGTGCTGTTTAGCTTTTTCAGTCAGACTCTTCCATTGTTGGCTGCAGCTGACGACTCAACTGATGGTGATGGTGGTTCTGGATCACTGTACTGTATATCTGCATGGAATGACCAGGGATATGAACATACTGCTAGTCGACCAGATGTTTTATATCGAATTGACTGGATGCCAGGATTAGGATGGATGCTTAAAAGGTCTTTATACAAGGACCAGCTAGAATCAGAATGGCCAACAGTAGAGAAAGTTAGTATATTGATTATAATATAATATATTAATTTCTAACAATTTTATTTTGAATTTTTGCTATTTTTTTATATATATTTTTAATTTTTTTATTCATCAGTATTGTGTAATATTACTTAACAAATTTAGTAACTTTCTTAGTTATATATTTTTCTTTTGCGGGGCAATTTTTTTTATATTTTTATAAGGTCTATTGGTATAATAATAAATTATTAGTTATTGTTTGGTAGTAATATTTTATTAATCTTTATCTAATAATAAAATTAAAAAATGTATTATTGTATAACTTGGCCCATAAAACTGAGTATTAATATGATTTTTTAGCCCTGGGATTGGGATATGTGGATGCGATCAACCAAAGTGCAACGTGGACGACAATGTATAGTACCAGAAGTCAGCAGAACATATCATTTTGGATCATCTCGTTCTGTTAATGTGAATCCATATTTTCAGCATACATACTTTGGTCGTCATGCATTCTATAACCCTAATTCTGCTGTAAATGGAGCAAATGCTGGATCTCATAGTGGTGGAACTGGTGGAGAATATGACGATAGAGGGGGCCTGATTCGTTTCAAAAACATAGATAAGTTAGTTTATTTTTGAAATTAAATTTTAATTTTTATATGATTTTGCATATTTTACTGGTTTGCTCATACATTGTGCAATTTAAATCTGTAATTTATTTATGCATATTATATATATATATTAAATACAGCTGTATATGTTATTTATGTAGGATGACTCGAATAACATACCTTGGGTGGATGGAACGTAGGATCATAACAGAAGGACAACTATTAGATCACAGTAGGTGGCCATGTCGAAAAAAACAATGGAATAATGGAGGTAACAAAAATAATGACAAGAGAGTGCATGATGCTGGAAACAGAAACTATTATCAATCAGACGAAGAATTTTTTGTTATTGATGAAATGATGAATAATGACAATACAATTAAATCTAAAAAATTATTTATATTATATATAAAAATGGAAGATCCATCTGGTGGCAATAGAAATGCAGCAAATGTTGCTTGGACTCCTTTGGCAAAGGTAAATAAGTAACTGATGAAAGTGGTTATTAAGAGAAGTTAATGTGTTGTATATTTTTTTTTATCAATTTAGACCTAAAAACCTGAGTAAATTATCTTTAATTAAATGTTTCCATTTTAATTTAAAAATATATTTAGATTATTTTTAGGTTCTTTACTAGGAAAAAAATGCATCTTTTTAATTTATGTTGAAAGAAACAATTGTATCTTATTTTAATAAACTACAATATAATGTATTTTCTCAGTAAAATCTAAAATGAAGTAGATTAGAGTTTGGAAGACTGGAGAAGGGTATGAACTAAAGATTATTTAAAGTAAAACTTAAGTAATTGTGTAAAATGTTGTAGGATAAATCAAGAAATTGAAGGGGCAAACATGTGATGATGATGAAGGGTGATGTAATGTGTGTAGTGAATAAGTTCAAGTACTTAATATGAGTGGTATCTAAGAATGATGTTTTTGAGGATGACTCAAGAAATAAGATTATATTTAGATTTATGACCTGACTGAAGAGAATCTTTTGATTTTTTACATAAACAGAAGATTCTGTTGAAAATAAAAGATAGATTATTTACAACAATTGTAAAGTATGTTGTGTAAATCGATGTTCGACAGCAAACAATACGACCAAGTATGGGATAAGTATAGCAGATATGTGAATGTTAAAATGGTATGTTAAGTGACTGGAGAATAGAACAAGACAACCAAGTATTATTAGGAAGAGCAAAGAAATGGAATAAAAAGAATTACATAATGTATTTAGCTTTGACCTGTACAGAAAATACTAAGCTTTTAATAAAAGCTTAACAATACTTACATACACTGAGAATAATTAAATTTTAATCAAGTGATAATTGAAATATTCATTAAAATGTTGTAAATTTGTCTAAAAACATTTTGCTACTTAACTTATATTATTTCCTCTAAAAGAGGTACTAGAATTAATTTAAATACCATTGATATTTATTTATTAATATTTTATATTTTATTATTTAATCATCATGCTCTTTTGGTGGTTTTATAACTGTTGTCGTCTTTTCAATATATTTTTATGGCAACTAATAATAACTAGAAATAAATATAACTGGGTCTAATTATTTTCTCATCTCTGTCAATCACGTAGTATTATCATCATAGTTGATATATATAATATAGTTTATAACATAAATCTTGTTTTGTGTGATATTTTAACATTATATGTTTATTATTTAATCAGTAGGTTTATCAAAAATACAATCTATAACCGCTGAATGTGACCGTTCCTTAATTGTTTTTTAAAATGTATAAAATATTTTTTTAAAATACATTAATTAATTAAATTACTGAATTAATTAACATTATATTTATAGGTACATTAAAGAATATTCATACAGAAATTTACATACAATTACAAAGTATACCTACATAAACCAAAAAAAAATTTTTTAGTTGCCAAAAAAATGAATTTCTAAGATAAGAATTATTACACTAGCTAATTTAAAACTATATAGAATAACAAATTACTACATTTCTTTTTATAAGAATAGCTTCACATTATTACTCAATCAAAAAATAATCAATATGACCAAATCAATAATAATAATTTTAATTAAATTAGTATGCATATAAATATGAATTTTTTTTAAATACATATATTTTTGGAGTATAACTGATACCATCTCGACATGATGTCCTTTGGACAATGCTAAATGGCTTTTATTTTTTTTATTGTAATCAAATTTGTTTAGGGGATTTTACTATTTAAATTTTAGAGAAGTTTACATGTGTTCTATTTAAATTGTGTGTCGTAATTGACTTATGAATATGCACATGAACTATCATACTAAAAATAATTTAATTTGTTTCACTTTAGTGCAACAGTCTTAAACAAAATCTATTCTATTTACTTTTTACAGACAGACCGTTTAAGAAAAAAAAAACATTCTAGAATAATTGCCTAATAATAAAATTTAAATTTTAAAAATGGTCTAATAATTGTTTTGACATTTAATTCACTTAACTGGTTATTACCATTGTATATAATTATGTTTGCTTTTGTATTTAGTGCTTAGGCATATGGGACCTAGACATTAGAGGACATTATAAGGGAATGTGGCGACTATATCTTAATACTGATAGTCAAGATGATGGAACAAATGCAGATGAAGAAGGAATTCCAGCACATATTAAGAGCGGTTCCGAATTATTTATTATCAGTTGCCCATTCTCATACTTTTGGTAAGTTTGAAATATTAAATTTAGTATTATTTTAAGACTACTACTTTTTTATGCCATTATCTATACGGATGTGTACATTTGTACATTAATTATTTTAATTTATTGTTTTGGTTAGGTATTATTTCATTAAAATGATAACTGTACAAATTGTATGTACATTATAAATGCGTACTATGTTAATGTTAAAGTATGAAATGGTGCAAGGCCGTAGCTAGGGGGGGAGAGTGGGGTTCAAACCTCTCCCAAAATTGTTTCAAGATATATTATGTGGTAGTAAAATAATCTATACAATATTATAATAAAAATTAGAACACAATTTTTTAGCTTAAAACCTCTTCCAAAATTAATTTCTAGTTACGGCCTTGATGGTGTGTTATTTAATTAAATGTCTAGGTAGAAGATATTGTATAAACTAACTAAATAAAAACAATAATAAACTATATAATTTAAAATTATACTAGGTGTTTTATAAACTGGCCAAGATTGTTCAGTTAATAATATTATATGGATTAGAAGTAATTAAAATAAAATAAGATTTTTGAAGTGTGTGATCTAGTTTGTGTGAATTTTATATTCAAAAACAAGTATGATCATAAATGACAAAATGGATTACTGCATTTAATAATAAATAATAAAAACAATAAAACACAGAGCCAGATAGTACTTAAAGTCTTGTATCATATTATCTTATATACAACTTAAGATATATGATGACAATTTTTTGATGTTATATAGTAATTAATATTTTACATTTAAAATCTAGGCTATAAATAAATTATCTTAATTATTAAAATATTATGAACAAATTATATTTTATAGACATTGTTGTAGGTTTTTTTATATTGCTTATATTTTTATGTATTTATTTTGTCCAGATATCCAATTTACTTTAAAACTATGATATAAATATTTCAAATAATAACTTATTATTTCTCAACTTGTGTGATTAGGATTAAATAAACATTTTTAATGTCTTTTTTTCTTTTATTGTATGTTATAGTTTTATAATTTATTTAAATTTTAATATTTTTATTTCTAATAGCAAATTCAAGCCGATGAATGTAACTGCATTATGGTACAACAGTATTGGTATTGGTGAGGATGATGATGGCGGAGACGATATTTAGTAGACTCTAAACTGCTGAGGAAAAGAAAACTAATTTTTAATGTAGTTATTACCATTAAATTATATTATATTATATATTACATATCTATGTTGAATGTTTATAATTACTTTTATTAAAATGTTTTTTTTTTATTGTTTAATTTTAATCATCTCATTTATTATTATTTTGTAAAAACATATTTATGTGAGTTTTATTTTAAGTATGTATTATATCTTTTTCGGTTTCTAATTAAAGAAAACTGCCAACTCATAGTATTTTAAACCTAAATTGTAATGTAGAGACTGCTTTAATTTCTTACTTAATTTAATTTCCCAGCTTAAGCTGGGTTCATATGACTTATGTTCTTGCCAAAATTTATCATTTTAAATGATACTTACAATAATGCCGTAGGATCAGTCCACCTGTAGTATTATTTGTCATTCATGCATTTCCCGAGGATGTGGCACAAGTTATAGGAACAGCAAATATGTCAGGTGTGAAAACTCTGCTTAAGTATTAAATTGAGAGTATTTTTACTCTATTAACTATAAAATATAATATAATATAATATTTGTTATTTTATTTCAAGAGTAATACAACGATGAACTAACTATTTTGTTTTTAATGTGCTTATAATTTGCTTTACATTTACCCCAACGATGACATGTGTTGTATTTTATTATTACTTAAGTTAAAATTACATAATATTTTTGTATTAAGGTTGTAGAGACTGCCCCACTCCTAAAATTTATGTATAGTTTTTATTTTTAATAAAATTGAAATTAATAAATATTCTTTGTTAGTGATTTATTATTATTATTTTTTATTATAGTTTGTACATTTGTGTATTTATTAGGTATCTTTATTTTATTTGTGTCAAATATAGATTCTAGAATACAACTGAGCCATTTGCAGACATAAATATTCCATTACCACTAAAGTATACTCGATTGACCCTTTGTTTAAGATCTATAATAGTCTTCACAATATTGTATAGATAATATGACACATATCATTTTATGTACTTTGCTTTTCCTATAGTGTTAGCGTTAGCCCCATAATAATATAAATATATAAAAAAAAAAAATAAATATTTTTATTTAATCATGTTGTAGTCAAGCATGATTAAATAAAAGTAAACAAATTATTACTTATTACCCAATATAACTGAACATATTGTTAAAATGTAGAACACCTTTTTCTCCTTTTGTCCTTTATAGCTAAATATATTGAGTTGTGTATCTTTGAAAAGAAATCTCATTATAGTACGCACAACACTGTGTAACAAATCTTTACAATACCTGTGTTGTAGGAACAAAAACTAGGCTGCCAAAAACAGATACCTATTTTAAAATGTATCTGTATGGCAGAGTCTACGGAAGGGAGGATGCCTCCTTACCCCCCATCCTTGAATCAACGCCTGTATTAATCCATGGATTAAATAAAATAATACAACAATAAATAATATAATATAGGAAATTCAGAATTAGAGTATTCCAAGCTGTTAACACTGATAATATACTTTATATTTATTGATTGATAATAAGACTCCGCACACGATTTTAATCGTGCAATCGTAATGTCCAGCATTAGTTGGTTGGTCATAGTGGGTCGAGGGATGATTTCGTTTGTTCTATCCGAGCGCAGCGCAGCAAGCGAATGGACACGCGGACATCACTGTAATAACTTTTTTTTCACGTTGGTTTCACTGGTAATCATGGTATGAGATGTGACATTATTTTTCGGACAACTGCACCTAACCCTGGTTATTCTGTACGAATTTAGCCCCCCTCCATTCCTCAGTGCCAATTCCTCCCGACGTTACGCCATTGGCTTTTTTTATTCGCCGCCACCATTAAGCGGAAACATGACAAACACGTGTTTTAATCGACTTCTGGTCCCTACACCCGCGATCGCCAAACTGTACTCGCCGCCCGATCGTGAGCCGTTACGAGCTATTGTAGGTATTATTCACGTCGTCCAACTCTTAGTATAGCGCCCGCGCTCGAATTTTTGTTTGCATTTTTATCGTTACGCCGAC
This sequence comes from Rhopalosiphum maidis, assembly GCF_003676215.2. NCBI lineage: Eukaryota > Metazoa > Arthropoda > Insecta > Hemiptera > Aphididae > Rhopalosiphum > Rhopalosiphum maidis. Next base: position 11,898,536 of record NC_040879.1, read on the forward strand.
CGATCGTTGTGGTATATAACATTGTGATAGTGTCATTTGCCTTCCAAGGATGTGCCGAATGCGTTTCGGCGGGATTTTACACATAAAGGTATACATATTGTTCAGCTACTCTTACATTGCCATAGCCAATGGCCATCGCAGTCATCCCCACTCTCCAGGAGGTGACCCGCCGACTAATGCTGCTAGCTGGTGTCCGGCGTGTCTCGAACTGCTTTTAACAGACGATTAGAGAATACGTTTATTTTGTCATGGACGTTGTAATCCTGCTGTCGATATTCGAAATGTGTAATGCATTCGCGGCGTTGGACGCTTGCTGTTCACGGTTCCCGACTTCAATAGGTAGCAATTTAACTGTTATTAACTACTTAGTCATTTTTAATTAACTGTTATTTACTACAGTCCACCATTAAACGTTATGATGATTCAGATCAGATGATTCGTTTTTTATAATTACACGTAGGCTCTTTCGTTTACGGCAAGATCTGGATAGTTTCGATGTTAGCAAAACACGACGATCGGACTGTAAGTATTTTTTTCAATGCAAGAATTGATAATATTTATATATTACTATATTTATAGACATAAGCATTATTTTAATTATAATTTATAAGTAGAGTGTGGATTTTTATGTAATTGTGTTGGGTAGGTATTATATATATATACATTTTTTTTTTGAGATTTTTCTTAAGAGAACGCCACACCGGCATGTCTCCATTTTACAAATGTACACAATAATTGTAAAAAATAAAATATTAAAGGTCTATTAAAAATTAAACATAATCATATAAGTACATTAAAACCTATTTATGTGTTTGATTCATAATATTTTTAACTTTTGAACTGAATACACTTAGTTATTAATTAAATGGATCTACTTATATGAATAAATGGCTTTTGTTTTAACCTAATCTAGATTGTTAATTCATTCATTAGTGGTTAGAAAATGTATTAAAATGTCCTTATAAAAAATATATTGTTATAGATTTATTTATTATACCATGTATGTATAACAAATATGTATTATATAAATCTAATATAAAATGTGTGAAGTAGGTATTTACCAAATATTAATACTTTAATAATAAACAAAACTAAAGTTATACATACTAGTTACTAATCAATATTAATATGTTAATTCAGTAATAGTCTTCGATTCTGTAAATAGCTGCAAATTTATTGATTATTATCTGAAAATCTTATTTTGAGTTCTGACTTAAGACTGGAATAAATATTGTTTTTATTTCATTGTTGTTACTAATCTTTCTATTTTCAGAGATTTATATCAAATATTGTTTGGCAAGTTTGATGAATAGAAAAAAATACTTGGTTTCTTTAACTACTTTTGTGAACATTTATAATAGTTACTAATTTACTAATTTATAAAAAATAAATGTATTAATGTATTATAACTTAATAATAATATTACTAAAATATAAATCATAATATCGTGTACTTAATCAAGAAGTAAATATTTTATTATACATAATAACAAATACGATAGGAATAATAAAATAACAACATTTGTAATGAGGAACATAAGCAGTTTATATAGTTTATATTGAATATTAAATTAATGGTTTTGTCTTTTTAACTATATTTATAATATCATAAAATTGTTCATTTATTTTATAATAAAAAAGACTATTATAATCATTGTGTCTGTGTAATTAAAAAAATTTACAAAAAAGTAAAAGTAAGGAATATCTGATACACTGTATTTAAACCAAGTATCTGATTTAAACCAGTGGTTGAAATTGTCTCCATTCTTTTTTTATATTTAAACATATTTTAAGATAAATTGCTAAATAAATTATGATACATTGAATAATAATAAAATATATAATTATTATATGATCGATAATATGAAGCACTCTCACTTTTTTAATGTTAGCAATAAATGATTAATTTTATGATATTTATTACTTTGTTTAGTCTTAACATACCTCATTATGATTTTTCCTAAATTTAATTTTATTACTATTTTATATATTTACAATCATTTTATATTTTTGTTATCTACAGATTGCTAATTGGTATTAATACTATAAATAAATAATTAATTTAATGTAATATGCTCTGGCATATAACGTCAATACAAGGTCACATAGGTCGACTGGTTAAAACAATAATATTAGTATATCAATATTAGCTTAATATACTAGCTATCTTTTTTTATAAGCTTACTTATAACCTTATAGTATCTTGTCTACAGTATGACACTATTTTCTAATGACTATATTTTAAAGTGAAATATCTAAATTATAATTTAATATTTATTTTTTACATCTTTTGCAGTATACCAACTATAACATCACCTTTGCATCAGGTACCTACCATGGAGAAAGAAGACGACTACAATTTTAATCAATTAAACCAGAAGATGAAATCGCTGTATCATATGGTAAAGAAATTAATTTTAATAACTAATTATATAATATGAATTTATCCATTATTGCCAATTACACTATTATGGTAGGTATATTTTTTTAAATTTACCTTTACTTAGATGATATCATAAAAAACTATAAGTAAGAAAATCCCATGAAAAATCTGCAATTATTATTTTTAATATTGTCAGTTTTTACTCAAATGCCAGTGGCCGCTATAGTAAATTGTGGTGTGCTAGTGTCCTATTATAACTTATTATAATAGTCCAATAAGATAGTCGTTATGTCATAATCTTAAATGATAACGAGTTAGGTTCAAATCAAATTGCTATCATGGTTCATTCTATAAGAAATGCATTGATGATTTATTTTTTTTAATTAATTCTGTTTTTTAATCCTTTCAACTATTTTTAAATTTTTTTAACTGATCTTATAGGTGAAAACCATTTTGAAAGTGGAAATGCAGGAAAAATAAATTTAATAATTTTAAGATTCTAAGTAATGTATTTTCTTATGACAATAAACTTACCGCAGCTTTATCTTCTTATTTCTATAAAATTAAGTTTGGTTCATTAAAATGATTAGCATATAAATTAGTAGCTTCAATCCATGTACCCTAACTTGTTAGAATGGGTTGTAGCAGTAGTATAGGCACACCCAAAAATTATTTCTTTGCAGGGATCGAAACTGTTCAAATTTCAACAATTACTGTTTCGGTTTTTGAGAACAGTTTTCTATATTTTCTGGTTTTGGTTTAGGTTTCAAAAAAGGTTTTTCAAATTTATCGGTTTCAAGAACGATTTCTGAAAATTTGCGGTTTTGGTTTTTGGAATGGTTTTTTTATAAATTTTGATTTTGTTTTCCTCTACATAATAGCTGTAGACAAAATATTAATTTAAATATATACCAAAAAAGTCTATTGGACTATCAAAAACATTATTATTTATAAAAATTTACATTTAAGATTCAAATACACGTTATAAGATACAGTACACACATTTGTAATTTAGATGACACACCAAATGATTGTTAAAAATAGAAATTTACATTTTTTTTTTTTTATATATTTAACATTTGTCATATTTATTACCATAATGACCAATACTCCATAAGCAATAAATAATAATTAATAAGTAATAACATATTACTAAGATATAAATACAATATAATATTATTTGGTACCTGTGTTGTAATAATTAGGACATAGTAGGAAGTAGGAATACATTTGCATACTATAGGTGCCATTATATTATGTAGTAGGTATCTTCTTTATTTTTGAGATTATATACCTTATGTCTGGTTTTCATAAATCAATTTAGTAACAAAAATAATGCAACATTGAAACTTAAAATGTTAACTATAGAATTCTTATAATGGTTTCATGCAAAGTATGAATTTAAGAGTTTGAAATTTATACTCCTTCATCCCTTTTGGACACATGCTACATTTTATTTAATACTTTTTCTATCATAAACCATTACTTACAAGTTACAATAACTTGTTATTTGTTTTTATAAAAAATAAACCTCAAGATAAGATCATATGGCCTGCGTATTACTGATCTTATGTTTTTCTAAAAACTAAAAAAGGAGATATTATAATATATAGGTAATAAAACTATTAAGCAAAGCTGGATGCTAATGTTTAGTAAAACAAAAATACAAATTAAGTATAATATGTAAATAATTATGTAATCCTGTAGGTATAATAATTAGTTATCAATGTTACCATCATTCTTTAATTGCTCGTATCAACATTATTTTTTCAATAGTGCTGAGCCAAATCTAGTTCTTAAATCTCCAAACACAAACTTGAGATATGAATATCAACGTTCTACTGATACCTAAATCAAAAAAATTAAAATAATTGGTTTTCTTGGATTCTTTAGTTTCTGATTAATTTTTAAAAAAATATTAATTTTTAACTGAATAATTATGAAATTTACAATTTATAGTTGGTAAACATAAATGGTAAATTACAATACCTGTGTTGTAGGAACAAAAACTAGGCTGCCAAAAACAGATACCTATTTTAAAATGTATCTGTATGGCAGAGTCTACGGAAGGGAGGATGCCTCCTTACCCCCCATCCTTGAATCAACGCCTGTATTAATCCATGGATTAAATAAAATAATACAACAATAAATAATATAATATAGGAAATTCAGAATTAGAGTATTCCAAGCTGTTAACACTGATAATATACTTTATATTTATTGATTGATAATAAGACTCCGCACACGATTTTAATCGTGCAATCGTAATGTCCAGCATTAGTTGGTTGGTCATAGTGGGTCGAGGGATGATTTCGTTTGTTCTATCCGAGCGCAGCGCAGCAAGCGAATGGACACGCGGACATCACTGTAATAACTTTTTTTTCACGTTGGTTTCACTGGTAATCATGGTATGAGATGTGACATTATTTTTCGGACAACTGCACCTAACCCTGGTTATTCTGTACGAATTTAGCCCCCCTCCATTCCTCAGTGCCAATTCCTCCCGACGTTACGCCATTGGCTTTTTTTATTCGCCGCCACCATTAAGCGGAAACATGACAAACACGTGTTTTAATCGACTTCTGGTCCCTACACCCGCGATCGCCAAACTGTACTCGCCGCCCGATCGTGAGCCGTTACGAGCTATTGTAGGTATTATTCACGTCGTCCAACTCTTAGTATAGCGCCCGCGCTCGAATTTTTGTTTGCATTTTTATCGTTACGCCGACCGATCGTTGTGGTATATAACATTGTGATAGTGTCATTTGCCTTCCAAGGATGTGCCGAATGCGTTTCGGCGGGATTTTACACATAAAGGTATACATATTGTTCAGCTACTCTTACATTGCCATAGCCAATGGCCATCGCAGTCATCCCCACTCTCCAGGAGGTGACCCGCCGACTAATGCTGCTAGCTGGTGTCCGGCGTGTCTCGAACTGCTTTTAACAGACGATTAGAGAATACGTTTATTTTGTCATGGACGTTGTAATCCTGCTGTCGATATTCGAAATGTGTAATGCATTCGCGGCGTTGGACGCTTGCTGTTCACGGTTCCCGACTTCAATAGGTAGCAATTTAACTGTTATTAACTACTTAGTCATTTTTAATTAACTGTTATTTACTACAGTCCACCATTAAACGTTATGATGATTCAGATCAGATGATTCGTTTTTTATAATTACACGTAGGCTCTTTCGTTTACGGCAAGATCTGGATAGTTTCGATGTTAGCAAAACACGACGATCGGACTGTAAGTATTTTTTTTCAATGCAAGAATTGATAATATTTATATATTACTATATTTATAGACATAAGCATTATTTTAATTATAATTTATAAGTAGAGTGTGGATTTTTATGTAATTGTGTTGGGTAGGTATTATATATATATACATTTTTTTTTTGAGATTTTTCTTAAGAGAACGCCACACCGGCATGTCTCCATTTTACAAATGTACACAATAATTGTAAAAAATAAAATATTAAAGGTCTATTAAAAATTAAACATAATCATATAAGTACATTAAAACCTATTTATGTGTTTGATTCATAATATTTTTAACTTTTGAACTGAATACACTTAGTTATTAATTAAATGGATCTACTTATATGAATAAATGGCTTTTGTTTTAACCTAATCTAGATTGTTAATTCATTCATTAGTGGTTAGAAAATGTATTAAAATGTCCTTATAAAAAATATATTGTTATAGATTTATTTATTATACCATGTATGTATAACAAATATGTATTATATAAATCTAATATAAAATGTGTGAAGTAGGTATTTACCAAATATTAATACTTTAATAATAAACAAAACTAAAGTTATACATACTAGTTACTAATCAATATTAATATGTTAATTCAGTAATAGTCTTCGATTCTGTAAATAGCTGCAAATTTATTGATTATTATCTGAAAATCTTATTTTGAGTTCTGACTTAAGACTGGAATAAATATTGTTTTTATTTCATTGTTGTTACTAATCTTTCTATTTTCAGAGATTTATATCAAATATTGTTTGGCAAGTTTGATGAATAGAAAAAAATACTTGGTTTCTTTAACTACTTTTGTGAACATTTATAATAGTTACTAATTTACTAATTTATAAAAAATAAATGTATTAATGTATTATAACTTGATAATAATATTACTAAAATATAAATCATAATATCGTGTACTTAATCAAGAAGTAAATATTTTATTATACATAATAACAAATACGATAGGAATAATAAAATAACAACATTTGTAATGAGGAACATAAGCAGTTTATATAGTTTATATTGAATATTAAATTAATGGTTTTGTCTTTTTAACTATATTTATAATATCATAAAATTGTTCATTTATTTTATAATAAAAAAGACTATTATAATCATTGTGTCTGTGTAATTAAAAAAATTTACAAAAAAGTAAAAGTAAGGAATATCTGATACACTGTATTTAAACCAAGTATCTGATTTAAACCAGTGGTTGAAATTGTCTCCATTCTTTTTTTATATTTAAACATATTTTAAGATAAATTGCTAAATAAATTATGATACATTGAATAATAATAAAATATATAATTATTATATGATCGATATTATGAAGCACTCTCACTTTTTTAATGTTAGCAATAAATGATTAATTTTATGATATTTATTACTTTGTTTAGTCTTAACATACCTCATTATGATTTTTCCTAAATTTAATTTTATTACTATTTTATATATTTACAATCATTTTATATTTTTGTTATCTACAGATTGCTAATTGGTATTAATACTATAAATAAATAATTAATTTAATGTAATATGCTCTGGCATATAACGTCAATACAAGGTCACATAGGTCGACTGGTTAAAACAATAATATTAGTATATCAATATTAGCTTAATATACTAGCTATCTTTTTTTATAAGCTTACTTATAACCTTATAGTATCTTGTCTACAGTATGACACTATTTTCTAATGACTATATTTTAAAGTGAAATATCTAAATTATAATTTAATATTTATTTTTTACATCTTTTGCAGTATACCAACTATAACATCACCTTTGCATCAGGTACCTACCATGGAGAAAGAAGACGACTACAATTTTAATCAATTAAACCAGAAGATGAAATCGCTGTATCATATGGTAAAGAAATTAATTTTAATAACTAATTATATAATATGAATTTATCCATTATTGCCAATTACACTATTATGGTAGGTATATTTTTTTAAATTTACCTTTACTTAGATGATATCATAAAAAACTATAAGTAAGAAAATCCCATGAAAAATCTGCAATTATTATTTTTAATATTGTCAGTTTTTACTCAAATGCCAGTGGCCGCTATAGTAAATTGTGGTGTGCTAGTGTCCTATTATAACTTATTATAATAGTCCAATAAGATAGTCGTTATGTCATAATCTTAAATGATAACGAGTTAGGTTCAAATCAAATTGCTATCATGGTTCATTCTATAAGAAATGCATTGATGATTTATTTTTTTTAATTAATTCTGTTTTTTAATCCTTTCAACTATTTTTAAATTTTTTTAACTGATCTTATAGGTGAAAACCATTTTGAAAGTGGAAATGCAGGAAAAATAAATTTAATAATTTTAAGATTCTAAGTAATGTATTTTCTTATGACAATAAACTTACCGCAGCTTTATCTTCTTATTTCTATAAAATTAAGTTTGGTTCATTAAAATGATTAGCATATAAATTAGTAGCTTCAATCCATGTACCCTAACTTGTTAGAATGGGTTGTAGCAGTAGTATAGGCACACCCAAAAATTATTTCTTTGCAGGGATCGAAACTGTTCAAATTTCAACAATTACTGTTTCGGTTTTTGAGAACAGTTTTCTATATTTTCTGGTTTTGGTTTAGGTTTCAAAAAAGGTTTTTCAAATTTATCGGTTTCAAGAACGATTTCTGAAAATTTGCGGTTTTGGTTTTTGGAATGGTTTTTTTATAAATTTTGATTTTGTTTTCCTCTACATAATAGCTGTAGACAAAATATTAATTTAAATATATACCAAAAAAGTCTATTGGACTATCAAAAACATTATTATTTATAAAAATTTACATTTAAGATTCAAATACACGTTATAAGATACAGTACACACATTTGTAATTTAGATGACACACCAAATGATTGTTAAAAATAGAAATTTACATTTTTTTTTTTTTTATATATTTAACATTTGTCATATTTATTACCATAATGACCAATACTCCATAAGCAATAAATAATAATTAATAAGTAATAACATATTACTAAGATATAAATACAATATAATATTATTTGGTACCTGTGTTGTAATAATTAGGACATAGTAGGAAGTAGGAATACATTTGCATACTATAGGTGCCATTATATTATGTAGTAGGTATCTTCTTTATTTTTGAGATTATATACCTTATGTCTGGTTTTCATAAATCAATTTAGTAACAAAAATAATGCAACATTGAAACTTAAAATGTTAACTATAGAATTCTTATAATGGTTTCATGCAAAGTATGAATTTAAGAGTTTGAAATTTATACTCCTTCATCCCTTTTGGACACATGCTACATTTTATTTAATACTTTTTCTATCATAAACCATTACTTACAAGTTACAATAACTTGTTATTTGTTTTTATAAAAAATAAACCTCAAGATAAGATCATATGGCCTGCGTATTACTGATCTTATGTTTTTCTAAAAACTAAAAAAGGAGATATTATAATATATAGGTAATAAAACTATTAAGCAAAGCTGGATGCTAATGTTTAGTAAAACAAAAATACAAATTAAGTATAATATGTAAATAATTATGTAATCCTGTAGGTATAATAATTAGTTATCAATGTTACCATCATTCTTTAATTGCTCGTATCAACATTATTTTTTCAATAGTGCTGAGCCAAATCTAGTTCTTAAATCTCCAAACACAAACTTGAGATATGAATATCAACGTTCTACTGATACCTAAATCAAAAAAATTAAAATAATTGGTTTTCTTGGATTCTTTAGTTTCTGATTAATTTTTAAAAAAATATTAATTTTTAACTGAATAATTATGAAATTTACAATTTATAGTTGGTAAACATAAATGGTAAATTACAATACCTGTGTTGTAGGAACAGCCATGACTACTTGTGAAAGTTCATTTTGTTTAGGGCATTCAAACTTTTTATTTTCCCGGTAACACAAAATATTTTCTGCATGTGGTAAAATATGTTAGTTGTCTAATAAATTAAGAAGTAACAAGATTGAAATGGTAACAGTCTCTATGGAACATAAAGAAGATTAAGATGATGAAGGTACACCTTGTGATAACAATTGCAAATATAACTGAAAATCATTAGGATCATTTTCTTCAAATACTGTTTCTATATTTTCATTTTTGGTTGTAGGATTATCTAGCTTTTGATCCGTAACATTTTTTTTTAAATTTTTTTTTTATATTAAATTATGAGTATTAACTAAATGAAGTACAGCGCTAGTTTTCTAGGTAACAGACATTAAATGTTGGTATTGTAGATCAAGATAGATTGCTGAAATTAGAATTTAAGATACATAGTATAAACTTGAATACTGAACTTGTTATTAATTATTAGTTATTACTATTGATTATATATAATACTATGTATAATCAATGTTTTTACTTATTAATGTTGTATAACATTATTAAATAACAATTTACATTATCGCAATTTACATTAGATACCTGATTCAAATACAGGATTTGTAAAAATGATTTTTTATCCTTCAGCTATATTTTTTATCAATGTTTTTGATAATGGAATATTTATCTTCGATAAGGACATTTGAGTCTTTAACTAAATACCATATACATCACCAGGAGTTAATAAATTTGATTATATTTGGATTGTGGCAATTTTAGTTGGCTCTAAAGCCGTAACCTGGTAAATTCGTAACGATTTAATAATTTTTAAATTGTATAGTCAAAAATATGATAAAGAAATATTTTAAGCTTATGGCTTTTTAGTTTTCATAATATTTAATTTTTACTGAAAACTTGAGTACTTATACAATAACTTATTATCTTTTCAATTGAATTCCAATCATTAGAAGATAAGAAAACTTGTTCATTAATGATACAAAATTGTTTAAGGTAAATAAGTCTGGACAACATATTGAATGTACTATTCCATTTAGTTTCAATGTCTAAAATTGCCTGCTTTGGTCTTTCCCTTTTCAACAAAGCTACGTACGTTTGTGTTCTTAACATTTTTACTGCCTTAAAAAAAAAATTAAAAAAATTATTAATTTTTAAAACTTACCATCGTAAATATATAATATTATAATTATTCAATAAATAAACTAAATCGAAATATAATAAAAAAAATAAAATAATTGGTTATTTTAATAAGTAGATTGATACCTAAATATAATAAAATATAATAATTTATAAAGCTCCACAAAATCTACATAAATCATTTGACTTTATAATTTATTTACTTTACATGATTTAAACAGAATGCCTCGAATAGTATGGTCTTACATAGAATCACGAATGGCAAGCTGAATGTGTGAACTGCACATCTCTCATACATGTGGTTAATGGCCTCATCTCAATATCTAGTGTACCTATTATTTCTTGCATATTTTGCAATAGGAAATCTTTGTATGTGTTTAATAAAGATAGCACATTAAAATATATTAATAATTTATATGGTAAGTGTTCAATTTTAAAATAACTACTGTCTTCCACATTGAAAATATTTTCTTTATCATTTTCAACTGATTTATCAATACCTTCTGATCTTTCATTAAATAATTCAACCATTTTTATCATGTTTCTTACATAATCGCAGGTTATGGAGTATATTTGTGCTGGACTTTTTTGATATATTTTCATTACAAGCAATACCTTATAAATTATAATTTATAATATTAAATTAGAATATGAATCATATGAATCATTGTTAAAACTTAAAATGTTAAATAATCAGAAAAATTTAAAATGTGGAATAATCATAAGCATTTTATCTTTTTAGGTACTTGGTATAAAAATAAAATAACTGAACATTATAAACTTAAATTTTTACTTTTATAAAATAATAAAAAACAATTCCATAAAAACATAATATAAAAAATACTACTTAAAATAACTAAAGAACTTCTAAATGTTAATATTTACTTTTTATAGTCTTTATTGCTTACAAATAAACAGATATAATAAAGTTCGTCATTATTGTCGTCCTCACCAGCACATGAACAATGTGCCCACTTTTTGCATTTTACACACTGAACCCATCGTTACTTGACATCGTGTGTGTATGACCACAATACAAACATTCAGCGTCATCATATTCATCAGATAATTTTTCTACTAGTTTTTTTTTTTGTTTTGTTTTAGATTTCTTAAATAATTTCCTGTTAACAGTTTTTTCTTTTTTAATTAATTTAATTTTTTGATTTAATTGCTGTTGTTGTAACTCATTTTTATATGGTGAATCTGTAAGAATCGCAGTTTTTCCTTTGGCCCTAGAATTTTTCTTTTTCTTTTGTTTATTCTCATAAGTTTATTGAGGAATCACATCAATCGGTGACACTTGTGGAAATGATGTGTTCGTTTTTATAACTGGAGTAATTGGAAGCATTTGGTTTGATTGACCACTTTCAATTTCTTCAGTACATATTATATTGTTAGTTTGTGTACATTTTTGAATTGGAGATACAACTGTTTGTATACCTAAAATATTTATCATCTCATTTACATTTTGTGATACTTCTATAGTTTCTGTTTGTTCTACATTTAATGTGTTTGTTATTTTCATAACATGACTTTTTTGTACATTTGTAGTTTCAGAAGTAATAAAATCTGAATCTATAAATACATCTGGATTAAAAAGAAAAATACCTGTTGACTTGAAAGAATTCATAACAGTTGTCATAGTAGCAGCTTTTGCCAAAGCTAATCCAAAGATTTCTGCTACATGCTTCAGATTAACTACTTCACCAGGATGATTGCGAAGCCAGTTTATTATTTCTTTATCATAAACACTAAGAGGTTTCATTAAACCCACATCGATTGGTTGTAGTCTATGTGTACAGTGTAAAGGAAAGCATAAGAGAATGACTCCATTATCACGTGTTAAATTTATAATTTCAATACTTTTAGTATGAGTGGAGTATCCATCTGTGAACAAAATAAATATGTCAATTAAATATGAAAATAATTAAAAATGTAATAGGTACATTTTTTTTTAAATTAACTAACCTAGTAATAATAATACTGGATATTCTTATGTTACATTTGTAAAAGTAATAAAGCTTTGTAATCAATGTTCAAATATGTTTTTCTGCATCCAGCTATTAGGGTGAAATTCAACAGTAGAACCTGGAGGTGCATTTCTTATGAAGTCCATGTTATGTGGTTATCTGGGAAAAATAAATAATGGTGGTATATATCTTCCAATAGCATTCATGCACATCTCAACTGTGACAGTTTCACCATGTTCTGCAGATGTAATCAAACCAACTTATTTCCGACCTTTAGTGGCTATTATTTTAGCTTTGCTTTTAGGGACTGAAGAAATGACAGTTTCATCACAAATGTATAACCGATCAGGAGTAAATTTATATCTGTCTATAAGTTCCCTAAGGAGATCGAAAAATTGCATTACAACAGGCTTATTGAAACCAATTTCACGTGCTGCAGATGTAGCTTCTGATTTTTTAAGAGATAACTCTGAGTGTCTTGACATAAACCCTTTATACCAGTCATAACCAGCTTCTTATTTTATGTTAGAGAAATTATGTTTCTTATTATTTTTTATCGCAAGTTGGTAGGCTAATTTTCTACAATCAACTGTACTAAAACCAAAGAGACAGCCTTCCATTAGTTGTAGGTATGACACTAGTTCATTCTCTTCAGTAGTGGTAAAAACAGTTTTTATGGGTCCTAATGAATATTTTATTGCAGGGTCATATTTATCATCTTCAGTTAATTTTTTTACCTATAACCCCAAAATTAAATTTATTTTACAAATTATTCTATCACAGTTCTTAGTTACTGTACAACACAATATGTAAATATTGGTTTGGCTTGTTTTAATCAATTTATTGAAAAGTAATTTTAGTGTACAACACTACAATAATAAAAAAAATATATAGGTATTTGAAATACCGTATTTCATATATGTATATGTCTGACTAATGTAATGAATAATATTCAAATATAGGTATGTACCTTTCTTAGTAATGTACTTCTAGTACATCAAAGTATGTTGATGCTTCTCTATACGATATAGTTTTATTAGTTATAACTAAAACAGCATATTTCATGGACTGGGGATTCCAATTTTATCTGGTTGTGACTCTTTTTCTTATTTTTGCCATATTTCTTGATTATAAGTACCTTAATATTATTTTAACAAACATATACCTATTATTAATGCTTGGCAACAAATTTAGAAAGAATATTTAACGAGAAAAACTTGAGATTAAAAATACCAGAAGACTAATCGTATTACAAAATACAAGAATGGACAAAATGGAACGTCCCATTTTACAACTAAAAAAATATCCCATCTTGCCCTCATGTGCTTTATATTATTTAAGTGCATTTAAAATCAAAAATATTTATCGTAATGTATTACAATTGAAATCAATAAATGCGCAACAAAATTTACTACTAAAATAGTGTACGTAATTAAAAATATAATGAAATATGTACTTACCAACAACTACGACGTAATGTAGAAAATTTACATCGCCAAACGACTTTTTTTTAAAACATCACGTTTTCTTTATCAAACATAGTTATCATTAATGTGAAACGCTATAATAACAGTGTCACCAATACTGAAAATAAAATTTCCCGAGAGATATTATGTAAATATTACAGTTATTGAGATAATTCAATGTCCCATCTTATCCGATGTTCCGTCTAACCCAGGTTTTTCCACTATATATTTATTGGAATATAGTTCTTTAACTTTTTTGCTATATGTTGAATTAAGTAAACAAGACATGAAATGTGGATTAAATTAAGAAAACATTTAGTGTTTTACCAGTTTTGATAATTTACAAAGCTGCGTCAGAACTTAAAAGTAAAACGTTTTCATTCTTTCCACCATGAGGTTATTAAAACAATATATAAAATTAATAAATAATTACCCTGTGAAAAATTATAATAATTTCTTTTTTATCATTAGTTATTACCTAAGTTTATATCCTTTGAGAAATTCTGAACTACGAGTAAATTTTAATAACATACCGTTTTGTATTATTTAACCTTTAATAATTAATAATAACAATAATAATTATAAAAAGCCATAATTTATATTTCGATTAATGAATTATTCCTTAAAACATTAATCCCAATCTGTTGTCTGTTTTATTTTTAAATAATAATTTTGCATTAATGTCTAATTATATAACTAATGAAAGATTTAAATGTTCTATAAAACAAGAAAAATAAACTAAAAAATACGATTTAATGCACTCATAACAGACATTTTTTAAATTGTACTAAAAAAATACTCTTAAAATTATTTTTAATACCAAATAAATTTGTTTAGTTATTTAAATATTGATATTATTTGTATAATTTTCATCATCTTCTTTTTACTATGAAAATTATTTCCAAAAAAATGAATATACAACATAGATAAATACATTAATTATACTTTTACTTCGTCTTTCATAATAGCACTATATAATTTTCTGCTTAATTTTTATCAACTTATCAATTCCTATATAGAAATTACTTAAAAATATAAAAAAATGTTCTAAAAATAATATAAAGCATAAAATGTTTTAAATATGTAGAAAAATGCAAATTAAAAGTTACATTTTTAAATTTCTTGATGTATAGAATCAACTTTGTGTTTGGAAAGCAATATTTTCAGAAAACAATGCAATTTGTATTTAAATCCATTTCTTAATGACCATATATCATATACGTACTTATTTAAGACGAGCTAATTATTTTTAATCCCAACTGAATAGTAGTCATATAGAAATAATGATAACATTTTGATTACGTGTTATAATAATGAAACCATCTAAAGAAAAGATAACTTCAATTTTTCAATAAGTATATTAGTCAAATTATCTGTTTTATGTATCACACCAAATTTTTAATTTTGTATCGAGCTTTTTATGCATACCATTGGTTATTCAATTTCAAATTAATTTTTATACACTTAGAATTAGTTTAGTCTCATAATTCATCATGTACCTACCTAATATGAAATCAAAATATAATTATAACATACAATTATTATTTATATTGAATTTGCATTAAATATCCACTTTTAACTGTTGTTCTATAGTAAGTACTTACTATTGTATTTAAATAAGTATAAGTCACCAATAGTGATGCATTTACTTGGACAAATGTGAAAACATTGAGATAAAATAGATAGTTAATTTACAAAACAGATCGATAGATCTCGTGTTTATGTAAATACTACATTCACACATCAATACATTACATACCATTGATGTTATACTTAATTATTTTGTATGTTTTTGATCTTAGAGTTCAAAATTGACAAGTCTGTAAACTATAAGAACCTCTGGCAAGACATTGTGCTCTGTAAGTTCTTAGTTTTGTTGAATGTGTATAAATAAAACCGCTGTTGTGACATACAGTTTTGTAAGTTTGTGGTGAAAATTAATTAAAAACATATGTTTCATAATGTATTGAAACTATTATAAAAAATATTTGTATACATACAAATACATAGTAAATTACCTATATATGCAGCAAAGCGGATGATTTTTAATGACGTTGAATTAATAATTGTATGTCATAATATACATTAGAGATAAAAATATATTAAAATATTTGATGTTATAGATACTAAGTGAATACTAAGTGTATATAAAATTAATTTATATTCAAATATTGTGATGGAATGATTGAATGTTTGTTAATTGCAATTTTTATAATGTCCCAATAGTATATTATATGGTCCATCATTATAACAGAACTGTAGAATATTTTCAAGAAAAATACTAACTTGTTCTACTAAATTACTAAATGATTATTTTTATCACACGATTACAAAATCAAATTATTTCTGTATGACTATTTATACACAACTATTTATATATAACGGTTTATATAACTTTATATCTAACGGTTAAATGAAAAATTATAATTTTAACGTTAGAACTCACAAAAAAAATATCCCTACTATTTTATAACATTTTAAGTATAGGTTGCCATTTGAAAATCGAAAGTTGATAGTGATTTCACTATTAACTATAAAGGTGAAACAAATAAAAAATTTTATAGTTTTAGAAACGTATGAAACTAAATATTTTGAAAAAAAAAATTGAAAAAAGTCAATACTTTTGAAATAATGAGTGTTGATTGATAAAAGAATCACCCTTATGAAGTGGTGTATTGGGAGGTATATGGCGTATACCCTAGCACCAGTTTACTGATTTAGCGTATACCCTGTACTTTTCAAATTAAACAAAAATAAAAGTAAAATAAAGATATAAAATACTTTCAAAAAAATATTTTTATTTTTATTTTTGATCAATTAGTTAATACTTTGGTCGTTTGGTGATACTTTGTTACTGATTACAATCATGGCTATAATATAAACGTATGGAACTAAATATTTTGAAAAAGTTTTAATATAAAATTTAAAATAAATTATTATTTTTTTAAAAAAGTCAATACTTTTTGAAATAATGAGTGTTGATTGATGAAAAAATCACCATGTATGCAGTTTTAAATAATCTACGGTTATACTCGATGTTTCATCCGGTTGCTCTTGAAACTCTAAAATTTTTTACTTATATTTCTTCATACGGTAAAAAGTAGCGGATTAAGATAGGAAATAATTTTGTAGAACCATGGTTTGAAGTGTCTATTAGTAAAATTATACAATTAGATTCGCGAAGGTGGTTTTTTAACTCAAGTATCGCTATAGGTGCAAACACATTCATAACAACAGCCTTGGTTTTCGTACGAGCACATCTAAATTTTTGTTCGAAACATGTCTGTTTTAAACTAGACGCACAATCATTAGAGCGAAATCTATGATTTTCTTGCACAGTATGATAAGCCCAAGTCCCTTCTACCGCAGCAACTCCGAAATCCTTGGAAGACGATGAATCTATTTTCTTGAAAAAATTAAGCATTGATAAGCTTGGAGCGGTAGCACGATCACTTAATTAATGTTTCTCAATATCACTGGCAACACTAAAATCTGTATTACACTTTCCACATGTGACGTCTGAGGGATCGCTTCTTTGTTTTATGAATGGATACGTCTTGCTTTGCAAATTATTATTAAATGTGCACTTGCGTTTTGGCATATTAAAAACAAAAAAAAAAAACGGTAACTAACTCGGAGCACAGCGCGAGACAAGGCGACGGAAGATCAAAGATCGAACAACTAAAATAATATTTTGTTCATTTATTGTCGATTACCACAATTAACATTATGTCAGCGATAACAATTTCAATTATACTTGTTTTTGTAACTTTTTTATTTATAAGACTATGGGGATTTATCATTTATAATATAAAATATACATCAGTATATTAGTATAATACATAACAACATAATTTTTTTGGTTATGATTAGTGCTGGACATCTAATCCGGATAAATCTGTATCCGGATTGAAACAACTGTTATTAATCTGTTTATCCGGATTAAAAATTATCAGTGCGGATTATAATACCAATCCGGATTTTAATATGAATTTGAATTAGGTAATTCAATCCGGATTCTGGTATAAAAATAAAAATTCATTTTTCTTATAAAAAATATTGAGTATAATTATTGGGTAAATCTATTATTAACCAGACGACGGGAATTCCATCGTTCTTCTCCGATATTCTGATATGGGCGTTGATAATTGATAATATAACATTGTTTTATCATTGGTATTGGTATGGGATAGTAATTTATTTATTTTATTATAAATCAACATTAAACACCTTTTTGGAAAATATAATGATATAATATGGATATGCATGTGATAAATAATAAATTTACATAGAAATAAAAAAAAAGAATATAGATTGATACAATAAATATTATTTATTTAGTAATTAACTTAATTAATAAATAATATAACAAACAAATATATTATATGTTTATTATCCGGGTGGCTAAAGTAGACACTATATTATATTACCATACATATCATGATGTCTATACTGATTGTTCATAAACACGATTTTTAAATTATTAATTCAGCTTAATAAATTAAACCCGTTATTCGGATTTACGGATTGAATCCACCAATCCGGATTCTATATTTCAATCCGTGTTCGGCTTAGGCAAGCCAATGTCCAGCACTAGTTGTGATGAATAAATACATGCTACTTTTAGGGAAATAAAATGACAAAGATATCGGTATTTTCAAAGCGGGACATTTTTGGGTTCAATGTTTCCGCCCAAAGCAGAACGTATGGTTATATTAGTAATGAAAAACAATCATTATGTACATTTAATTTTCACTTAACTGAAGGGAAAAAAAAAACAAGAATCCTTTAAAGATATTTTTCGAATAATTCATAATTATTGTTTAACTTAAAATAATGAGTTTAATTTAGAAAGCATATATGTTGACTTTGAAATAGCTATAAATACTGCAATAAATGATGTGTAATAACGTAAAAAATCGATATTTAAGAGATTTATTTTTATTTTAAATATTTGTTATTTGTATTTGTTTTAATCATGTATTAATAAAAATTTTTACGTAATCACGCATCCCATAGACATCGCCATTATAGCGTCGTATTATTTTTGTATGTTAAAATAATCGTAAAACATTGTATTAATTTTCTTTATTAATAAAATTCAATATGGATGAACTTGAAATGGAAAACAAATTTAATAACATTATATCTGATATAATTAAAAAAAACGTATTGATAATAACTCCTATCTAACCATTAATGAGTACAAATAGTACAATATTTGCATTGAACAAAAACATTCAAAATTCGTGATGAAAACGCTAAGAGAAAAAAAGTCTATGAAAGATTACCGAATGGTACGTAAATATGATATTTTAACAATAAATAATAAAGAGCGTCTTATTAAACCTGTAAATGACGATACTATACTCTATTACGTTACAATTGACGAGTTGTTCAATATTTTATTTTCGACTTATTCTACTATTGGACATACTGTATGTAGAATAAATTCTAAATTAAAATTAAAATATTGCAATATCACAAAACGAAACTATTATGGTATATTTAAATCTATGCACTCATTGACAAAAAAAGTCTTCGAATCCTGTTGGTGAAAAGACGGGTGCACATGCACTGCTGAGGGAGACGACTTGGTCAAGCCAGCTCGAGAGGTAGGCGGCCCCATCAAAGGCCTCCGCGTTTCCAAAGATCTGGCTTTATCCTTGGTTGCTGAGACTCTCATTGGACCATCCCTTGTCTTTGTCGGCATACGAGAAAAGTCACACGTTCTGAGCTTTATGCCACAGACACGCATGGCGTTTCTGTGTGACATCGTAATATAAAACGTCCCCTTCATCACTGATAAAAGATTTTTATTGAAGTTTACTGTTATCCGCGCGCGGCAACTCGACCGTTACTAATTTATTATATCTAACCTTTTATGAAATTATTACTTTTATGATATTAGCGCATATCATTACAGATGTTTGGCCACTAACTTGATGATATTTACACATCGTCAAAGTTATTTACAAAAAAAATAAAAATAAATTTAATATTACTCATCATCACTATCGAATTCAGAATCCGAAGACGTATCGCCAACCGTCATTATCAGACTTTGTGTTTCCGCGTACAACATATCGTCTATAATAAAATCAATTTTGTGGAATTTTTTTTCCTCTTCCATCTTCTCATCCACTCGCTGTATACTTTCCAATAACAGTGTTTTGACGTCACTTAATTTGTTTCCGGTGTTGTTCTTTTTTACGTGATCTTTCACGTTAGCCCACACCAATTCTATTGGATTCAACTCACAATGATATGGAAGGAGTCTTTAAATTGTCCTGTTGTGTGTTTCAGCCTGATCGTCAAATAAACACTTATCATATTGTGGTCTTAGTCTTTTAACCAGTGGCGGCGCGTGAACAATTTTATAGGGTAGACAACAAGACAACCAAAGATATGGTGTTATATAACATTTATTTAAAAACTAGATCATCATAAAAAAAGTAAATTACATAAAATAACTATATTTGAATATAATTTAAATCGATTCTCCTATTTTGTTTTGTCGCGAATACATCTATTACATTGTTGATAAACGTTGGATCTTTTGATAATTCACCTAACATTTTTTTTTCAATAGCTAAAGTAGACAAAGATGAAAGCCTATCATTTGACATTGAATTTCTTAAAAAGGATTTGATACGTTTTAAAGTACTCATGGATCTTTCACTTGAGGCTGTTGTTGCAGGAATAGTTAATACTAATTGAATAAGTTTCGTGACTTCTTGATATACTTCTTGAAGCTCATCTAAAATAATGTTTATAATTAAAATTATAATTTATTTTAAAAATTATTAAAAATATTTAAGACATGTTTAAGGTTCTTACTTTTAAATATAAAATCAATAAATTCCAAAGGAGCGAAATATTTCAATGGATCTGCATATATTATGTAAAGCTCATTTTTTAGACGATCTTCATAAAAAATATCTGGATAGTATTTAAAAAGTTGTCTTAATTTTTCTTCTGGAAAATGAACTTTATATGATGCAAACATTTTTTCATTTATTATTTCAACAAACTCTAGTTTTTCAAAATCTTTAAATCTAATATTTATTGGAACAATTAATGAATCAATAATTTCATACGTAAGTCTACGTAAATTAGATCCTTCCTCATTTGTATACTTTAAATCTGTGTTTAATTCAACGGAACATTTTATGATATCGTGTATGGAAGTTTCATTTCTCAAATCTTTTATCCGTGAAGTAAGACTTTTAATTTCGTTAACACAATATTTAATATCAGTAGTTGATTTATTTTGTAGAATACAAAATGTGTGATCAGTAAATATAAATATTTTACTGAAAAGTACCAATAAGTAAACAAATTTTCGATTGTTCATAATACTCAATATACCAGATGCAGTACAAACAGAATTGGAATCCCAGCCAGGGTCATCAACTACATGAGATACGGCATTTTTTAGTTCATTGAAATGAGTTTTTATAGTTAAAGTAGCTCTTGAATGATAATTCCAACGTGTATTGCATTGATTTGGTAATTTAAATCCTTGCTCTCTTAATAAAGAACTTCTTTTAGAAGATCTACTAAAAAATGTATGGAACATAGTAAGGTCTGGTATAAATAATTTAACATCTTTTATTGATTTTGCGCCGTGAAGTAGAACTAAATTCAATTGATGAGCGTAACAATGTATAAAAATAGCCATTGGATAAATATTTTGTATAATTGACTGAACCCCATTTTTTTCACCAGCCATAACAGAAGCACCATCATATGTTTGACACACAACTTTTTTACCAATATTCCACTTTGAAAGTTCATTTAGAATTACTTCGGATAAACCAGCCGCAGTCTTATTTTTGGAAACATCAAAAAATCCTATAAATCTTTCTTCGATCTTATTGTCCAGAATATAACGAAAAATTAAACTCATTTAAGATTGGCATGATACATCCGTAGTTTCATCGGCTTGTATTGATTTAAAATTTGTAATTTTCAGTTCTTTTAAAATATGAGAATTTAATACCGTAGTTACGCAATGGATCAAGTCATTTTGTATGTCGTGTGAAGTTCCTTTAACAGAATTTGTGCAAAAGCGTTCTCTTATAAATTGCTCTTCCTTAGCAAGTAAATCTAAAATTTCACAATAATTTCCTTTATTTAAAGAACCTTCATTCTCGCGATGTCCGCGGAATGCCAATTCTTGTTTCCCTAAAAAACAAACTACATCGATTAAACGAGCTAATATCTTTCTGTTTATGTCCACTTGTTTATTATGATTAATTGCAGTTAACCGACGACTCTCAGATATTGAATGTTCAATCCTATTTTTACCCAGCATATGAAAACTTTCCTTGTTAGTCAGATGTTTTTTTGAAATTTGGTGTTTTTCAGCTTTACGAACTAAATTTTTAATATTAGGAATGCCATTTATACTCCACTCATTCTCTCCTCTGAACAAGACACATATGTAACAGAATAATTTATTTCTTTCAACGCTTCCTGCTAACCAGTTAAATTTTGAATACTAAGACAATTGAAATTTTCATAAAGTTTTTACTTCTTTATATTCTAATGATAAATGTGGCGTTGGTCTCTTACCTTTTAAATTGCATTTTTCTTCATACGAAAAAGAACCAAGACCTTTATTTAAAATAATATCAATAATATCTGACATATTAAGTTTTAATTGTATATCACTTCATTAAGAAAAAATAATAAACATTAAACACGTGCCATTAATCATTAATCATTGTTGGAATGCAATTAAATTATAAAAATATTACGTTGAGACATGTCTCTTCCATACATATAGTTTTGGTAATACCCCACTACGTTCCCCGTTTATCATATCATACGCCCGTCATCAATAGTGAGACACAATTCAATATGTCTCGACCGATTTGACGGCGACGACGTAGCAATTACGATATAGATAAGATATAAATAAAATTATACTTATTAATAATATATATTTAGTCACACTCGTTACTCACACAGACACACTATAGAAACGAATCAGTGTAAATAACATTTTATTTATAAAATTATGAAGAAATAAAAGACTTATATAATATATTAGCATATAATAAACAACTCATTTTTAAAATTAGAATATTTGATATATTTTGGTAGACAATGAAACATTGTCTACCCTAACGCGCCGCCACTGCTTTTAACTATATCGAGTAATTGAGGGATCACCGACTTATGGTGATCCCTCAATTACTTCGTTCTTTTCCTGTAACCATTTTATTATGATGTCTGCTTTTTTTGTCGTTGTATTAGAAATTTTTTATTTTTTCACAGATTGATACGGGGCGTTGCTCATTATAATGACACAATTCTCTTTGAGTTGTGGTATTACGTCTATCATCCAGTCCTTAAAACGTGTCACCATTCATTTCTTCGTAGTAGTCCGTCGTTTTTTTCGACTCAAAACACCAAAAACCACCTGGCACAAACTTATCTTCTGACTCAATGTGGAGAACAATTAGCCTCTTGCCTTTGCCAGATGGATTCTGAGACCTCGTCGTGTGAGACCTTGTAGAAATGCTCGACGAGGCGATTTAATTGTTTTGTCTACCCACGTTTTGCTGGTACAGTCACCTGTATTGACCCATGTTTCGTCGAGATAGTATAAATGCCGCCCTTCTTCACGATATTTACGAATATTTTCTATATACCGTTTACGCCACAAAACAATTTCATCCTTTTCTATAAGAGAACTATTGCGACTGCGTTTCGCATAAACGAAAGCTGTAGATTGACGATGCAAATTCATTCTGAAAATATCTGGCAAAGTGTTGTCGTCTTTAATAACTTGCAGTATTTTGTCCAATATGCGTATTGTTTCATTAAACCAGAATGAATGAACATGCAAACGTACTACATTCATTTGTAAATCGTAATTTACCTTAAAACGGTGTCCTTATGCGAGTTTTACACAGAGAGGTGACAGTTTTGTTGGCATTATATACGCTGATGATATTTGAAACTGTTCGCTGTCCAATTCCAAGTTGTTTTGATATATAAATCCGATCTTCTTAAACAGTTATATTAGGATATTTTCTTAATTCCATCTTATATGAATTTATAATCATAATGCGTTGGCTGATGAATTAGGCTAAAATAAAATATGAAAAAATCTATATTGCTCCTTTATATTGAATTTATTTTATCTCTACAGCTAGAGTTATTTAATCAATTCAAATGTACCCAGCACTCAGGTGTGCCCCAGTCTTCCCTATCTAAAAAACATGACTACCTTGGTCTTTTGATTATCTAACTCCTGTAGTTGTTCGGCATGTCTTACACACTTCTCCCAATCCTCTTTGGTTACCGCATCTAACGCTTCGTGGGTAAGACGTTCGATATCCACCATCTTGAACGTATTATTGTTTTTCGCTACTTGACTTTTAACTTGGGCCCATATAAGTTCGATTGGATTGTACTGGCAATGATAAGGAGGTAACCGTATTACTTCGTGTCCATTTTCTAAAGCAATTTGGTCAAGCAAATATTGCTTTTCGCGTGGAATTAAGGCTTTAATTTTTTGGTGAAGTTCTGGTAACGTTTCAAGTGGACTAAATTCAATATTTTTTTCAGTCAACCATTTTTGTACGTCAGCTTTTTTCCAATTTCTTTTGGGGTAATTTTCTACCAACGTGGAATGATATGACGCATTGTCTATTATTATGACACACGGCTCTTCAAGATTATTTAATAGTTCAATAAACCATTTTTGAAATATTTCAGCATTCATTTGACTATGGTAGTCGGCGGTATTTCCTGTATTACTACGGAATACTAGTTTTGACCCTTGAATAAACCCGTAACGAGCACATCCAGCGTGACACACGATAAGCCGACCTCCTTTTCAGGTAGGAACTTTTAAACCTTCAGTGCTACATTCATTTTGCCATATTATTGACTTCGTATGGTTATGGTTGACCCATGTTTCGTCGATTTAAACGATAGGGCGATCATCTTTTACCAGCGTACAAATGTCTCGAAGAAATTTACATCGAAGTGCAACGATGTCATTTCTCTGTATTAAAAATTTTCGGCCGTCATTACACTTTTTATAAGAAAATTTCAAATTCTTCAACAGATTTCGCACCGAACGTAAGCAACCAGAATAATCGATTTTCTGTTTTAAATACTTTAATATTAAATTCGCGGTTGGGTACTCACCTCGATCGCAGAACTCGTGCACCGTTCTTCTAACGACATCTGAATCAAAATCGTTCAGCTCTGATACAATTTTCGCACGTTTGTAGCCTTTGCGTGGAGATTTGAATGATAAAACTGACTTTGATTCATCGGGTTTATCTTCTGAATGTTTTGCTTCAAAACAAATACGTCTGACAGTGCGTTCTGACAATCCACAAGCTTCGCCGGTACGTATTTAAGCTTGTTTAAAGAAATCGGCAGTTAAATCCGGTTTTGATGACAGTTCTTTTAAAAATTTATAAACATTATAAACAATTTATTTACTCTGGCTGCGTATATCACTATTATTTATAGACATTTTTAATAGATCTTTGTACAAAAATGTATTCAAACACAAGAAAAAAACAAATATTCACAAAACTGATTTCAAAAACGTAGGTACAACACACCGTCTGTTACAAATGTCTGTAGCATTATGCACAAAAATACAAACTCAACAGCCGTATACACTTTATCAGTCTTTATATGCTACAAAACAAAAAACAGGAATGGATATATTAACCTATTCCAAGGAAGTAGAGGCTCTCCAAAATACAATTATTGAACAAGAAACAATGGGATGTACAATAGAAGTAGCACAAGCACTCGAGAGAACAATAAAAAGACAAGCCCTACAGGTATTTATTGAAGGTTTAGGAGATTTAAAAAAATTATATAAAAGCCAGACATCCAGATTCTCTTTTTAACGCTATTCAAGCGGCTGGGGAAGAAGAGATAGTAAGGAAATCATCAGAGGAATCCAAAAAATGACATAAGCCAGCAGCGACCTCAAAAACCCAGCCAGGAGTATGTAATGTTTTCAAAAAACCTGGGCATTGGGCATTTCAGCATTCATTTGACTATGGTAGTCGGCGGTATTTCCTGTATTACTACGGAATACTAGTATTGACCCTTGAATAAACCCGTAACGAGCACATCCAGCGTGACACACGATAAGCCGACCTCCTTTTCAGGTAGGAACTTTCAAACCTTCAGTGCTACATTCATTTTGCCATATTATTGACTTCGTATGGTTATGGTTGACCCATGTTTCGTCGATTTAAACGATAGGGCGATCATCTTTTACCAGCGTACAAATGTCTCGAAGAAATTTACATCGAAGTGCAACGATGTCATTTCTCTGTATTAAAAATTTTCGGCCGTCATTACACTTTTTATAAGAAAATTTCAAATTCTTCAACAGATTTCGCACCGAACGTAAGCAACCAGAATAATCGATTTTCTGTTTTAAATACTTTAATATTAAATTCGCGGTTGGGTACTCACCTCGATCGCAGAACTCGTGCACCGTTCTTCTAACGACATCTGAATCAAAATCGTTCAGCTCTGATACAATTTTCGCACGTTTGTAGCCTTTGCGTGGAGATTTGAATGATAAAACTGACTTTGATTCATCGGGTTTATCTTCTGAATGTTTTGCTTCAAAACAAATACGTCTGACAGTGCGTTCTGACAATCCACAAGCTTCGCCGGTACGTATTTAAGCTTGTTTAAAGAAATCGGCAGTTAAATCCGGTTTTGATGACAGTTCTTTTAAAAATTTATAAACATTATAAACAATTTATTTACTCTGGCTGCGTATATCACTATTATTTATAGACATTTTTAATAGATCTTTGTACAAAAATGTATTCAAACACAAGAAAAAAACAAATATTCACAAAACTGATTTCAAAAACGTAGGTACAACACACCGTCTGTTACAAATGTCTGTAGCATTATGCACAAAAATACAAACTCAACAGCCGTATACACTTTATCAGTCTTTATATGCTACAAAACAAAAAACAGGAATGGATATATTAACCTATTCCAAGGAAGTAGAGGCTCTCCAAAATACAATTATTGAACAAGAAACAATGGGATGTACAATAGAAGTAGCACAAGCACTCGAGAGAACAATAAAAAGACAAGCCCTACAGGTATTTATTGAAGGTTTAGGAGATTTAAAAAAATTATATAAAAGCCAGACATCCAGATTCTCTTTTTAACGCTATTCAAGCGGCTGGGGAAGAAGAGATAGTAAGGAAATCATCAGAGGAATCCAAAAAATGACATAAGCCAGCAGCGACCTCAAAAACCCAGCCAGGAGTATGTAATGTTTTCAAAAAACCTGGGCATTGGGCATTTCAGCATTCATTTGACTATGGTAGTCGGCGGTATTTCCTGTATTACTACGGAATACTAGTATTGACCCTTGAATAAACCCGTAACGAGCACATCCAGCGTGACACACGATAAGCCGACCTCCTTTTCAGGTAGGAACTTTCAAACCTTCAGTGCTACATTCATTTTGCCATATTATTGACTTCGTATGGTTATGGTTGACCCATGTTTCGTCGATTTAAACGATAGGGCGATCATCTTTTACCAGCGTACAAATGTCTCGAAGAAATTTACATCGAAGTGCAACGATGTCATTTCTCTGTATTAAAAATTTTCGGCCGTCATTACACTTTTTATAAGAAAATTTCAAATTCTTCAACAGATTTCGCACCGAACGTAAGCAACCAGAATAATCGATTTTCTGTTTTAAATACTTTAATATTAAATTCGCGGTTGGGTACTCACCTCGATCGCAGAACTCGTGCACCGTTCTTCTAACGACATCTGAATCAAAATCGTTCAGCTCTGATACAATTTTCGCACGTTTGTAGCCTTTGCGTGGAGATTTGAATGATAAAACTGACTTTGATTCATCGGGTTTATCTTCTGAATGTTTTGCTTCAAAACAAATACGTCTGACAGTGCGTTCTGACAATCCACAAGCTTCGCCGATACGTATTTAAGCTTGTTTAATGAAATCGGCAGTTAAATCCGGTTTTGATGACAGTTCTTTTAAAAATTTATAAACATTATAAACAATTTATTTACTCTGGCTGCGTATATCACTATTATTTATAGACATTTTTAATAGATCTTTGTACAAAAATGTATTCAAACACAAGAAAAAAACAAAAATTCACAAAACTGATTTCAAAAACGTAGGTACAACACACCGTCTGTTACAAATGTCTGTAGCATAATGCACAAAAATACAAACTCAACAGCCGTATACACTTTATCAGTCTTTATATGCTACAAAACAAAAAACAGGAATGGATATATTAACCTATTCCAAGGAAGTAGAGGCTCTCCAAAATACAATTATTGAACAAGAAACAATGGGATGTACAATAGAAGTAGCACAAGCACTCGAGAGAACAATAAAAAGACAAGCCCTACAGGTATTTATTGAAGGTTTAGGAGATTTAAAAAAATTATATAAAAGCCAGACATCCAGATTCTCTTTTTAACGCTATTCAAGCGGCTGGGGAAGAAGAGATAGTAAGGAAATCATCAGAGGAATCCAAAAAATGACATAAGCCAGCAGCGACCTCAAAAACCCAGCCAGGAGTATGTAATGTTTTCAAAAAACCTGGGCATTGGGCATTTCAGCATTCATTTGACTATGGTAGTCGGCGGTATTTCCTGTATTACTACGGAATACTAGTATTGACCCTTGAATAAACCCGTAACGAGCACATCCAGCGTGACACACGATAAGCCGACCTCCTTTTCAGGTAGGAACTTTCAAACCTTCAGTGCTACATTCATTTTGCCATATTATTGACTTCGTATGGTTATGGTTGACCCATGTTTCGTCGATTTAAACGATAGGGCGATCATCTTTTACCAGCGTACAAATGTCTCGAAGAAATTTACATCGAAGTGCAACGATGTCATTTCTCTGTATTAAAAATTTTCGGCCGTCATTACACTTTTTATAAGAAAATTTCAAATTCTTCAACAGATTTCGCACCGAACGTAAGCAACCAGAATAATCGATTTTCTGTTTTAAATACTTTAATATTAAATTCGCGGTTGGGTACTCACCTCGATCGCAGAACTCGTGCACCGTTCTTCTAACGACATCTGAATCAAAATCGTTCAGCTCTGATACAATTTTCGCACGTTTGTAGCCTTTGCGTGGAGATTTGAATGATAAAACTGACTTTGATTCATCGGGTTTATCTTCTGAATGTTTTGCTTCAAAACAAATACGTCTGACAGTGCGTTCTGACAATCCACAAGCTTCGCCGATACGTATTTAAGCTTGTTTAAAGAAATCGGCAGTTAAATCCGGTTTTGATGACAGTTCTTTTAAAAATTTATAAACATTATAAACAATTTATTTACTCTGGCTGCGTATATCACTATTATTTATAGACATTTTTAATAGATCTTTGTACAAAAATGTATTCAAACACAAGAAAAAAACAAAAATTCACAAAACTGATTTCAAAAACGTAGGTACAACACACCGTCTGTTACAAATGTCTGTAGCATAATGCACAAAAATACAAACTCAACAGCCGTATACACTTTATCAGTCTTTATATGCTACAAAACAAAAAACAGGAATGGATATATTAACCTATTCCAAGGAAGTAGAGGCTCTCCAAAATACAATTATTGAACAAGAAACAATGGGATGTACAATAGAAGTAGCACAAGCACTCGAGAGAACAATAAAAAGACAAGCCCTACAGGTATTTATTGAAGGTTTAGGAGATTTAAAAAAATTATATAAAAGCCAGACATCCAGATTCTCTTTTTAACGCTATTCAAGCGGCTGGGGAAGAAGAGATAGTAAGGAAATCATCAGAGGAATCCAAAAAATGACATAAGCCAGCAGCGACCTCAAAAACCCAGCCAGGAGTATGTAATGTTTTCAAAAAACCTGGGCATTGGGCATTTCAGCATTCATTTGACTATGGTAGTCGGCGGTATTTCCTGTATTACTACGGAATACTAGTATTGACCCTTGAATAAACCCGTAACGAGCACATCCAGCGTGACACACGATAAGCCGACCTCCTTTTCAGGTAGGAACTTTCAAACCTTCAGTGCTACATTCATTTTGCCATATTATTGACTTCGTATGGTTATGGTTGACCCATGTTTCGTCGATTTAAACGATAGGGCGATCATCTTTTACCAGCGTACAAATGTCTCGAAGAAATTTACATCGAAGTGCAACGATGTCATTTCTCTGTATTAAAAATTTTCGGCCGTCATTACACTTTTTATAAGAAAATTTCAAATTCTTCAACAGATTTCGCACCGAACGTAAGCAACCAGAATAATCGATTTTCTGTTTTAAATACTTTAATATTAAATTCGCGGTTGGGTACTCACCTCGATCGCAGAACTCGTGCACCGTTCTTCTAACGACATCTGAATCAAAATCGTTCAGCTCTGATACAATTTTCGCACGTTTGTAGCCTTTGCGTGGAGATTTGAATGATAAAACTGACTTTGATTCATCGGGTTTATCTTCTGAATGTTTTGCTTCAAAACAAATACGTCTGACAGTGCGTTCTGACAATCCACAAGCTTCGCCGATACGTATTTAAGCTTGTTTAAAGAAATCGGCAGTTAAATCCGGTTTTGATGACAGTTCTTTTAAAAATTTATAAACATTATAAACAATTTATTTACTCTGGCTGCGTATATCACTATTATTTATAGACATTTTTAATAGATCTTTGTACAAAATGTATTCAAACACAAGAAAAACCAAAAATTCACAAAACTGATTTCAAAAACGTAGGTACAAACACACCGTCCTGTGGATTGTCAGAACGCACTGTCAGACGTATTTGTTTTGAAGCAAAATATTCAGAAGATAAACCCGATGAATCAAGTCAGTTTTATCATTCAAATCTCCACGCAAAGGCTACAAACGCGCGAAAATTGTATCAGAGCTGAACGATTTTGATTCAGATGTCGTTAGAAGAACGGTGCACGAGTTCTGCGATCGAGGTGAGTACCCAACCGCGAATTTAATATTAAAGTATTTAAAACAGAATCCGATTATTCTGGTTGCTTACGTTCGGTGCGAAATCTGTTGAAGAATTGAAATTTTCTTATAAAAGTGTAATGACGGCCGAAAATTTTTAATACAGAGAAATGACATCGTTGCACTTCGATGTAAATTTCTTCGAGACATTTGTACGCTGGTAAAAGATGATCGCCCTATCGTTTAAATCGACGAAACATGGTCAACCATAACCATTCGAAGTCAATAATATGGCAAAATGAATGTAGCACTGAAGGTTTGAAAGTTCCTACCTGAAAAGGAGGTCGGCTTATCGTGTGTCACGCTGGATGTGCTCGTTACGGGTTTATTCAAGGGTCAAACTAGTATTCCGTAGTAATACAGGAAATACCGCCGACTACCATAGTCAAATGAATGCTGAAATGCCCAATGCCCAGGTTTTTTGAAAACATTACATACTCCTGGCTGGGGTTTTGAGGTCGCTGCTGGCTTATATCATTTTTTGGATTCCTCTGATGATTTCCTTACTATCTCTTCTTCCCCAGCCGCTTGAATAGCGTTAAAAAGAGAATCTGGATGTCTGGCTTTTATATATTTTTTTAAATCTCCTAAACCTTCAATAAATACCTGTAGGGCTTGTCTTTTTTTGTTCTCTCGAGTGCTTGTGCTACTTCTATTGTACATCCCATTGTTTCTTGTTCAATAATTGTATTTTGGAGAGCTTCTACTTCCTTGGAATAAGTTAATATATCCATTCCTGTTTTTTGTTTTGTAGCATATAAAGACTGATAAAGTGTATACGGCTGTTGATTTTGTAATTTTGTGCATTATGCTACAGACATTTGTAACAGACGGTGTGTTGTACCTACGTTTTTGAAATCAGTTTTGTGAATATTTGTTTTTTCTTGTGTTTGAATACATTTTTGTACAAAGATCTATTAAAAATGTCTATAAATAATAGTGATATACGCAGCCAGAGTAAATAAATTGTTTATAATGTTTATAAATTTTAAAAGAACTGTCATCAAAACCCGGATTTAACTGCCGATTCTTTAAACAAGCTTAAATACGTACCGGCGAAGCTTGTGGATTGTCAGAACGCACTGTCAGACGTATTTGTTTTGAAGCAAAACATT
Organism: Rhopalosiphum maidis; assembly: GCF_003676215.2. NCBI lineage: Eukaryota > Metazoa > Arthropoda > Insecta > Hemiptera > Aphididae > Rhopalosiphum > Rhopalosiphum maidis. The sequence goes on from NC_040879.1 coordinate 11,930,783, forward strand.
CAGAAGATAAACCCGATGAATCAAAGTCAGTTTTTATCATTCAAATCTCCACGCAAAGGCTACAAACGTGCGAAAATTGTATCAGAGCTGAACGATTTTGATTCAGATGTCGTTAGAAGAACGGTGCACGAGTTCTGCGATCGAGGTGAGTACCCAACCGCGAATTTATAATTAAAGTATTTAAAACAGAATTTCGATTATTCTGGTTGCTTACGTTCGGTGCGAAATCTGTTGAAGAATTTGAAATTTTCTTATAAAAAGTGTAATGACGGCCGAAAATTTTTAATACAGAGAAATGACATCGTTGCACTTCGATGTAAATTTCTCGAGACATTTGTACGCTGGTAAAAGATGATCGCCCTATCGTTTAAATCGACGAAACATGGTCACCATAACCATTCGAAGTCAATAATATGGCAAAATGAATGTAGCACTGAAGGTTTGAAAGTTCCTACTTGAAAAGGAGGTCGGCTTATCGTGTGTCACGCTGGATGTGCTCGTTACGGGTTTATTCAAGGGTCAAAACTAGTATTCCGTAGTAATACAGGAAATACCGCCGACTACCATAGTCAAATGAATGCTGAAATGCCCAATGCCCAGGTTTTTTGAAAACATTACATACTCCTGGCTGGGTTTTTGAGGTCGCTGCTGGCTTATATCATTTTTTGGATTCCTCTGTGATGATTTCCTTACTATCTCTTCTTCCCCAGCCGCTTGAATAGCGTTAAAAAGAGAATCTGGATGTCTGGCTTTTATATAATTTTTTTAAATCTCCTAAACCTTCAATAAATACCTGTAGGGCTTGTCTTTTTATTGTTCTCTCGAGTGCTTGTGCTACTTCTATTGTACATCCATTGTTTCTTGTTCAATAATTGTATTTTGGAGAGCTTCTACTTCCTTGGAATAAGTTAATATATCCATTCCTGTTTTTTGTTTTGTAGCATATAAAGACTGATAAAGTGTATACGGCTGTTGATTTTGTAATTTTGTGCATTATGCTACAGACATTTGTAACAGACGGTGTGTTGTACCTACGTTTTTGAAATCAGTTTTGTGAATATTTGTTTTTTTCTTGTGTTTGAATACATTTTTGTACAAAATCTATTAAAAATGTCTATAAATAATAGTGATATACGCAGCCAGAGTAAATAAATTGTTTATAATGTTTATAAATTTTTAAAAGAACTGTCATCAAAACCGGATTTAACTGCCGATTTCTTTAAAAACAAGCTTAAATACGTACCGGCGAAGCTTGTGGATTGTCAGAACGCACTGTCAGACGTATTTGTTTTGAAGCAAAACATTCAGAATAAACCCGATGAATCAAAGTCAGTTTTTATCATTCAAATCTCCACGCAAAGGCTACAAACGTGCGAAATTGTATCAGAGCTGAACGATTTTGATTCAGATGTCGTTAGAAGAACGGTGCACGAGTTCTGCGATCGAGGTGAGTACCCAACCGCGAATTTAATATTAAAGTATTTAAAACAGAATTTCGATTATTCTGGTTGCTTACGTTCGGTGCGAAATCTGTTGAAGAATTTGAAATTTTCTTATAAAAAGTGTAATGACGGCCGAAAATTTTTAATACAGAGAAATGACATCGTTGCACTTCGATGTAAATTTCTTCGAGACATTTGTACGCTGGTAAAAGATGATCGCCCTATCGTTTAAATCGACGAAACATGGTCAACCATAACCATTCGAAGTCAATAATATGGCAAAATGAATGTAGCACTGAAGGTTTGAAAGTTCCTACTTGAAAAGGAGGTCGGCTTATCGTGTGTCACGCTGGATGTGCTCGTTACGGGTTTATTCAAGGGTCAAAACTAGTATTCCGTAGTAATACAGGAAATACCGCCGACTACCATAGTCAAATGAATGCTGAAATGCCCAATGCCCAGGTTTTTTGAAAACATTACATACTCCTGGCTGGGTTTTTGAGGTCGCTGCTGGCTTATATCATTTTTTGGATTCCTCTGATGATTTCCTTACTATCTCTTCTTCCCCAGCCGCTTGAATAGCGTTAAAAAGAGAATCTGGATGTCTGGCTTTTATATAATTTTTTAAATCTCCTAAACCTTCAATAAATACCTGTAGGGCTTGTCTTTTTATTGTTCTCTCGAGTGCTTGTGCTACTTCTATTGTACATCCCATTGTTTCTTGTTCAATAATTGTATTTTGGAGAGCTTCTACTTCCTTGGAATAAGTTAATATATCCATTCCTGTTTTTTGTTTTGTAGCATATAAAGACTGATAAAGTGTATACGGCTGTTGATTTTGTAATTTTGTGCATTATGCTACAGACATTTGTAACAGACGGTGTGTTGTACCTACGTTTTTGAAATCAGTTTTGTGAATATTTGTTTTTTTCTTGTGTTTGAATACATTTTTGTACAAAGATCTATTAAAAATGTCTATAAATAATAGTGATATACGCAGCCAGAGTAAATAAATTGTTTATAATGTTTATAAATTTTTAAAAGAACTGTCATCAAAACCGGATTTAACTGCCGATTTCTTTAAACAAGCTTAAATACGTACCGGCGAAGCTTGTGGATTGTCAGAACGCACTGTCAGACGTATTTGTTTTGAAGCAAAACATTCAGAAGATAAACCCGATGAATCAAAGTCAGTTTTATCATTCAAATCTCCACGCAAAGGCTACAAACGTGCGAAAATTGTATCAGAGCTGAACGATTTTGATTCAGATGTCGTTAGAAGAACGGTGCACGAGTTCTGCGATCGAGGTGAGTACCCAACCGCGAATTTAATATTAAAGTATTTAAAACAGAATTTCGATTATTCTGGTTGCTTACGTTCGGTGCGAAATCTGTTGAAGAATTTGAAATTTTCTTATAAAAAGTGTAATGACGGCCGAAAATTTTTAATACAGAGAAATGACATCGTTGCACTTCGATGTAAATTTCTTCGAGACATTTGTACGCTGGTAAAAGATGATCGCCCTATCGTTTAAATCGACGAAACATGGTCAACCATAACCATTCGAAGTCAATAATATGGCAAAATGAATGTAGCACTGAAGGTTTGAAAGTTCCTACCTGAAAAGGAGGTCGGCTTATCGTGTGTCACGCTGGATGTGCTCGTTACGGGTTTATTCAAGGGTCAAAACTAGTATTCCGTAGTAATACAGGAAATCACCGCCAGACTAATACAATATGAAGCTATTAATAAAATGCCCAAATTTTGTAAAACATTTAATACATCCATGCTTTTTTGAAATTCGTGCATTGGCTATATTTTTTGGATTCTTTATATTTCTTACTACCTCTTTTACCGCTTGAATACGTTAAAAAGAGAATCTGGATGTCTGGCTTTTATATAATTTTTTAATCTCCTAAACCTTCAATAAATACCTGTAGGGCTTGTCTTTTTATTGTTCTCTCGAGTGCTTGTGCTACTTCTATTGTACATCCCATTGTTTCTTGTTCAATAATTGTATTTGGAGAGCTTCTACTTCCTTGGAATAAGTTAATATATCCATTCCTGTTTTTTGTTTTGTAGCATATAAAGACTGATAAAGTGTATACGGCTGTTGATTTTGTAATTTTGTGCATTATGCTACAGACATTTGTAACAGACGGTGTGTTGTACCTACGTTTTTGAAATCAGTTTTGTGAATATTTGTTTTTTTCTTGTGTTTGAATACATTTTTGTACAAAGATCTATTAAAAATGTCTATAAATAATAGTGATATACGCAGCCAGAGTAAATAAATTGTTTATAATGTTTATAAATTTTTAAAAGAACTGTCATCAAAACCGGATTTAACTGCCGATTTCTTTAAACAAGCTTAAATACGTACCGGCGAAGCTTGTGGATTGTCAGAACGCACTGTCAGACGTATTTGTTTTGAAGCAAAACATTCAGAAGATAAACCCGATGAATCAAAGTCAGTTTTATCATTCAAATCTCCACGCAAAGGCTACAAACGCGCGAAAATTGTATCAGAGCTGAACGATTTTGATTCAGATGTCGTTAGAAGAACGGTGCACGAGTTCTGCGATCGAGGTGAGTACCCAACCGCGAATTTAATATTAAAGTATTTAAAACAGAATTTCGATTATTCTGGTTGCTTACGTTCGGTGCGAAATCTGTTGAAGAATTTGAAATTTTCTTATAAAAAGTGTAATGACGGCCGAAAATTTTTAATACAGAGAAATGACATCGTTGCACTTCGATGTAAATTTCTTCGAGACATTTGTACGCTGGTAAAAGATGATCGCCCTATCGTTTAAATCGACGAAACATGGTCAACCATAACCATTCGAAGTCAATAATATGGCAAAATGAATGTAGCACTGAAGGTTTGAAAGTTCCTACCTGAAAAGGAGGTCGGCTTATCGTGTGTCACGCTGGATGTGCTCGTTACGGGTTTATTCAAGGGTCAAAACTAGTATTCCGTAGTAATACAGGAAATACCGCCGACTACCATAGTCAAATGAATGCTGAAATGCCCAATGCCCAGGTTTTTTGAAAACATTACATACTCCTGGCTGGGTTTTTGAGGTCGCTGCTGGCTTATATCATTTTTTGGATTCCTCTGATGATTTCCTTACTATCTCTTCTTCCCCAGCCGCTTGAATAGCGTTAAAAAGAGAATCTGGATGTCTGGCTTTTATATAATTTTTTTAAATCTCCTAAACCTTCAATAAATACCTGTAGGGCTTGTCTTTTTATTGTTCTCTCGAGTGCTTGTGCTACTTCTATTGTACATCCCATTGTTTCTTGTTCAATAATTGTATTTTGGAGAGCTTCTACTTCCTTGGAATAAGTTAATATATCCATTCCTGTTTTTTGTTTTGTAGCATATAAAGACTGATAAAGTGTATACGGCTGTTGATTTTGTAATTTTGTGCATTATGCTACAGACATTTGTAACAGACGGTGTGTTGTACCTACGTTTTTGAAATCAGTTTTGTGAATATTTGTTTTTTTCTTGTGTTTGAATACATTTTTGTACAAAGATCTATTAAAAATGTCTATAAATAATAGTGATATACGCAGCCAGAGTAAATAAATTGTTTATAATGTTTATAAATTTTTAAAAGAACTGTCATCAAAACCGGATTTAACTGCCGATTTCTTTAAACAAGCTTAAATACGTACCGGCGAAGCTTGTGGATTGTCAGAACGCACTGTCAGACGTATTTGTTTTGAAGCAAAACATTCAGAAGATAAACCCGATGAATCAAAGTCAGTTTTATCATTCAAATCTCCACGCAAAGGCTACAAACGTGCGAAAATTGTATCAGAGCTGAACGATTTTGATTCAGATGTCGTTAGAAGAACGGTGCACGAGTTCTGCGATCGAGGTGAGTACCCAACCGCGAATTTAATATTAAAGTATTTAAAACAGAAAATCGATTATTCTGGTTGCTTACGTTCGGTGCGAAATCTGTTGAAGAATTTGAAATTTTCTTATAAAAAGTGTAATGACGGCCGAAAATTTTTAATACAGAGAAATGACATCGTTGCACTTCGATGTAAATTTCTTCGAGACATTTGTACGCTGGTAAAAGATGATCGCCCTATCGTTTAAATCGACGAAACATGGTCAACCATAACCATTCGAAGTCAATAATATGGCAAAATGAATGTAGCACTGAAGGTTTGAAAGTTCCTACCTGAAAAGGAGGTCGGCTTATCGTGTGTCACGCTGGATGTGCTCGTTACGGGTTTATTCAAGGGTCAAAACTAGTATTCCGTAGTAATACAGGAAATACCGCCGACTACCATAGTCAAATGAATGCTGAAATGCCCAATGCCCAGGTTTTTTGAAAACATTACATACTCCTGGCTGGGTTTTTGAGGTCGCTGCTGGCTTATATCATTTTTTGGATTCCTCTGATGATTTCCTTACTATCTCTTCTTCCCCAGCCGCTTGAATAGCGTTAAAAAGAGAATCTGGATGTCTGGCTTTTATATAATTTTTTTAAATCTCCTAAACCTTCAATAAATACCTGTAGGGCTTGTCTTTTTATTGTTCTCTCGAGTGCTTGTGCTACTTCTATTGTACATCCCATTGTTTCTTGTTCAATAATTGTATTTTGGAGAGCTTCTACTTCCTTGGAATAAGTTAATATATCCATTCCTGTTTTTTGTTTTGTAGCATATAAAGACTGATAAAGTGTATACGGCTGTTGATTTTGTAATTTTGTGCATTATGCTACAGACATTTGTAACAGACGGTGTGTTGTACCTACGTTTTTGAAATCAGTTTTGTGAATATTTGTTTTTTTCTTGTGTTTGAATACATTTTTGTACAAAGATCTATTAAAAATGTCTATAAATAATAGTGATATACGCAGCCAGAGTAAATAAATTGTTTATAATGTTTATAAATTTTTAAAAGAACTGTCATCAAAACCGGATTTAACTGCCGATTTCTTTAAACAAGCTTAAATACGTACCGGCGAAGCTTGTGGATTGTCAGAACGCACTGTCAGACGTATTTGTTTTGAAGCAAAACATTCAGAAGATAAACCCGATGAATCAAAGTCAGTTTTATCATTCAAATCTCCACGCAAAGGCTACAAACGTGCGAAAATTGTATCAGAGCTGAACGATTTTGATTCAGATGTCGTTAGAAGAACGGTGCACGAGTTCTGCGATCGAGGTGAGTACCCAACCGCGAATTTAATATTAAAGTATTTAAAACAGAATTCGATTATTCTGGTTGCTTACGTTCGGTGCGAAATCTGTTGAAGAATTTGAAATTTTCTTATAAAAAGTGTAATGACGGCCGAAAATTTTTAATACAGAGAAATGACATCGTTGCACTTCGATGTAAATTTCTTCGAGACATTTGTACGCTGGTAAAAGATGATCGCCCTATCGTTTAAATCGACGAAACATGGTCAACCATAACCATTCGAAGTCAATAATATGGCAAAATGAATGTAGCACTGAAGGTTTGAAAGTTCCTACTTGAAAAGGAGGTCGGCTTATCGTGTGTCACGCTGGATGTGCTCGTTACGGGTTTATTCAAGGGTCAAAACTAGTATTCCGTAGTAATACAGGAAATACCGCCGACTACCATAGTCAAATGAATGCTGAAATGCCCAATGCCCAGGTTTTTTGAAAACATTACATACTCCTGGCTGGGTTTTTGAGGTCGCTGCTGGCTTATATCATTTTTTGGATTCCTCTGATGATTTCCTTACTATCTCTTCTTCCCCAGCCGCTTGAATAGCGTTAAAAAGAGAATCTGGATGTCTGGCTTTTATATAATTTTTTTAAATCTCCTAAACCTTCAATAAATACCTGTAGGGCTTGTCTTTTTATTGTTCTCTCGAGTGCTTGTGCTACTTCTATTGTACATCCCATTGTTTCTTGTTCAATAATTGTATTTTGGAGAGCTTCTACTTCCTTGGAATAAGTTAATATATCCATTCCTGTTTTTTGTTTTGTAGCATATAAAGACTGATAAAGTGTATACGGCTGTTGATTTTGTAATTTTGTGCATTATGCTACAGACATTTGTAACAGACGGTGTGTTGTACCTACGTTTTTGAAATCAGTTTTGTGAATATTTGTTTTTTTCTTGTGTTTGAATACATTTTTGTACAAAGATCTATTAAAAATGTCTATAAATAATAGTGATATACGCAGCCAGAGTAAATAAATTGTTTATAATGTTTATAAATTTTTAAAAGAACTGTCATCAAAACCGGATTTAACTGCCGATTTCTTTAAACAAGCTTAAATACGTACCGGCGAAGCTTGTGGATTGTCAGAACGCACTGTCAGACGTATTTGTTTTGAAGCAAAACATTCAGAAGATAAACCCGATGAATCAAAGTCAGTTTTATCATTCAAATCTCCACGCAAAGGCTACAAACGTGCGAAAATTGTATCAGAGCTGAACGATTTTGATTCAGATGTCGTTAGAAGAACGGTGCACGAGTTCTGCGATCGAGGTGAGTACCCAACCGCGAATTTAATATTAAAGTATTTAAAACAGAAAATCGATTATTCTGGTTGCTTACGTTCGGTGCGAAATCTGTTGAAGAATTTGAAATTTTCTTATAAAAAGTGTAATGACGGCCGAAAATTTTTAATACAGAGAAATGACATCGTTGCACTTCGATGTAAATTTCTTCGAGACATTTGTACGCTGGTAAAAGATGATCGCCCTATCGTTTAAATCGACGAAACATGGTCAACCATAACCATTCGAAGTCAATAATATGGCAAAATGAATGTAGCACTGAAGGTTTGAAAGTTCCTACCTGAAAAGGAGGTCGGCTTATCGTGTGTCACGCTGGATGTGCTCGTTACGGGTTTATTCAAGGGTCAAAACTAGTATTCCGTAGTAATACAGGAAATACCGCCGACTACCATAGTCAAATGAATGCTGAAATGCCCAATGCCCAGGTTTTTTGAAAACATTACATACTCCTGGCTGGGTTTTTGAGGTCGCTGCTGGCTTATATCATTTTTTGGATTCCTCTGATGATTTCCTTACTATCTCTTCTTCCCCAGCCGCTTGAATAGCGTTAAAAAGAGAATCTGGATGTCTGGCTTTTATATAATTTTTTTAAATCTCCTAAACCTTCAATAAATACCTGTAGGGCTTGTCTTTTTATTGTTCTCTCGAGTGCTTGTGCTACTTCTATTGTACATCCCATTGTTTCTTGTTCAATAATTGTATTTTGGAGAGCTTCTACTTCCTTGGAATAAGTTAATATATCCATTCCTGTTTTTTGTTTTGTAGCATATAAAGACTGATAAAGTGTATACGGCTGTTGATTTTGTAATTTTGTGCATTATGCTACAGACATTTGTAACAGACGGTGTGTTGTACCTACGTTTTTGAAATCAGTTTTGTGAATATTTGTTTTTTTCTTGTGTTTGAATACATTTTTGTACAAAGATCTATTAAAAATGTCTATAAATAATAGTGATATACGCAGCCAGAGTAAATAAATTGTTTATAATGTTTATAAATTTTTAAAAGAACTGTCATCAAAACCGGATTTAACTGCCGATTTCTTTAAACAAGCTTAAATACGTACCGGCGAAGCTTGTGGATTGTCAGAACGCACTGTCAGACGTATTTGTTTTGAAGCAAAACATTCAGAAGATAAACCCGATGAATCAAAGTCAGTTTTATCATTCAAATCTCCACGCAAAGGCTACAAACGTGCGAAAATTGTATCAGAGCTGAACGATTTTGATTCAGATGTCGTTAGAAGAACGGTGCACGAGTTCTGCGATCGAGGTGAGTACCCAACCGCGAATTTAATATTAAAGTATTTAAAACAGAATTTCGATTATTCTGGTTGCTTACGTTCGGTGCGAAATCTGTTGAAGAATTTGAAATTTTCTTATAAAAAGTGTAATGACGGCCGAAAATTTTTAATACAGAGAAATGACATCGTTGCACTTCGATGTAAATTTCTTCGAGACATTTGTACGCTGGTAAAAGATGATCGCCCTATCGTTTAAATCGACGAAACATGGTCAACCATAACCATTCGAAGTCAATAATATGGCAAAATGAATGTAGCACTGAAGGTTTGAAAGTTCCTACCTGAAAAGGAGGTCGGCTTATCGTGTGTCACGCTGGATGTGCTCGTTACGGGTTTATTCAAGGGTCAAAACTAGTATTCCGTAGTAATACAGGAAATACCGCCGACTACCATAGTCAAATGAATGCTGAAATGCCCAATGCCCAGGTTTTTTGAAAACATTACATACTCCTGGCTGGGTTTTTGAGGTCGCTGCTGGCTTATATCATTTTTTGGATTCCTCTGATGATTTCCTTACTATCTCTTCTTCCCCAGCCGCTTGAATAGCGTTAAAAAGAGAATCTGGATGTCTGGCTTTTATATAATTTTTTTAAATCTCCTAAACCTTCAATAAATACCTGTAGGGCTTGTCTTTTTATTGTTCTCTCGAGTGCTTGTGCTACTTCTATTGTACATCCCATTGTTTCTTGTTCAATAATTGTATTTTGGAGAGCTTCTACTTCCTTGGAATAAGTTAATATATCCATTCCTGTTTTTTGTTTTGTAGCATATAAAGACTGATAAAGTGTATACGGCTGTTGATTTTGTAATTTTGTGCATTATGCTACAGACATTTGTAACAGACGGTGTGTTGTACCTACGTTTTTGAAATCAGTTTTGTGAATATTTGTTTTTTTCTTGTGTTTGAATACATTTTTGTACAAAGATCTATTAAAAATGTCTATAAATAATAGTGATATACGCAGCCAGAGTAAATAAATTGTTTATAATGTTTATAAATTTTTAAAAGAACTGTCATCAAAACCGGATTTAACTGCCGATTTCTTTAAACAAGCTTAAATACGTACCGGCGAAGCTTGTGGATTGTCAGAACGCACTGTCAGACGTATTTGTTTTGAAGCAAAACATTCAGAAGATAAACCCGATGAATCAAAGTCAGTTTTATCATTCAAATCTCCACGCAAAGGCTACAAACGTGCGAAAATTGTATCAGAGCTGAACGATTTTGATTCAGATGTCGTTAGAAGAACGGTGCACGAGTTCTGCGATCGAGGTGAGTACCCAACCGCGAATTTAATATTAAAGTATTTAAAACAGAATTTCGATTATTCTGGTTGCTTACGTTCGGTGCGAAATCTGTTGAAGAATTTGAAATTTTCTTATAAAAAGTGTAATGACGGCCGAAAATTTTTAATACAGAGAAATGACATCGTTGCACTTCGATGTAAATTTCTTCGAGACATTTGTACGCTGGTAAAAGATGATCGCCCTATCGTTTAAATCGACGAAACATGGTCAACCATAACCATTCGAAGTCAATAATATGGCAAAATGAATGTAGCACTGAAGGTTTGAAAGTTCCTACTTGAAAAGGAGGTCGGCTTATCGTGTGTCACGCTGGATGTGCTCGTTACGGGTTTATTCAAGGGTCAAAACTAGTATTCCGTAGTAATACAGGAAATACCGCCGACTACCATAGTCAAATGAATGCTGAAATGCCCAATGCCCAGGTTTTTTGAAAACATTACATACTCCTGGCTGGGTTTTTGAGGTCGCTGCTGGCTTATATCATTTTTTGGATTCCTCTGATGATTTCCTTACTATCTCTTCTTCCCCAGCCGCTTGAATAGCGTTAAAAAGAGAATCTGGATGTCTGGCTTTTATATAATTTTTTTAAATCTCCTAAACCTTCAATAAATACCTGTAGGGCTTGTCTTTTTATTGTTCTCTCGAGTGCTTGTGCTACTTCTATTGTACATCCCATTGTTTCTTGTTCAATAATTGTATTTTGGAGAGCTTCTACTTCCTTGGAATAAGTTAATATATCCATTCCTGTTTTTTGTTTTGTAGCATATAAAGACTGATAAAGTGTATACGGCTGTTGATTTTGTAATTTTGTGCATTATGCTACAGACATTTGTAACAGACGGTGTGTTGTACCTACGTTTTTGAAATCAGTTTTGTGAATATTTGTTTTTTTCTTGTGTTTGAATACATTTTTGTACAAAGATCTATTAAAAATGTCTATAAATAATAGTGATATACGCAGCCAGAGTAAATAAATTGTTTATAATGTTTATAAATTTTTAAAAGAACTGTCATCAAAACCGGATTTAACTGCCGATTTCTTTAAACAAGCTTAAATACGTACCGGCGAAGCTTGTGGATTGTCAGAACGCACTGTCAGACGTATTTGTTTTGAAGCAAAACATTCAGAAGATAAACCCGATGAATCAAAGTCAGTTTTATCATTCAAATCTCCACGCAAAGGCTACAAACGTGCGAAAATTGTATCAGAGCTGAACGATTTTGATTCAGATGTCGTTAGAAGAACGGTGCACGAGTTCTGCGATCGAGGTGAGTACCCAACCGCGAATTTAATATTAAAGTATTTAAAACAGAAAATCGATTATTCTGGTTGCTTACGTTCGGTGCGAAATCTGTTGAAGAATTTGAAATTTTCTTATAAAAAGTGTAATGACGGCCGAAAATTTTTAATACAGAGAAATGACATCGTTGCACTTCGATGTAAATTTCTTCGAGACATTTGTACGCTGGTAAAAGATGATCGCCCTATCGTTTAAATCGACGAAACATGGTCAACCATAACCATTCGAAGTCAATAATATGGCAAAATGAATGTAGCACTGAAGGTTTGAAAGTTCCTACCTGAAAAGGAGGTCGGCTTATCGTGTGTCACGCTGGATGTGCTCGTTACGGGTTTATTCAAGGGTCAAAACTAGTATTCCGTAGTAATACAGGAAATACCGCCGACTACCATAGTCAAATGAATGCTGAAATGCCCAATGCCCAGGTTTTTTGAAAACATTACATACTCCTGGCTGGGTTTTTGAGGTCGCTGCTGGCTTATATCATTTTTTGGATTCCTCTGATGATTTCCTTACTATCTCTTCTTCCCCAGCCGCTTGAATAGCGTTAAAAAGAGAATCTGGATGTCTGGCTTTTATATAATTTTTTTAAATCTCCTAAACCTTCAATAAATACCTGTAGGGCTTGTCTTTTTATTGTTCTCTCGAGTGCTTGTGCTACTTCTATTGTACATCCCATTGTTTCTTGTTCAATAATTGTATTTTGGAGAGCTTCTACTTCCTTGGAATAAGTTAATATATCCATTCCTGTTTTTTGTTTTGTAGCATATAAAGACTGATAAAGTGTATACGGCTGTTGATTTTGTAATTTTGTGCATTATGCTACAGACATTTGTAACAGACGGTGTGTTGTACCTACGTTTTTGAAATCAGTTTTGTGAATATTTGTTTTTTTCTTGTGTTTGAATACATTTTTGTACAAAGATCTATTAAAAATGTCTATAAATAATAGTGATATACGCAGCCAGAGTAAATAAATTGTTTATAATGTTTATAAATTTTTAAAAGAACTGTCATCAAAACCGGATTTAACTGCCGATTTCTTTAAACAAGCTTAAATACGTACCGGCGAAGCTTGTGGATTGTCAGAACGCACTGTCAGACGTATTTGTTTTGAAGCAAAACATTCAGAAGATAAACCCGATGAATCAAAGTCAGTTTTATCATTCAAATCTCCACGCAAAGGCTACAAACGTGCGAAAATTGTATCAGAGCTGAACGATTTTGATTCAGATGTCGTTAGAAGAACGGTGCACGAGTTCTGCGATCGAGGTGAGTACCCAACCGCGAATTTAATATTAAAGTATTTAAAACAGAATTTCGATTATTCTGGTTGCTTACGTTCGGTGCGAAATCTGTTGAAGAATTTGAAATTTTCTTATAAAAAGTGTAATGACGGCCGAAAATTTTTAATACAGAGAAATGACATCGTTGCACTTCGATGTAAATTTCTTCGAGACATTTGTACGCTGGTAAAAGATGATCGCCCTATCGTTTAAATCGACGAAACATGGTCAACCATAACCATTCGAAGTCAATAATATGGCAAAATGAATGTAGCACTGAAGGTTTGAAAGTTCCTACCTGAAAAGGAGGTCGGCTTATCGTGTGTCACGCTGGATGTGCTCGTTACGGGTTTATTCAAGGGTCAAAACTAGTATTCCGTAGTAATACAGGAAATACCGCCGACTACCATAGTCAAATGAATGCTGAAATGCCCAATGCCCAGGTTTTTTGAAAACATTACATACTCCTGGCTGGGTTTTTGAGGTCGCTGCTGGCTTATATCATTTTTTGGATTCCTCTGATGATTTCCTTACTATCTCTTCTTCCCCAGCCGCTTGAATAGCGTTAAAAAGAGAATCTGGATGTCTGGCTTTTATATAATTTTTTTAAATCTCCTAAACCTTCAATAAATACCTGTAGGGCTTGTCTTTTTATTGTTCTCTCGAGTGCTTGTGCTACTTCTATTGTACATCCCATTGTTTCTTGTTCAATAATTGTATTTTGGAGAGCTTCTACTTCCTTGGAATAAGTTAATATATCCATTCCTGTTTTTTGTTTTGTAGCATATAAAGACTGATAAAGTGTATACGGCTGTTGATTTTGTAATTTTGTGCATTATGCTACAGACATTTGTAACAGACGGTGTGTTGTACCTACGTTTTTGAAATCAGTTTTGTGAATATTTGTTTTTTTCTTGTGTTTGAATACATTTTTGTACAAAGATCTATTAAAAATGTCTATAAATAATAGTGATATACGCAGCCAGAGTAAATAAATTGTTTATAATGTTTATAAATTTTTAAAAGAACTGTCATCAAAACCGGATTTAACTGCCGATTTCTTTAAACAAGCTTAAATACGTACCGGCGAAGCTTGTGGATTGTCAGAACGCACTGTCAGACGTATTTGTTTTGAAGCAAAACATTCAGAAGATAAACCCGATGAATCAAAGTCAGTTTTATCATTCAAATCTCCACGCAAAGGCTACAAACGTGCGAAAATTGTATCAGAGCTGAACGATTTTGATTCAGATGTCGTTAGAAGAACGGTGCACGAGTTCTGCGATCGAGGTGAGTACCCAACCGCGAATTTAATATTAAAGTATTTAAAACAGAAATTCGATTATTCTGGTTGCTTACGTTCGGTGCGAAATCTGTTGAAGAATTTGAAATTTTCTTATAAAAAGTGTAATGACGGCCGAAAATTTTTAATACAGAGAAATGACATCGTTGCACTTCGATGTAAATTTCTTCGAGACATTTGTACGCTGGTAAAAGATGATCGCCCTATCGTTTAAATCGACGAAACATGGTCAACCATAACCATTCGAAGTCAATAATATGGCAAAATGAATGTAGCACTGAAGGTTTGAAAGTTCCTACCTGAAAAGGAGGTCGGCTTATCGTGTGTCACGCTGGATGTGCTCGTTACGGGTTTATTCAAGGGTCAAAACTAGTATTCCGTAGTAATACAGGAAATACCGCCGACTACCATAGTCAAATGAATGCTGAAATGCCCAATGCCCAGGTTTTTTGAAAACATTACATACTCCTGGCTGGGTTTTTGAGGTCGCTGCTGGCTTATATCATTTTTTGGATTCCTCTGATGATTTCCTTACTATCTCTTCTTCCCCAGCCGCTTGAATAGCGTTAAAAAGAGAATCTGGATGTCTGGCTTTTATATAATTTTTTTAAATCTCCTAAACCTTCAATAAATACCTGTAGGGCTTGTCTTTTTATTGTTCTCTCGAGTGCTTGTGCTACTTCTATTGTACATCCCATTGTTTCTTGTTCAATAATTGTATTTTGGAGAGCTTCTACTTCCTTGGAATAAGTTAATATATCCATTCCTGTTTTTTGTTTTGTAGCATATAAAGACTGATAAAGTGTATACGGCTGTTGATTTTGTAATTTTGTGCATTATGCTACAGACATTTGTAACAGACGGTGTGTTGTACCTACGTTTTTGAAATCAGTTTTGTGAATATTTGTTTTTTTCTTGTGTTTGAATACATTTTTGTACAAAGATCTATTAAAAATGTCTATAAATAATAGTGATATACGCAGCCAGAGTAAATAAATTGTTTATAATGTTTATAAATTTTTAAAAGAACTGTCATCAAAACCGGATTTAACTGCCGATTTCTTTAAACAAGCTTAAATACGTACCGGCGAAGCTTGTGGATTGTCAGAACGCACTGTCAGACGTATTTGTTTTGAAGCAAAACATTCAGAAGATAAACCCGATGAATCAAAGTCAGTTTTATCATTCAAATCTCCACGCAAAGGCTACAAACGTGCGAAAATTGTATCAGAGCTGAACGATTTTGATTCAGATGTCGTTAGAAGAACGGTGCACGAGTTCTGCGATCGAGGTGAGTACCCAACCGCGAATTTAATATTAAAGTATTTAAAACAGAATTTCGATTATTCTGGTTGCTTACGTTCGGTGCGAAATCTGTTGAAGAATTTGAAATTTTCTTATAAAAAGTGTAATGACGGCCGAAAATTTTTAATACAGAGAAATGACATCGTTGCACTTCGATGTAAATTTCTTCGAGACATTTGTACGCTGGTAAAAGATGATCGCCCTATCGTTTAAATCGACGAAACATGGTCAACCATAACCATTCGAAGTCAATAATATGGCAAAATGAATGTAGCACTGAAGGTTTGAAAGTTCCTACCTGAAAAGGAGGTCGGCTTATCGTGTGTCACGCTGGATGTGCTCGTTACGGGTTTATTCAAGGGTCAAAACTAGTATTCCGTAGTAATACAGGAAATACCGCCGACTACCATAGTCAAATGAATGCTGAAATGCCCAATGCCCAGGTTTTTTGAAAACATTACATACTCCTGGCTGGGTTTTTGAGGTCGCTGCTGGCTTATATCATTTTTTGGATTCCTCTGATGATTTCCTTACTATCTCTTCTTCCCCAGCCGCTTGAATAGCGTTAAAAAGAGAATCTGGATGTCTGGCTTTTATATAATTTTTTTAAATCTCCTAAACCTTCAATAAATACCTGTAGGGCTTGTCTTTTTATTGTTCTCTCGAGTGCTTGTGCTACTTCTATTGTACATCCCATTGTTTCTTGTTCAATAATTGTATTTTGGAGAGCTTCTACTTCCTTGGAATAAGTTAATATATCCATTCCTGTTTTTTGTTTTGTAGCATATAAAGACTGATAAAGTGTATACGGCTGTTGATTTTGTAATTTTGTGCATTATGCTACAGACATTTGTAACAGACGGTGTGTTGTACCTACGTTTTTGAAATCAGTTTTGTGAATATTTGTTTTTTTCTTGTGTTTGAATACATTTTTGTACAAAGATCTATTAAAAATGTCTATAAATAATAGTGATATACGCAGCCAGAGTAAATAAATTGTTTATAATGTTTATAAATTTTTAAAAGAACTGTCATCAAAACCGGATTTAACTGCCGATTTCTTTAAACAAGCTTAAATACGTACCGGCGAAGCTTGTGGATTGTCAGAACGCACTGTCAGACGTATTTGTTTTGAAGCAAAACATTCAGAAGATAAACCCGATGAATCAAAGTCAGTTTTATCATTCAAATCTCCACGCAAAGGCTACAAACGTGCGAAAATTGTATCAGAGCTGAACGATTTTGATTCAGATGTCGTTAGAAGAACGGTGCACGAGTTCTGCGATCGAGGTGAGTACCCAACCGCGAATTTAATATTAAAGTATTTAAAACAGAAAATCGATTATTCTGGTTGCTTACGTTCGGTGCGAAATCTGTTGAAGAATTTGAAATTTTCTTATAAAAAGTGTAATGACGGCCGAAAATTTTTAATACAGAGAAATGACATCGTTGCACTTCGATGTAAATTTCTTCGAGACATTTGTACGCTGGTAAAAGATGATCGCCCTATCGTTTAAATCGACGAAACATGGTCAACCATAACCATTCGAAGTCAATAATATGGCAAAATGAATGTAGCACTGAAGGTTTGAAAGTTCCTACCTGAAAAGGAGGTCGGCTTATCGTGTGTCACGCTGGATGTGCTCGTTACGGGTTTATTCAAGGGTCAAAACTAGTATTCCGTAGTAATACAGGAAATACCGCCGACTACCATAGTCAAATGAATGCTGAAATGCCCAATGCCCAGGTTTTTTGAAAACATTACATACTCCTGGCTGGGTTTTTGAGGTCGCTGCTGGCTTATATCATTTTTTGGATTCCTCTGATGATTTCCTTACTATCTCTTCTTCCCCAGCCGCTTGAATAGCGTTAAAAAGAGAATCTGGATGTCTGGCTTTTATATAATTTTTTTAAATCTCCTAAACCTTCAATAAATACCTGTAGGGCTTGTCTTTTTATTGTTCTCTCGAGTGCTTGTGCTACTTCTATTGTACATCCCATTGTTTCTTGTTCAATAATTGTATTTTGGAGAGCTTCTACTTCCTTGGAATAAGTTAATATATCCATTCCTGTTTTTTGTTTTGTAGCATATAAAGACTGATAAAGTGTATACGGCTGTTGATTTTGTAATTTTGTGCATTATGCTACAGACATTTGTAACAGACGGTGTGTTGTACCTACGTTTTTGAAATCAGTTTTGTGAATATTTGTTTTTTTCTTGTGTTTGAATACATTTTTGTACAAAGATCTATTAAAAATGTCTATAAATAATAGTGATATACGCAGCCAGAGTAAATAAATTGTTTATAATGTTTATAAATTTTTAAAAGAACTGTCATCAAAACCGGATTTAACTGCCGATTTCTTTAAACAAGCTTAAATACGTACCGGCGAAGCTTGTGGATTGTCAGAACGCACTGTCAGACGTATTTGTTTTGAAGCAAAACATTCAGAAGATAAACCCGATGAATCAAAGTCAGTTTTATCATTCAAATCTCCACGCAAAGGCTACAAACGTGCGAAAATTGTATCAGAGCTGAACGATTTTGATTCAGATGTCGTTAGAAGAACGGTGCACGAGTTCTGCGATCGAGGTGAGTACCCAACCGCGAATTTAATATTAAAGTATTTAAAACAGAAATCGATTATTCTGGTTGCTTACGTTCGGTGCGAAATCTGTTGAAGAATTTGAAATTTTCTTATAAAAAGTGTAATGACGGCCGAAAATTTTTAATACAGAGAAATGACATCGTTGCACTTCGATGTAAATTTCTTCGAGACATTTGTACGCTGGTAAAAGATGATCGCCCTATCGTTTAAATCGACGAAACATGGTCAACCATAACCATTCGAAGTCAATAATATGGCAAAATGAATGTAGCACTGAAGGTTTGAAAGTTCCTACCTGAAAAGGAGGTCGGCTTATCGTGTGTCACGCTGGATGTGCTCGTTACGGGTTTATTCAAGGGTCAAAACTAGTATTCCGTAGTAATACAGGAAATACCGCCGACTACCATAGTCAAATGAATGCTGAAATGCCCAATGCCCAGGTTTTTTGAAAACATTACATACTCCTGGCTGGGTTTTTGAGGTCGCTGCTGGCTTATATCATTTTTTGGATTCCTCTGATGATTTCCTTACTATCTCTTCTTCCCCAGCCGCTTGAATAGCGTTAAAAAGAGAATCTGGATGTCTGGCTTTTATATAATTTTTTTAAATCTCCTAAACCTTCAATAAATACCTGTAGGGCTTGTCTTTTTATTGTTCTCTCGAGTGCTTGTGCTACTTCTATTGTACATCCCATTGTTTCTTGTTCAATAATTGTATTTTGGAGAGCTTCTACTTCCTTGGAATAAGTTAATATATCCATTCCTGTTTTTTGTTTTGTAGCATATAAAGACTGATAAAGTGTATACGGCTGTTGATTTTGTAATTTTGTGCATTATGCTACAGACATTTGTAACAGACGGTGTGTTGTACCTACGTTTTTGAAATCAGTTTTGTGAATATTTGTTTTTTTCTTGTGTTTGAATACATTTTTGTACAAAGATCTATTAAAAATGTCTATAAATAATAGTGATATACGCAGCCAGAGTAAATAAATTGTTTATAATGTTTATAAATTTTTAAAAGAACTGTCATCAAAACCGGATTTAACTGCCGATTTCTTTAAACAAGCTTAAATACGTACCGGCGAAGCTTGTGGATTGTCAGAACGCACTGTCAGACGTATTTGTTTTGAAGCAAAACATTCAGAAGATAAACCCGATGAATCAAAGTCAGTTTTATCATTCAAATCTCCACGCAAAGGCTACAAACGCGCGAAAATTGTATCAGAGCTGAACGATTTTGATTCAGATGTCGTTAGAAGAACGGTGCACGAGTTCTGCGATCGAGGTGAGTACCCAACCGCGAATTTAATATTAAAGTATTTAAAACAGAATTTCGATTATTCTGGTTGCTTACGTTCGGTGCGAAATCTGTTGAAGAATTTGAAATTTTCTTATAAAAAGTGTAATGACGGCCGAAAATTTTTAATACAGAGAAATGACATCGTTGCACTTCGATGTAAATTTCTTCGAGACATTTGTACGCTGGTAAAAGATGATCGCCCTATCGTTTAAATCGACGAAACATGGTCAACCATAACCATTCGAAGTCAATAATATGGCAAAATGAATGTAGCACTGAAGGTTTGAAAGTTCCTACCTGAAAAGGAGGTCGGCTTATCGTGTGTCACGCTGGATGTGCTCGTTACGGGTTTATTCAAGGGTCAAAACTAGTATTCCGTAGTAATACAGGAAATACCGCCGACTACCATAGTCAAATGAATGCTGAAATGCCCAATGCCCAGGTTTTTTGAAAACATTACATACTCCTGGCTGGGTTTTTGAGGTCGCTGCTGGCTTATATCATTTTTTGGATTCCTCTGATGATTTCCTTACTATCTCTTCTTCCCCAGCCGCTTGAATAGCGTTAAAAAGAGAATCTGGATGTCTGGCTTTTATATAATTTTTTTAAATCTCCTAAACCTTCAATAAATACCTGTAGGGCTTGTCTTTTTATTGTTCTCTCGAGTGCTTGTGCTACTTCTATTGTACATCCCATTGTTTCTTGTTCAATAATTGTATTTTGGAGAGCTTCTACTTCCTTGGAATAAGTTAATATATCCATTCCTGTTTTTTGTTTTGTAGCATATAAAGACTGATAAAGTGTATACGGCTGTTGATTTTGTAATTTTGTGCATTATGCTACAGACATTTGTAACAGACGGTGTGTTGTACCTACGTTTTTGAAATCAGTTTTGTGAATATTTGTTTTTTTCTTGTGTTTGAATACATTTTTGTACAAAGATCTATTAAAAATGTCTATAAATAATAGTGATATACGCAGCCAGAGTAAATAAATTGTTTATAATGTTTATAAATTTTTAAAAGAACTGTCATCAAAACCGGATTTAACTGCCGATTTCTTTAAACAAGCTTAAATACGTACCGGCGAAGCTTGTGGATTGTCAGAACGCACTGTCAGACGTATTTGTTTTGAAGCAAAACATTCAGAAGATAAACCCGATGAATCAAAGTCAGTTTTATCATTCAAATCTCCACGCAAAGGCTACAAACGCGCGAAAATTGTATCAGAGCTGAACGATTTTGATTCAGATGTCGTTAGAAGAACGGTGCACGAGTTCTGCGATCGAGGTGAGTACCCAACCGCGAATTTAATATTAAAGTATTTAAAACAGAAATTCGATTATTCTGGTTGCTTACGTTCGGTGCGAAATCTGTTGAAGAATTTGAAATTTTCTTATAAAAAGTGTAATGACGGCCGAAAATTTTTAATACAGAGAAATGACATCGTTGCACTTCGATGTAAATTTCTTCGAGACATTTGTACGCTGGTAAAAGATGATCGCCCTATCGTTTAAATCGACGAAACATGGTCAACCATAACCATTCGAAGTCAATAATATGGCAAAATGAATGTAGCACTGAAGGTTTGAAAGTTCCTACCTGAAAAGGAGGTCGGCTTATCGTGTGTCACGCTGGATGTGCTCGTTACGGGTTTATTCAAGGGTCAAAACTAGTATTCCGTAGTAATACAGGAAATACCGCCGACTACCATAGTCAAATGAATGCTGAAATGCCCAATGCCCAGGTTTTTTGAAAACATTACATACTCCTGGCTGGGTTTTTGAGGTCGCTGCTGGCTTATATCATTTTTTGGATTCCTCTGATGATTTCCTTACTATCTCTTCTTCCCCAGCCGCTTGAATAGCGTTAAAAAGAGAATCTGGATGTCTGGCTTTTATATAATTTTTTTAAATCTCCTAAACCTTCAATAAATACCTGTAGGGCTTGTCTTTTTATTGTTCTCTCGAGTGCTTGTGCTACTTCTATTGTACATCCCATTGTTTCTTGTTCAATAATTGTATTTTGGAGAGCTTCTACTTCCTTGGAATAAGTTAATATATCCATTCCTGTTTTTTGTTTTGTAGCATATAAAGACTGATAAAGTGTATACGGCTGTTGATTTTGTAATTTTGTGCATTATGCTACAGACATTTGTAACAGACGGTGTGTTGTACCTACGTTTTTGAAATCAGTTTTGTGAATATTTGTTTTTTTCTTGTGTTTGAATACATTTTTGTACAAAGATCTATTAAAAATGTCTATAAATAATAGTGATATACGCAGCCAGAGTAAATAAATTGTTTATAATGTTTATAAATTTTTAAAAGAACTGTCATCAAAACCGGATTTAACTGCCGATTTCTTTAAACAAGCTTAAATACGTACCGGCGAAGCTTGTGGATTGTCAGAACGCACTGTCAGACGTATTTGTTTTGAAGCAAAACATTCAGAAGATAAACCCGATGAATCAAAGTCAGTTTTATCATTCAAATCTCCACGCAAAGGCTACAAACGCGCGAAAATTGTATCAGAGCTGAACGATTTTGATTCAGATGTCGTTAGAAGAACGGTGCACGAGTTCTGCGATCGAGGTGAGTACCCAACCGCGAATTTAATATTAAAGTATTTAAAACAGAATTTCGATTATTCTGGTTGCTTACGTTCGGTGCGAAATCTGTTGAAGAATTTGAAATTTTCTTATAAAAAGTGTAATGACGGCCGAAAATTTTTAATACAGAGAAATGACATCGTTGCACTTCGATGTAAATTTCTTCGAGACATTTGTACGCTGGTAAAAGATGATCGCCCTATCGTTTAAATCGACGAAACATGGTCAACCATAACCATTCGAAGTCAATAATATGGCAAAATGAATGTAGCACTGAAGGTTTGAAAGTTCCTACCTGAAAAGGAGGTCGGCTTATCGTGTGTCACGCTGGATGTGCTCGTTACGGGTTTATTCAAGGGTCAAAACTAGTATTCCGTAGTAATACAGGAAATACCGCCGACTACCATAGTCAAATGAATGCTGAAATGCCCAATGCCCAGGTTTTTTGAAAACATTACATACTCCTGGCTGGGTTTTTGAGGTCGCTGCTGGCTTATATCATTTTTTGGATTCCTCTGATGATTTCCTTACTATCTCTTCTTCCCCAGCCGCTTGAATAGCGTTAAAAAGAGAATCTGGATGTCTGGCTTTTATATAATTTTTTTAAATCTCCTAAACCTTCAATAAATACCTGTAGGGCTTGTCTTTTTATTGTTCTCTCGAGTGCTTGTGCTACTTCTATTGTACATCCCATTGTTTCTTGTTCAATAATTGTATTTTGGAGAGCTTCTACTTCCTTGGAATAAGTTAATATATCCATTCCTGTTTTTTGTTTTGTAGCATATAAAGACTGATAAAGTGTATACGGCTGTTGATTTTGTATTTTGTGCATTATGCTACAGACATTTGTAACAGACGGTGTGTTGTACCTACGTTTTTGAAATCAGTTTTGTGAATATTTGTTTTTTTCTTGTGTTTGAATACATTTTTGTACAAAGATCTATTAAAAATGTCTATAAATAATAGTGATATACGCAGCCAGAGTAAATAAATTGTTTATAATGTTTATAAATTTTTAAAAGAACTGTCATCAAAACCGGATTTAACTGCCGATTTCTTTAAACAAGCTTAAATACGTACCGGCGAAGCTTGTGGATTGTCAGAACGCACTGTCAGACGTATTTGTTTTGAAGCAAAACATTCAGAAGATAAACCCGATGAATCAAAGTCAGTTTTATCATTCAAATCTCCACGCAAAGGCTACAAACGCGCGAAAATTGTATCAGAGCTGAACGATTTTGATTCAGATGTCGTTAGAAGAACGGTGCACGAGTTCTGCGATCGAGGTGAGTACCCAACCGCGAATTTAATATTAAAGTATTTAAAACAGAAAATCGATTATTCTGGTTGCTTACGTTCGGTGCGAAATCTGTTGAAGAATTTGAAATTTTCTTATAAAAAGTGTAATGACGGCCGAAAATTTTTAATACAGAGAAATGACATCGTTGCACTTCGATGTAAATTTCTTCGAGACATTTGTACGCTGGTAAAAGATGATCGCCCTATCGTTTAAATCGACGAAACATGGTCAACCATAACCATTCGAAGTCAATAATATGGCAAAATGAATGTAGCACTGAAGGTTTGAAAGTTCCTACCTGAAAAGGAGGTCGGCTTATCGTGTGTCACGCTGGATGTGCTCGTTACGGGTTTATTCAAGGGTCAAAACTAGTATTCCGTAGTAATACAGGAAATACCGCCGACTACCATAGTCAAATGAATGCTGAAATGCCCAATGCCCAGGTTTTTTGAAAACATTACATACTCCTGGCTGGGTTTTTGAGGTCGCTGCTGGCTTATATCATTTTTTGGATTCCTCTGATGATTTCCTTACTATCTCTTCTTCCCCAGCCGCTTGAATAGCGTTAAAAAGAGAATCTGGATGTCTGGCTTTTATATAATTTTTTTAAATCTCCTAAACCTTCAATAAATACCTGTAGGGCTTGTCTTTTTATTGTTCTCTCGAGTGCTTGTGCTACTTCTATTGTACATCCCATTGTTTCTTGTTCAATAATTGTATTTTGGAGAGCTTCTACTTCCTTGGAATAAGTTAATATATCCATTCCTGTTTTTTGTTTTGTAGCATATAAAGACTGATAAAGTGTATACGGCTGTTGATTTTGTAATTTTGTGCATTATGCTACAGACATTTGTAACAGACGGTGTGTTGTACCTACGTTTTTGAAATCAGTTTTGTGAATATTTGTTTTTTTCTTGTGTTTGAATACATTTTTGTACAAAGATCTATTAAAAATGTCTATAAATAATAGTGATATACGCAGCCAGAGTAAATAAATTGTTTATAATGTTTATAAATTTTTAAAAGAACTGTCATCAAAACCGGATTTAACTGCCGATTTCTTTAAACAAGCTTAAATACGTACCGGCGAAGCTTGTGGATTGTCAGAACGCACTGTCAGACGTATTTGTTTTGAAGCAAAACATTCAGAAGATAAACCCGATGAATCAAAGTCAGTTTTATCATTCAAATCTCCACGCAAAGGCTACAAACGCGCGAAAATTGTATCAGAGCTGAACGATTTTGATTCAGATGTCGTTAGAAGAACGGTGCACGAGTTCTGCGATCGAGGTGAGTACCCAACCGCGAATTTAATATTAAAGTATTTAAAACAGAAATCGATTATTCTGGTTGCTTACGTTCGGTGCGAAATCTGTTGAAGAATTTGAAATTTTCTTATAAAAAGTGTAATGACGGCCGAAAATTTTTAATACAGAGAAATGACATCGTTGCACTTCGATGTAAATTTCTTCGAGACATTTGTACGCTGGTAAAAGATGATCGCCCTATCGTTTAAATCGACGAAACATGGTCAACCATAACCATTCGAAGTCAATAATATGGCAAAATGAATGTAGCACTGAAGGTTTGAAAGTTCCTACCTGAAAAGGAGGTCGGCTTATCGTGTGTCACGCTGGATGTGCTCGTTACGGGTTTATTCAAGGGTCAAAACTAGTATTCCGTAGTAATACAGGAAATACCGCCGACTACCATAGTCAAATGAATGCTGAAATGCCCAATGCCCAGGTTTTTTGAAAACATTACATACTCCTGGCTGGGTTTTTGAGGTCGCTGCTGGCTTATATCATTTTTTGGATTCCTCTGATGATTTCCTTACTATCTCTTCTTCCCCAGCCGCTTGAATAGCGTTAAAAAGAGAATCTGGATGTCTGGCTTTTATATAATTTTTTTAAATCTCCTAAACCTTCAATAAATACCTGTAGGGCTTGTCTTTTTATTGTTCTCTCGAGTGCTTGTGCTACTTCTATTGTACATCCCATTGTTTCTTGTTCAATAATTGTATTTTGGAGAGCTTCTACTTCCTTGGAATAAGTTAATATATCCATTCCTGTTTTTTGTTTTGTAGCATATAAAGACTGATAAAGTGTATACGGCTGTTGATTTTGTATTTTTGTGCATTATGCTACAGACATTTGTAACAGACGGTGTGTTGTACCTACGTTTTTGAAATCAGTTTTGTGAATATTTGTTTTTTTCTTGTGTTTGAATACATTTTTGTACAAAGATCTATTAAAAATGTCTATAAATAATAGTGATATACGCAGCCAGAGTAAATAAATTGTTTATAATGTTTATAAATTTTTAAAAGAACTGTCATCAAAACCGGATTTAACTGCCGATTTCTTTAAACAAGCTTAAATACGTACCGGCGAAGCTTGTGGATTGTCAGAACGCACTGTCAGACGTATTTGTTTTGAAGCAAAACATTCAGAAGATAAACCCGATGAATCAAAGTCAGTTTTATCATTCAAATCTCCACGCAAAGGCTACAAACGCGCGAAAATTGTATCAGAGCTGAACGATTTTGATTCAGATGTCGTTAGAAGAACGGTGCACGAGTTCTGCGATCGAGGTGAGTACCCAACCGCGAATTTAATATTAAAGTATTTAAAACAGAATTCGATTATTCTGGTTGCTTACGTTCGGTGCGAAATCTGTTGAAGAATTTGAAATTTTCTTATAAAAAGTGTAATGACGGCCGAAAATTTTTAATACAGAGAAATGACATCGTTGCACTTCGATGTAAATTTCTTCGAGACATTTGTACGCTGGTAAAAGATGATCGCCCTATCGTTTAAATCGACGAAACATGGTCAACCATAACCATTCGAAGTCAATAATATGGCAAAATGAATGTAGCACTGAAGGTTTGAAAGTTCCTACCTGAAAAGGAGGTCGGCTTATCGTGTGTCACGCTGGATGTGCTCGTTACGGGTTTATTCAAGGGTCAAAACTAGTATTCCGTAGTAATACAGGAAATACCGCCGACTACCATAGTCAAATGAATGCTGAAATGCCCAATGCCCAGGTTTTTTGAAAACATTACATACTCCTGGCTGGGTTTTTGAGGTCGCTGCTGGCTTATATCATTTTTTGGATTCCTCTGATGATTTCCTTACTATCTCTTCTTCCCCAGCCGCTTGAATAGCGTTAAAAAGAGAATCTGGATGTCTGGCTTTTATATAATTTTTTTAAATCTCCTAAACCTTCAATAAATACCTGTAGGGCTTGTCTTTTTATTGTTCTCTCGAGTGCTTGTGCTACTTCTATTGTACATCCCATTGTTTCTTGTTCAATAATTGTATTTTGGAGAGCTTCTACTTCCTTGGAATAAGTTAATATATCCATTCCTGTTTTTTGTTTTGTAGCATATAAAGACTGATAAAGTGTATACGGCTGTTGATTTTGTATTTTTGTGCATTATGCTACAGACATTTGTAACAGACGGTGTGTTGTACCTACGTTTTTGAAATCAGTTTTGTGAATATTTGTTTTTTTCTTGTGTTTGAATACATTTTTGTACAAAGATCTATTAAAAATGTCTATAAATAATAGTGATATACGCAGCCAGAGTAAATAAATTGTTTATAATGTTTATAAATTTTTAAAAGAACTGTCATCA
Organism: Rhopalosiphum maidis; assembly: GCF_003676215.2. Lineage (NCBI taxonomy): Eukaryota > Metazoa > Arthropoda > Insecta > Hemiptera > Aphididae > Rhopalosiphum > Rhopalosiphum maidis. The sequence goes on from NC_040879.1 coordinate 11,958,029, forward strand.
AAACCGGATTTAACTGCCGATTTCTTTAAACAAGCTTAAATACGTACCGGCGAAGCTTGTGGATTGTCAGAACGCACTGTCAGACGTATTTGTTTTGAAGCAAAACATTCAGAAGATAAACCCGATGAATCAAAGTCAGTTTTATCATTCAAATCTCCACGCAAAGGCTACAAACGCGCGAAAATTGTATCAGAGCTGAACGATTTTGATTCAGATGTCGTTAGAAGAACGGTGCACGAGTTCTGCGATCGAGGTGAGTACCCAACCGCGAATTTAATATTAAAGTATTTAAAACAGAAAATCGATTATTCTGGTTGCTTACGTTCGGTGCGAAATCTGTTGAAGAATTTGAAATTTTCTTATAAAAAGTGTAATGACGGCCGAAAATTTTTAATACAGAGAAATGACATCGTTGCACTTCGATGTAAATTTCTTCGAGACATTTGTACGCTGGTAAAAGATGATCGCCCTATCGTTTAAATCGACGAAACATGGTCAACCATAACCATTCGAAGTCAATAATATGGCAAAATGAATGTAGCACTGAAGGTTTGAAAGTTCCTACCTGAAAAGGAGGTCGGCTTATCGTGTGTCACGCTGGATGTGCTCGTTACGGGTTTATTCAAGGGTCAAAACTAGTATTCCGTAGTAATACAGGAAATACCGCCGACTACCATAGTCAAATGAATGCTGAAATGCCCAATGCCCAGGTTTTTTGAAAACATTACATACTCCTGGCTGGGTTTTTGAGGTCGCTGCTGGCTTATATCATTTTTTGGATTCCTCTGATGATTTCCTTACTATCTCTTCTTCCCCAGCCGCTTGAATAGCGTTAAAAAGAGAATCTGGATGTCTGGCTTTTATATAATTTTTTTAAATCTCCTAAACCTTCAATAAATACCTGTAGGGCTTGTCTTTTTATTGTTCTCTCGAGTGCTTGTGCTACTTCTATTGTACATCCCATTGTTTCTTGTTCAATAATTGTATTTTGGAGAGCTTCTACTTCCTTGGAATAAGTTAATATATCCATTCCTGTTTTTTGTTTTGTAGCATATAAAGACTGATAAAGTGTATACGGCTGTTGATTTTGTATTTTTGTGCATTATGCTACAGACATTTGTAACAGACGGTGTGTTGTACCTACGTTTTTGAAATCAGTTTTGTGAATATTTGTTTTTTTCTTGTGTTTGAATACATTTTTGTACAAAGATCTATTAAAAATGTCTATAAATAATAGTGATATACGCAGCCAGAGTAAATAAATTGTTTATAATGTTTATAAATTTTTAAAAGAACTGTCATCAAAACCGGATTTAACTGCCGATTTCTTTAAACAAGCTTAAATACGTACCGGCGAAGCTTGTGGATTGTCAGAACGCACTGTCAGACGTATTTGTTTTGAAGCAAAACATTCAGAAGATAAACCCGATGAATCAAAGTCAGTTTTATCATTCAAATCTCCACGCAAAGGCTACAAACGCGCGAAAATTGTATCAGAGCTGAACGATTTTGATTCAGATGTCGTTAGAAGAACGGTGCACGAGTTCTGCGATCGAGGTGAGTACCCAACCGCGAATTTAATATTAAAGTATTTAAAACAGAAAATCGATTATTCTGGTTGCTTACGTTCGGTGCGAAATCTGTTGAAGAATTTGAAATTTTCTTATAAAAAGTGTAATGACGGCCGAAAATTTTTAATACAGAGAAATGACATCGTTGCACTTCGATGTAAATTTCTTCGAGACATTTGTACGCTGGTAAAAGATGATCGCCCTATCGTTTAAATCGACGAAACATGGTCAACCATAACCATTCGAAGTCAATAATATGGCAAAATGAATGTAGCACTGAAGGTTTGAAAGTTCCTACCTGAAAAGGAGGTCGGCTTATCGTGTGTCACGCTGGATGTGCTCGTTACGGGTTTATTCAAGGGTCAAAACTAGTATTCCGTAGTAATACAGGAAATACCGCCGACTACCATAGTCAAATGAATGCTGAAATGCCCAATGCCCAGGTTTTTTGAAAACATTACATACTCCTGGCTGGGTTTTTGAGGTCGCTGCTGGCTTATATCATTTTTTGGATTCCTCTGATGATTTCCTTACTATCTCTTCTTCCCCAGCCGCTTGAATAGCGTTAAAAAGAGAATCTGGATGTCTGGCTTTTATATAATTTTTTTAAATCTCCTAAACCTTCAATAAATACCTGTAGGGCTTGTCTTTTTATTGTTCTCTCGAGTGCTTGTGCTACTTCTATTGTACATCCCATTGTTTCTTGTTCAATAATTGTATTTTGGAGAGCTTCTACTTCCTTGGAATAAGTTAATATATCCATTCCTGTTTTTTGTTTTGTAGCATATAAAGACTGATAAAGTGTATACGGCTGTTGATTTTGTAATTTTGTGCATTATGCTACAGACATTTGTAACAGACGGTGTGTTGTACCTACGTTTTTGAAATCAGTTTTGTGAATATTTGTTTTTTTCTTGTGTTTGAATACATTTTTGTACAAAGATCTATTAAAAATGTCTATAAATAATAGTGATATACGCAGCCAGAGTAAATAAATTGTTTATAATGTTTATAAATTTTTAAAAGAACTGTCATCAAAACCGGATTTAACTGCCGATTTCTTTAAACAAGCTTAAATACGTACCGGCGAAGCTTGTGGATTGTCAGAACGCACTGTCAGACGTATTTGTTTTGAAGCAAAACATTCAGAAGATAAACCCGATGAATCAAAGTCAGTTTTATCATTCAAATCTCCACGCAAAGGCTACAAACGCGCGAAAATTGTATCAGAGCTGAACGATTTTGATTCAGATGTCGTTAGAAGAACGGTGCACGAGTTCTGCGATCGAGGTGAGTACCCAACCGCGAATTTAATATTAAAGTATTTAAAACAGAAATTCGATTATTCTGGTTGCTTACGTTCGGTGCGAAATCTGTTGAAGAATTTGAAATTTTCTTATAAAAAGTGTAATGACGGCCGAAAATTTTTAATACAGAGAAATGACATCGTTGCACTTCGATGTAAATTTCTTCGAGACATTTGTACGCTGGTAAAAGATGATCGCCCTATCGTTTAAATCGACGAAACATGGTCAACCATAACCATTCGAAGTCAATAATATGGCAAAATGAATGTAGCACTGAAGGTTTGAAAGTTCCTACCTGAAAAGGAGGTCGGCTTATCGTGTGTCACGCTGGATGTGCTCGTTACGGGTTTATTCAAGGGTCAAAACTAGTATTCCGTAGTAATACAGGAAATACCGCCGACTACCATAGTCAAATGAATGCTGAAATGCCCAATGCCCAGGTTTTTTGAAAACATTACATACTCCTGGCTGGGTTTTTGAGGTCGCTGCTGGCTTATATCATTTTTTGGATTCCTCTGATGATTTCCTTACTATCTCTTCTTCCCCAGCCGCTTGAATAGCGTTAAAAAGAGAATCTGGATGTCTGGCTTTTATATAATTTTTTTAAATCTCCTAAACCTTCAATAAATACCTGTAGGGCTTGTCTTTTTATTGTTCTCTCGAGTGCTTGTGCTACTTCTATTGTACATCCCATTGTTTCTTGTTCAATAATTGTATTTTGGAGAGCTTCTACTTCCTTGGAATAAGTTAATATATCCATTCCTGTTTTTTGTTTTGTAGCATATAAAGACTGATAAAGTGTATACGGCTGTTGATTTTGTAATTTTGTGCATTATGCTACAGACATTTGTAACAGACGGTGTGTTGTACCTACGTTTTTGAAATCAGTTTTGTGAATATTTGTTTTTTTCTTGTGTTTGAATACATTTTTGTACAAAGATCTATTAAAAATGTCTATAAATAATAGTGATATACGCAGCCAGAGTAAATAAATTGTTTATAATGTTTATAAATTTTTAAAAGAACTGTCATCAAAACCGGATTTAACTGCCGATTTCTTTAATGCAATTCTAATCAACTATGTGGAATCTTCACACTTGAATATTACTAACTCATCGAAAATTAAAACTGAAATCAAAAAACCAAAATCGTTTGTTTCTAAAAAGATATCTATGAAAAGTATAATGAATGATCGTTTAAAAATATTCAAAAACTTAAGTAATGAAGAAATAATGGATAATCAATCAACTATTGAACCAATTAAGTAATCATAACTATTTTTTAAATCACAACATAATATTATGTCATATATTTTTTTTTCTGTAGAAACAAAAATATTGATTCGTCCACTTTAAGCGCCGACAACTGTCTTCCAGGTACTTCAACATCTATCCCTACTTCCGATTGGTAATAATATACTAAACACTTTATGTATTTATTATGTATACTACCACATTACTACCTATTTAATATTTTAGTTAAAAATAATAAATCTATTAATTAATTAACTGTTTTGTAGTACAAAGGGTGATATACCACTATTGATAAGTAGTACACCATCAAATAGAACTTATATAAATGCCAATGATTTGGATATATCGAATGTAGAAAGTTACGAACTTACAACTTCTTGCGATAATACTCATAATAATCTGTAAGTTAAATATTTTATTGATAGTTAGGTTCGGAAATTGATGACTTTTAAACTATAATTAATGACTATAAAAAATTAATCTATTACTTATATAGAGCACAATTAATACACACATTAGTGCAAAATTATAAAAATTTTACTTACCTCAAAATGTCACAAAATGAAACATAAAACTAAGTTTCATATACATAATTTAGTATTGTTCCTCCAACAAGAAAAGATAATACAAATAATGTATTAGGATAAGATCACATCTTTATAATTAATTTTAATAATAATATAATAAAATTAAAATTAAAAAGTCGTCGACTTTCAAGATCCAAGAGTTAGTGATAATATTTTATTATATTTAATTCAAGTTTAAACCTTTGTTATTCACATTTTTAGTGATTCAAGTTATTGTAGTGAAAAATATTCTTCGTCGTATTATCGATATATTTTATATATTTCAACAAATACAAAATTTAACTACCCACACACCTGGATTAGATTGCTCATTTATGGACGTGGTGTTAATTAATGAGAAATGCAAGAGATTTGAAAGTGTTTGGACTTTAAAATAACATCATATTATCAACAGTACCCGGATGGGTGGCGAGTACGAAGACGATACCAGCGGGCAGCGGCCAGCGTGTATGTAAACAAATCTGTTGATATCGTTATTATTATTATTTTGTATTATTGCTGTTACGGCGTTGAATTTTTATATATTTTTTATGTGTTAGTGGGCGCCCACATATTATTGTTGTATATATGTTTATTGTAATAGTACGGCGGTGCTGTTGGGCCCGTCATTTACGTATATTACAATAAAATAAGTTGTTTTTATTTATATTTTATATTTCATATTCGATATATTTCGAAGAGTATCTTGCCCCCCTTGGTTTGTGTTTGCGGTGCCTTGTGCATATATATGGGTGTGAATAGGTTACCGTGATATATATATTTTTTATTATATTATTTTATATTAATTTATTGAGTGTAGCCGAATCGGTCGACGGTGAGGATTTGGCCTATAGTTATGTTTGTTTTTAAACGTTTACGTATAAAAAGTTTCAAACAAAATTATTTGTTTAAAACCTGTCCCAACACTTGGTAGTCTTGATATTGGCGGATAATGAAAATTATAAAAACCATGCCTGATGCAGTGATGCCTATATTGTACGAATACTGCTATAGTGGTATAGTCTTATATGTTATGTACATTTATCAATAATACCAATTATAGTTAGGTACAGCCTAAAATCATAAATTGACATTAAATGACATCATTTATTTAATGTTTGGAAATAAAATTATGTTTTAAAAATAATTTATGTTCTTTACAATTTAAATCTTTAAAATCTTGTCAAATAGTAGGTACACTAATGAGTAACGACTAACGCAATCACTGGATGATTCTTTTATCATAAAACACACATTATTTCAAAAAGTATTCATGTTTTTGAAAATATTTTTTTACATAGTTTCAAGTTGTTAAAAAAACAACGTTATAATTAAAAAATTATATTTTTAAATATTTTTATCCTTATATTTTTTTAAGTTATTTACTTTTTTGAATGACAACATAGCTTTAATTTCATATTCCAAAGCAGAATAATTTTCTGATTATTTTGATACATAAAAATCGAATTCAGGATGACTAGTTTGTGAGTTATACGTATTTAAAGTTTAGATTGGCGGAGTGGTGTGGTACGGGGTTACAACGCAAATTGTTTGTCCACTATTCCGCTTATCTAAACTTTAAGAGGATGCCATCGTAGTATTAGTTATCTCTCTCTAACTCACGCACAACCAGTCTTGTAAAGAATACTTTTATTTTGTATTCGGAATACGTATTCGAATAAACGGTTAAAAAAGTATTTAGAATACGTATTCGAATAATTTTCAAAAAATATATTTAGAATACATTCTGGAATACTCAAAAAATTATTCGATTACTTTGAGAATACTATTTATTAATCTTATTTTTCTCAAAATATGGATATTATCTACACTGGCAATAACAAATTACTATCACTATTTATCGGGGTTTTCGTGCTAAATGCCAATACAGTAATACCATACACCTTTTGCCCTTATACTATAAATTGACGGAGTATGGTGGATACAACTACATCGTACACCACATGTCTGCACATCAAGTTAACTAGTATAAGGTCTATGGGCTATGGCTAATACTATATTTTATATTTTGACCATTACCCAGGATGATAATTTATAAACGCAAACAATTTTTTATTTCAAATTTAGTATTGAATTTTAAATTAAAAATACTAAAAAAAGATATTCAGAATACGTATTCGAATATATTTTTTTTAATATATTTAGAATAGTATTTAAATACTTTTATTTGAATACTTTACAAGACTGCGCGCAACATAGCAAATTATACGTTCAAAAAAATAGCTATAACCATATTAATTTCTAAAATTAGAGTTAAATAACCTATTATAGAATTTAAAGTTAAGAACATAATTGAGGGCATCTCATAAGCGTTTTATTATATTTTTATTTTAAAGCGAGTTTTGAGTTTTTTAAGATGTATAAAGAATTTACAATATATAACGCCAGCACCCCAGTACCCTTCAAAATAATTATTTTCATTTGAAATTTTCACATAATTGTGTAACCATTTTGTAACCAAATGTAATCGAAAATTCGAAATTCCTGACTTCTCAAACCTCGTTAAAACTGTTTAAGTCGGTCGGTAATAACAGTGACGTCACACGTGTAAACAGGTATGCTTCAAATTGATTTGATTGATTCAAAATTTTCACAAATTTTTTTAACCATTTCGTAACCAAATCTAAACTAAAATTCAAAGTACTTGACTTAACTCAAACCCCGTTAAACCATTTTAAGTAGCGCGACGTGTTTCACAGTGATGAGTGGAAAAATAATTAAAAGTATAGAAAACATAGGTACTGATGACAATTACTACATTATTAATTATCATCAGTTATCACATTCATATTGACACCTAATTTCCCATAGGCTAGGACGAAATAATAATTTATTTCATCATGATTAGGGCCCGGAAGTTCATGCACTAAAAACTATCAAAATATGAATGCAAGTATGGGCTTGAAATCATTAAAATATACACTTATTATAAATTAAATTTTTTTTACGTTAAGTTTCTTTTGTTTTTGGTAAAAATAATACTTAAAATTAAAAAATTAAAAAAAATATGCACAATTTTAATATTATATAATATATTATATTATTTACTTTAAGAATTAAAATTTACAACTAAGGATTTGGATAGGTTTTCATATACAATTAAACGGCAGTTATCAGCTCGATCAAGTAACGACTTTTAATTTTAATCTGGTTTTTATTTTATATTGGCAACGTTTTTATAAGTTCATATTTTTCAACAAATAAATTTTGAAATATATATTCAAATTCCAACATTAATAAATATTAAACAATATTGATAAAAAAAAAAAATAACACACTAAAATGCAATTTTATTTTAAAATATGCATATCTTTTAAAAAAAAATTTAAAATATACGAAAATATGCTAACATTTAATTTTTCAACTCGTTAGATTGTGATTCAAATGTTTATATCTCATCCAGCAACTTTTTGATGAACTCAGAAAAACTTGCAAATTCATTTACTTCCTGGCCCTAAGTCATGACTCAATACGGACAATACCTATTAAATATCTTAAAATCGATAGTTATATAAACTTCCAAAAACCAAAAAAAGTGGTCTTTGATGAAATTAAAATTATAAATATAACTATATATATATAACATAAAATAAGTATTATGAATACTACCTAAATTTAAAAAAAACTATACGCAAAAACTTTCAAAATTAATAAATTAATGTTAATATCAAAAAATAGAAATTTTACACATTGTACAATATTATGATGCTTATGTCACTTAGAACGATTCTTAATTGATTAAAGTACAATCAGGTATCCGGAATATTGGATTACATTTGGTTACAAAATGTTGTGAAGATTTCGAATCAATCAAATAATTTTGAAGGATACCTGTTTACACGTGGGACGTCACTGTGATAACTTAAAACGGTTTAAACGGGATTTGAGTTAAGTCAGGAATTGCGAAATTTCAATTATATTTGGTTACAAAATTATGTGAAAATTTCAAGTGAAAATAATCATTTTGAAGGGTACCGAGGTGCTAGCGTGATCACGCCAGTACCCGGAATTAAAGTTTGAAATTTCTTGTAAGTTACAAAAAAAGTTTTTGTGGTTACATTTCATTACATAATGATTATATAATCTTGTGAAATTTTGGTGTAAAAAATCACAACTTGGGGTGTTGGGGTTACGGACCTCCCGTATAAATTTGATTTTGTATGATCTATTACTTTTTAAGTGTATTTTTACAATATTCTTCTTTGGTAATATTTGTTACTTCATATTTACTACATATTTTTTTAGCTTGATAGAGACCGGTGTGCTATAAGAACAAATAAATCATAGTTATACATTATTTTAATAAATATCGGAATAATATTATTCATTAGGTTTTTACAAAACAATTTGTTCAGAATTGAATTCAAATTGGAGAACCTTAACGGTCTATTATAATTTATAATATGATAATGCTATAATAGTACCTATACAAAAACTAGTATTTCTCTTACAATCATAAATCTGTAGGGCGAAGATTAAATATTATATTTATATGCCAAATACTAAATCATAAGGAAGTCATGATAAAATACTGAAGTTTATTCTTATTCTTAAGACTGATAAAACATTGTGACATACTGACGTGGAATTCGTAGAAAAAAGCTCCGTACAAACTAAATACATTATTTGTTATTTTATTATGATTTACATAATTAAATATAATCATAACATTTATCTATGTAATACTTCTTTAACATATCTAAAAGTATAGCTGCAGTCTGCATTTAACATTTTCAATAACTGCCATTTGTCATTTGTACCTACATAATTTAAAAAATGTTAAAGGATAAAAATTTAAAATAATTAAAAAAATTAAATAATTGTCATTTGTATATAATTTAAATAATTTATTTTTAATAATAATAATAGTTTATAATTATAAATAAATAATAATTTTTTAATTTTATAATACAAATGATAAATGACAATTATTTTAAATTTTTATCCTCAAAATGTTTTTAAATTATGTAGGTACTAAGTAGGTGTAAATGACAACTATCGAAAATGTTAAATGCAGATTACAGTTATATATACTTAAGGATATGCTAAAGAAGTGTTTCATAGATAAATTTAATGACTAATGATTATATTTAAATATTTATTTTATTAATCATATTAAAATAACGAATAATGTATTTGGCTAGTACTAAAGCAATGTAAAACGCGTGAAAGCATAAATTTAAAACGGGACCATCTACTAAAAATGGGATAAAAAGCGTCCCGTTCAAAGTGGATCACACTAGTTGCCTCTCAAAATTTACCTATTGCCTTCCATCCTTATCGTTAATAAAATGGCTAATCTACACTAGTTGCCTCCGATGATCAGATAGTTAAAAATTATATACAATTTACACACTGGTTGCCTCCCGTATAGACTTAAGAAGTGGTTCATAAATTATCATAGAAATTTATTAACATAATATATAGATATTGAGAATTATTAAATAATTGTTTTATTATTATTTAAAAAAAATATTATTTAATATATTCTGTTATAACTTATAGGTAATAACTATAAATTGTTTTATATTAAATCATTTTATTTTATTACTCATTAAGTATGTAGTTACAAATATATAGTACCATTAAAAAATTGCACATAATTAGTATAAAATAATAAGTAGGTAAGTTAATACAAAACATGTGGTAGTCAATAAAAAAAATATAGGTAATATAAATAAAATTATCCGTAAAATATTTGTATAAAAAATGATTTTTTATAACATTTTTTAGGTTTATATTTAATTAGCCAATATTTTTAGGTACTCAAAATTTGATATTTTTTTTTTCATTCAACTTTTCTATTTGAGTATCAATGAAAATGATTTTGTTTCTAATTTGTAATTTGTACTATGGTTTAGGCTTATTAAAACTTTGTCTCAATATTACAGTGTCGGTCTGAATTAATTTTAAAACTTCAGTAGATTTAAATATGTTAGGATGCGTAGACTCAAAATAGTTATTAAATTTGCTATGAAAAGATTCACATGCATTGGTTGTGCGCTGAATGCTTGGACATTTTTCAGCGCATAAACAAGGAGGAAAAATTGAATCCTCTGATATATGTGTATCTACCAAATAGTCTGAAAATGTTGTTACTTTATCATCTAAAGGCTGTATGGTTGCAAGTTCCACTGAAAACATATCTCAGACTTCCGCTGGGTTCAAAAACGATAGGCCAAATATATACGTTAATTATTGTCTAATATAATCGTTATTAGAGTATTGCGACGCTAATCCAAGTGACTGAATTTTACGCCACCAAGATTGGCCAAGTTAAAATCGACATCCTTTTATACAAATATTTACACTTAACAGAATTGTGTATGGCTATTTCAAAGTTAATATAAATTATTTTTGGCATAACATTGCAATCTATTTTTAAGCACAGCGTATTATATATATTAAATGTATTAGTATATGTTTGTTTACTTTTATTTTTTAATAAAAAAAAAGCAAGAGGTATGTAATAATTATTTATTAATCCGTCTATAGTAAATAATTGACAAAAATATTTTCTACAATATTGAAATATCCCAACTACATAATATAAAGTATCGATTTTAACAAGAAATTCAAAATTAGTTAATAATTATGTTTCAGTGACTGCTTTTCTTTTTAAAGATTTACTAATTTATTGTCTATTAATTACTTATTCAGATAATGGTTCATGGCTATTATGGATTAACTTACTTTCATTAAATACTACTTGGTCAATTTTATCTATTTTTAAAAAAGCTTTAGATATTTTTGTTGTACAACTCCGCCGTTGATTGTCGAAGGCTAACTTCTTTTGAAAACTAAATTTAAAATTATTGATTATTTTGACTTATTTTCCCTTTTCACCTATCATTTTTCACACTTCAATTTGATTAATTTTAAAAACTAGTTCACAAAATTTAAAATCACTTCGGTAAAAATTTGTAAAAATAAAATCGTACAACGATAACACGAGACACGAGTGTTGGAAATCAACTAAAGATACTCGGTAACTTATGGTTATACCAGTCTGGCTCAAGTCTGGTTTTTATTATATCTTATAAGTTATCATTACACAAAATAGTATAATAGTATATCTTAATGAAAGTCGTATAGACTATACGTATAGCCCGTATAGGTATGTATCACTGCATTTCACAAAAGTCATAAATTACGACTTCGAATTATCTAACTTATTTTGATACATAAAGTTTGGAACCACTTATACATTTATAACCTGCTCATAGGGAAGCAATTCGTATAAAAATGATTGACCTTTTTGACTTCGGGAGGCAACTAGTGTGTCCCCGTTCGAAGTTTGTCGGGACAACGGGTCAACGGGACATGGTGATCAAAAAAGGGACAATCCCGTTTAAATGTCACCCTACTCTAGATAATAAAATAATAAATTAAATGACATGAAATAAAACTTGTTACTCACTTGATTTTGGTATTGGTCCGATAGGCCCAAAACACAAGTTTTACGTAGCTTGTATATATCACCGTCATCATTGCAAATATCATCCGTATCGCAACTATCAGCCCCATTCGCTGTTGTCGACGTTGTCGTTTTATGTTCGGTTTCTTCCTGGTTCCGCTCATCGACACGGTTACGTCCGGTTTCGACATTGTTCTGTTCGATTTCGGCATTATTTGATCCGGTTTTGGCATTACCTTCTCCGGTTTTGGCATTGTACGTCACGGTTTTAGGCTTTTTGCCACCGCCGTCGTCTCGTTCTTCTGCAGGTGCACGGAGGCCGCTTATGGTCTCTACCGCTGTCCTTTTCGTTTCGATCGGTTCGTTTATCCCGTCGCGGGCGGCCGTTAGCGAAGCATCTTCATGGTAGTCGATTGCCGACATAAGTGTTTCCGACGGCGGCGTCATTAAGTTATTCATCTTCCCACCCCGCCCACGTTTACCAATGTCGTTTCCAGTCCGTGTGTCTTTCGATTTTTCCACATTAGCGTCACCGTTTTTCGTCCTCAGGGTTTTCGATTTATCTAAAGTAGTTCCACCGTTTTTCGTCCCCATGATTTTTGGTTTTTCTATTACAGCGTCGCCATTTCTTATTCCCGAGTTTTTCGATTTTTCCACATCAGCGTCATCGTTTTTCGTCCTCAAGGTTTTCGATTTATCTAAAGTAGTTCCACCGTTTTTCGTCCCCATGATTTTTGGTTTTTCTATTACAGCGTCGCCATTTCTTATTCCCGAGTTTTTCGATTTTTCCGCAGTAGCTCCACCGTTTTTCGTTCTCGAGGCTTTCGATTTTTCCATTGCAGCGTCCTCGGTTATTTTCCCGGGACTTTTAAACTTTTCCACGACACCGCTGTCGCCGAGAACGGTTCCTTTGCCGTTTAACGACTTATTATATTTGTTATCGCGTCTCCCGACGTCCGTAAAAGTAGGTTTCCTCCGAGGTCCACTCGTTCCCAATTCTTTTGGCAGTACTCCGGTCGGTGCCGATTTTCGAATTTTGTATGAGGTCTTCGCGGACACTGGATCGACGATTTTTTTCCAATTGTCCTTTGTCGTCGCTGTCCACCGGACTTTATTATTCCTAGAATCGGGCATCGGTTCACCTGCATTCGATTTTGACTTTCCTGTACCGGTCCTAACCAACGCGCCCGTTTTCGATTCGCCGGCTGTGGTCTGTTTACGTCGAGATACGTCTTTGGATAATTGAATAGTTACTCTTCCGTGGACTGCGTCGCCCCGTTGTCGCGATCTCACTTTATTTACGTCGTCGTCGCCGACCATCGGTTGTCGCGGTATTCGGTCCTGTGACTTATTCACCGTGTCGTTAACGTTTTTACTCTTGCTGGACATGTGGCTTTCACCTACGGTTTTCCGGGCGTCCGGTACCTTAGGCACGTAGCTGTTCCTAATTACGGTGGCCGGTCGTCTTTTGCCTGTCCGAAAACCGATCGTTTTTTCGATCTGAATTCTACGTGCAGCATTTTGCGTGTTCGCGGTTCCCCGATCCTTTTCGTCGGATAACGAAATATTCGGTTTCGGACGTCCGAAAACTTTGTTCACCGCTTTAGGATTCGCTCCACTTTTAACGCCGTCCGACAAAGTATGTTCTTCGTCCGCCACGGCAGCGTTAGTGCGTCGATGATTCGATTTTCGTATCTCAAACTTCGGGAATTTTTTATTCGATTTTCCGCTGTCGCAATAGTTGTAGTTGAGTTTACCAGTGGCCAACAACCGCGCCGCCAAAGCCCCGCGACGTCGTCGCTCGGCTTCGGCTTTGGCACTCAACGCGGTCGTTTTTACGGCGTGCTCCACTCCCGGCAAACCACCTGTCGCTTTGGCTGCAGTCAACATTTCAGCCACTGCGTTCGCCACGCCCAAACGTATGTGATCGCCGTGAATGTGGTGATCCGATGTACCTCCGTCGGTGGCTCCAAATTGGCTCGAAATCTCTTCCAATAGCCGTTTGGCTAGGCCGCTGTCGTCGGCTTTTGGTGAGTTATCACGGCCGCCACACATTGCCTTCACAATATGACCTGCAATGATTTCGGCGACTAACCTGACGAACTCGACGGTGTTCACGTACTCCTTGTCTGCGGCCCTGACTTGTTTCGGTCGACGGTGTTCTGCCTGCGTCAATTCCAAATCGTTGATTATTCTGTAGGTCGTTAGTAGATAGTGATTCAATTGCCTGTATATTTACATACATAAATTGTATATTAATTAATGAAATTCACAATTTTAGCACATTTTTTGATTAACAATTTTTTTTCTTACCTATATCAAAATAATTCTTTATTTTATTGTAATTATAGAAGTGAATAAAAATGTTGATTACTTTAATCTTCTCCGCGTCCAAGGTTTTTCTGGTTAAGACCTTACCTAGCATTATATAGTTGGGTACCTATAATATACTCGAGGTACACGTAAATATAGGGTCCAAGAATTCATGTATTATGTTCAATAGGTTTTTTTAGTGAAATTTTATAAATTAAAATATTTCAACTACTAACAACCTTGTTGCACTACTTAAAATCTTATAAATTATACAATATATGAATATACACTCATGGGGATAAAAATTCGAAAATACAATATTTTATTTAAATTTAACTTGTTGTTTTGATAGAGCTATATATGTTTCTTTGTAATTTTGAATCATTGAATTTCGATTCTAAAATATGAGAACATGTTGATATTTTTAATTTTTATGTATATTTTTAAATTTTAATTGATCAAAATGACAAAAATTAACAGCTGTATAACTCTAAATTTGTCATAAGTTCATTACCTTTATAAAATAACTATTGCATTCCAAAAATGTGTTTATATAACAATATTCTTTGCATTTTATTGAAAAACTTGGATTAGTATTGTTATTCTACAAAAATATCTAGTTTTAATCCTCACCTTTTAATACTCTCCTTGTCGAAATTAAGTTTAACTATAAAATTTTAAAAACTATACCTAATAATGTCATTTGAATAAACTACTATAATAATGTTAACATTTGTCATCAGATGTATATTTTAATTTTATTTTGACTTAAAATTATTTATTATGGTTAATTAAAATAGTTTTTAAGCCAAATGTGGGCTCATGAGTAAAATACTGTTGTATTGTGTACAAATATGTTTGTATTAATTATAACTATATTTACAACTAATAATGAACTATTTTCAACTTTATTTTTGATATATTTTTGTATGGCATACATTTTATAATAGATAGCCTTACAATTATTTTATACTACTAAGTACTCATTTTTATAAGAGAGCAATATAATGCTTAAAATATGGAGGGAAATTACTTTTCTTACTTTTCTTTTTTAAAATTAATTTAACAGATTAATTTTCTTTTAAAATTTGAACCTTAAATGATCATTCATTAATAATAATAAGTAATAAGTAATTTGTTACAAATTTTTTCAGTAGAATCGAATATAAAAAGCCGTCTATATTATATACTTATATGTTATAGTGATATTAAATAGAAACTTTTTTTTTATAAAAAAGAGTTATAGTTATTATTTTGTACTTATTTTTTTGTGATATAACAATAGTTTCAATTTTTAATCAACCATTATATTTGTTTTAATTTATAAAAATGTAATGTTTGCGGTCCTTAAAGATACACTTTAACGGATATCTACTGAGCCTAATTTTTATAGTCACTTTTTTATTTTTTCTTACCCCTTATTACCTATAACACCTATATTTATATTATATGCCTATATAGCTTAAAAAAGAATTCATAGTTTATACGGCCACATACATATTATCATATTTATTTAGGTACATACTTGTTTTTGATGCCTAAAGACTTTAGATTATTCTTTAATTGTTTCAAGTGTCTTGCGTCTAAAAATTTAGTAGTTAGTGTGTGATGATTGAACATTATCTTAGGTTTCACAGGATCATCCATTACTGTTATGTATTAAAATACTATAATATTTCATCTATTAAGGAATATCCTTCGTGATCAATTTACGTATGTGAAAAATTTAAATTTTAAATTTTAAAATAGAATTTTGTAAATTACGGCGTTTCTTATTTCATCTAGAAATCTGTTTACGGATATAAATATAAACGCGGAGTTTAATATCGCGTTGCTAGGGTCTAAAATTAGGTGCAATAGGAAATTTTAAAGTGTGCAGTATGTTTGTGGCTTTTATAAATTTTTATTTGATTAATATTCAATATTGGTTATTGAAAATTACTAATTAGCATATGTTCATTTAAAATTGGTCCATTTCCACAGCCCCACTTTAATGGAAATTCTCAATTTTTTTTTCATTCAATTGTGCTGCGTTAGTGTTGTTTGTTCTACTTGGCTTCCAGAGCTTGCACTAAGAAAATTTTAGAATTGCCCAACATTTTAATATTTTTGTACATGCAGATTAAGTATATGTGTCGCTCGCTAAATTCGCTTAACAACCATTATTTACCAAACTATATATTGACTACACATGTAAACACTTTATGCATTACTTTATTTATTACAATTTATTAATAATAATAACAGATTAAACATTTTTTTTTTTTTTTATCTTCAGTGTCTTCGCCACTATCGTCACTTTCGAAAATTTTGTTTTTGCCAGATGCTTCAAAGAAAACTCCACCAAAATAACTTTGTTTCTTTCCTTGCCTTCTTTTGAGGACTCGATGTTTATTTTAGACATCCAATGGTAACCTGTGTTCCTAGGATCCCAACCGTATAATGGTGGCATATTATAATTTATATATAAGCTCAAGTTTTCGGTCTCAATGTTCATAGTTGAGCGTAATGGTGATAAGCGTAAGTTGCTGGCACTTATCAAACGTTCAACATCAGCACTATGAGATTTAGCAGCTGCCACTCTTGCCAACATTGTACAAACATTTGGAAAATGTTTTGAGCCATATAATGTTTTTACTAGTTCAATAAGGTTCATTTTTCGTAATTCAGATATATTTTCCATTGATATCAATTCATCATATTCCAATGAAAATTCTTTTAAATCCATGTCTCTTCCAATTAAATTATGAATATCTTTGATGCATGCTTCAGAAGATAGTACAACAAATGGTTTTATAATTGACAGTAAATTTTTATCAATAGAAAATCTTTGTGTTAAAAATTCTTGAAGAGAACATAGAATTTCTTATTTAACTGCTGCAAGACATCTGTTTTGTGTAAAAAACTTATGATGGGATTTATGACGTGGATTTTCTATACTTTTTATAGATATTGAATTTAATGTAAGTGAACCATCTTTATTGATAACTACTTGTTTATCTTAAGTCTCAACTCAACCTCCTATAAGTGGGGTAGACTTTAACATTTCAATTTTATTAATGATGTACATAGTTTTTTCATCCATTGAAATAACATTCAAATCATTGTATTGCAATTGTTGTTCATACCTTGAAAAAATGTATAAAACATCAGCCAGAACGGCCATAAGGCGAATGTTGTACTCATGAGTAAGAAACTTAAAATGGCCCACATAAACTTTATCTGAAGAATTTTTAAAATAATTTACTAAACAAGACCATGAAACCAAAATATTATTAAGAAGCGTATATGAAAACTGAGACCATCTAACTTCAAAAACTTTTGGAAGTTTATGCAATTGAAGGTTATTCTCAAGAGCAATATTTTTCAATTCTCGTGTCCTCAAACCAGATCTTCGAAAAAAAGTAGTTAAACCAACAAGTTTTTGAAATGTAAATTAAATTCAGGAACCGATTCACTCATTAACTCCTATGCTAGATTTGCACACTATAAAGTAATTAATGGGCTCATAACTTTAGTTCCACTAGCTAGATTTTTGTCCTACATTCGAACTCACTCAATCAGTAACTAGAGAAGATGTTTTTTTCAAAATATTGTTGAAATTTTCATTTCCAAGTCTTTTTACCCTTACTGTTTTTGAAGCATCACACATACCTTTCGCACCTCTTTCAACAGGTTCTTCAGCACCAAGAAAATAAAGTTTTTCTTCTCTTGCTAGTGAAATAGATTTCATCAGCACATAAATTTTATCGATTTGAGTTCGGTCAACACTACCATCACAGCGCAAAGACAATGCAAGTGAATTATTAAAAATATCTTCCACAAAAGATGACTGATGAGTTTCTACAATACATTCCAGAATGTCTCTATGAGTGTGTAATATTAGATACTGAAGTTCACCATCATCAATATTATTTGATACTTCACCATTTAATTGAAACAAATTTGCTTTTTGTGATACAATAACCCGGCTGGGAAAAGAATAAGCAGATAGTGTAAGTTTCTTAGCACCATTATAAATATGAATCATAAGACAACCAATTTTCATCGCCAATTTGTCATTTACTTGATTAACTGCTTTTCCCATTGGAGTTATGGCCATTTTTTCAGAAATACTTAATGTTTTATACTTATGTTCCTTAATTGCTTCTATGTGATATGTGGTAGATAGGTGGTCATTAAATACTTTTCGAAGATATTTAGTTCCATACTCTTGAGCGATTATAGGAACTTTATATTTATTATTACTTTGTCGCTTTAGTATGTCTTGTTCTGCATAACATATAACATGGCTCACGACGAATCAAATGTTTTCCTTTAAGATGAAAATGTTTAATGTAACTACTGTCTGAAATAAGTATGACTTTTATTAGTTTTGGTTATTAAATACATTTAAAATATTGTAAAATCATTCTAAACTATATTTACCATTAACTAAAGTTGTGTTCTTTTGTTGAATCTCACTAATCTCAGTATTTATGGTGTTATCCAAGCATTCCAAGCTGTTTACTGTAGTGCTATTGCCGCTTGTGATGTAAATTAAGTTATCTACTAAATTATTTATTATTAGGTAAAAATCTATTATTTATTTAACATTTTAATTTAACATACCTATGTTAAGATCAGTATTTTTACTTTTATAATGCCATTTTTTCATAAGACCAGAACTGCTTTTTGGAGCTAATTTATTATTCTAAAATTCAAGTTTTGAAATATTGATTAATTTATAATAAAACATTTAAATAAAATTGTGCGCGTAATAGTAATAACAGCCATTCATGCAAACAGCATCATTTAAACTTGAACTGAAAAAATATACCAATATGCCAATATTTAACAATAAAAGCAGAGAAGAAATAATTATATAAATAATTAAGCTATTTAGTCTACTTATATAAACAAACTAAAATAATGCAAGCATAATTTGGTACCTATAGATACATTTATACCATACTACATACTAAATGTAGGAAGTACTTTATTCTTCAATATTATTTAAATATGATAAATAATATTGAAGCCTTTGGTGACGGTCCACATATCAAATTATATCCTTATAATAGTAATAATATGGTGACATTTATTGGATAAGAATAAAAAAAATGTGTTTACTTTATATTTATAAATTATAATAAGTTAGCATGTACCATTTAAATAATTAAATAGGTAGGTATACTATATAGTAAGTTAGTATAGGTATTTTACCTTTTTTTAAATCCATGTTCGCTACGCACGTCACTCTCACTTAGTCACTTCTTCGTCTAAGTAATTAGTAAAATAAACTAATATAACATGACGAATAGTGAATAGTGAATACAATTGTAAAATGTAAATTTTAACAATATTTAAGCAATGTGACAGTTATGTATTTAATATTTATCACAGATATACTATATTACTATATCGAAATCAGCTGTGGTATTTATTACCCGATAAGTTATAAGTTATAATCTTATAACTGTTACCAAGCATGTAGTTCACATAATTATGATCGGAGTTTAAATATTGAATGGTCGCTTCGTGTTATCATATGGATTACACAATCTTCTATATGTATATGATAATAAATGTTATGGTATGGATTCATGATTGATAACATTTGTGGTGATAAAACCAAACAAAAAATATTAAAATTAAATAAAATACATACCTAATTAAATTAAACAATATTACATATTCCAATAACACAGAAAATTTACGATTCTTGGTACTGACCAAATTAGTTTTTAGAATTGCCCATTTTAATTTAGAACTACCCATTAGCGCAAGCTCTGTTGGCTTCTACGTTAACACCGTCTGCCGATAACATTTTACCGCATGACGTTGAGATGTTGTGGTACCAATCACGTTAGCAGAACTGTTGTATACTGTCGTAGTCACAATGCTAACTATAGTATCAAAGATAATATGACATATGAATATAATCTGTGATATAGATATAGGTCATGAACATTAGAGAATAACGTTCATGATATAGGTATATAAAAATGATTAAAACTGCTAATACGGATAGCTGATAAATAGGGTTGTGAATTAGGAAAGTGTTTTTTTTTTTTTTGGTAATTGTGAAACGTTGCTTTTTAAGTATATAATTTGAAAATGTAACAAAAAATCCATTTACGAAACTCTTATTTTGCATTTTTTTACGTTTTTAATTTTTAGGTCATTTTTAGCCTTTTTAGGTCATGTTTTCCTTTTTTAGTTCATTTTTTGGTATTTTTGATTAAATTCCATTAATTAACATCTTTGAAAACCTTTTAAAAAATGTATAAAAATGTTTCTGACAAATAGCATTATTAAAGAATCAATAAATTTCAAAATTCAAATTCAAATTATTCAAATTATATTAAATAAATACATTTTTATGTATATAATAATATACTAATATCAATATAAATATAAAAATTAAAAACAATTTTAAGTGCATTTTGACCAGTTTGTACTATAATTGTTCACATTTCAATGCATTTTTTGCATTTTACATTAGATTTTTTTTTAAATTTTAAATGCATTATTTAAGGTTTATTAGTACATTAAATTCACATCCCTACTGATAAACATTAACAGTAGGAAGTGACTTTTTAGCACATTATAATAAATATATCAACTCAAGCTAATTTGTTTTTAATTTTAAAATGTTTAGTCTATAGGTATCAAGGACTTTTATAAAAAATTGTCTTTGATTGTATTTATTATAACTAATTATTAATAAATATCAAAAATAATTATGCAACAAAGTTATATTTGGCATGTGCATTGTGCACTAGGTCTATGTTTATTATTTTAAAATATTTTGATGTGTGGAAAAAGGAGTGCAGTAGCATTGTAGCAAAATACCCTAATTTTAGTCCCTGCGTGTTGCTGTGATAGACAATCTCACAATCATACACATGTTTTTTTTTTATAGATCTTTGTAGAAATACCTTTAGTTTCTCTCTTTGGAAAAAATGTAAGATCATTAATAAATAATAAGTCTTATAGAAGATTTATAATATTTATGCTATACTATCTAATTAGAAAATGTTAAAACTGACTATTAAAGTTGTCAATTAAACAGTTTAAATTTTATTTAATAATTATTAACATATTTTAAGTCTTCTGTTATTAGTTGAACTAAAATTAAACAATTGTTTTATGAATTATTATTAAAAGAGGTATAATATTATTATATTTTATGTTATGAAAATTAAAAACCAGTATTTATTTTATTATAATGTATTGAATTATTTTATTTATATCTATGAATGAAGTTAAATACTTTACAGTTGAAATAAATTTTTTCTTTAATTTATTTAACTCTTCAAAAGCAATACCTACAAAGGGATATAACATATTATCTAAAACGAAAGATTTTATAGACAAAAAATATAATTAAACGTAGGACGAAAACGCTGCTTACAAGGTACAAAATTAGCTAAAATCAACAAAATTAACAATACATTAAAATCTGCGTAGTGTACCGGTGTTGAAGTATAAGAACGAACCATTCGATCAACGCACGTATATTTACACAAAACACATACAGACGGAATAGTTTGAAACAAAAATAAACAATACAAATACATTATAATATTTATAATAATATATTATACAATACAAATACAATATCATCATTTGGACAATATAAATCGATATTTTTATTAGTTTTTAATGCTTTTATTAATCGACATATAATAATAATAATAATAATATATTACGCAAATAAAATAAAATGTACAAATGGTATATCTATAGATAATACAAAGATTTGCAACTTCCTTATAAGCATAGCTTGTGATGGGGAATTTTATATAAATTCAATTATTGATAATTTATAACATGATTCTAAAAAAAGATTACAAAAATTACATCATATGTTATCAATCGATAATCACATATCAATTTGTGCAAGGTCGACATTTTTTTAGTACAATTTTAAATCCGTTACATTCTTAAAATTACATATATTTATATTAAGCATTCTACATAATCTGATTGCATGCCAAAATGTTTACAGTAAAGAGGTACATTCAGATTAATATTAGTTTTATAACGCGTATTATAAATATAATCAACATAAATAGTATTATTTTTAAGTTTATGAAAACAAAGTAATGCGTTTTTATAATTTAAAATTTTATATTAAGTAGATTTAAAACATTGCGTACAAATTCATTACTAGTAAGTCTTGGAAAATTGAATATAAATTTGATTACATTATTTAAAGTAATATTTAAAGAATGAATATGAGACTCATATGCTTGTCCCCAAAATACAATACCATAGCATAAAATAGATTGAACTAAAGCTAAATAAATTATACGTTTCGTATCAATATTAAATATATGCTTTATATCATAAAAAGACATGAAAAAATTTTTGAATAGTATTTGTTAGAGTATTAATATGATAATTCCATTTAAGTTTAAATTCCAAGGTGAGCCCTAAGTACTTAATATAATTATAATAATTCTCTAGAATAACACAATTATCACAATTGCCATATTGACATTTAAATAAATGTACGTATATATTTAGTTCCGGACTTATTACCTCTGAGTTAATATTAAAATGAATATAATTGGATTTATTTAAATTTAATTCTAATAAGTTATTATCAAACCAATCTTAAATATCTTTAATAACATTGATTGTTTTTATACATAATGACTCTATAAAACTGCGATAAACTAAGATAACTATATCATCTGCATAGCAAATTATTTCAGCATCAACATTAATGTTTAACAAACCATTTATATATATTATGAACAAAAGAGAGCCAAGAACCGTGCCTTGTGGAACACCATGTATTATATCAAGTAATGTACTTACTGAATTATTTAATTTAACTATTTGCGTTCTTTTAGATAGGTAGGATTTTAATAAATTATACATTTTACCTCTTAAACCGCAGTAATAAAGTTTTTTTAAGAGTAAATTATGGTTAACACAATCAAGCGCTTTTTTAATATCTAGAAATAATCCTAGAACCTTAGAGCCACTGTCTAATTTGTCATGTATAAATTGATTTAAAATAAATAATGCGTCGTTAGATGATTTCAAATTAAAAGCAAAATCCAAATTGATTTTTTAAGAAACAGTTACTTTTGTTTAAAAACTGTAGTATTCTTTATTTTATACATTTATACATTATACATTTGTTGATAATAGGGACAACTTTTCTTTTGGTATAAAATCCAAAAAATATTTTTCAACTGCTGTCCAGTTTTCAATAAGTTTTTTGGAAGAATTATAGATTGTTAACCATCTTAAGGGTACGTGCTTTATGAAATGAAATATTGATAGATCTAATTCTTCTAAAATATGTGTAAATTCCTCCCATCTTGTTGGCCATCCATTAAAATAATAGTAAACAGCAACAATTAACTTAGATGTATCATCGCCAAATTTACCTACACCTTTGAAAAAAACATTACGAATTATATGAATATTGCAACTGCCTATATCAATTAATTTAACATTTCTATAGGTCACTACTTCTTCATAAGCGTGCCACTTTTTTATTAACATTCGGGTCCTAACATCAATATTTTACTCAATAGTAAATTAGTTTTATCTAAAGCATGAATTATTTTTTCAAATAATATTTCAGCAATTGCTTTTTCAATAAAATAGATGAATAAATGTTGAGATAAAACCATATTTTTTTGATCTAGAGTAGTACCGAATTAAAATTCGTAACTCTTTGTGTCCGCTTGAATTAGTGGTTTCATCCTATATAATACTGAAATATTCATTTTTGATATATTTATATAATTTTTACTTAAAGTAAGGCCCAATGGTATCAGTTATTAAGTACTTCATTTTTGAAAGACTCATAGAAAATCCTTTAGGCAAAGCATTAGGAAACATACATTGAAATAAGTCAATGATATTATCACTAGCAGAAAATTAAAAATTATTGACAATACATTTAAACGTCCATATAACTTCAGAAATAATACTTTTGTCGTAAACACTATACAAATGTATACTTGAATTATTTGTTTCTTTAATCTCACTGAACTGAACAGAAGTTGCTGCTAGACGTAACTATTTAGTATTCAATTTAATTTTAACAGCATTACTATGCTTATCAGAACCTGCATGTTGCGTTAAAGCTTGGAAATCTTTATTAGAAACACTGATTAATGTTTCATTATAGAATCTGAATGTTTTCTTGTCCATTCGAAAACTGTGTTGTTATGCCCGTCACTTTTCAAAAACCAATCATCGCGCACAGAACCTTTGCCATCGCAAAATATATAGTTAATACTACTAGTAAAAACTTAGAACTATAAAATAAATTCCTACTTTAACAATATACATTAAATAACAAATTACCAAATAAATTATATTTGATATTCGAATATTATAACAAAATAATATTAACAAATAACAATTGAATAAAAAAAAAATGATTTGATCTATACTCAGTAAACAATAACCATTCTCAATTTTCTTTGTAATGTTTAGTCGCGCCAAAATATTATAAAGCGATAAATACAATTATTGTACCCATAGACCAGGTATATATCTAGGTTATTTCATATGATGTTGGTAACATTTTGATACTGTTCAATAACAGCAGAAAAAATTAATGTCTTTTCCAGGTTTCAGGTGTAAAGAGTATCACCCGCCCATCGTAAATAAATAGATTGAGAACATAAAAGTAGTTACCAACACGAATGCCACTGACTGTTTAGGTTCAATCAACTGATAAGCCAAGTCAATAGCTGATAAAATAAAAAATATCAAAAAAGTGAGAAAAGATACCATAATCATGAAAAAGTAAATAAGTGATAAATAAGAAAAAAGTTACTAAAAGTGAGAAAAGTGAGTCGCTATCAGCACTGCCATTGTACTCTAATTTAAAGGTAAAATTGTTAAAATGATTTTTGAGTAAATGCATTTAAAACTGTTCCACATTGGGCCCTTAAAGTCTACTTGCAAACATACAATTGAAATATTGGCCTCTACGTGGACGAAGTATGCATAGCTCGTGTTGCCGCCTATCATCGATGCACTATCTGTTTCCATGCTAAGCAAAACGTGCTGCATCCACAAATGGCACCCATGCCTCGAAGCAAGATATCATTGAAAAGAGCCTTTTCACGTGTTGGTGTTGACTTTTGCGGACCCATCATTATCAAAGGTGGTATAAGGAGAGTCAATGCTATAAAATATTATATTACAGTTTTTGTATGCTTTAATACTCGCGCAATGCACCTAGCACTTGTTTCAGGTTTGACATCGGAGGCTTTCATAGCAGCACTAACTCGCTTCATTGCTCGACGTGGTCCATATCTATATATGCACAGTAACAATGGAATAAACTTTGTTGAAGCTAATCGGGAACTCGCATCATATTTTAAGACTGATGGTATTTGGCTGCCGATGCTAGTTTTCCAGTACTTATGTAGTACTGACTAACATTTCGGCTAGTACTGTGCTCGTAAGGGCCAGACAAGTGTTGAGTAACCAGTACAGGCGCAGTACTACGCCCTTTGTGGGTGTTGGCGTAAGTCATACATTTCCAGCCACCCCGTTTATGTAAGTACGCCATTAATCCTTAAACGTTTCCACAATCAACTATTTAAAAAATATTATTGATACGTATTGTATAATAGATCACCTAAAAATCAAAATGAATTAAGAAAATCATGTATAAAATTAGACATTTTATTTTTAAAGATACGATGAGTGCTTGATGTCTGGTGATGGGCAGCCTGCAGTAACTTCAAAACAGTAGAAATTGTATAGAAAACATTTTCGGCGTTATACAGCCACTTACATAACTTTTTATTAATTAATAATATAATTGTTCCAGCTTTATGTATTTTTGAATTTCGCGCCACTTTGTGTATTTTGTTTTATGTTATCATTTCATGTGACGTAGTGCCGCCCCTGCAGTTGCGGTTTCGGTCGGCGATAGCGGCAATGCGTTATCGTGTGCGACCAGCCAGCTGTGCGGTGTGGCACTATCAGTCGCTAAATAATGAGCGTTAGGTTATCGTTTTCATTTAAAGTTGTCGATTATATGTCCGTGTTTTCTTCAAAGTTCCAATGTTCAGTGTCCAGTTCAGTCAAGTCATTCTCGCAGTGTCGCCTAAGTTCATGTCTATTGCACTTTGGTGTGCGTTGACACTGTGGAGATTGAACTTGGCTGAAAGGTTATAAAAGCCGGCGCGCACGGGCGCCTCGTCCTCCATTTTTACAACCATTGCATTATATTATATTACGTCCCCGGTGTAACCGCGTTGGGATAAAATCCGCCACCTAACTCAGTCACTTGTGAGTATTTGGTCGACCTTGTGATTTATTCGTTTGTGGTAAGGCCGACGGGCTATTATTTATTTTATACACCTGTTGTATTATTGGCATTATTTGCATCTTGGCCAACATAGGCGTTTTTCATTGATTTCATTATTGTTTTGTATTGTGTTTAGCCGAAACAGGCTCTAATTATTTATTATTGTTTTATAGTGCATTTGGCCGACATAGGCATTATGTTTTCGTATATTGAATTTTATTATTTTCATTTAGCCTACATAGGCGTAAAATTACCTTATTATAAATATAAAGGTAATAATTAGGTAGTATTCAGGAGGTTTTGGTGGGGTTGTGTGGGCGCAAAGCCCCCACGTTTACATATCAAGCACATTTAAGCGTATACCTCTGACTAAAAACATTACAACTACATCATTGGTACAGTGTATTTTAATAAGTAAACAACGATAGGTAATAAAAAAAACTAGTCATTAGCAAGGAAAAACTAAATTTATTTACAAGCATAATCATTTCTCATCCGTCAAAATTGGATTAATGTTTGAAAAATAAATGTATCTCAAAGACGACAGTTTTTAAGGAGAAAAAACACAACATTAATAAACGCGACGACGGGAGCGTAGGTATCAATATGAGCATCACGTGATAATAATATGTTCATCGTCGTGTTAATTGGTGTGGTACTTTACAGAAGTATATAGAGGACAATCCAAAGTTCGGTGAAAGTATTTCTTGAACTCTTCGTCATTAACATCTTTGATGCTGACATTGTTACTTTGGCATACATGTAATGCGTTCGGTGGTGTATCACTGCCTCCTTGGGTCTTATCGATATATTTCAACACCCATTGGTTTTCTTCTTCGTAACGTTTTTCTAAACACCTGAAACGGAACAAATTCATATAGTTGGGTGCGCATGTCAAAGAAATACGATCAACAATGGCATTATTAAATACCTTAAATATACCTATGATATAAATACATATATATATATATATATATCATATATCAATGTAAGTGGTAGGCAGATCAGAATTAAGGGGACTAACAAGGTACGAATCTTATAAAACATACATTTTTAAAAGTATTCAAGTACAAATACTGATGATACATAATCTAAAAAGTATTTAAAATAAGTAAACGAATACTCGGTAAAAATAAGAATTCGAATATATTTGTAAATACAAACTTTAAAAAAATATAAATTGATAATTTCAAAACATTCAAAATATTTAAATAATATTTTTCCTCTTTTTATACATCAACAAAACAGTATGTTTAAAGCATTTTTGTGTCTTTCAATAATTTTATAGATCGTTTTACAAATAAAATAAAAACTTTTGGCAAATGTATTATGTATTATTTTATTTGTTATATTTTATTATGTACTTTAATATTATACATAGATTTTATTATACTCGTATTTCTCAAATCAAAACATCCATTCCTTATTTTTATTTTTTAAGAAAAAGTATTTAAAAAATAATATTTGATTTTAAATGAGGATACCTGATAAAGTTACGCATTTGAGTAGGTATTTTGAGTATCTTTTGTTATTATTATGTATTTTTTATACATTTTAATAATATAAAACAGTGAAAATATTACACAGTAATATTAGTACATTTACTATTAAATTTCTAATAATTTTAAATAGCTTTTATTATAATTCATTTATTTAATTAATAAAATTAAGTGTATCTATTTAATGTTGTTACTTACCTAATTCCTATTTATTTATGCAAATTTAAATTTTTAAATTGTATTTAAAAAGTTATAAATAAGAAGGTAAGTTTTTTTTGTCATTATATATACTTGAGTAATAATAAAGTTCTTACTTTATAAAAAAATATTATTATTACAATTTAGTACTTTACATAATGTAAACTGTAAAGTTTAATGTAAATTACGAGTACATTAAATTGAATGAGATTAATTTTATTGATAATTTAATTTTATACCTTTGTATAATTTATCAATAATAACATTTTTTTTATTTTAAAATAATTCAAATAATTATATTATATTATTAATATACTATTTCAATTTGTCAAATTTATACTGAAATTGTATAACATGTTTTACTTTTGTGAACAATTGATAAGTACTCCGATCGATACGAGTAAACATTTTTATGAATTATTTCAAATATATTTCATTTTTAAAATTAAACCACTGCAAGAACTGCCTACTTGTGTTAATTATGTGTACCATTTATTTAATTTAACTAAATAATTTATAGTCACAGAGGCGTATTTAAGGAGAGGCGAAAGGGGGATTTCGACCCGGCACTAAATTGTAAGTATTTTAAAAGAGCGCCGCTGCTAGAAGTTACATTGTTAGGATTTTAAGTTTTTTTTATGGGGGAAAAAAAGGCGCCAATGTATTTTTGCCTCTAGGGCGCCAAAATCGTAAATACGCTTCTGTATAGTCATGAATTAGTTTTGAATATTTTGATTTCATGTTGAAATATCAATATTTGCAAGTACGTTGATGAAAAATGAAAACCATGGTTGATAAACACACATTACCTATGGTTTACTAATCTACTACTTACGGAAAGACAATGTTTAGCCGAATACATAATGCCTTAAAAGTTAAAATAACGCGATTCCAACGATTTCTGTTTCCTATGAATGATTGTTTTAAACTTTCATTATTTATTTATAAAAGGTATGAATTGATTAAAATTACAAATTTCAATGACAAATAAACGTTAATAAGAAATATTAATAAAAACAATAATGGAAATATAGTCTCGTCAACTTGCAAGTGAACATTTTTATAAGTTGGTTTATTGTATGAAATAAATAAAATTTGTATAATAATAATAATAGCCAATAAAGATCCAATTAATAAGTGATAAAGCTAGGGCTCAGAAGCTGTTGAATTTACATGTTTTTTTTTTACTATAGATTTATTGCTTAGTGAGCAAGAGTTTCAATAAGGTATTTGGTTGATCAAAAGTCAAATGAGGTGGAAAAACTGGATCAGTAACAGCCAGTTATTATTAGGGGCGTGAAACTTTTCGGTCAAATTGAACCTTTCCTTTTACGGTTATTCTAGAATGCCTGTTTTCAGCTACTAGTACACAATTTTGGTTACCAATTAAAAATATTCATATTATTAATCACGGTTAACTAGTGTTTAAAAATTATAAATTTCGTTTCTAAATACCAAACTTGATGGAACAACACACTATAAAACGTGCATGATAGTAAATAGTAATATCAATCATAATCCTAATCTATATAAAACAAATTTGAAACAGTTTATTTTGAGATATCAATACATAAAGCTATGATATAAATATAACCAGACTCAAAAAGTATTGGCTGTAGATTTCATCTAATCCAATCTTGCAGGTTTAATTAAATTCAAAGCTTAGGATTGATTAGTGAATATAAAACAATTTTTTAAACATGGGAACTGGATAAAATATACTTTTAAACTGTTATTTCTGAGCCCAGAAGACGTAGAAGATTGTTTTGTTGAAGATGTAATATTAATATGTACTAATGATAATAAATTAAAATCATACAGTGACTTTTTTATGTAATTGATAATATAATGTGACTTTCTATTTTTATTTAACTTAATTTATAAATTAATAATATTATTAAATTATTAATGTTATAAATATTTTAAACTTGTAATCAAAATAATATACTATCCGTAAACGGACTTAGCAGAATGGCCGAAAACAATTCTGCCCATCATTAGAAACGCACGAGGGAGGGAATGGCAATAAAAGTAATTAC
Organism: Rhopalosiphum maidis; assembly: GCF_003676215.2. Taxonomy (NCBI): domain Eukaryota; kingdom Metazoa; phylum Arthropoda; class Insecta; order Hemiptera; family Aphididae; genus Rhopalosiphum; species Rhopalosiphum maidis. The sequence goes on from NC_040879.1 coordinate 11,988,508, forward strand.
CTCATTTGGCCGTTTATACCATAGTTCAAAAATGTATTTGAAGCCACGTAATAATTATGAATATCAATTTTACTTAACATAACATTATGTATTGTTTTATATTTATTAGATATTAAATACATAATATTATTATCAAATATACTCGTAAAATTGCACCTAATTAAAACCTATTTTAAATGATAACATTTCAATTTAAATTATTGAAAAGGATTCTATCACTTTTGTACTTTTCACCAAAATATACATATCTCTTATGCCAAATGTGCCGACTATCCTAGTCGTCGATTACCTAGAACTTCTGAAATACATTTTAATTCGCCACAAAGTTGATTAATTTCAATACGACTTTCAACTTTTTTAAACAAAACTCAACTTAAATCTTTTGAAATTTCATTTTTGGATTTGAATATTAACTATTAAGAATTTTAAAACGTTAATAATATTTAACCAAACAAATTAATTTTAAAATGTAAAAAAGTCGTTTTCGTTCAAACTTCATGTCGAATTAAAATATTTGTTCATAAATTGTTTTAAAACCTCCAGGGCCGCATTTAGCGAGGTACAACGGGTGGCAAATTTTTTGGGGCGGCTATAGTTTTTAGGAGCAATAGTAGAGGTACAAAATGTTGAATAAATTCTAATAAACATGATGGAAAGTAAAACAAATAATTTAATCATTTAAACCTTTTTAACACTTAACACATTCGAGACGAAACACAATAAAAGAAAAATAGTTTAATCACGGGCTGAGCGCGTTACAGTATTTTAATTAGAAAATTAAAATGTATAGGTAAATGGTTGGCTCCATGTGGACTGTAGAGCACTGTTTTTAATTTATTTTTAAGTGATGGCAACAATTACGTTTTCCCTAGAAATAATTTCTATTGACTTCTAATTTTGTTTAAAATATCTTGGATATTTCTCGTGAATTATATCTAATTAAATCTTTATAAGTATAAATCTACTAAGTATATTTTTAAATACACATATAACATAAAATTAGTTTATACATACACATAATAATATATGATGTATATTTAGTAGGTACTAAAGTTATTTTATTATTATTATGAGATGTTAAAATAAATAATATTTTGTTTCAATAAATTATTCCTGTTTTATAAAATTTGAAAGTAATTATATTAAAGTGTATATTTTCATTATGGGGGGGGGGACAAATACCCAAACATATCTCACTAAAATATGCCCTAGAGGGAGGGGCGGTGTGCGATTTAATTTGTACCGGGCGCCAAAATCTTAAATGCAGCCCTGGTGCCCTCCGTGTATGCCATTGCAGCAGTAAATCAATTAAAAAAATGTGGTCTGCACGCTGAAGAATTGACATAACACTCACCTCGGACAGAGCGAAGGCACTTGATTAGCGTCCCGCACCGGTGGTTCGTTTTTGGGAGTCACGGTGGTCGGATCGAGGGCGGCGATGATTTTCGCATGTCTGTTCACGGTGCCGTCCAGATCGCGGGACAGGAACTCGTCTTCCTGCTCGGACGTGGTGGACATCGAATCACCGGCGGCCACCTCCTGCTGCTGTCTCGGCCCGTCGTCCTCGTCGATGTAATTGTTTTGTATCCAGAACACCCGTTGAAGTACGTCGTCCAGTCGCCTGTCCATCGGTTCGAAGTACTCTATCAACTCGGGCAGTATGGCGGTCGGCGATAGCGAGCCGTCGCGCAGCCGTTTGCGGCGGCGGTTGCGGCGTCGTCGGCGACGGTGGTGACGACGGCGCTGACGACCGCCACCGTCGCTTTCGTCGGCTTCATCATCATCGTCTTCGTCTTCATCTTCTTCTTTTTCTTCTTCTTCGCAGTCGTCTCCGTCACCGCCACCGTCGACGTTGTCGTCACGCACCAGTAGACGGTACGATGGCCTCTGGTTGTCCGAGCCCATCATCAGTTCGCACGCGTCGTCCACCGTCTGGCACGTCTGCCGCCATTCGTCCGCCATCAGCCGCAACGTCCTGCGCGCCTCCCGCAACGGCGCCCGCCCGGCTTTGAACGTCCTTACGGCGTTCGCAAACTTCTCCGCTTTTGACGCCTGCGCGTCACACAGCTCGCGCTTTCTTTCTGTCACGATTATGCGTGTCTCTTCGATCGCGTTTTCCGCTTTTGCCAACTGCACGACCGAATAACAAGTTATGATCGTTAATTATTGTTGTTGTTATTGTTATTGTTTTTGTTGTTATTATTATTATTATATTACTATCATCGCTATAGTGCTCAGACGTTTAGGTCGCAATCAGAATCATGCCAAAATTATATGATTTAATTCAACATTTGACATTTTCTATGTTTACATATAGTGATTATTTCTAGATTTAGTAACATATTTCTAATTTACTAATTAAAGGCGTATACTCGACCACAACACATATCCATTTCCAATCTCTTCAATGTATACTGTCAATAATTAGCATATGCTTAAGAACAGGGGTCTTAAACCCGCGGCCCGTCTTGTCTTTATTTGCGGCCCGCGATCACATTTTTAAGTATAAATAAATTTAATCATAAATGTTATAATAATAAAAACTAAATTTTTGTATAAAATACAATGTTTTTAATATGGAGCGGCCCGTGAAACTTTTAGAAAACATTATGTGGCCCGCAGCATAAAAAGGTTAAAGACCCTTGCTTTAAAATATTAAATCAATTATCGCTTTTAAGTTTCATTTTTTATCAGTTTACTTTGTTATCCATTTAAAAAAAAAATATTGACACATCATATTTAGTATGCATTTACAATGTTTAGTCTTGTAAAGTACTCTTTTACCGATATTTGAATTCTTTTTAAATGTATTTTTATCAAAATTTAAAAAAATGCCACATCCTATTTTATAAGGGTTCTGTATTGAAATTTTTTAAGAAAAATTAAAATCTAATCATTTTATCGATAGATATTAGTTGAAAATATATGTGAATGAAATATGCAAACATGTATTTATCTCTAAATAAACCAGACATGTTATAGTATTTGTGAAATTTTTAAAATCTTTGGTAAGTAGTACCTAACATAATAGATAACCAAGACATACTGATATACAATAAACATAGGTATATATATTTATTATATAATAAGTATAAAATTAAAAAAAAAGGTACTTGCATTTGTATTCAAATACTCTATAGTATTTAAAAAATATTTTTAATTATTTTTTTATTAGAATAATAGTATTAATACATTAATAATTTTTCAAAAGTATTTTTACAATACTGACAGTGTTGTTAATGACGGAGTTTCCAGACGGTCTTTTTTTAAGGAGTGGGGATTACATACAATACATCTGGGTAATGTCAATGAGTGTTAGTGTAAATGAACATTAGTGTGTGTGTGTGTGTGTGTGTGTGTGTGTGCGGTAATACAGATGGCCATTGCGTAAGCTCGTTCTTACACTTACAGACTCACAGGCACTAGGCGCATGTCAGCATATTAAATAGAAAAAAGTATTCTGTTACTATTCGAGTAGAATCATACCTCAGCTGTGACAAAATTGTGAGACTTTGACTGGTGCGATTTTAATTTTGTAAAAATTCTAACATTTATTAACACCTCATCTTAAGAACGGACAAAGACTTTTTCAAAAATACATATTTCTTTAATACATATATATATTTATATAAATATATGATTGAACAAACATTTTGTAAAAATGGAAATTTGCATAATATTATAACATTTTCAAAAGTTTGAACTTTGAAAAAATGCTCCAGTGGTTCTCTAAAGGAGATGTTAAGAAATATTATTTTTATAGCATTTAAGCCGAACCATCCTATCACACAAACTTTTTACACTGCGGATAATCTAAAAACGATTTTACTTTAACCAACTAGAACCACCTTAAATTATCTTGTTCATTTGTATTTTCTTAATAACTATTTTTTATCAATTTTGATATCGAGCAATATATTTACTACTTATATGTATTATAGAAATATTGCAGAATAATCTACCCACTATACAATATTATGTCACATAAACGTTACAGAGAAGTCTCAAATCAACTTGTAACATTACATTGATTGTTACTTTAACGTTGCTTACATAATGTATCTTATTAGTTATCTATTATAACCATTGTATTATACTATTAGTCTCAGGCGCGGATACAAGGGGGGCATGGGAGCAAATCCAAATCCCAAATCACGAAAAAAAAATCAATTTACTTAATTAATATGTCGAACGATGAAAAAAATTTAATTTTTTATAGTGTAGGATCTTATATTTAGTTTTTATTAACATTAAATAATAATAAATACATTGTTTAGCGGATAGTTTTATTTATAATTCTGTAATTACCAATTGTGCCGACTGACGATGCTACGGATGCCGAACGAAGTATCAGAATTTTTTTTTTCATAACCCTAAGTATGTGCTTAAGAAGATGGTGTGATTTAAAATTAAATATATCTTGTTGTTGAATACATATTATAAATTATAATTTAGTAAAATTATTGAGTTCTCGAATCACGTTGTATTGCCGCGCAAACCAATTTTTTTCATTATTATTTAAAGTCTGTATCTCTTTGAATAATTAGTGATTAAGTGTGAGACCCACATCATTTTATAAATAATAGATGTATTTTAGTCAAATTTTTTCACACACAAACCAATATTGTAACAATAATTTATTAATGCAGAGATAATTGTATAGATAACATTTACAATGAAAATGTCTTCAAACAAACATTGAATATTTCGAATCAATAAATACAAATTTAACAAAATATGTCGAATATTTTTCATAAACAAAAAGAAAATTATATTTTGCTTTATAATTATTGTTGGTTTATTAATATTCAATAGTTTTTTAATAGTTTTTATTAATTGTTCTTAAATAAAGAGTGTTATTTTTAATGCACCTACTTAGGTTTTTTTATTAATTTTTAGTTGTAAGTTAATTCCTTTAAAATTTAAAGAAATATTTATAGTAATAAAATTAAAATAATACATATATGATATACATATATATATATATATATATTGTACATATAATCGATAGTAATAATTATAATATTATAATATAATTATTGTACAATATATAATTCATGGGTGGCCAAATTGCATGCGGCTCGCGATCTTATTTACAAAAATCAAAATTTTAATTTTTTTTGCATACATTTATAAAAAAAAAATGTTTTATTATTATTATTATTTTATAATTTCATATTTCGTAATTCGATATGTTTATCGGATGTTAGCTATCTTTATTAATTTTGTGGTATAAAAGTACAGATTAGATAATTTGGCTCTTGATATAATTGCATTAATACATGTGGCTCGCGTACATAGTCATGTTGCTCCCCCCCTTATAATTACTCTGGATCCGCGCCTGATTAGTCTCCTTATATTATAATTATCATTACCTACGTTGTATGTTTTAGCTTGTTATATCGTATAAGTCTAAAGTTGTAAAACAGTTAAAATGTAAATTGTATTGACATGAATGTTTCTATTAAGTTATTTTAATATTATAAATTATAAACTCATGGGCCCCCCACACGAACCATTCTAATGGGGCCCATTATTATTTTGAAGAAATGAACAATAAATAATAAATATAAATACAAGCCCGTGTCCAAGTTATCGACCACAATCTCATGCTAAAATCTTTAATTTTAATTTTAATTGTAATTACCCTAAGTGTTTTTATTACTCAGTATAAAACACTAATTTTGTAAAACCTTGTATATTTCACATGTTGTAAATATTTTCATTTTTCTATTCATAAATAATTTTTTCCGTGAAGAAAATTGTGCAAATTATACGAATTATTTGATCGATAATGAACTAAATTGAATTATAATAGAAATTGAAAATTAATAATTTTTATATTTAAAATCTATACATTTAAATTAAAGCTATTTAACCGAAAACAATTTTTTTTTAAGCTCGGTTGAAAATCACCGAAATAAAGAAACGATCTACGTAAAACAGGCGAGCGCAGAGTGATCTGTATAAAATAATTTACAGGTATATTATATTGTATGAATAAATGTTATCCATGTATTTTCAATTCAATTTCATCGATTAAACTTGATATTGTGTACGGAACTTTCAATCACTATGACATGGGCGTATAAAGCGTAAGAAAGGTTGTACCCAATATGCGCACCGTATATTATGGTAACGGCTGAATCTATTTCATACATAGCTGGAAATTAGAAGATAATACTGTTAGGCGTTATTAATGTAATAAATATCCAGCTATACGTCCCAAATTAATATTATACAAGGTTGCTATAAAATATTCGGGAAATCTAAACGATACAATTATATCACCAACATCAAAAATTATAATATTATGTTATTGGACACGGTGATGCAATATATTTAATGACAGCAAAAATTATCATCAGTTTTAAGTACTTATTGCTCTGTACTCTGTCTTACAAAAATAAATACTTCGACTTAATTTATTAAAAATACACTGAGAACACCATACAATGTAGTCAATATACATAATATGTAAATATTTGTATTCATTTTATGTAATATATTATGATTACTCTGAACTCGCCTTTCAAAATATGATAAGCCTTACGATACTTTAGATCGTTTCTTCAAAGTATTGCGATCTATTTAATCAACGGTTTTGACCCTATTTTTCCGATGTATTCGGAATTCTGAAAAATAAACAACACATTTTGTTAAACTAAAATTAGAATAAATGGTTTTAAAAGCGATATAAATAAAATATATTACGATATATAATTAGTATTTTAATAATATAGACAACTGGCGGACCATCTTCGTTCAATATAGACTTTTGTAAACAATGACATACCACTGAATTCAAATTTAATACACACATAGCAGTGACTCACTGGACATTTATGTATAGCACAACGATACACACTGGATTACCTTTTTTTAACTTTTAAATTGCTTTTTGTTATTAAAAATTATGCTTTACATAACGTTTTATGTGTTATAACTTATATGTATATTGTATACACATTAGAGTACCAAAAACTACGTACAAACCTTATAATTGAGATTTTGAATTTAATATTTTAATAATAACATATTATTTTTATAACTGTATTTGATTTAATGTTAAAAAAAAACTTTACAAAAATGATATAAAATTAATTCCAACGTCAAATAATGAATTTTTCTAAGTTTTATCAAATTAATAAATTTTTATTGAATTCCTTTTTTCAGTGTACACATTCAAACTATAATTTAATAGTATCTATACCAATATTTTTTTAAATATATTAAAAATACTACTTATCTAATAAAATAATATAAATTGTCTGTTTTTATCCAATTATACTACCTACTTACGGCATTACATTTATAAATTATATTACGTTTATTATATAAATAAATTAAAATATTCTACTTACATACGATTCTATTTCCAACAAAAACCTAAACATGGAATTATTATCAAGGTCCATTTTAACTATTTGTTGCATGATTGTTTCCAAGTTTGTTTCTTCAGCAATGTAAATTAAATGTTTAATAAATGTTTCTGCTTCGACATTTAACGCTAACATTTCTTTATTCTCTTTGATTGGTTTTTCAATTTCTTTATTATATCTTAATTTTACTAAAAACCAGTTTTAAAATAAAAGATAACAATACTTTATTATATTAATACATTATATTTATGAATATTTTATTGATTTTTAGAAATTATATACAGTAATTTAGCGTCAATAAGACGCACTAAATGTATTCGTAAAAAGCTATTTTAAACTAGCTTGAATTTGTAATTTGAGACTCGAGTTATATTTATCAATTATTATATCATAATATAATATATAAACATAGGTAAGTAAATCATATATAATCTCACAATAATATTCACAATTTAAATTGAATTATTCAACCAAATCTCATAATACGCATTATCAATGCCTTCTTTATATTAACTAAAAAGGCGTTTTTAAATAATCTATATTTTCTATATATTATCTTTCTAATACAGTAATGGGTACATACGCTTTTCCGAAAGAAAATTAGTCATTCTTAAATCTTCGTTCGCCTGCCGACTGAGTGACGTTATATGATTTTTATAATCACTATTTTGTGCTTTACTTGTTTTTAAATATGTCTCCAACCTTTCCTTCGCTTCATTTCTGGATCAAATATTAATGAAATTATTATTTATCTTCAATATAAACACTGATAATAGTATAATAACTATTTTAAATATAGGGATTACAGATTTAAATTAATTATTAACTTTGTTAACTAAAATACATCTAATTAGTATATAATATTCTATACCTATATGGCTATATAGCTTTATTATATGAAAAAAGTTATGATAATAATTATTATTATATATATATATATGCCAATTATTGTAATAATATAATATTGGCATCATTTTCAAAACATATTTGAATTTGAAACTCTTTTTCAATGATTTGTAACAAATTACTTTTAATTTTATTTTTTTTTGTAACATTTTAGAGTTTAGCCAGTTTAGGGTATAGGTTTATTTTGAACAAGGAAGGAAATTTATTCGATACTGTACTAAATAATAACCATTTTTCTAAATACCTCGTAAAAATTTATAGTACAAAAAAAATTAAGAATTCAAATATACTCTTTGATGCTAGCTCACTATTCATTTTCTTTTTTAGGCCCGTGTAGCTACGTGGTACTATAGAGAAAAAGCATACTCTCAAAATTGTTTTATTATGGATTTTAGGTAATATTAGAGTATAATCATCTATTAAAACAATAAAAATAATATTCCTGAGGGTTCGACTTATAATTGTGTCTAAATTTTGTCCTCAAAGACTAATATTAATTTAAATGAACAGCAATCTTAAAAAAAATTTAAGTCAAATAAAAATACAAATACAAAACTAATATACCGTCTTTCCCGAATAATATTCTCAATAATTTATTTTGATAGGTGAATTGGTGATTTTATTTTTTGATTACTCAACCTCATAACTATACATTTTAGAATATAAAAAGTCGGTAAAATTATTAAATTTATATTATTAACTTAATTAAATATTACTACCTATACCTATAACCTATTATAATATAGAGTCATAATGTAGGTACCATGAGTGTTTTAAAAAATTAAATCCTTAAGGAGAAAGCTAGAATATTTTGAACACAAATATACACAATATACACACCTTTCTGATTTTCTGTCCGTTAGTACTTACTATAAACAATAGAGAAGAAATTTTATGTCATACACTCTCCCCCCCCCCCCATTAAAACTACTATCAATAGGTATACCTCAATGTGTAAGTCCTCGCTACTTGTTCACTAAGAACAGATGCTATTTCTTTTCCTTTGTTCAACTTATTCATGTGCGAATTGTAAGTGTTTTGTATTTGTTGCCACTGCTTAAGCAACATTTCCACTTGCATTTTCAGTTGGTTTTGTTCATAAAGTAACCTGTTGTATTCGTTGTTTGCAGTATTCTATAAATCAAAGTAGTATTCATTATAAAACGAATCAACCGCATTTACGTGACAAAATAAATAATAAATAATTTAATTATATATTTATACAGTGGTTAATGTCGGAACGTCGTCAATCGCCTTTCTATTTCTGTTTACAAGCTTTTCTAGTTCAGCTTCCAACAGGATTACCTCTTCGTTCACTTGTGCCTCGATTTTTCTCTGTTCGTTCAACTCAATTTTTGTCAGTTTAGTCTCGTGAATCAAATTTATAAATTTTGCCCTGTACTTATTTTCTTCCTTTGCCTTTTCTTCGGATTCCATCGCATACAAATCAGTCGCCAAGTTATTTCGTTCTTCTTCCAAGAACCTAATGGCCCATCTATACGCAACCACACATTTCCAACGTCAATAATCATCAAGGCTGGATTTAAGTATGCGGTGGCCCCGGGCGAAAAATGTTTTTGGGACTCTAAATAAGTGTGCAAAAATGCTTTTATCAAAATGTCGTCTAAAATATTATAGTTATAAATTGTTAGGAACATATAAAGTATTACTAGTAAATAACTGCTTAACACTATCACAGTCTTTTCGTATATTATTTGTCATTTTCAGCATACATTTTTAATGAGTGAAAACTAGTTTAAGTTATGAAAGATTAAAGTTATGTATTTATCATAAAAAAATATGCTGATGACAAACCTGATGTGTAATTACTATTTTTCGATTGATTTTATGACATGAAGTGATTTTATCGTTTCAATAAACAAAAACACCGAAAAGAATAATTAAGGTACGAAAATACCAATATCAGCAATACATATAATATATTCGATAAAATAAATGCTGTAAAGCTTAAAAATTTCTTTTCGTCATTTACCATGAATATAATACCTAACATATAGTTGTTAAAAATATGAATAAGTACATATATTTTAGTAGATTGTTTATAATTTTGTACTTAGATTTTAAATTATATTTAAAATAATTTTAGGGGATAAATAACTAGTTTAATCCGCAATCCCGAGGCCATCACAATTATTTTATAAACGTATAAGATAACTAAAACTTATTCTTAATATAAATGGAGCTATCATGGCCCAGTAAGTTTTTAAATAATTGTGAAAAAAACATTAAATTAATAGTTCTTTGGTAAATGGTAAATATTCTAAACCCATTTCTAAAGTATTTTTAAAACTTGTTTACAATAAATAATAATTTAAAAAAAATTAATGTGCAAATATCCTATAGTAAACTGATATTAAATAATACATATATTAAATTCTTTAATATGACACCAATCGTTCAATGTTTGATGTTACAAAAAGGGATTTTTAGGTCTGCATATGTATTGGATAATACTTGTATTTCACCAATAATATTTCCTAATAACCTATGATTATAAGAATAAGAATATAATAATTAATAGGCAACTAATAAATAATGATTATCATAAATAGCTATGTTATTCAAATTGCATGCATATGATATGTCTTCAGCATTGTTTAAGTTCCTTTTATTTTTGTTTACATATACAATAATTACAGAATAAGAAAATATTGTGGTGGCCCAGGGCTGCTTCCACTCAGCCAACTCTCACTATAAACTCTGCCGTGATAATCATTATTAATAACTAAAATAAGCTAAATTAAAAAATATTCCATGGGTACTTAAGTAATAGGTACCTACTTTAATAATGCTTGTTTAGTAGTATATTTTAACATTTAAGTGCAATGACCGCTCCAAAAAAAAAATAAATTGTGCTATTTAATTTTCATTTTTCTGCCTATTTGTTATTTGATATTATTTATTTAGTAAGTACTTACTATTTTAATTAAATAATTTAATATATATATATATATATTATCTGATTCAGGTATTACTATTGTTATACGAGTAACCTACAAATCTGGGGAGGTTAACCAATTTTTTTTATAACCAAGTTAAGTTATCCTAAAAAAAAATTAACTATGCTAATTTAATTTTAAAAGATTAATTAATTTGAGTAACTAAATTAAGTTATACATTTAATTGTGAAAAATAATTGTAAATTACCTACAACATTATTATGAAGTTCAGAATGATTGGTAACTTAAATTATCTATTAAATTTTTTATCTATGTAGAGTTCAAAGAATACAAATTTCATATTTAATATCCATGCTAATACTAAATTATAATGTTCAATAGAAAGTAAATGGTTTACACATTTATTCTTACTCTTGACGTTTGGCTGGATTAACATTTGTTTTGTTTTTTCTGAGTTTATTTCGTTTGTTCAAATAGCCATATTTAAGTATGTCGGCCTTAAGTATCTCACTAGTGTTATCTTCCTGAGGTATTATGTTATTTATCATTATGTATATTATATACTGTTATTTTACAGATAACTCGCTCAAAATATAAAAACTGAGTAACATTAACTGATTATTTGTTGAAAACAAAATATATAAATTAGTGAAGTAACGATTTCAATCAAATATTGGTGAATAAAAACGTATAACAGTTTTGTATATACGAAAAAATAAGCCTTTATCATTTTGTTTGTTGACATGACTAATTTTAGGAAAATATACATTCATTTTTGTTCCATCGTTACCAACTAATATTTTATATGCGAAATTCGTTAAAAAAAATTAACGACAATTACTTTCCTATTATGTTTTACTTTTTAATTTTTGCTCTATAGGTTTATGTATTTAGAATGATCAATGATCATTGGTTATAATTATAAATATTATGATATTCATAGTTATAATAAATGGTTTATATTAGTATATTATGCTAGTATACGTGTTTTTATTCACTGACAAATGACAATACCAGCAATTTTAAACCTTTTTAAAACAACAATTTCCAAATTCAAGATTCAATAAAAATATTTTTAGGAGCATAGGTTATTTAACGTATGTATAAAGGTTTATAAAATATGATATTTCTGTGTTTAATTTTTTGTATCTTAGCGTTTCGAAATGTTATTTGTTTTGTTATAAAATCTCGGGTTTTTATTCATGCCAATTTATGCTAATTACGTGTTAAATTGACCATAGGAAAACATTTTTATAAAAACATGTTTATGTTTCTCCAACCCCCGTGGTAATTTTTTGATTTTATGTAAAATCTAAAAGCGTATAAATTGCGAAATATTACAAAAAAAAATAATTTCAAATACATATACATATACATATAATTATTTGCTTACAAAATATGTTTGGGTACTAGGGAAATGGATACGTAATTCAGACACACTTAAGAGGGCGTCACACCTGCATGTGTTATCTCTGTCTTACAAGTACGTAACATAGCAAATTTACGCTCAGCAGATCACGTTTAGCTCCGTCAGTTTAAAAATTTGAGTGAATCGATCTATCTAACCTATCATGAAACTCGATGGTTAGAAAATTATCTGTGTTTGTATGTTGGTTTTTATACGATAGTTTAATTTTTTAGCAAGTTATGCGTATATAACATAGCATAAATTAAAAATGCTCATAACTCACTTAAAAACTTAGTCTACGGGATAATATCTAAATTATAATTTAAGAGGATGTCAGCGCACTGTTTGTTTCCTATGTCGCTGGTCTATGTGCAACATCATAGACGTTTTGTTTGTTTGTAAAATGTAAATGCGTTTTACATTTACACAGAATGATTTTTTTTATATTTTTGAGAAATCTTAGGGTAAAATCACCCATTACAAAAATGATAGAGAATAATATTTTTGAGGGTATGAAATATCGTTTTGCTAAATATTATTTCAAAACAATTTAAACATCAATTAAATTTAAATTAATTTTTGTTTTTTTCAAAGTCGAATACAATAAAATATAAGACCGATCTGTCGTTCCTCGAAAAATATTATGCTCTATAATTTTTTTAATAAGTGATTTTACACTAAAAGTACTCAAAAACCATATAAAAAAAAAACGATTTTAGGTGAAAGCGTTTTATCTATATTGTATACGTGGGTCAGAGAAAGAAAACAAATATTGCGCATCATCTTAATATTTTAAATATTGAAATGACACGCATAAATAAATACGGCGTGGAAATAAAGTAATACATTTTATGGTATTTTTTTTTTTTTTGCCTCGTAAAAATCGTCATCATAATGTACTGATGTTAACATTTTTCAATTTTTTAATTTATTATTTATTGATTTGAATTATTTTAATAATGCACACACTGCACAACGCATTTGATCATCGGGTTCTAGAAAAAAGCAAATAAAACGCAATCGTGGAACGTCGTAAGACACGCAAACGTCGCCGGCCGATAACGTTCAATGCGTACCTATCGAACAGAAATATGTAACAGGAACGTATGCCGTTTTCGTGAACGCCGTCGGCCGAGTGGTTGTTAATAATAACGTACCGTCGTCTGTCACTTGCGCAGACACCGATCTGCCGACGACGGTGATGCCGAAACAGAGCCTAGAGGCTCGTGCGACCCTGGTACCGTGAACTCCGTTTCATCGACGTCCTCGACGTCAACAGAATCGACGGCGGACCGGCACGGTTTCGATTCAAGTTCAAGGCGATATCAACAAGGTAACCATGACACGATAGAATGCGCTGTACAAATGGTTTGCGAGAGCGTGTCCTCGCGAGTCCTGTTGGCTGTAAATGTGTGCCATCACGTGCGTGATCCTGTCAAAGTGTCGAAATGTTAACAGAAGCGCCGACTGCACGAACTAAATTAATTGATTTAGTTTTTTTTTTCGTTTATCGAAGTATTATTGATCGACTCGGTCGTTTGATAATATTGTATCGATTAATAATCCGGGAAAATTTCTGAAAATATATATTAATTTAGTTACAAAGTTTACCTACATACTTACATTTATAAATATATTTTAGATTCTGAGCGAAGCTTTGAATAGGCTCTAAATATACTTAAATATACTTTAATAAGCCTCGTTATTAATTTTAGGATCCCAACTTTTAATTCTCGCAGTATCTTCCCTTTTTTACATTCTTTTTTGTTCAGTGAATTATTTGCGAAACAGTCCTATACCACGCGTGTGAGATTAGCCAACGAGGATCCATCGTTTCTATTAGGTAACTAAACCAGCTATTTATGTAATGTTCGCATGTTTTGTATTGTATACTGTTACGTTTTAAGATTAATATCAACATTTGTATTGGGCCTGTCCCATTTCACGTCAATAAATAAATAAATAGTTTAAATATTGATTTTACAGCGATGTGTTTTTTTGTGTATGATGTATACGGTATACACGGCTTATAGTATTTATACTTGTTTATAGTAGAAACAATGCTTTGATTTTAAACTTCAATATCTTTTCTGTTAGGAAAAGTTGGTAATTAGCACCTTTGGAGAGTATATGTTAGTACTTGTATTTTTATAAATAGAAAAAAAATGGAAAAACGGCAATTTTCACAAAAAACCTGTAGTTTTTAATAAAACATTTAAATTTTTATACTGCCATTTTGTAAATATAATGGCGATATTTTCAAAATATTTTGACTTTTTTAAATTTTAAATTTTATATTTTTTTCTTCAATAAATGACAATAAAAAACTTGGACATCATTTAATAAGAATAATACGAAAAATACGAAGAATATATTTTTATGTGAAGTTTTGAAACTTTTAAATATACAGAGTGATTCTTTTATCATAAAACACTCATTATTTCAAAAACTATTCATGTCTTGAAAATATTTTTTTACATAGTTTCAAGTTGTTAGAAAACAACGTTTTTATTAAAAAATTATATTTTTAAATATTTTTTATCCTTATATTATATTAAGTTTTTTACTCTTTTGAATGACACTTAGAGTTTTAATTTCATATTCCAAAGCAAAATAATTTGCTGAGTATTTTGATACATAAAAATCCAATTTAGAACGAGAAGTTTATGAGATAAAGTATTTAAAGTTTTGTTGCGCGGAGTGGAGTGGTACGGAGTTACCCCGCAAAATGTTTGTTCATTACTCCACTTGTCTAAACTTTAAATAAGTATTAATTAAATAGATTTTTTTTTTTTTTGATTAAATGTTTTTGCTCAAATTTAAGTTTTTTGAATGCTTATTTGAGTGCTTATAATGATATTTTAAAGCGCTTATTTTAATGACTTTAAGTGCTATAAGTTTCGAGCCCTGATTATAGCAAATTAAAATCTATGCTTGCGAGTAAAGATACGGTTTCCCTGCAGCGTCTGACGCCGAGACCCTAGATTATGTATTTTGTGTATGACTGGTTTCGCCACTCGCGTTTGACGCGGCGTCCGGCGTCAGTATCCGGTCCGTACTAATGTTGCGTCAAAACGCCCGGTGTCAACGTCTATTACAAATTTACCAATTAATTTTAATTTACATAACATCATTAATTATTTCTGAACTTATAAGTACATATTTTCTAATGTATAATAAGGAACTACTAATATACCTCCTAATATAGTAATATATTATATTTTTAAGTTATAAAATAAAAAATTCTTAAAATGTTCCTTAATAATTAATAATACATATAATTAATAATTATATGTGTCTTATTAAATTCTACTCGGTATTAATTAGTTTATTATAGAATACCTACTGTTGTTTAGTAATATTATATTTTTTATTTTTCATATCATATATTAATATATTAAATATATAAGAGTCCCATATTAGTTATTATACATAAAAAAATATAAATATTCACAGAAATAATTAATAATGTAATGTAAATTGAAACGAATTAGTAAATTATTATTATTATTATTTATCTGATTATTCTTCTTGAATTGGTCTTGATTATAATAAAATAGTATTTTAATTTAGTAATTTCCTTAGATAATAATAATAAATTTAAAATTTATAATTAAATTTAGATATTTTATCATTGTATTGTAAATAAAATAGTTTTGAAGTAACTAAAAATAAAATAAATAAATTTTAACATATTAAAAAAAAAAATTAAATTTTTGGACTATTTTACAATTACTTGGATCAGTTTCCATATTTTGAACAAAAATACGGCACTGCAACAACAGATGGCTTTCTAATAATATTTTTAAAAAATTTTCATAAATACTTTTCTATAGACTATAGTAAAGTAGATTATGAACTATACTCCGTTATCCTCTTTTCGGCAAATTTTTTTTTGTAGATTTTGCAAAATAAAAAATCTAAAACTCACAAATTATGCAAGGAAGATAGTGTATTACTTCGTAACCATACAAATAATTTATAAAACACAGATATTAGATAGAAATAATAATAAAGAAACAGGAATTTATAAAAATTCTTTATTAAGATACTCGCTACTGCCGTCAATTTGAGCTCAAAATACGTAAAGTTTTAACAAAATTCAAGTTAGTTTAAGATAATCGATTTTGATTCTGAAAAAAATTCTGAACTCAGTAGAAAATTGTCTATAGATCGTACTGAATACTTTGTAAAAATTAAATCTTATTTCTAATGAAGTGGTAGTAAAAACCTAAGAAAATATGAATTTTTTCAGAATTGAGATCGGGCAACGTTAATTAACTTTAATTTTGTCAAATCGATAAGTAAGTTGTCGCAAAATTCGTATAGTGCATTTTTATTGTTCTCGAGTGACATGTGCATGCGCGTACTCTAGCCGGTAGCAGCATCACATTTCACTTACACAGCTACACTAATAATCATTTATAATTAACACATAGATCTCGGGCCCCTATGACGAGATTATGAATTGTCTAAATTTGTCCCTTAAATAATAACCGTAGCGAGGCCCCTTAAGCCACTCAGACTATAATACTGTATTATATTATTTCAGAACACATTGAAACTTAAACACCACCTTTTAATTCATCAGCCAATAATAATTTTAAGCACTGATCCTCCTAGGTATTTTTGGTGCTTTAGATATGAAGCTAAACAGCTAAAAGAAATGATATATACGCATATGCAATAATTTTTAGAAAAAATATTTCCCTAACACTGGTCAAAAAATTTCAGTGTACATTTATAAACAATATATTCTTAAATTCCTTTGGTAAAATTGAGTATGAAGCTAAACCAAAACATAAAATCAATATTCAATAGTAGTATTAATGAATTAATCCAAAGAAATTTAGGTTTATCATTTGATGAATTTAATTGTTATTCCCAAGTTAAATTAAAAGGCACAACTTACAAAGTAGGTTATTTATTAATCAAGTTTATAGATGAACTTTATTTATTTGAAATTTTAGATATTTTGTTAATTAAAAAAAACTGTAGCATTAAATTTATTGTAAGTCAGATTCAAGTACATAGCTACAATTCACATTTAAGAGCATATCAAGTTGATAAAAATTATTTTAATTTAAAAAAATACAGTCCGTATTAGACTACCAATTAATATAAATATAATAAGTAATAGCAATTCAATGATTTGATTAAAAGAATATTATTTATTAATAATATAATTATGTTTATTAATGAATATTAAAAAAAATATGTTATATTCTTATTAGTATTGTATAGTTGTAAAGAGTATGTAACTAATTATTCTTATACTTTTTTTATTTTACAAAATAAATATCTATTGTACAAATTTTAAATTCTTATTTAACACTTTAACTATATTATAGATATTTAATATTGATAGGTAAATTAAATATATAATATGTTATTGAAATTATTCAAAAATGGATTGCAACAGTTATAATTTAATCAAAAATTATTTATTTAACATGGACGATGAACCATTAGCCATTCTAACATCTTTGACTGGTATACAATCAATTGATTATCATAATGTATTTCTTCCCTCATTACACAACTTATTTGATGATTACAACAGTAATACGCCTGCAATCACCAATATCAAGCAATGATGAAAATACTCCATTAAATATTTTTTAACAGAATGGAAATTAGAAACTATGTACTAAATGTGACTAGGCAAGCATAACTTAGAACAATTATTTTGTCAAATTTTACTCAATTTATTTCATTAAGCTAATTATACCCATAGGCTTACAAATTGTATATGAAATATTTAAAATAATTACTTATATAAAATCATAAAAATTAACAATTTTATATTTTCTTTTTTATACTGAAACTATAATATTGTGATTAAATATTTGTTTAGTTAATGTTTTGATCAACATAACAATTTTGTTTTCAGATAAACAAATAGATATTGAAGCATTACAATATATTAAAGATGGCCACATAGCCATTGATAGCATATTGATTATTTTTTTAATATATAAAGTGATAGTATGAAAAATAAATTTAGATTTTATTAGAGAGAAATAATATGGCCGGGGATAGGGGGCTCTCTGAATCCATTCCTATAGCCATACTACTTAAAAACTTTCCTCTTGGAATTCATATTAAATTTGAGCATTATGTTGAACAGTATCAAACAAGTTTAAATAAAAGTGACGAGCCAAGTTTAAATGCTAATATAAATACAAAAAAATCTAAGACAACTTCAATTTCACCTAAAATGCCAGCAGCAGTTAACAAAATAAATGAATCTTTTCAACTTGTAAAAAATATTATTAAATAATATACGGGGTACTTTAAAACTAGATTATTACAAGACAAATTGGGTCTTGAATGAAAGTTGTTGAAATTTACTAGTCAAAATAATTATTAATAATTTAATAACAAATCATATAAACATGACAATAAAACTTGCTAACTATATAGCTGATGTTACTGTCAAAGCTTTGAATGTATAAGCATTGAATTTCACTCACATTAATAATCATTATTTAATATTTACATCTATTTTATAGATCCTGGGTGGCTAAGACAAGATTATAAATTGTTAAATTTTGCTCTTTAAATAATAGCCATAGCAAGGCTATTCTTTAGTACAAAGTCCATTTTAATTTTTACCAATTCTGCTACTCTCGCGTTATGTTATATTTAGGCAGATTATCTCAAAAGTCTATATATATATATATATATATATATATATACATAAATATTAAAAAAAAATGGTTCTGTTTAAGCAAGAATAAGCCAAACCATGGACATATTTGACAACCAATCAATTTAGACTTAAGAAAAAAAACATGCAAATGCATAGAAATCCTAGCCATGAGTATCATGATTTTGAGGCCCGATAAATAAAACATAAAATGTAATGAAAATATCAACACTACTACTAAAGAGTATATGGTTAAACACAAATAATTTTTTTTTTTTATATTATCCTATATTATACTAAAATACTATTAAAATAAAACAAGCTAACAATAGAATCCTAAAATGATAAAATGTGATTATTGGTTGTTTCAAACTAATAATTCTTACTATTATAAAATTAATGTGTATACATCCATAAACTTGATTTTTTTATTTTGCTTTTGAAATATTTTAAATCAAATTAATACAAGTATACAGCAGCTGACTTAGTTCATAGATATTTTTCAATAATTATAAAAAAGGATTTTCTAACATTGACACACCAAAATTGCCAAATGTAAACCGCCATTTTGTACATAAATGTTTAATGGCCATTTCTATGGACTAAACAAATGAAACATGGAACACATTTTTATAAAATAACACAGGTTATTAATTAGCCAATCTAATTTACAATCTATATTAATTCGATGCATAAAGTAATATCTTATCATTATCACATCATAAGATATCTAATTTTGTCGTTATTAAACTGCTATATTGGATCTCATCGAAAAATATAATATTGTATATTTTCAATTTATTGAACTTATTACTATAATAATATCTTAAATTTTATTGTTTCGCTGTCATTGATTGAAGGAATTTAACTTAATTCATTAAAATAAGATTTGTTTTTTTACATACAAAAAATAGTAATTTAAACATTATATAATATTTTACTCTTTTTTTTATTATTTTTAAAATAATTTGAAAGTAAAAGAAAAAAATCAACATTGAAGTCTTACAACTAAATTCCCATTTGTATTTCTTATCAATAATATTGAGTATAAATAATAAAAAGTATAAACAAATAATAAATATTATAAATTCAGTCAATATTGATTGTTCTACAACTATTAATCTCTACAAGTATAAAAATAACAGTTTTGACTATACTACTTGTCAAATAAATTTTATAAACAAAAAAAAAGAAAAAATACAAATGTTTAACAGATAACATTTAAAACAAATTAATCATTATAAATAATAACTTTTGGCGTTAATAAAAATATAGAATACATATAGTTTCATACACTATACAAGACGGATTTTAGATATATACACATAATATTTTAAATATACTAAAAATAGTAAGTAGTACTTTATTTTCAATAAGGTTACTACTTTGTATGGTCATTAAATTTATAAAAGCTCAAAAATTAAAAAAATAATTAAATTCATTATACATGGACAGTGTTTTTTTTCTTTTTCTGTTGTGGTGGTTTTGGATATATTTTTTCATATCGAAAACTAGGTGGAGGTAAATTACTAGTTTTTAAATGTTTTTTTATAGTACCAGTAAGTCCTGATGAGACGTTTGGAAACTGTTTAGCATATGCAAAAGCAAACTCTCTAGTAACAAATGCATATAGCTCATTTTCCATTTGCCAAACTGTAGATTCATGAAATTTTTGTATAGTCTTCCGAGAGACAGGATATTTTTTGGCAGTCTTTCTTAGATGTGACTTAGAGCCTAAAATTATAATATTATAATATAGTAATCAAAACTATACTCAAAACTAAAATTCAATAACATATCACAGCCCAAGTAAATAAAATATAGACAATGTATACATACTGTGTTTAAAATGTTCAGATGCATTACGAAACATCCCACCAGGAATCACAAGTTCAAGCATCTGTAGATATTCTTCCATTTGTTCAGTGATTCCAACTAAAGTATATTTTTCAAGAACATTGCGTTTGGCCTGTTGCAATGCCCATTCACTTCCTGGAATCCTATGAAATAATATTTTTTATAACACACACTATATTTAAAACATATTGGGTACAATTAATGTACATTTTTGTTTGAAAAACTTGTAAAACAACTAAAATTATATTACTCATTAGTCATTAATAGGGTCTGGAAGTTCATGCACTAAAAACTATCAAAATATGCACTTAAAATCATTAAAATATGTGGTATTTTGTTTTTATTTTTACATTAAGTTTTATTTGTTTCTGGTAAAAATAATATTTAAAAGACGGGGGAAAATATGCATAATTTTAATATGATATATGTTATATTTACTATAAGAATTACAATTTTCAACTAGAGATTTTGAATATTTTGATAGGTTTTCAAATACAAATGAACAACAATTATCAGACCAACCAAGCAACGACCTTTAATTTTAATCAGGTTTTTTATTTTATATTGGCAATGTTTTTATGAGGACTTATTTTTCAACAAATAAATTTTGAAATATACTCAAAGTCCCACATTATTATGAAATATTAATAAAAAAAACCTCAAAATATGCGAAAATATGTACATTAAAATTTCATTTTTGAACCCGTTAGATTGTGATTCAAATTTTTATCTCATTCAACAACTTTTTGATGAACTCAGTAAAAACATGCAAATTTACGAGTTTCCAGGCCCTAGTCATTAATAATGCATCATCAGTTGTAATAATAAAAATAATAATATACAAACCAGCAGTCAGCTGATTGACCACATAAGAAAGGAATTTGCAACCACAAAAGATTTGCTTGACAATCAGACCCTCCTCGCTCAACGCATTCATCAAATGTTGTCGATGAATCCATATGCTTCTTGCGCACTAAATGTGGTCTATAATCATCACCATACCGTAAGAAATAATAGTATGAAACCAACCTGTCCAAAGGTTTGCGTAATAATTGAACATAATATGGTTTTTTGTACCCATATCTTAAAAAAAATCAAAAAGTTTAATTTAAATATAGTATTTATATGTAAGGTAATAGAGTTAAAGTTAATTAAAAATTACTTTTCAAAATCAATGTATGCAAAATGGCCATGATAAAATGCAGGCCGTGTCCAACGTGTGGTATTGTCAATAAATCGGAACTGAAAGAAATATTGAACATTAATTTTAATTAACTTATTGATTAAATATAAGTTTGAAATGGATTTGACAATCAGTACCTGATCGTAAATGGAAAGCAAATGTGAATTGCCCGTAACATTGACATGAAGGACCCGAAATGCATTATGGGAATGCAGATCATAGGCCACATTGACAAAACTTGTGGATCCAGTCTTGGGTACTCGATTGTAGATTACCAGAGGCTTTTGTTCTTCTAACATCACGACAGAGTTTTGGTGGTACTGTGAGGCAGATGAACCTGTGATACACAAATCAAATAAGTTTAATATGGATGTGACAAATCATACTAATGCTAAAACAAAATACATATGTTATGCAAACAATTTATAAGTAACAATTTTATTCTAAAGAGGATGTCAGCACAATATTTGATCTCTCGAACCCGCGTACAATAAAGATAACAAGCATTAATGTAAAATAATTCTTGAGTAATGTTAGAGTAGAATTATCTATTATAAATATTAATGAGGATAATATTTTTGAGAGTTTAACGTGTTGCTTTAATATTTTGTTATTATTTAACTTTGTATTCGACTAAGAATAAAAAATTTTTTGGTAAATTTTTATGCGCAGAATTCAGAAAAAAATTGGTATGTTATATACCCTCAAAAATATTATTTTCCATAATATTGCATGAATGCATTTCTTTCTATGCTGTGCAAGGGCACAAAACAAATAGTGAGCTGAAATCCTCTACATTTTCTGTGCAAGTCAACTACTTTTGACATCATATATCATGGAATTCTCTGTGGAGAATTATGATAGACTGAATATGCGATGGTACATTACACAATTGCTGGCATACCAATCTATTTTTTCATGAGCACTTATAGCCATTAGCTATTACATTGTAATACGTATACAATATACTGGTATAAATTTGTGTACACTTACCAAAACGCTGATGATTACTATCGCCATTTACCAATTTAGCTACAGCCGCTTGAATCTGAAAATTCTGTTCACGCAACAAAGCGTGGTATGCAATCATAGCGCCCAATACTACTAACATGCCAAGTATCACGAGTACAATCAGGTACACATGTACCATTTTCTGATGTCTGACCCTGAAAAACATTGTGGTGAAAGAGTGAATGGTTCAAATTCTTGTTGCCGTCTTTGTAGTCTTAACAGTAGTGGAGTGTTGTCATTGTTAACTTTGCAGTATGGACATAGTCATCCATCTTCATCACTTCAATCGATCAACTTCCGAAGAACAACTATAAACATAGCATTAAAATATTAAGAGATACTCACCGCTGAAAAGTAAGTACACAAATATTTAAAAATGTGTAAATAGCGGTATTCATAAAAAGAAAGTAAAAATATGTATAAAAAAATTAAATAATACACACGTTTGCCATTTGTCGAAGTATCAGCTATGTCCAACAACAACAACAACGAAAGCGCGATCGTCATACGTAAAAATACTATTGCACACTGTAGAGTTGTTATGATATAAGTAGTTTCAGTCTTGGTCCCGTTTGTCATAAATCGTTTCTACTCGAAAACGGGATAATAGTTATAAATCGCGTAGTCGAGCGAAAAAAATCTTTTACTTAACGATAATACATACTGGCCGTATTGACAATAATGATTAATGTATTATCGTGTATATACTGTGAGTATTTAACTCGTGGACATACCCAATATAAAGATGTTTAAATGTCTGCGATTTGAGTATTTAATGTCGAAATGTTAAAATGAATAGGTAGAGTTATTGTTTGTAACGACAACGGTGATACGACGTCGGCGGCAGTGATAACGTCGAACGCGGTGGAACGTTACCAGAGATAACGAAAAAATGAATGGGCTTTGCCCAATGGCCAATATACCTATAGACGATAATATTATAATAGATTTATTTATCATATTTATTATCTACAAGTGTGATTGTTATCGTTATTCATCAAACCACTGAGTAACTGCAGCTAGTTTTTTAGTGGTGGGCGATTCTGGACGTATGAATATCGAATGACAATATTACTTATTGATTATTACGAATCGACGGGATGACATCTACACCGGCGACCGGCCAAACACCGATCCGTTCGTCCGATTATTTATGCGATTTCGTATTATTATGTTTCATCAATCGTAGTGATCGGCAATTGGTAGTCAATCGGTATGAGCTCAACTGTAATTCCCCCCGAGTCTATGTGCACACTGTTCATTACAGCACAACTCTTTTTCTGTAAGAAAATCTTAAATCAATATTCATGCTATTGTCGTTTCACATCAAACATTATTCTTAAGAGGATGTTGCACTCGAGACCCGACTGTGTTATTGTGTTGTCTCCGTCTTACACACGTACAACATAGTACCCTATATTTTCGTTCACCAGTTTCAATACTGTGCTTTTAGTTTTGATATTAGTATATTACAGTGATTATCAAACTTTTAGGTAAGAACAATAACTATGTTCATTCGTTGGTTTTTTATGATATTTTAATTTTTTAAATGAATTATTAGCATTTTCAAATATTTATATTTTTCATACTCATAACTCACTCAAAAATTAAAATATCGCAAAAAACCAACGAGAGAACACAGATAATGTTCTTACCAAAAAGTTTAATAGTAGGTCAATTTACTCTAATATCAAAACTAAAAGCACACTATTGAAACTGATTAACAAAAATTTACTATATAATTTGTCTGTAAGACGGAGACAACACATGCGGGTGCGACGTATTGTTAAGTGGCATGATTTTATGAACAATTATAAAGTTAGTTAGTTATTCCATTTCTTATGTTTCATAATATATACCATAATATACTAGAACTAAATAATAGTTTCTTTAATAATAATATTTTATGATTAGAATTTAAGATAAACGTTTTTTTATATTTTTTTTAAATTATAAGTTTATGATCACAACATTTTATCCTAAATAAAATAAAAGTACAATAAGGCAAAATTTAATAAAATATATATAAGTACACGGATTTGAGATAAAACCTATGCTATATGTGAATGCATTTTATTATTTTACTAGTTTTACTAAGATATATTTACAAAATATTTTTGATACCTTATTTGGACCTAATTGTATTTAAAAGTGGTAACTTTTGGACTTTTTCTGAATTTTTTTTCATACGTTATACTTATTTTGTTATAGGTAATACATATATACATTATGTCATTACTTATATATTTTAAAATACGTTATATAGGTGTTTAAGTAGCAATAGTATTAATTAATTAATGTTTGAACTTTGAAGATAAAAGAAATTAGTATTGAGAACCCTTGGCTCTCTTTAGATTAGTAAGCATATTTAATACATAAGTAGTAGTGGAATAATCAATATATCTTTTATGATGCTTAGACTGGGTGTTGCTTTGTAAGTAGTTAATAACCATGGTATAAACAATGATTTATCAACGCCGTGTAAACCTTCTTTAATTAATATGGCTTAATATTCTTTTAAACATTTATTATAAACGTTAAATAAGGTAAATAAACTCTATAACATGCTCTATATCTACAGCATTAGGCAAACAATTATAACACTATGTATCTATTACAAATTATCATAAAGCTTTTAACCACAGCAGTGGTCTATCAAAATATAGTTTAAGGGACAATATATTCTGTGAATTACAAAAAAAGTCCATAAGTATAAATTGCTATATACCTTAATCAATAGATGTGACATAGAAAGTAAAAGCTTTTTTCGTGCATTTGTATACATAACCAGGTTTATCTTATTATATAAGTATATCAGTACATATTATTAACAATGTTAATAATTTATTAATTAAATGTTAAAATAATTGAAATAACCAATATAGTATATCATTTATATGATTGTATATTTTATATTTTAAGGCCATACTTTGATGTTTAGGAGCATATTTTGACAGTCAATTGAAAATCACGTACTAAGTAGGTCCTACTTTGGTAAATATTTTTAGTGGCCCAAAAAAAGTTTTTTTTAATTCAATTAAGTTTATCATTAAGTCAATCGAAATTCGAGACCAAGTCTTTATTGATCAATAAATAATTAAGATTACTTCAAACTGTTAAGAGTGCAACATAATCTTATCCAACTTTTTGTTACAAGTATTATAAGATGATTATAAGATTCAATGATTTATCGGGGAAACAGGTGCATATTCAGCTCCTCCTCTTCACCCATAGTAATAATAAATAATATAATCTATATTTTTCTGCTCGCCATTAACAACTAATTAACTTAAAAAACTTTAAAGTTGTGACACACATACTATAGAAATATAAAATTAATAATTTTTGTGAAAGTAATTCATTACTTTTTTAAACGAGTCTTATGAATTGGGTCAAATAAACAGTAGTAGAGAGAATACACAAACAATATGGATAATACAGATTTTTTTGAATGGCACTCTTTTGTTTCTGTTTACATAAAAATTTATAATAATTAATAATATTTAGTTTATAAGTAACAAACATTTAAATGTAACTTCTATTGTTTTCATACTGACTACAAGTTGATAATTTCACTGACGGTATTCAATAATACGCATTATAATTTGTTATTTAATGTTTAAATTTTATAGTAAAATATGAAGAATTTTCTAAATTTAATATATTTTTGAATTGCAAAATATTTGGGTTATACCAACTCATATTTTAATGACTTTTATTTAAATATTAGTGCCTTACAATAATTCAAACCTTACTTCCTCAAAATGATTTTATGGATACAAAGTATTCAATTGACATTTTTTTTAATGAAATAATAAATTAATATAAATAAATAATTAATACTTTTATTATCATTAAATAATTAAAAACAAAAAATGTTTTATTATTTTTATTTTAAGTAATTCAATAATAATGATGATATTACAAAATATTATCTTTTGTTGGTTGTTAACATACATGGTTTTATATTAATTTTAAAGTACAAGGTACATAAAAATATGTGATAACATATTTAAAATAGAAAATAAAAATTGTACATTATAAATAACTATACTATTACACTATTAATAATTTAGTTTTTAATACTTATTGTCTTAAATTAAATACATTGTATATTTATGTATTTTATAAATTGCTTTCCCGTCAAATAGGATATCAGTGATTACAATGGTATGGTTTCTTATTTTGTCCTAATTAAAAACTAGAAGGAACATTAGTAGTATTTAATAATTAATAATACACAATTATTGAGGAAAATGTTAACTACTGTTATACATTTTTGTAGGAAATAATTTATAAAATACAATACTGACAAAAACATAATCAACAGTCATCAATAAACCACATAAATTTAGTAACAACAACACAATTTATCAATTATGCTACTACTAATGGTGTAGAACTACACAAAAACTAAATATAATTAAAGTTAAATTATAATATAAATATCACAAGTGTAACACTTAGAATATATGTTTAATAATAATAACATTATAACAATACTTAGAATTTTTTCTTATAGTTTTAAATTTTAGTGTTTTGTACTTCTCTGATAAAATGATGCCACCGTGAAGACTGCAACAACATTAGCTACCCAAAAGACTTATAGATTTTGGTAAATTAATAATAAAATTTACATTCATGCATCCATTAATTTAATATATGGATATGGATGGTGATGGTTATGGAGTTCGGTGGTCAATGGTACGGTAGACCTTCTAGGATAGATAACAAATAGAGCTAGTTGTATGATAGAAAGCATACATCCAACTGCATTTGGATACTAAAACAAAAACGAATTCATCAATTATAACTATGTACAACATTAAATGAAACATATTGATACAAGAATTATAAAATAGGTTCACCATTATCACTATTACTATATAGTTTTTTAACAGTAATATTTATTTAATAAGAATAAAATGTTATTATTAATATGCTTAACTCAAAATACAACTATATAATATATATATACGATAGTCTGAAATATTATTTGAAAGACCTCATTACATAATTGTAAATTACCATAATAAACTTGTCACGTAACATTCGGCCATAAACCAACCACTGAGCAGAAACAAGGAATGTCATTACAATCAATGGCAGCGGCATTGACTCTGTATTTTTAGTTCTTATCACATGAATCTACAACAATAGCAAATTTAAAAGATACTCAATATTAAAAGTTTGTGTTTGTGATATTGTTTATAGGATCTATAATATTATTACTTAAAATGTATGTATATATGGCATCCACTTAATCAAATGGTGCATTTCGTGAAAAGTTATCTAGTTCAACTAATTTTTTTCCACTTGGTAAAATATTTTAAAAGGTCTATGACTCCAGCTGGTATCCAAATTTAATTTTACTTACTCTAATAATCATTTACAACTAACACATAGATCTCGGGCTGCTAAGACGAGATTATGAACTGCCTAAATGTTGTCCCTTAAATAATAACCATAGCGAGGCCCCTTAAAAGCTATTTCATTTAATACAAGAACGAATTCAACTTGATTAACTTTAAGTCTAGGTAGTTCAATTATTTAATTATTGATTATTTAAATATTTTATGAACTATTGAAAATTGAGTGACGATAGACAAATCACATATCACGATTATTATATTTATATTATTATTAGGGCTATAAATATTTATTATCCAATAAATATTATAATTATCATTTAATTTTGATAACAAAAAATATCCTCTTATACAATGCAACAATTTTGAGTAATTTGTATGCTTTTATAAATTTAAAAATTAAATTTATTTTTATTAATTTTAAACCATTATGTAAATTGTTTAAGGTCATTTATTGTCATTTTTGTATATTTTTTAATTGTTTTAAGGTCATCAACTTCTAAGCCCTAATTATTATTATTGTTATGACTATAATTGTTATATATAAATTATTATTACTAAATTACAGTAGGTACCTATAATCAACAAAATATTAAATAGAAAAATTATGGCACTCGCATGGACTTATATTTTTGTGTGTTTCCTATTTGTTCTGTGGGTTTTTTTCCGTGGTTATTTTTCAGCTTTACTATTTTATACCATGTAAGGTACAATCAGCAGTGCCAGTTTTGTGTTGTGAATCGACCTATTATCAAACTTGAAAATAAAAATATTATCTGTGTTCTCTTGTTGAATGTTTTGAATTTTTAAGAAAGTTATGAATATATTAAATATTAAAATTTAATATTGCTCATAACTTGCTTAAAAATTAAAATATTATAAAAAGCTAACGAGAGAACACAAATAATTTTCTTACCTTTAAGTTTAATAATAGGTAAATTTATTAATATGATATTTAAATTAACCACAAAACTACAACTGCTGAACTTAAATATTGGTATGTTATGCAAAATAAGATGGAAATAACATATTATACAGGTATAACATCTTTTTAACTGGATATATTTTCATGAAATAAATATTAAAATTTGATGTTGTATAATTTTTTTTTATCAAATGGCTTTATTATAAATATTTTTCCTGAAAGATTTGGAATATGTTATTATTTCAATAATTTTGGTGTAATGAATGATTTTAAAATAACATAATATAGGCTAATATAGGTACTAAGTACTTTATATTTTAAAGTGTAATAATTTATTTTTTTCAAAAAATTACTTGAATTGTGCTGATGACGATTACATTTAATTTTACCTCTGAACGTGTCTATCTCAATTGTATATACTAAATGCATTGTAAACAAAGAATTTTATACACCAGAATAGATACAAATAATTTTTATCAAAAGTATAGGTACAGAAGTAAAATTAGAAACATTAAAAATTAAATGAAAATTACCTATTACATACCTAGCCTACCTTTATTAAATAAATAAATAATAACGTATTCTTCATTTCTTAAAATAATATCCACTTAATGAAATGTTTAAATACACCACCAAGTGGGAAAAAAATGGTTTTATTTTATAAATTGGATAACTTATCACAAAATACACAATTGAATGAAGTGGATGTGACATAAAAGCAATTAAATTATGAGTCATAACACTTACTAAATTGGAAAATGGTGCTGCAAAAAATAACATAGTAGTGAGAGAACATAAAAGTCCAACTCGATCTATGGCATCATTAGTGGTCAAGGAGATGATTGATGTATCTGATATATCTAAAGGCGTTACTACTGCCACCTCCACTGATTGATGCTGATGTAATTCTACAGATGACATCGTTTTTGACTGTTTTTGATTTACATTTGAGTAAGTAATATACACGATCCACGCAATAACAGCAATAGCTGATATAACATAGTGCATCACTCGTTTCTAAATGCACCGAAAGGAAAGATGTATTATATAAATAAATAGTTAATAAGTGAAATATTATAATTTATAACCAATAAGTAAGCCTATTCAAGAATAACAAAAATCATTATCAAAGATTTTGTCAAAAATAAAATTGTCCTAGTATTATCAATTACAATTGTACATTTTGAGTTTATGTGAATTGAAAAAAAAAGATATATTAAAAAAAGTACAATACTGTTCAATGTGTCTGTATATTTTAATTATTTACTTAATTTACAAACATTTAGAAAATTAAAAAAAAAATTAATACAAAGTGTCACTACAAAATTATTTAAATAGATTGTAATGTACAGGGCAGATAATTTCTAGCATATTATGCATATTACATAATTGTTCTATGCAACAATTACACTGTACTAACAGTATAAGAGACTAGCAACAAATTTGTTTCATATTATAATAAATCCATAATTTTATATTCCTTAGTAAAAGAAGATCTTTTTAGTTTTACAGTAATATTTCTATTTTCTTTACACATTTATTTTATAAAGTCCAATTTGTCAGGTCAATTAAGTAGTATATTTAATGTACACTTGTACAAAAACTTATTGTCTGAGTTTTATTTTAGATGCTTCTTAATATATTAAACATTAATAAATTAAACCAAAAGAAAAAAATGTTATTATGTTAATGTATTTTTTAGGACTATAATATAACATATTATGTTACTTATTATTACTATAAAATATGTAATGGTGTAAAACTAGTTGTTAATTAACTATTTCAACTAATTTTATACTAGAAAATTGCTTTATGAAAATCTTACCTTTTTTGACGTGTATCTATAGTATATCCATGTGTATATTGCAAATAGCAAACAGCCAAAAGCATTAACAGACACTAATGTGCTGTTGGCCAATATCATACCATAATAGAGCCACAATGAACACCTAAAATAATTTAGTATAATAATATTATTAGTTTGGCAGCAATTATGATATACTGTTTTATAATAATTATATTATGCAGGAAGCAAGACACTACAATCAACAAATGTATCTATTTGCCACAGTAATAGAGTTGTAAAATTCAAGATATGAAATAACTTACGACAAAAATCCAGTGACAAATGGTACAACAGACTCGTTCGATACTTTGCCCTTCTTCACGAAACTGGCACATATCAAACTGTAACAAAACAACTCTGCGTTAATAATATATATTATAATGGCGAGCAACAACTTGTCGACTGTCGGGCGTAGTCGACAAAAACAACATCTAATGACTTCAGCAAACGACCGGTCATTATAGACACAATAAAATATTATGCACTCATTACTACTCGTACTACTACTATGGTGTGTGATGGGGTACTTACAGCCCGGACAAGAACTGGACACATGTGCACGCCGAAGCGGAGACACGCAGCACATACTCATAGTCATATCCGTACATCGTGGACGAAACGGTCGATACACCGACGGGATTCGGGACGACTTAGGGTCTCGCGTGCCAGTGGACTAGTTTGCGGTTCGGCGGCGATACCGACTGCGGTGTAGGCGTAGAACAGATCGACGACGTCGGACTTTGCCGCCGGATTTTCGAAAGCGGTGAACGCGACGTGCGACGGCGACCAACAGAGTTATTGCAACGGCAACGATACAGACAGCACCACGTCATTACGGCGTACGACGAAGCAGCTTACAACGCGGATCGTACGGCGCGTGCGTCTCGCATCGAAACCAGTTGCCGGAGGCAGTAAAATATATGGCACACGACGCGAATTCCGACAATAATTATTACGGTTTTTCGATGTCACGGCGTTTAGCGCAAGCTGTGCTAATATTGACGATCGAATTCTATTACGTGTGCTGTACTGCTGTCTGCTGTTATGTGTTTGTTTGTTCTAAAAGTCGATGATAACGGCGACCGCCATAACAACCACTGCGGCGATACCGCGTATAATAATATTATGTACGTGCGACGAGAAAGTATAACCACCTACGGGTCATAATAATATTATTATTATTATTATTATTATGCTGCCGAGCGCCGATAATGTAATGTTTCGTTCATCTCGGAACCTTATCATTTTTTGGACAGGTGCTTATCACTTGGCGCGCTGCACACGTCTTGGTGGTATCAGCATCCAGCTAATGGCCCGTAGCCGTTGCACAGGTGGTGATTCGAACCGTACACGATATCGTCGATATCATATTGTTTTTACTATAGTTCTGTGAAATAATCACGATGCAAATGCACAATGGAATATAATAACGATTCGTGATTATTATTATGTATGTCACGCTATTTGCCAGTTAGGTAACTGCCTACAAGCAGTCCGAATCCGGTGCGTGATGGACGGTGATTTAACGATATAACTGTTAACTGCTGTTCTTGGACGTAACCGTTTACTCACTCGAATAAGTCGAAATCGCCGACGACAAAATACGCAAACGCAAAACCGTTCAATTTTGTGTATGAAAACCATCGATATAATTATTTTCATAATTCAGCGATTTATTGAAAGAAGGATCGAAAAATATTTTTTATTTGTGTTTAGAAAGATAATACATTTTAACCTACGAACTTTTAATGTAACCGATAAAATACTACTCAATTTGATCAAGGTCCTATGACCAATTTACACAAAATATAACCATCGACAACGATAACGTACGAGGGTCATGTTTTAAACAATTGTTTTTGTACTAATGCACTCTCTTATAAATAGAATAAACAACAAATTATTTATCATTCATAGGTGTTAAATTTGAATTCAATGATAGTCATATCATTGTGACATTGTGTACGAAAAACGATTTTGAGCGGAGACGGTCAGGTAGCTACACCGGTCATTTATTTCAGAGGTACAAACTTGTCCACGGAAAACAAACAAAACGCAGTGATTAATGTGAGGGGGGACACAGTCCCTCAGCCCCCCACCAATAATAGTGGTTAACAAGCGTCCCTTTTAAGTTTTAACAAATTATTCGTAAGGTACGGCGGAACGCTCCAAAGCTCCAATTATAACCAAACATTAGTCATTATCCAATATAATTCAGAATTCTGTCTTGATTAAATGTTGGTTTTTACTTATTTATTTTTATAAATTGTTACTTTACTTTTATCAAATCTATTTAAAACAAATTATGGACTTTTTAATCGTCCTATCTGTAAAAATAATTGTTGTCTAATGTTTACTTTTTAGTATTAAGTGCTCGTATAGTTGTATTTAGTTATTTAAATAATTTGTTTAAAATAAGTTACGGCCAACAGGTAAATTAAATTTTTATTAAGTCGTATTTATTTAAAATTATTTATATATTATAGCTTTTATGATATAAAATTTAATTTTTATCTGTTTAATAAAACTGAATAATCATAAAAAACTAACATAGTAACATGCAAATATAAATAATGTTCGTACCATCAAATTTTATTATAGGTAGATTCACTTTAATTTTTAAACTAACAAAGCTATCACGTGATCTGCTGTGCGTACATTTGCTATGCTACGTACTTGTACAATGGAGACATCATTATTATGATTCTTTTGAGCTATTTATAGAAATTTGACATTTTTGTCTTTGTTTTTTTTCTATAATTGCTGATAATTTATGTCTTGTCTAGTCAACAACACTTAAAAATTTAATAGGTATATGGTTCCTCATTAGTTTTTATTAATAAAATAAAAAAAAATTAAGCTAAACGTAACATAAATATTTTTTATGAGCTTATTGAGTTAAAATTTGAAAATTATTTTGTTGTTAAAAATGCATAATGTATTTAGCATTCATACCTTAGGGCTTAGGTTTAAAAGTGTAATACAATGTGTTCCTCATATAAGTAACTCATACTGGATCCAAAATGCTAAAATATATAAGCAACAATTTTTGTATACAAGACATTTGAATAAAATTTAATATTTAAACGATGAATATCGACTATAGTTATTTTGTTGTAATTTAAAAAAAAAATGTTCGTGGTATTTGGGTACTTTTAAGTTTTATATAGTTTTTTTATTATATTTTATATACACAATGATATTTTCAAAATATTTAGATTAATTTCATGCTATTGCATATTTATAGTTTATAGTTTATACCGTTTCACTAATAGTAAAATAAACTACTATAGGTAATATAATTATTACCCATTTTATATTTATTTAATAATAATATAAACTTAGTTTTAGTTAGAATCGTTTTTGGTATACAAAAATTTATCATTGAAACAATAAATTATTACAGCACTTAATTAGGTTCACTCGAATCTTATATGTATTATAATACTATACAGCAGTGCGGTTAACTACTTTCCGTTTTTTATTAATTAATTCTATAGCCATTTTAAATATTAATAGGCAATAATATTAATTTTAATAGACACGGACCGCCTAAATAATTTAAGTAGTTAAGTATGTATACCTTTTATACTGCTGTGTAGCAGTTGACATAATATATGTATTATAGTCGACTATTATATTTTACCTGTATCATCATATGTGCTGTATATTCATTGAAATCGGATTTTTTAGTTAGTACTACCAGGGTAAAAAATTTATTAATTTAATTGTTTTTATTATAATTTTATTAAAATTGTTACCGGTATTTACATATGGTTATTGGACATGACAATACTTAAAATTTTAGCATACAGTTTATGATTTTTATAGAAGATAACTTTTTTGTTTAGGCTTATGATTCAACATTGTACTTGGCTTATATATATATATATATTAAAGGAATAAATTCAATATCACAAAAATTCTTGCCAAAACATTAGTCCGGAACTAAACAACATTACTAATATAATTTAATTCTTGTCGGAAACTTATTCTTTAATTTAATTAAGTTCTTACGTTTAAGTCTCTCGTATTATATATGTATATTCATCTTTATGCGTATGCCTAATCTTTTTGCAGTTTTGCCCATAATAATATAATACCATTAATACCTACTAATTACTATATAATATCGAACCGAAGTTTAAATAATTTTTTTTTCCCATATTTTGATACTTCCATATTATTATATTAGTATACAACATATAAAGATACATTGTTTAAAAATCCATAATTTATACAAAAACATACAATGTAAATACCTAAATGATTTTCGTGTAAATATAAATTTATAGGTTTTATAAATATACAAGGTGTCTCGCGAGGATTTACCCATTGCAATATCTCCTGAAATAATGGAAATATCATAATTCTGGTTTTTTAATAAGATTCACAGGGACAATAACTACAAATATTTTATGTTTTAATTTATTTTTATTTTTTAGTAAAAAAGTTAAAAAATGGATTTTTTTATTTAATTATTTAAAAAAAAATTGAAGATAGCCATTTTATAGTTTTTTTTCTGAAAATGTTGACGTTTTAACATTTTAATTTCATCAATTTCCTGATTTTTAATATTTTTTCTAGTTTCGAAAAAACTGCGAATTATTTAATACGATAGTGCCAAGTGGTATCATTGTATCAAACATGTGGCCCGCGTGCTCGTACGGCTGGCTAAGGGGTTTCAGTGTGGCTCCCAATAAACGTCATATTTAATTTCTTCAACATTGTTAAATTTTTAAATTAAGTTAATAATTATTATACAAAATATCAATATGTACATTTTTGTTATACCTAGTATTAATTACGGTTATATTATAATAATTATAATAAATAGATAAAACAAATGTATTTTGTTTACTTTGAATTTAGTAAAAAAAGGTGTTTTGTCCGCCAACGTACAAATACGTAATAGTTAATATTTTATGACTTGTTGGCAATTTGAGTATGGCATAGTCCACAATTTAAATACCTAATTTAATGTTAGAACGTCATATCAAACCATTCCTGCAATCGAAGAGGACGTACGACTTACGTACACAATTTTCACTAACAATTCCATATAGGTATCACAGCAGCTGTCTCCACGATTGTCATAGCCGATCACTACAGAACAATTTCACCGTTAAAACAATAGAATGCTGTGTGTATCGCGAGTATCTAGCATAAATGAATAGTGCACTTCATGTTGAATAATAATAGTTAATACTATATAGTGTATACTAGTATACTGTATGTACATGTTTCCAGCGTTGAAAAGATATTTCAGATATTTGTAACATTACACGAATAATATTGTGTACTTTATATTCAAAATGGCTTTTCAATACGTTTGAAGATTAAATTTTAAAAACAGTCTAACAAGTACCTATAGTTTATATGCTATGTCAACACTTAAAATTAAATTAAATTATAAATTAAATGGTAACAAGGACGTGTTGTAGGTAGTGTACATTGTACAATGTACCTAGGACATAGTATATAATACCAATATTATTGTGTAAAGTATAATAATAAATTATGGCTAAACGTGTGTTAAGTTAACATATGTTAACCTTAACTTAATAGGTGCAATGGTTTAATATGTGGTGTATTACAATGATTTAATGTCAAATCATTGGAGAAGGTTGGAGACTTAAGGTTACGTGAAGGTAGTGGTGCGTAGATAACGTTTGAACAAATTGACTCATATAAAGTGGCAGATTTTAAAAGTATCAATATTTCAGTTTTAATAGTAAGTAGGTAGTATTTTAGTATTAATATTCATATCTAATATTTTAAAATAAAATACTCAGTTCTTCATAAAATGTTTTTACTGAAATTATAAAAATAAAAGTTCCACATGTCTTAGATCGTTTTTAACGTGGCATCTACTCCATGTTATCCGAGTAATAGATAAATTTAAATGTACAAATAATAATATTCTTTATTTAACAGTTACGAAATTATTTACGTATAGTTTTATTATTTTAAAGTAACACTGCATCATCCATCAGTAAGGATATTTTCTTGTTAATAACGACTCATGAGAAAATATGACGTAGATAATCGCCATAATATACTTTAACAACCTCAATATTTAAACTTCCATACCAATTCAACACCATCTGCGACATTTTCTCTAAGCTCTTCATTCTTATCCGCAGCATCTCCATATCACTACACGCCCGCCACTTCATTGTCTCCAAATGAACCACTTCGTGGGTTTCTTTCATCAATATTTCAAGCTCATGTGACAGCAGAACTGCATACAAAAATGGTGCTGAAACTCGCCCAAACTCATTTTGCTAACATTATTTTATAATATTTTTTATTTTATTTCAAAAGTACTAGAAAAGGATTATTATAAATTTTGTTGATTTTTAGTTTATTCAATATTATAAAATTATAATATATTTTTATTTTAATAATTTGTTTTTGCTCCATTTGATAAAAGAATAAGTAATTTTAATTTTTATATAATTAAAATACTTTTTCACTATACTTATTATGCATTTTTGTTTAGAATTACCTAATTATTTTAATTTTTATACTACCTTTACGCATGTCTTTAGAACTTCTATAAGAGTTTGAGAAACTTCTGGTACTATGAGTAATATAAGTTTTGACAAGTCTCAAAATTTTGTCATAGCCGTGGTATATTTCTAATAGAAAATTAATGGAATACTTTTTTCTATTTAATATGCGATATTAACTATATTACGTTCATAAATTTGTACGAAATTATATAATTAAACAAAAAAAAAAAAAATGATATTAGTTATTTTGTAGTAATTTCAAAAATATTTTTAGTAGGGATTTGAAACTTTTATTAGCTATATTATATTTTATACTCAGAAAAACATGTTGAATAATTAAATACTTATTGCCTATTTATACAACTATAACTTATTCACATCGTTCAACGATAATTCATGATTTATCTACTTATTACGGTATTAACTCAAAACTTAATACTTAAAGATAATATAATAAATTTATGTATAA
Organism: Rhopalosiphum maidis; assembly: GCF_003676215.2. NCBI lineage: Eukaryota > Metazoa > Arthropoda > Insecta > Hemiptera > Aphididae > Rhopalosiphum > Rhopalosiphum maidis. The sequence goes on from NC_040879.1 coordinate 12,026,955, forward strand.
TTACTATAATTAGAATGATTAAATATTAATATTAATAATATAATAAATGCAATGTTTTCAGAAAAAATTAATACAATTTTATACTTAAAAATGTATAAAATATTTTTTTTTTATACGGATTTAAGTATTAATAAGCAATAATAATAATAATAATAAGAAAAAGAAGAAACATTTTACTAACTGAGCTAAGCTCGTATCTGGTATACAGAGTACCTAGATTAATATAATAATATAAAATATATTTTTTTTAAACAATTGAAAAGTTGACTTAATTTTCTAAGTACTTATACAATAGTATGGATAATTTAATCTATCACTAATATTAACCCCAAAGTTTCCTTAAATATTTAAATTTCTACATATCGACTTTTTATAATTTTTTGATACACACATTCTCATCAAAGTCGTTAGCTATTTTATTAATTGTACTATTTTTATGATTTTTATTAATTATATAATTAATTTTATTAGACTGAATTTCAGATGAACTTTTTATTAAGCTCTTTACATCACTATCCAAATTGTTGAATATAGTTTTTACCATGTTATCAGATGAACTTCTTGAACCAGTAAATGATCTATAATACGGTTTTAAATATTATTACCGTTATCTATATAGATATTTGTAGTTCATATTTGGAAGAAATTTTGTATTTTAAGATGAATGTCATAATTTACATTAGTTTATAATTCAGAAACATTATTTTGTGATGACTTAAAACTTTTACGTAAATCATGTGAATATTATAAAATTACATTTTCAAAATATGTTGATTAGTTTTAAAATATTATCTAATTATAATATGAACCTATTCGCGCTGTTTTACGGTAGTCACAGAAAGGTATTATTAATTCAAAAATAATAAAAATAATATAATATGGTATAAATATGTAACTGTTGTGGTTTTTTTATGTACTAAAAAATAATAAAATCATATTTAAATCGCAGTTCCCGAGCGTAGAACTTAGTGTATGTATCGTATCAAACCATTCCTGCAGTCGAAGAGTACGACATACGTACTAAATGTTCACTAACGATTCCATTAAAGTATTACAGCTATCTCCACGGGTTATCATAGCCGATCATAATTGAACATTTTCGCCGTTAATATCAAACGCCAAAATTCTGTGTATCGTGAGTATCTAGCATCACCACTGTAGACGGAATACTACGAAAAAAAATAAGAGTGGGTATACTCGTGTCAGTCTTCAGTATATACTACAATTGCTGACAAAGTGACAAATGTATGAGTTCTAACTTCAAAGCACTCAAAGATGATGATTCTTGGCCGTGATCTTGAATCTGCATTTATGTAGAAATTCCAGAATTATTCCGTTTCTCCAGCCAAATCCTCGTTGCATCATGAACTCACCAATTTTTTTTCAAGTTCTCTGTGTTCGTTCATATTATACTGTAGAAACACGCAACGATTGAGTATTCACAACAATTAATAATTATATGAATTATCGAGGACATTAATAGGTCAACAGATATAATGTTTATTAGAAAAAAAAAATTATCAACTATAACTCACGTGAAACTCGCTGACCAGCTGAACTGCGTAAAACCATTTTCAATAACTGACCTGTAAATCAATTGATGTATTTTTGTACACACATTGTGTGACAACTTACTTTAAATATATATTTTAAATAATTCAGGGTTGAAATGTATAATTCAGTTTAGTATAAAACACGTAATCTTGTACGTTTTATATTGAATACAAATAAAACTCATAATAAGCAAAATAATAATTACTATAATTTAAACTAACAATAATATAAGGGTACCTATACTCGTATTATAAATTATAAAAAGAGATAAACAATATGTAGTTTTATGTATATTATGACGTATTTATAAATCATTATAGTGATACTTATAATAATTTAATATTAATATATTATACTCAAAAAATAAAAGTATATTATACTATTTAAGGCTTTTGGAAGCGGGTTGTTTTTTCGTCATTTTTCGTGCGTTTTGACCAATAAGCGAAAGAAAAAATTACCCGGTAACAAAACTCCTATATTAATTTTGAAAACATCTTTGAATATTCTCTTTTCTAGGTTATGTAGGAAATAGATTTAAAATATTTTTTTAGTAACTCTAAAGTAAGGTGAATTTTGAAAAATTTTTATATATACATATAAAATAATGTATTAAAATATAATAAATATAATGAAAGTATTCATTTGTTACTATAGTTATTTAATAAACAATACAAAAAATCGAAAATCCATTTTCTACATAATCTAGAAAAGAGAATAAGGAATTCAAATATGTTTTTAAAATTAAAACCGGACTTTCGATACTGGGTGAATTTTTTTCCGCTTTTTGGGATTTTCATGTAAAATCTTTTTTAGCGCAAAATTTAGTGACGTGTGACTGCGCATATGTACGTTACTGATTTCCAAGAATCTTAGCCGCAGTTCATCTTTAATAATTACATAAAGCGTTTGAAGAACTCACGCTCACTAATGATCAGTTACAACATTGTAAATCACGATGGATATCGAATATTACCTAAATACGACCCCTTAAAAATGGTTCGCTTTCAACAGCCTTAATAATATATTACATACTACAACTACACAATGCGTTGTCGGTCGAACGATTAACGCGCGCTCGTCTGCATGGGACCCTGGTAGCTACGACACACAAAATGGCATCAGGTTATGGCAAATGTGGTCAAAAATAAAAAAAAATTTAAATTAAAAAATTATAAAATATATTTTCAACAAAATTTATAAAACCGAAGGTTACCAGGGCTCGTAAGTTCTAAAAATGCATAAATTAGCATGCATTCATGCTCTAAAAATTGGCAAAATATGCATTCGCTAACATTTTTAAAATATGCACTATGTAAAAAAATCATAGGCAATTTTTCAAATAATCAAATAATCAAAATATGTAGATAATCAATAGATCAATTCATTTGAATCCTTTTAATTTTTATACACTTGAAATTTGTCAAAATTAATAAATCAAAACTAATACTATCATTTTGTTAGTAGGAAAAATAAACAAAATAAGAAACAAAAAGAACCAAAATATTTAAATAAATAAATATAATATTTTTTTATGTGATAATATGCGCTAAATGCTAATAACTAAAAATACATGACAAATGACAAACATGCTTTTATACCCAAAATATGTAAAAACATGCACTATTAAATTTTACACAATTATTATTATTGTTATGAAATGGATTTGTATTTCAGTTAGCATGTTTTCCTGTGTAACAAAAAATGCATGTAAATACATGAACTCACGAGCCCTGGATAGTGGTTATAAATATGAGTGCTGTCGGACTTGTTTCGTTGCCCGAAGTACATATTTTCAACGAAATGTACAAATCTGATTTTTAATATTTGATAAAGAGTAAATATAAAGACTTAAGACGTTCATCATTACTAGGGCTGTGAATGTAAAACCCTAAAAAATGGCATTAAAAAAATAATTTAATGCCTTAAAAATTCTAATTAATGCACTAAAAAAATGCAAGTAAATTGTTTTTATTTTTAATAAATTTATTATAAATTTTAAATAATATATGATTAAATTGAAGTAAAAATGATTTAAATAATTTATCTATAGGCTAAACGCTAAACTTCAACTTGGATTTCTTTTGATCTGAAAAAAACAATTATTTCCTTATATTTTTTTTAACTATTTTGTACCTACATTATTGTTTGTTCTCCAAAAATGTATATATAAATTTATATAAAACTTAATTTAGAGTGTAAAATCTTAAAATAAAATTTCAAGTTTGAATTTTGGACCCGAAAATTCCAATAATGTCCTAAAAATCCAATAATGCCCTAAAAAATAAAGAAAATGACGTTAAAATCAAAAATTGTCAAAAAATGCAAAATAAATTTTCTTATTCTCAATCAAAAGTACATGTTACGGATTTGTGATCAGATAAGCATCATACAGCAACCCCTGAAAAAGTGCATCGAAATCCCAACCTTAATCATTACTATTAAAAGAAATAAAAAAACACTTTGTTATAATATTTTTACAAATATTTTATATTATTAACTTGCTAACATTTAAATTTTTCATTACAGTATATTCTATAACTGTATCAATATTTTATTATTTTCTATTTAAATAGGTTATCGATAAAATTAATAAAGAAAACTGAAAACAAGTAAATTGGTTTATAATTTATTAATTATAATATAATAATAAATAAAATGTTTAACAAATATATTTTACTAAGTACAAAAATTAAAAATCTAACTAAAACATATTAGTACCCATTTTTATTTTTTTTTTAATTACACATTTTATTTATACTTGTACAATATCAAGCCTGAAATAATTATACCGTTATGATGATAACAATTGTTGTGAATAATTATAAAAATATCAATAAGTTCTTATTATAAAAGATAGATATTATCGGGTGTTGACCCTTGACCAGTCGCCCTCAACCGAATGTACCAACAGGGTCGGCGCTAAGTATTTTGCCGCCCTGTGCAGTTAATAAAATGCCGCCCCTTTCAATACTTTTTGTCATATAATTAGTACATAGTATTATTTATTTTATACAAAATTAATTATAAACTGGACTAAATTGTAGGAGAATAGGAGTTTAAACGGTGAAATAAATAATCAATTTATTTATTTACATTTTACATTGTTACACTTAATATTTTTTTCACAAAAGTTTTTTATTTACATTTATAAAAATAAATGGTAGTTCATATTTACAATTAATAATTCATACAACAATAAATCATAATTTTATAAATGTTTTCTTGCTTTTAACTTAGCAAAATCGTCGACTAACTTTTTCTCTGTTAATTCTTGACCAACTTCGTGTTCAATTGAGATCATGGCTAGACCACAAAGTCGTTCGTTTTTCATTGTTGAGCGTAAGTATGTTTTGATAAGTTTCAATTTCGAAAAACTTCTTTCACCAGTTGCCACTGATACTGGTAATGTTATCAAAATTCGTAAGGCAATGGATAGGTTTGGTGCAAAGTCACCTGCATTTATCACAAATGTTAAGAGTTCATAAGGTGTTAAGTTATCATCAACCATAGCTGATACTGACTTTAATTCATGGGCCATTTCAATTCCATTGATATCTGTTGAATCACCATCGGTAAGAAGAATTTGTAAGTCTTTGCAATGTTTTAATAGTTCTTCATATGTAAGATTTTTTATTTTTTTTATATTGTAAAGAAACGAAAAATTGTTATTATGTTCTTTTAGTTGTTCAAATCTATTATTCACGCTATTTATAGCTACATCAAGTGTAAAGTAATAAAAATGTATTTTGAATTGCTGTTTTGGGTCAATAACTGGTTCATCGTTGTGTTCATAATCAAAGTGTTTACGAGTACGTCGTGGTTTAACTCTACCCCGTGAGTTCTCAAAAACAGACTCTACTCCCATTTCCGTCGCAAGTGCTGTTGAATCTATAATCATTTTCTCAAAAGATTCTTCAGATCTCAGTTCATTTAAATGTTTCAATAAAGTTTCTAAAATGCCCAAAGCTAAAGATATGTCAAAATTTGGTTTTTGCATTAATTTATTAACTGGATTTATATGATTAAGTATGTCGTACCAAATGACAACAGAACAAATAAATTTAAATGTTTTAATAAGATTACATAAACATTCAGCTTCATGTTTTACCATCGGATCTAAATTTATATTTTCTGATATTTCAAACAAAGCATCATAAATTTCACCTATGTAATTTCGAAACGGTTTAAGTGCGTCTATTCGACTTTCCCACCGGGTTTGACTTAATGGTTTGAGTGTTAGTTCTTTAACATGTTTTAAAAGAATTTGCCAACGAATAGTTGAGGCAGAAAAAAAGTTGAATACTTTTTGAATTATATCAAAAAACGCTACAGCTTCTTTTGAAGATTTTGCGGCATCATTTACAACAAGATTTAAGGAATGCGCACTACAAGGAACAAAAAATGCACGTGGATTAATATTTCGAATGTGCCGTTGGACTCCGGAGTGCACACCTTTCATATTGGCTCCATTGTCATATCCTTGTCCTCGCATATTACTCAAAGGTATATTCAGCTCACGTAATATATTTAAAAGTACATCGCATAGATTTTCTCCAGTACTATTTTCAACTGAAATAAAACCAAGAAAATGTTCACGTATGGTAACTTTTGAATCTTCAATTGACACAAAACGAATAATAATAGTCATGAGCTCCGAGTGACTTATATCAGGAGTACAATCTAGTATAATACTATAATACTTCGCTTCGCTAACCATAGTAACTATGCGAGACTTAATAGACTGAGCTAATAAATTAATCATCTCATTTTGAATATCTTTTCCTAAATAATGGCTTATATTTTTTTTACTATTAATTATTCTTCTTACATGTTCAGCCATCACAGAATCATACTTAGCCATAAGTTCAATTAATTTTAAAAAATTTCCATTATTATGTTTGAATAACTGATCAGATGATCCACGAAAAGCTAAATTTTGATGACCGAGAAATTGTACTACCGACATGATACGTTGTAAAACTTCATTCCAATGCCTACACTCAGATTCTAAAATACGTTGGTTTACGTCATCAATTGTTTTTGTTTTTTTTAACCTCAATGACAATTCTAACCATGTACTATATGCGGTCAAATGATTTTTTGATGTTTCATGTCCTTTTAACATTTGTGTACAATGCCTCCAGTCATTATACCCTTCTAAAGCCAACTTAGAGTTTGAATTATCAAATAGTTTACAGCAAAAACAAAATATTACGTCATTGGAAATAGAGTATACAAGCCATGTTCTTGTGACATTTTCTCCATTACTCATACTTCGTTTGTAATGAAATTGTGTGAATTTTCGTCCTTGATCATCTGAAGGAAATACAAAATTTGCATTTAACGGAGCAGGAGGGCCTTTTTCAACCAACAATGTTTTAAAGTCGTTATTAATAATTAAAGGCCATTCCGCAGGGTCTGTACTGATAACATTTTCTGTTGAACTTTTGGCTACTGTAGTTTCAGAAGGTACAGTGGCATCTATAACTGAGAAAGAGTCAACAACTTCACTAGGTTGTACAACTACAGCATTTGAAATATTTAATGAAGAGGAAGAACCCGTTAAAAATTTTTTGATAGAATTAGACTGTTTTTTAATTACAGCTTCTTTTTCACGTTTTCTTTTCCTATATTCTGCACCTGAAAGTCGCTGTCTACCATCCGACATATTGGCGCTTTCTTAACTTTTTACTACATAAATAAAAAATATAATTTGTTAAAAATAAGCATGTCACTAAAACATGGATAAATGATCTTTGAGTCTGTATTTAATATTTTTGCCGAGAAACATGAAAATTGACACTTGTCATTTTCTAACAAAAATCATCTCAAATTTCTTTAAAAAAAAAATGTGATAGTTTTAAAAAAAGGGTAACTTACTAAAATTTTTTTAAATATATGTTGACGTATGTATACGGTTGAATTACATAAAATGAGAACACAATGTATGAAAATAATACAGTTTTTCAAAACCCCAAACAAACAATACAATTATTATTATTGACTATCCTAATTCCTAGAGTCAACCCAAATAATAAAATAATAATATAGCTAATAGGTTTTTAATTTTGAAAATTAAAAATTCACTTCCTAAATATATTAGGAATATATAAATACATTCAAAATTTAAAATCAGATATCGGGATGTATTCTTTTTTCTTAATTTTTCATTGTATTTACATAAATTACCTACTTAATATTAATAATATTACAATTATTTAAAATAAAAAAATTACTCACCAAATTATTAATATTAAAATATGACGTGTTGAATGTTGAATGTTGATCGACTAAATAATATGCACAATGCACAGCACTCTATAATCGTTGACACTACGACTCGTTAACAAATGACATTATACTAGGTACGTATAGTTCGATAGTTGTCAATCGTCATAAGTAAACTAGTTTGTATCGCTGACAATAAATTACGAGTATTGATTATTGTATATACGATTTTGGGGATCTTTATCATGATTTGATTCGGTTCATGTTTACTAATTGGAAACCATAAAGATATTAGATAATCGCGAAACACGCCGAGCGACAATGCTAGCGGCTTGCCCGCACATTATATTATACCTAATTATCTACTAATAGCTCTTACTTAGGTACTACATACAATGACACAGTTCCAGTCAAAATAATATAATGAGCATTATTTTTATTTTAGATTTACAGTGAGTAGTGGTGAAAAATACATATTTTTATTTATAAACAATGCCGCCCCTAAAATTCTAAAAAAATTGCCGCCCTGTGCGATCGCACAGGTCGCACGTGCCTTCCGCCGGCCCTGTGTACCAATTGCCCTTACATATTATTATAATATATACGATACATGATCGTACATGGTTAAAATATTAATCCGTAAAATAGTGGAGGTAAATATATAAATAATAATCATAGTATATAAAAATAAAAATTGTAATTTTAGACGCGTCTAAGTATACTTATAATTATTGTACCTATTCATATTTTATTTTTATAAATTTTACCTATCATTTTATACTTTTTTATGTTACAAATTACAATACCTACATATTTTGATACAAAATACATGATTGCAAATATCAATTTTTTTTTATCATGCAATACTATTTTATCTTTTTGACAAATTACATTGTATTTTGCTTATAATTAATGCATTTGTATTTTTATTGTATTTCTTTATTATAAATATTATTATTACTTACTTACGTACATATTTACCTATCCTATTTATACACAATTCATCCGTTAAATTATTTTATTCCGTTAAACTATCATATACTATCGTTATAGTCATTGTACTTACTTTTTCAAACATGGTATGGTTTTTTTCAGAACGTCATGTAGACATGTAGTTGGTAGACATCCATTTGTCGGTTGTTACGAACGCTCCTATGTCGCCAACGTTGCCCACTGTTCATAGGATTCCTTCGGCGCTATTAGTATGTCTCGCCACCATGGTTCAATGCTTGTGTGTCTTAATAAATATTCAAGCACCCAAAATACACATAGTATTTAGTCTTATTTTTTTCCGTAGAATCCCGTCCATAACTGCGAATTGCGATATATTTGTGTGATAAAAATAATCTCGTTTTGTTTCATTTATCGTATCATACCCACTTCACCGCCGTCATCGTTTTTATATAAATTTGTTTGCAATATTTTCGTTTATCAGAACATTGTAAGATACATTCATATCCCGGTATAGAAGCTTCTTAGGGTGTTTGCCTCTCCATATATAGTAATGTATTATGTATACGAATCTACCAGGATAATGGAGTAATGGACAGAGTATTTGAATTAGTGATGTTTCCTGCAATCATACAATGGCATTAATTATTATACGTTTGCAAAGTTTTTTCGCGTACAGTGGCTGGACAACATAACCTAATAAGTATTATCCGATAAAGTACAGCTTTTTACGCACTCCCCTAACCCACAGATAGTTTTTTACACGTCTATTGTGTTTACGTTTTAATACATAATACATCACACATTTATACTATTGTGTTAAACATCATTTTTATTAATGATGTGCAATGCAGATGACAAATAAAAGTAATATGTATTTAAAGTAAATAATTTTCCCACCTATCAAGTAACAAGGTACTATGAAATTATAAATACTTTCAATCGGACTTTTCCCTATTTTCCATTGAAATATTGTACACTAATTATTTCACACATTATCAATGCTTTAATGCAAATGCATTTCGTGATCCAAAGTAATGTAAGTTATATTAACAACTAAAATAAATGAAATTCAATGTTTCTTGAAACATATCAGCTCTGTATTAGTTATTTTGTTTAATTTTGTTATATATTTTATTGATTTGTGTTACTATTTTACAATATTTATTGATTGATGATGTAAGCTAAAGCTATATTTGTAATAACATGTTAACTAATCTTAAATTAAATTTGGAAAGGTTAAAATGACATTTTTATTATCAATATACTTCATAACAGTATATATATAATAAAAAGTAAGCTTTTTAAAAAAAATAAACAAATAAGTAATAACTTAATATTTGAGCCTACTAAATAGTGTTTTAATATTTTTATACTAAACAACGAAACTAATATATATTGTTAATTGTCATGGGTAAGTATTATATTCATAATTCATTGCTTTTGTATTGTTCAAACATCTTTCTAGCAACAATTTTTCCTCGTGGGCATGAAATTCGCTGCGACTTAATTATACTCATATTTTTACATTAAAATAATGGAAGGTTACCTATGTAATATAATAAGTTTATAAAACTATTTTTTTTTTTTAATAATTCCATTAGTCAATGGATTCTATATATAGTACAAACGTTATATTATTGTTTAATTTTTTTATGTTTTTGATAAACCATTGAAATAATAATAAAAACAATTTTTAGTGCATTATTATTTTTGAAATATAGATATGTATACGTCTATGAATACTACTTATTCAACACGTACCTAATTATTTGTGGCACTTATACTGTTGTAACAAACAGACTGAAACAGTTATCTTCTATAATGATTATCTACGTATGAGGTCAGTTTAACTATTTTTTTCAAATAATTCATTTTACTGTTTATTGATGATAGAATAATTTTAAATATTTTATTTTATTTCAATTGTGTAATGAACAATTTTAAGCTAAATAAATAGAAAAAATGGGTACCTATATAAATATATTTATATATTTATAGATTTACAAGTTAGAAAGTTTCAAATTTTTGTTTAACTTAAAGTTTTTAACTATTTAATGCTTTTTTGTGTATGATAAGAAATTACCTTTAAATACATATTACATATTGGCACAAACTGATACATGTTAATCAATATAAATTTAAAATATAACAATAAAAATATGGACTATGAAATATATGTCTCGTTTCAAAATTGTAAACAGAAGTGTAGCTAATATTTTTACACGTGAAATTTATTTCAATTTTTATTCATAATCACATAATTATTTAAACAAATTTAAAATATTTTGTTTCTAAAATTCTAAATGAAAAGTTATTACGAGTACCTACACCTAATTTTGTAATTTTGTATATTATATTTGAGTTTATCACTTTTCATTGATGAATAAAAAAGTAAAAATGCGGAAACGATAGTTACATATTTTATCATATTTCATAAAATAAATAAATAGTAATAAAAAATTGTTATTTAATTCCAATTAAATAAAATATTATATAATTTGCCTCTACGCTTGTATAAATATCTCCAATAGTTTTGTCTATAAAAAAAAATAGTAAAATTAACAAAAAATTATATAATTTTTTTGATATTTTTCATTCGATTTTAACGTAATTACCGACCACAACAATAGTCACGATTAAACTAAAGAAACATTTACTATTAACGCTTATTAGTATTGTTGTTTTTTTCTGAGTATTTATTAACAAGAAAATATCCTTACTGATGGACGATTTAGTGTTACTTTCAAGGTAACACTATACCTACGTAAATAATTTCATAACTGTTAAATAAAGAATATTATTATTAGTGCATTAAACTATATGCTTAACTGTCTTGAAAGATTCATTATACATAATAAATTTTCATCTGTATTTACAGTAAAATAAGCTATTTTTTTTAGGTTTTATTATATATAAATTGTGTTTAATTAATTAATTGTTAAATTTAAGATCGATATAATAAGCCATTATTATTATATACTATTTTACATTGTTAACAAAATCATAAATCTTATTTTTTTTCTCTATGTATTTATGTATTCATTAAGTATGCTGTGTCTACTGGCAACTCACATTGTGAGCAGCTCGCTTTATAATAAAAGTTGTTTCTCTCTCGTACATGCAGTAGATGTTACGTTAGAAACGATCTAAGACATGTGGAACTTTTATTTTTATAATTTCAGTAAAAACAATTTATGAAGAACCGAGTATTTTATTTTAAAATATTAGATATGAATATTAATACTAAAATACTACCTACTTACTATTAAAACTGAAATATTGATACTTTTAAAATCTGCCACTTTATATGAATCAATTTGTTCAAACAATATATATACGCACCACTACCTTCGCGTAACCTTTAGTGTTGATTAAATCTCCAATGATTTGACATTAAATCATCGTAATACACCACCTATTAAACCACTTAAACCTTTTAACCATATTTTATTATTATACTATTCACAATACTTGTATTATATACTATGTAAAATGTACCTAAACACCTACCAACACGTTATTCTTGTTACCATTTAATTCATAATTTAATTTAATTTTACGTGTTGACATTACATAATATAAACTGTGCTCGTTAGACAGTTTTTACAATTTAATCTAAACGTATTGAAAATCCATAGTATAAAGTAAATATTATTATTCGTATAATATTTAAAATATCTAAAATATCTTCTCAACGTTGGAAACATGCATATACAGTATACACTATACAGTATTACTATTCTACATTAAGTGCGCTATTTATTTATGCTATAGATATTCACAAGACACACATCATTTTATCGTTTGATATTAACGGTGAGAATGTTCAGTATTTATCGGCTATGGCAATCGTGGAAACAGCTGTGATACTTTGATGGAATCGTTAGTATAAGAATTTCGTACATAGGTCGTCCTCTTCGACTGCAGGAAATAGGAATGGTTTGATACGACGTTCTAGCGCTCTGCGCTCAGGAACCGCTGTTTAAATATAATTTTATTGTCTAGTAATACATAAAAAAAAAATCGTATTTCAGTGGCACCTCGTGTTTATAAACATACGGAGACGGCGCGCTTCGGCTGCATTATCGTATAACCGCGCTGCCTCGGGACGGCACCAGTGGTGGCGACGGCGTAGTTGATGTCCTACATAACACGCCCATTCCAACGTCGACAAATCAGGCACCGGCTTCGTGAATTTACGATGAATTTATTCATCTCTTCTCTTTTTTTAAATCCTGTATCGGCTGTACAGCATCTGCAGTTTCGGACGGAGCACGGACGCGCGGTTCGTGTGCGAGAACGCCACGCCCCAAAATGTGATGACTATGCAAATTATTTTTTTTCGTCTCTTTGGTTAATGTAAAAGTATATACTGTATATTATGTACATAATATGGTATAACGAGATACTGGAAGTTTTAGAATCTCACATTACTACCACCAAAAAAGGTTGTGGATTGTCCAAACATGTCCGTGTACAAGTAAATGCACAAACACTTTCGAACCGATTACTTTTTATGATTAAAATTAATAAAAACAAATGTGTATAATAAGTATAATTAAAATATTCTTAACCCGCGTTAATCGTGCAATACCGACACACTTGGGCGTCATACTAAAACCGCTTAAAGCTTATTCAGCACATTTTTTCAGACACACGATGACTGAAACACAATACGTATATATATATATAAACAGTATTAAGAACACTATAAATTGTAAAATTTGACGTAATAATTATAAAAGAAGTTTTTTTAATCATAAATCTACCCACAATTTTTCAGGTTTAACTGATCCAGCTGGATACAATGTTCATAATCGCTGATACGGATCAAAAACCAAGACATTTAAAGTATATATTTTACCAAGCTATTGAAGTCGAATAAATAATTGTAATTACCTATAACTTCAAATTATATACTTATTTATTGTGTATGTATATACAATGTATGTAATACATATATACCTAAAATATGTATTATTTTAATCGATTAAGTAGTATACTATACGACGAAAATCTGTCAAAAACGAATCTTGCGGTTCAAATTGTTCGCATACGTTTGACACATAAATATATCTGTAGTTATTATTTATATTACTAATAACTTATTATCACACGACGATTTTATTCATTACTTTACCAATTACCATATACGACTGTATTATCTGTCTACAATGATAAATATACATAAAACTATAGTTATTATTTAATATTAAATAAACAACAATGAATGTTTATTTTCAGATAGGTTTATCATAACGTTATACTTTAACGACTATTTAGGCAGTATAGGTTAAAATTATAAGCTAATTATACAAAATGGGATTCAAAACAAACCATTTTTAAAGAACTTTGTAATACATTTTCTAGTTTTAGCTAGTAACATTTAAAAATTATTAATTTATTATATTTTCCTGCATATACATACTAAATTTTTAAGTATACTTGTTGAATATTATCGTAAATATTTTTTTAATAATAGCACGTGCCACGTACGGTCTGATATCATAATACACACTATAAATATTCAAATCTCGAATAAACTATTCTGACATTCCATTTTAAGATGACGTATTTATGGAACGAGTTAATAACAATTAATTAGTTAGATTTCTAATATTATATTACATAGTAAACTCTGGATTGTCTGTGGAATTGGGTAACGCGGCAACCGTAAAAATTCGAAATAAGACAAAATAGGCCGAAAATTAATACAAAAATGCTTTTAACATAATTTATTAGTTTATTACATTATTATCATTTATTCACATATTATGTACATAGCATCGTTATCGTGCATATACTTATTGTACCTACATCATTGGTATGGATCTCTCAAACGCATATATAAACACGGTCCATGTAGCTATTATGTAAGTATTGAAGTATCTTATATAGGTGTATCTATACTTAATAATATAAAAACTAAGAAAATATTAAATTTAGAGTTAGTTAAGTTAGAGATTTCAATATTATTATTCATTAAAACGTTTGCTCATTTCGTTTAATTACTTAAATTATAATCGTAAGGTTCATGCAATTTTTACAAAAGGATTGTCTGCACAGTTTTTCAAATGTTTCGTCATTCACTAGATAATAATTTATTCAATAGTAAATTAGTTATCTTATTTGAATAAAAACACAAAAATGAACATGGTTTGAATGGTAACTCCTGTTTGGAGATAATGTACACTGTCGTTCCATCGCTTTGTAATTGTTTTTTCTAAGCTCGCACCACGACTGCCATGCGCTCAATAATTCATTACAATAAGTAGCTTTTTATTATTCTTTCGGTACGTACCTATTGGTTAATCGAAATGAATGTAACAGGAAGTTTAAACGCATTACAATCACAGTATTCTCAGCACAGCTATTACTTTAAATAGAAATATAATAAGAAATATTTTACATACTATTTATTTTATTTTATTTTAACAAACACATTAAGCGGAGCTTTATGAAACTAAATAATATTACACACAAAATGTATACAATAACAATAGTATAGAGAATTATTGACGATAATGTTTAAAAGGATAATTGATGAACTAATATGCAATGTTTATCTTATTATCATCTTTTTATATGGCCAAATATTGCAGTGTTGTTTTAATTATTTTTAAAGAAAAGTCGTTAGGTATTTACTATTTTTATTAAAACTGATTGTTGAATAATTATCTATAATGCACTTGTTATTGTATACACGTTTATATTTTTTCTCGTGTTCTTGAGATTTATTGTAGTTTAAGTACTTACATTTTTAGAAGGTCATCTGTGTAATAGAATACAAGTTACGTTCTTGTTCATTTTTATATATATATATATATATATATATATATATATATATATATATATATAAAACCATCGAAATAATAATAACAACAAATTTAAGTGCATTATTATTTAAAAAATAAAGATATATTTACGCCTATGAAAAATTTGACACGTTCCTAATAGCTTAATTGTATTTATACATTCGCGACTGAAATAACAAACAGTTATTTTCTATAACGGTTATCTAGGTATAAAAACAATTTAACTAATTCTTTAAAATGAGTGTTTACTGTTTATTTATTAATTTTAAATATTTTATATAATTTCAGTTATGTTATACAAACAATTTTAAGCTAAACAAAAAGAAAAAAAATATATAATATCTTAGCTATATAGAAATGCATACCTGTAAATCAATATTATACAGATTTGCTTATGTTAAACATAAATATACATTTATATTGTGTAAATAAAAACCGCATTTTTACCATAAAAAAAAGAAAACATTTCTAAGATCATTTTTAATATTTTGATATCATATCAAAAAATTTAGTAAATACGCATGTTACTGCTATGTTGTGCTAAGGTGTCGAGTAAGACACTTTAAGGTATTTGTTGATTTGTATTTGAATTCAATAATATATTATTATGTGACAAAAAACGATTCTGAGCGGAAAAAGTCTATCAGCTACTATATACATTTAAAACAAAATAGTACCTATATGGGCTGTGAAGTATACCTATAATACCTATATATTATTTAATTATGTTAAACATTAGTAAGTTCAGCTAGTATTTTAAACAGAAAAAAATACCTGTTAAAATTTGTATTCAAAGCTACGAAATAATAATAAGAGAAAAACAATTTATTTGGAAATAATTTAGATAGTAATTTTAAAAACATTTTGTTGCCAAATTTTAACATAAATATGTAAGTACAGTTAATTTTGTTATATCATATTCTGACCTGCAGTTATCTATGAATATTTGAATAAAAACGCGTAAACGATAATTACATATTATATCGTGTTTCATAAAACAAAATAATAGCAATAAAAAATGTTTTTTAAATTCCAATAAAATAAAAATTATACCATTATATCAAATCGTCATATCATATGTTTAAAAAATAATAAAATCTCACAAAAATAGGTTAAGCTTATTTATCTGCAGACTTTAGACTATAGGTGTACTACCCTCAAGATTACAATCTTCTCCTAATCTCCTCCTAAGTTACTGAAATCAAATTGAACAATTTATGACTGTTATAACCATAAGTGCAACTAGGGAGGCTTAGGTGGGCTTAGCCCACCCAGTTTTGTATGTAGCCCACTCAGTGTTTTATGTTAATGTTAATAATCAATACTAGTGGTGTATGGGCAAAGCCCCCTCGGGTCGTTAATATCAATTTAACTTACCCAGAAATATAGCTCCAGTTGCGCTTATGTTTATAACCTAAGTTATAAATCATGTTTAGACGTTTAGTGTTTATACATTCACACATTGTACTTCTGTGATGCATGTGGCCCCGCTACTGCCGTCAATTTGAGCTCAAAAGACAAAGTTTTGACAAAATTTAAAGTTGATGTCCGATTTTGAAAAAAATCTAAACTCGGCAGAAAATTGTCTATAAATCGTACGGAATACTTTGTAAAAAATAAAAATTTATTTTCTAATGAATTAATGGTAAGAAAAACTTGAAAATATGAATTTTTTTAAATCATAATATTTAATTTAAAATTAAAATTAAAACCGGAAAGTTTCGTTCGATCTACAGACATTTTTCTACTGAATTTAAATATTTTTTTCAGAATTAAAATCAGACAACGTTAACTAACTTTAATTTTGTCAAATCAATAAGTAAATTGTCGTAAAATTCGTATAGTCAATTTTTATTGTTATTGAGTTATTGACATGCGCATGCGTGTACGAGAGTGGCATAAAATCACAAAATATGTTCTGCTTAACGAAAATTTATTGTTTTTTAATTAATTAGATACTTGAAATAATTATATAGAGAAAAAAAAATAAAAATTAATTAAAAAAATTAATCTAAAAGTTAAAAAAAAAAATTAGAAAAAGTCACTACTTTGCGAAATAATAAATGGTTTAGGTTAAATTAATCACTTAATATAGACACGTGTCTGACTACACATCAGGCTGGGAATAATATAAAAATCTGAGTTTCGCGTTATACTCATCTTTCACTATAATAATTCTTTTACAAATCACAATTATAATCACTAATTCAAGAATATTAAAAATATTTTAACAACAACCTTCAAAATAGCTATTTAGAGCATTTATAATTATATAATGGTGATATCCTATTATTCGCAAATTCTATAGATAATACTGTCTACCAGACTAAATAAGTGTACTTTTCTTTTTATTTTAAATATAAAAGCTTAAGAGTCGAGTGCCACTTGACCGTATTATCTAACTACTTTGCACGACTAATTATGTATATTAAAATTACATGACAAAATAATTGTACATTAATTCTGTTTATAATATATTTGTAATTAGTATAAACCTACAAAAGATCAATGAGCGTATATTATATTATCGCAATATCGCTAATAACTATAATTACCTATTTATTATAGATATGTACATTTTTATTAATGTTATAACCTATGTCTTAAATATATCTACTTATATATGAACCATAATAGTTAATTATGTTACAAATTTATATCGAATGTTGTAAAAATTAATTTGACTTTCCGGTAGAATTTTTGTTCATTCATATGTTGAACATTTTATTAAATTTTCAAATCTTAGGTATAAAAAAACAAATTTGTATGAATTTCTAAATACAAAATAATTTGTACATTTTTAGATTTTGAAGAATTTTTTCAAACTTGTAACTTTAATCGTTTATAATAAAAAATGTGACGATTTTTGATAGTATTTAGTTGAGTAATCAAATTTATTAAATTGTCAAGCATTTCTACCCAGTGAATGATTTTTAACCGACATTTATAGAAAAAAAATTGAATATTTCTCATGCCAATACTGAGTTTCATTTATCGAAAAACACTCAATATTTCAAAATCTATTAAATGTTTTTGAAAATATTTTTTCTACATAATTTAAAGTTAAAATAAAACAACTTAAAAAAGTGTTTATCTAACATATGTAGAATATAGGAATTTAAACGTGTTTTCATTCAAGTGCACAATGTACATATTGATCTATTTTTATTTTATTTAAATTCATATATATATATATATATATATATGAGTACTGGGCCCCACTGAGAGGACTCGTGTGGGGGCCCAGGAGTTCTAAAAAATAATTATAAAATAACAAAAAAGAGAAAAATACTAATACATTTCTATTGTGTATACTTAATTTAAATTAATTTAATTTAATTTTAAATTAAATTACTTCACGTTGATAGAGGTAGATGAATACTATGTTATTTCTATATTATTAATTCATCATTAGATTCCAATAACTACTGTAAAATGGTTTTTTTGAATATATCGATGGGGAGGTTTATTATATGGGATGGCTACATAGTTTGTTTCCAATTATTTTGAAATGTCTATTAGATGTGGTTTATTTAGATCTATTTATAATAAAATTGTTTTGTGCGTATCTTGTGCTTACTCAATGTAATATTGGTTGTAATAAATTATTGGTTTTTAAATAGTGATTTTTAGGTAAAATGTTTTAACAGGTAGTACGTTTAGTTATTTTTATAAATTTGCAGTAGAGTACAGTAGATCTTTATTGGGGAGTATTCTAATTATTTGGTTTTGGCATATTTTTAATTATGATATAGTATTATCGAATGCACCACTCCAGCCTATTTTACCATATGAGATTATTGATTCTACCAATGTTAAGTAAACCTGGCGTAATTTTAGTAGTTTTAGAATTTTGTTTAGATTTCTTAATATATAATTCATTTTTCTGAGTTTATTAAGTTTATTTACTAAAGCATTAATTTGGTTCTTCCATCAGTTCCATCTCATGTTACTACTTATTACAAATCCTAAATATTTAAAATTGTGTTCTATATTTATTGATCCACAACAGCAGTTTTGTAAGTGTATACAATGCTCGCTATGATTTTTTTATTTTTGTTTCCATTGGTAGCATATAATCTACTAAGGAATGAGGAACAACGCATACGAAGCGATAAGAATTCTAAAAACAGATTTGAATTTGTCGTCAAGTCTACTAAGAATCGATGTTCACACATTTTTGATTTTTTTTCCCTTAAATCCTAAAAAATTCATTCTAAAATAAAAATAATTTAAAAAATTAAAAAATTGAAAATATAGGGAATTTGATCTTAACTAGATTTGACGACAAATTAAAATCTATTTTTGGAATTCTAATCGCTTTACTAGAATAAAAACACGTCTAAATTCCTATATTCCATATGTGTTTGAGAAAGACAGAAAGTTACTGCTTTACTAAAAAATTATAGATGTATTTTGTTGGTCAATATTTTTAGAAAAGTATAAAGTTTATACTTAAAGTTATTAAATACAATTATATAGATTTACTAAGTTTAGATTTTAAAATAAAAAGCTGATAGATGAATTATTAATTAACCATGAATTATCTAAAATATAGATAAAGCATTTAACTATTTTTTTTATCTCGTTAAGTTAAATTAATATCTAAGTATGTATAAGTTAAGATTTAAGTTCCAAGTTACTTTTATTTACTTTAACTTATGAAAGTTACAATTAATAAGAAAAAAAATAGATTAATTTAGTTAAAAATTATTTACTTTTTTCGTATAAAATTAAGAATTATACATTTTCAAAGCTTAGCATAAACATCATTTTAATACAGAATTTTTTTTTAATATATATGTATTAATATTGATTGCTGAAACTATATTTACTACTTATACACAGTTTAGTATTTTAATTAATGACGAATTTACAAAATTCACCAAAATAATCAAATTATTTTAATATTTATTTTTACCTAATAGTCTACAACTTTTTCAAAATAGATAGTAAAACTATTTTTCAATCTTAAAAATAATTTTAGTTATGTACTTATGCATAGAAAATACTAATACGATGCTAAAATGTATAAACGTTTGGTAAAAATTTTGAGTATACATGGTTATTCGTTTATACATTATAAAATTAAGAAAATCGATTTTGTTGAAAACTAATTTTGTGTAAAAATTATTAAAAAAAAACTATAAAAATACTGGACATTTTTCTTTTATACAATGTTCATTGACTAATATAAATTATTTTGCAGTAAAAAATATAAATATTATTTTATTTTAAATAAACTATAAGTATATTATATATAATAATTAATAAATTTACTATATAAACTATAATATACAAGTTTTGGATAGTGCCTCAAGATTATTTTCAAAAAAAACTATCTAATAGAATTCAAAAAGTTTGCCTCAAATGTAAAAAGCTTACCACATCAGTGTAATGTCCATCTCAGTATAAGTAAATTTTGCAATACAATTTCTATTTTGTATATAACATGATTTGACCTTTTATTACATATACATGTAATTGCTCTGAATTCTGATACTGTCTACTGAATTGTCGCTTTTTATTCTGCGTATACATGAACTGATCATTACAATCGTATAGTGTATATTTTATACTGATAATACATTAATACAGCTCATATTATACGAAATTGTCGTATTTTATTATCGATATTCACAATTTCGGTTTTCACTTTATTTATGCTTCGCTAATTTTAGACGGAGACCATTAAAACTATCGTATTTACGCGCGTTACATCATAATTATATAGTTATCCTGCACTCGCTCACTCGCTCGTTTTTATATATCTACCTATTATTTATTATATATGTTATCGATGGTAGACTGTATTTTTCATTTTTGTAAAGAATAAAACTCGCAATAAATCGATCGGATCGACTCAATATGAGTACAAAGTTAACCTATACGTCTTGTTCAAAGGTTTTTTTTGTCGTAGACGAAATATACGACGAAATAATTATGATTTTTGAAACTCCACAGCGCCAATTATATTTTATTCGATCGCGTCTGATATAATGATGTGACGTAAACTTTGGTTATATATATAAACAACGTGGGTGTAGTATATTATACATAGAATAGTAGTTATCTCGCCGCTACAGGTAGGTATCCACTATAATACGTGTAACAACGGGACTTAAGGTGGTAATTAAAATCGTAAAGCAAAATCCTATTCAGTCGGTCGGTGTACACATGTATATATTGTATGTGTTTGGTGGTGCGTGTTATACCTATAGTACAACCTTTGCGACGGTGTAAATAAATAATGAGTTATTACTAATAACGATCGGAACAACTAATAAACGTAATCCAACTGCCGTCGCCGTGGGCGTATAGATGCTGGGCAGGGTGTTAACATTACGATTGAAACGGCTGGCGTTAAGGGCGATTTTCGGAGCGAAAATGTGTCGGACGGGACGACGGCGAAGAGGAGTGTCACGCGGGTCACGTGTTGGTGGGTTCCGTTTATACGTAAAATGTCAAACGTACGTAGGAATACGACAGATATTATTATGACCTTAATAAGTTAAGTCTTATCATATGTACTATGTGGCTAGACGGGAAGTGAAAATTAAGTTCTAAATATACTAACGAAAGAAGTCAAAGAATTAAGGAAGAAATAGGCTCTATACGCGTATACTTTGTTCGTGGATATTTATATATTTATATGTACATTGTATTCAGTGAAGAATAGGCCCATCTTGAAATCGGGATTTTGCCGATGGAGCCCATATACATAATAGGTACGAATGTATTATATTCATGGGGGCTTTAATTGAAATAATATTTACCTACGTTACATAAGTGACGAATTTGAAAAATGAATTTATATTTACTAATTACGAAAATAGACTATTGAAATAATAATGCTTGGTGCTCATAAAGTACTATACAATATTACTTTTTGTTAGACTTATATACCAAATTACCAACTAGCGCAGATTCTGGTATACCTATAGGAACGGTGCACACTTAAAATGTTGTATTAATTGAGACCATACCTACTACGGACTTGTGAAAAATGCATCGAAACTTAAACGTCTTATAAGCCCTGATAGGCATTAAAATATGTACGCCTCTATAAATATATAGCGCAATATGTATTCGATGTATAGTTTATTTTTATAAAAATCCCTCTAACACTCATAACACTGGATTAATATTCAAATCAAAATATTAAATATCAACAGTGGCGTCATTTCAATTTGTTTTTAATACGCATGGAGTATAGAGCAGGCCACTTAAATGTAAGCAATTCTCAATTATACAGGCCAATCAATTTATAAAGTGGGCCAAATTACTATAATATTGGACTTTAAATACGCTAATGTATAACCTGCGTAGTCCGAATGGACACCACTGAATATCAACCTCCTTTCTATATGAATCGCTACATTACTATTGACTTAATAATAACAGTATCTATTATATATTTATATTATCAGCCAGGAATTTTGGTACCGTCGAATGTCGATAAGACATATTATTAATAACTAATAAGTAGGTACCAAAATATTATATCATACGTCCAGTTAAAATCAGTTAACCGAGTTAAATAATATAATATTATTTTATTAAAGTTGCCCAAAATAGTTAACTTGATAGTTTACTTTCCACAGAATGATAAAATATTAACAACATTTAATAAGTGTTTTATTTACTACTAGACAAAACTTCGATGATGGCATTTTAGTTAATTCTTTTAAAAAAAACTTAATTAATGTCATACATCCTAATTTTCTTTAATTTTTTTCATAGTTGCTTTGAAAAGTACTAAGCATTTTGACCTCCCAAAAGTACTAACTAGATCCAATTTGCAAAACAATTTCAAATATCTTTGTATAATAAATAGCACAAAAAACTAAAATATTTTGAAAATAATAATCATTTTTAGATATCATATATATAGTCTCAAATAAATATTTCGCTAAAAACTCAAGTCACCACTCACTACAGTTATTTATTTTTGAATCAAAACAAATAAATAAAATTAGAAAACGGTTTTCCATAAAATTTTTCATTTATTTGTTTTTTATTTTATTTTTTGTTTGTTTAACTTAATATTTAAAAAACAATAGGTACTGTGAGTTCTATGTTTTATTTGAAAAATAAAAATCTTGATTACTGATAAATGGAAATGCAATGACAAAAGTGTGTATGAATTAAGTAGGTACAGCTTACGTTAATATTACCTTTTAATTATTATTTAACCTTTCATTGAATATAATTATAATATATAGTCATATATATATATATGTACCTACTTGCTGTATAAAAATCATTTTCGATCCTTTTTCAGTATTTTTTAAAATTCGAAATTCGTAACTTCTCATCAAAGGGTGGCGTGCACCGCGAAACTTCAAAATATAACCCTATACTATTTAACCACCGAAATCGGCAATATATTACATAGCATAATCCACACACGAAATTATATATAATAATTATTAATAATAAATATAATACTCCCATTGGTAGCAACCTCGCCCCCTCTCTCAGCCAGCAAAATCGTATCAGCCTTTGAACAGTGGTAATATTATATGCAGCGTGTACAGCGCTTGCGTACAAAATTTTACAGGGATACCGTGTTCTAATAATAATAAATATATATATATATATATGTAAGTCGCACATGTAATGTTGCAGTCGTTCTGTGCATTTCCTCCGCGAGGACTGTCGATCACCGTGAATGTCCGTTAGCTGTGGTGATGAGCTATTTTTTTAAATTCTTATATCTTAGTAGGTATATATTTATAAAAGTAGGCAGGTATAACTGCGGTCAACCATTGCCATCAAATCGAACATCCGGACGGATTATGTGGCACAAAGACGATGAACTCCATCGGCCGCAGCAACGTTGGTCGAGCCATCACTGTACACGAATCCAGCACCACCTACACCACTACGAAAATAATGGTAAGCAATATTATATATAATTCAGGGCTGTGAATATAATATGACACTAAAAATAAATGTAACATACGTACATGCATTATGCAAAATCTTCAATAATTGACGTGATAAATCTTTTATTTATTAAATAAGTCCATGTGTATATACCCAGTGTTACGCAGTTATGACCAGACGTACTATTTTTCGTAGGACAGTACTTTTTTTTTGCATTTCCTAGTGTTCTTAACAATCGCGTTAGGTCAAAAAATCGTACTCTTTTTTTGAAAACATTATGGGTTAATACATGTTTATGATTTTTATAATTTAATTAAAATGAAATCTAATATGTTTGGTAGCATAGTTAATTTAATTTGTTATTTGTTAATATGTTTCCAACATATTAACAAAGTTTGTTTTTCAAATTTTACAGATGGTATTTTTACCAAAAAAAAATTTACTGTTTTTAAATTTTTATATCTGGTCATTTTTTGACTAACTGCAGTAAGCCCTAAAGTATTATTGTTAAACAATATTTGCATAATTTGCGTTAAATTGTTATATACGAGTACATAGTTGAGAATTTATTAAGTAGAAACCATTTTGACTTTTTTTGAGTTATTTAAATACATTTGAAATTTCTATTTATTTTAGTTATTTTTTTTTATAAATGTCGATAAAAAATAAATCGCTGAGTAAAAATATAATTAATACAAGGTTCTTCATAAGTTTTTCAACCTATTTAAAAAAAATTCTACCGAAAATTCAAATAATTTTTTAGTTGAATTTGAAGTTAAAATTTTACGACATTCGATATTCACCCGTAAAATAATTATTTCTCCTTAAACATTTTTTGATGTTTTATAGTATATCAAAAAATAAATAAGTAAATAACAATAGATTTTTGAAATTTTTACCAAATGTTTATATTACTATTTTCACTATACGATAAACTTTTCAATAATTTTTAACTTTTTTTGACTCATTTATGTGCATGAAAAATTTTAAATTTTTTAAATTTTTTTTCTATAAAATTTAATAAAAATTATTCACCGGGTTAAAATTTATGAAAATTTCCCTCATTTATTCTTATATCTGAACAAAAATATTAAAAATACATAGACATAATTTTTTTTTTATATACTTTTGAAGTTAAAATGTTGTATCTACGTTTTTAAAAATTGCATACAAATCTCATATAAATTTTTCTTACAGAATATATATAAGTAGAATTTATTTGTATAAGTTTTTAGAGTTGAAATTAAGAAATATTTAGTATTTACATATATAATCTACATCTATGCAAAACTATATATCGTTTAATATATTCAATATTCATGCAGTAATATATTCATGATTTTGTTATAATTCAAAATGTTATTCTTGAGGAAATAAAACTTGAACGTATATTATTATATTTTATACGCATAATGATATTTTCAAATGCATTATCTTCGGCAAAAGTTATTTTAACCTACTGTATTATTAATTGCAAAATGAATTACTCTAGATACCTAGTAGTAATGTTCAAAAACATAAAACGAAATATACTAGGTAGAATAATAGATCTTCTTCACCCACTACTCGGAATCATTTTTCGTATAACGATAAACGTATCATTGAATTCAAATTTAACACTTCCATTACAGTGACCCACTAGACATCTACTGTACCTATACAGCAGAACCAAGGCCGCCACACACAATATCGGGCCCCTGTACTAAATGTTTGTCCGGGCCCTTAAAAATTACAAATAAATTTCAACGGGCCATTGTACTCAA
This sequence comes from Rhopalosiphum maidis, assembly GCF_003676215.2. Taxonomy (NCBI): domain Eukaryota; kingdom Metazoa; phylum Arthropoda; class Insecta; order Hemiptera; family Aphididae; genus Rhopalosiphum; species Rhopalosiphum maidis. Next base: position 12,053,161 of record NC_040879.1, read on the forward strand.
GGTCCATCATACCCCCCCTCCTTGCGGGGGCCCTGGGCAGAGCAGTACCCACTTACCCACCTTTTTTAAATTAAACCATTTTATGCTATCTATAATTATTATTGAGTATTTAAGTAGTACTTTAGTTCTTTATTTAATTGACTAAAATATTTTGGATATTTTATTAATTATTTTTTAGATTTAATGCAATCATGCAGGTAACATAATATATTTTACCAAATTACATACCCAAAATGTATTAATATTTATATAAGAAATGTAATTATTACATTTTATTTCTAAATGTCCTAAATAGTATATATTATTATATATTCGTCATGAAATTAAAATTAAAACAATAAATAAATTTGGGTTATTTTAAAATTAATACAGCCACTGAAAATTAATAATATTTCTAATTTAATAGTAAAATACTGCTTGTTTTAAATGTAACTATGTCAGTGATATTAAAAATACTTTATATAATATAATTTGTACTATTAGTGCTTTATTAATTGTTTACTTTTTAAACCATATATTTTTCATAATAAAATTATAACAATTTATTACTTTGGCACAATTAAAGGAATCGAAACGCACACGTCGGGAAATGGTTTTATCGATGTTGGCAATCATCAAGATCACATATACTATCCATTTTCTTATTTTATGGTCAACGATGACGTTCAAGAACAAGAACATCATCATTATACATTTCCTCAAATTCTGATGAGTCGTCCACCACCACCACCAACACCAGAACCATCATCTCTGCCATCGTTGATGTTATCTTCGCCACCTCTACCAGACTCTTATTATGTTCGCCAGCCATTTACACCCATGATGCAGCAACCCCAACAGCCATCACTTCTACCACCAGCACCAGAATCATCACTTACAGTTGGCTGCAATACCATTCAGCAACAATTCCAGCAACGTATAAATTATTACGACTACAATGGTAGGTGTGATCATGTTTCATACACCACGAGTCTATACGTTTATATAAACAGTGTACCTACCTTTGTTTTAGATTCGTCAAAAATAGATATTGTTTTATAATCAGGTAGGTATAAATAAAATATGTTTCTGTTTAGAAAGAAACTCCGAGGAAGCTGCCACTAAAATGTTAAAAAATGATTCGCCTTCGTCGTGTTTAAGTCGACTACATCTAGGAGAAAGGACTATTGACAACAGTATGAAGTCAACCGTCATATTTGATAATAAAAACACGCATCAACAACAAACATCAAATAATAACAATAGATTGTCAGTAGTAAGTTACCTGTTTAATTTACATATATATTCTAAGTATACACAAATTACAAACCTACCAAAAATACTATTATATAAATTTCTTTACTGATGACAATTAAGCAAGCAAACGAAATAAAAACACAGTTTGAGATCACACTGGACGACGATAAAGTAGTGGACGTGTGCAAACGGACTATATTGGCTGCTTTAAATAAAGTCATAGTCGGTAAGGTTTTTCTTATGTAATCATAATTATTAATTGTATAGAAAATTAATTGGTCGTTTTTTTTTCAATTCGTAGACAATTATGAATCTGCTTTGTACAAATTACGTAAGACTATTAGAATATTGGACGTATTGATGTTTAACGAAGGGGGCAGCAGGATCGGGATTGCCAAAATCGATACTGTCGGGCCATGGTTGGAAACATTGAAAGATATGGAACGAAGAATAACACAAAATCAACAGGACTTACACAATAATGGCAATCACGATATCGGTCAGTACTTTAACTGATTAACCTAGTATTTATTGATAATGCAGATTTAAAAGTTTATTGATATAATTGTGTCAGATTGTTAGAAGGTTATTACAAATATGAAATACAAAAAACTGTATAATATTAAAAAGAAAATTGTTTAACAATATGATTATAAGTGATAATGTTAATAACAATTAAAAGTCGTAAAATAGTACTTGAATTAGTTGAATTTATATTAAAATGTTTAAAACATTATACACTTAGACATAACATTTTAATTTTTCTTAGTATAATTCATTAAAGTCATATGTATAAATGTATTGAAAATAATTATTTTTGAACACCTTAACAACCATTATTATCTGCTAAGTACTTTAATTTCAATATATTTTCAAGTATTAATAATTTTAATACATTTTATCAAAACTGTAAGATATAGTATCTGCATTGAAACTATATTTTCAATTTAAACTTTAAAAACAGTACTAGCTATTTGAACGTTTTAATTGCCTGCGAGATTAGTAATGCATTTAAATAATTTTATGTTAGTAAAATATATTTAAAAAAAAATTTAAATAACGAAACATATTTTTTTATCTCTTGATTAATGTGTTTTGAGTTTATAACTGTAAAAGTATAGTTTATAACTTTTTTCAATTTATACATTTTCCAGTAGTTTCTAAAATATAAATTTTCATTTTATTTTTGGATTGGAATTAATGTTAAGCTAACTTGTATTTCAGATAATAATGCAATAACAAGAACAGAAGACGGCTATCCCAAGCAACTAAGACAACTATCCAATAACAGGAGCAGTAAAAATAAAAACAGTAATAATGAAAACAGTGGTCATTTATATCACTTTTGGTGGAAATCAAACTTAAGACGTTATCGAACTACAGGAAAAATTGTTGTAGAGCAACATGGATTCAATACCAACCTTCGTCGATACCGAAGAAACAATTAATGCTTATAAATCAGGATTTTTCATTTATGGGCTTCTATAAATTAATACACTTTGTCAACTAGTTTTGTAGTTCTTGCAAAATAAACTTATATGCTGTATAAATATGTATATTCATCAACACTAAAGCGCGGATTTTTATGCAATTGCATACTTTTTCCTTTAAATATTTTTGGATTTTTGTCAGTTATCTCCACGGATTATCATAATTTGAAACTAATGGTGAAATTTGTTTTGCTTATTTCTGCATATTTTGGCAAAATTCAAAATTTATTGCATATTGAAGCGAAAATTTAAAAAAAAATGTATAAAATAATATTTTTTCAGGTATAAAAATTACAACTAAATTTTATAGTCGCTAAATAATAATCATCACAAATTACAATTTTAATTTCAACTAGTTATACTGACATAAAATTACTACTAGGTACTAGGTTTCTAGGACAATATGTAATATGCAATTTAATTTAGGATTTAGGTTTGTAATATGGCATGTCATCGCCATGGCATGTATTTTACATTACTTTTATTGGAATATATTGATAGGTTAAATTTTTTTAAATTTAAATTTATTAAAAGCAGTGATTTTAAAATTTTCATGAAATATGTAAAAATGTTGGTATTGAAATACCGTGGGTTCAGTGGCGTGCCCAGGGGGGGTAGGTTAGGGGTTATATCCCCCTCCTCATTGACTTCTTTTTTTGACTTTCGGGATATTAGAGTTGTTACTTGTTATAAAGTCATTGCTTTTGATTATTAGTAATAAGTTATTGCTTATATAAATTATATTTATTATAATATATACATTTTTTATAATTATATACTTTATGTTCTTTCATTATCTGCCTACTTAATTTTATAATACAATTTTTTGCAATTTTTCACGTTTTTGGATTTTTTTTTTTTAAATATAGTGTTTTAATGAGCAAAAGACTTAACTAAACTAAATTCATTATAACATAAATAGATTATTTAACAACGGTAATTTTTTTAATATATAAAATCGAAAGACATATGTAACTTATTTCGTTTATTTTAGGAAAACAAAGCTTTCTTAAAAGTAATACCATCGAGAATAAATAAATACAGAAAAGAAATTCCGGGTATACCTTTACCTCCAGATTCCCGAACCTATTATTACAAGGTCGGAAACATGGTTATTGCTAAAATTTTCTATGCAAATAATTTTGAAATTTTTTTAATTGTGATTAAAAGTTTATTAAACGACTAACATACGACAAACATAACGAATATAAAAGCTAGTCGCATGTCACATAATATGTTAATATTGACATTGTAGGTATATTTCTTCTGCGCAGTGTACTTTATAGATATTTTGTAACCTCATCAACATATTATTGTCTCATACATGTTATATTCACAGCACCCACACCCTGGTTCATGATGGGCAATGAAAACTTTTTCAACTTAATGTACAATGCTTATTTGTTTAAAATAAAGAACAATGACTAAATGGTTTTCATTGCAAAGTTAATAGACATATATTTATTTACTTTTGATGCACACAAAAAAAATGAATACGGGTGTGCAGTTAATAACAAACATCTAGCGTATTATTAGCTGTCGCGGACATAATTATCATTAAGGCAGCATCATTAATAATTAAAACCATATTAGAAGGATCATTTTTGTCAAACAAACCTAACAGACAGCGTTGTGCAATTTACTGACATGTCCGCAGAGTGCGTCGACTTCTGGTCCGTCCATATATCGGCATTCGTCAGACTGTCATAACGAGTGAACGACTTGACACTCATCACACGCCACATCGGTACGGTTTTTCACCAATATGCGTCCGCCGGTGTCTAGTCAGATTGCTTTACAAGTAAATTCTATATCACACACGTCGCACGGGTACGGTTTTTCACCCGTGTAGGTCTGCCGGTGTTGTGTCAGATGGCTGTTTTGAGAGAATGTCATATCACATTGATCACAGAGATACGGATTTCCACTTGTATGCGTCCGCTTGCAGACTAAGGGCAAATGACTTATCGCACACGTATTTTCTCAATTGTACTAAATAATTTAATAACCACAGGTTATCTAGCCACCAAGGTATGTGCCAACTAGTACGAGAACGTGAGTATTTTAAATAACGTATTTACAATTTAATGTACTGAGAATTAGATTAGTTGTCAACACAATGTTTCAAGCCAGTGTTGTGTTTATTTTAGTTTTAAGTAATTATATTATATTGAAAACAAAATAAGTTTAAACTGATTTTATGAACTATGACTGCACCGAAAATCATTAAATCGTGCAATTTTTGTCATATAAAAAATTAATTTAATATAATTCATTGTTGTTTATTGGCATGATCCGCCATGATCATATTATAATAATGTTTGTATAAAAAGCGTTTCATTTAACGTATTTGTCAATGATTTGTTTAAAATTAAAAAAAATAAAACACAATAAAGATGATTTTTTAGTATGTACATGCAGACTTACGGAAGTAGATAACGGAAGTCTCTATTTATAAAATACGAAGTTATAACGAAAATTTCAGCTATTAGTTGATATCTTTATTCTTCATACATATATTATAATATCTAAATAAATAACCAGATTATTAAAGATAAAATTCAACTTATTTTATCGACAACCCAATATTTGTATACTCGTACCTATTATTTGATTAAATCACACAAAATACAAATATATCATTCCGTATAATAGTTCCAGATTTATTATGTTTTATTTGTATTGTAAAAAATACGTGAGTTGTATATTAGTAAGACTAGATTCAGTAGTATTGCATTTTAAAGCAAGTTTTGGTTGCCTAATGCTGGCATTTAGTGCGAGGACGTAAATCACTCTTTATTATATTATTATCACTATATACGCGAGAGCGCCGTGAGCACTAATTGCCGCGTCGTCATATACGTCATAAAAGGTATAACATTATATTATTCATATTATTATTAATTATTGATCTTGCCGATTTTGGTATTATTTAAATCTTATTATATGTATTTATAATACTAATTACTAATACGACTATAAACTCGTCATGAATAGGTAACTATTTTTATTGAATACCAGAATGTTAATATGATATAATACGATGACATAGGTACCTACGTGGTAATATTATATACACGCCGATAAAATACATACAAAAGAATAAAAGGTCAAGTTGCTTGAAACCTACAGGCCACCGCGCGTCGTGCGATAATTTATACATTTGTTTTTTTTTAGTCACAATTTTTGTTTAAAAGCATTTAAAGTTAAAATGTTTATGAAATATGTCAAAATCGTGAAAACTTGCTAGGAATGTTGAAGTTAAAAATTCATAACATTTTTGTGAACTACACCTAAGAATAATAACGCAATACAAGGTTCTCCACAACTTTTTCTTAAAATAACTGTAAAACTCTAGTGTCAATATAGGAAAGTTGTATGAACGTATTAAATTATTGAAATTTAATTTTTTAGGGAATCGCGTAAAATAAAGATATACGTATTACAATTTAAATATAGGTAATAATAGAATATATCCTACTAATTATCCTAGACTGATAAATCATTTCCGTTCAGAATTGTTTTAAAAATTAATATACTATAACTAATAATACATTGAAACATTGTTACACAGTTTACTAATTAATAATTGCGTACATATATGAGGTAATAATAATATGAATAGAGATTTAATGTATCATCTTGTTTCTTATAATTTATAAATAATATATTATTTAATTAGAAATTTGATATTATATTGTCGGCGCGTTTGGTGCATAGATACATGTATATCGTCGTAAAACCTATAAATATATTTGCTTATACTTTATAAATAATATTTTTTATTGAAAAATTTAGATTCAATTTTTTATACAATACTATGGAGCATGCCAATATATCAGTGGAACTTACAATTAACGATCATCTAATTGCCATAAATAATGACCGCTATTTAGAGGTGGCCGTCCTATAGAGGTAACATGACATAACACTTGATGGGACCAAAAAAACCTAACCGTTACATAGATATAGAGGTGACCGAACGGACGTTTTACTGTAATATATAATATACATCAGTATTATACTATTATACTAATAAAATCAGCTCTGTTTCTACATTTCGGGAAAAATTGAAATAACAGATGTATTATTAGACCAAAAATAAAAACAAATACACCATTCAATTAGTAATGTAATCACAAATAGTCAGAAGAAAAAATCAAAATAATCAAACGACACCGGCAAAAATTACGAGATATTTTTGTCGACAGCGGCGTTCGGGGCAACGCAATTGTTGTCGAATATATTATGTCGACCGCGACATTAAACGTGTTGACGGACCGATAAACCGAACTACCGAGTACCGACTCGAGAAAAAACCTATAGACTAAAGTGTGAAGTGACTGGTGGCGAGGGCGTGGCTAGCTGCGCGCCCGACGACCAATACTGCGGACTGTTGTTTAAGGAATGCGTTGAGAATAGCGATGGCCGTGCCGATGAGGACATTAAAATATTATACGCAGAACGTGACCGTACCTTATGATTGCATAAAAGATAAAAATTAACTCTGATTTTAAAAATTACTGTTCGGTCGATTACAGTGAAAGTGATATCGACTGTATCTGTTGTACGCGTTTGTAAGACGGAAACAACGTGTCACGAGGGTATCGGGCATGGGCGGATAGGCCATTTTGAAAAGAGGCCCCCACGTGAAAAAAAAAAAAGTCTAAAAAGGGACACATTACCGAAATACGAAGGGGGGGGGCCCACCGGGAAATGCCCGGTTTCCCGATAGGCCTGTCCGTCCACGGCGTCACCGCGTCAATATTCGTATAATGATAATAAACTATACGATTATAATACAGTGTACACTACACCGTCGGTGTGAAACGGTATTGAATGCGTATGCGCCGACATCTCGACGCGTGTAAATCTGACGAAATTACAACTCGATGCATACCATTGAAGGATGGGCGGGAATATAGCTATGTAACATTTTTTTCGAATTTCACGTTTTCGCGGGACAACGTGCTATTGAAGCATTGAAGCAACATCGACAATCGATGAATGTTAAGAAGAATCGAAATCGGAAGAATTAAAATGGCGATTAGATTATATATACACTAAAATTTACACTGTAAATTGTGCGTACATAATATATCACTTACCAAAAGAGCTTCTCTAAATTCAAAATTTGATCCACATTGACGACGTCCCTTATAAGTATTTAAAGTGTTTTACGGTAGACAGTGACAATAGACGCGTTACAATTAACAGTGTCGCGTTCCGCATTATACAGATAGAGTAAGTAAGTAAGGCTAAGTAAGGATCACATTTTGCGCCTATCGGTTGAGTGATCGCGTTCTTGTGGGTTACCGAAAAACATAAGTCCGAATGTCAACACGGCGTCGTGACTACCAGGGTCCCATGCAGACGAGCGCGCGTTAATCGTTCGAATATGTAGCAACCGGCAACGCGTTGTGTGGTTGTAGTATGCGATATATTATTGAGGGGCCTCGCTATAGCACATATTTAAGGAACGAAATTTAGACGATTTCTAAAGCCGCTTGTACGCTGACTCGGTACACTACACGCGCTGTGGGAACGCTCTTGCTCGTTTAGGCGCGGTATAGCTCGTCTAGACCTCCCACGGCTATCCGAAAATTGTCAGTCCGCTGTGGTCCGCGCTAATATATTTAAAAAAATGTATTTAATTTTCGCGATTTCGACATATTTCGTAAACATTTGAACTTTTAATGCTTATAAACAAAAATTGTTACTAACGATTTTTGATATTTTTTCACTACGATAAGTTGTACTTATAATAAACCTAGTATTCAATTTTAAAGTTTTTTTGGAATGCCAAATTGTATTTATTTTTTCTAGTTTACATAAAACAATGTTCTTGAATTTTTTAAATTTTTTGTTTCAGTATGAAGTATTTACGAGGAACTCTGTAATACATATTTAAGCCTATTAATGGGTAATACAATTGTATATCATATAAATTGTCAACTGCGAAGCAGTTTATTAAGCCTATTTTCATGATTTTGTCAACATTTTGACTTCATTAAAATTTCATTAAAAATTAATTTTACTTTCCATTAGAATGTTTTATTTTAAATTATATTAGATAAAGATATTTTATCTAATTTTTATCCAAAACCACACTCAAAGTTGAAAATCAAAGCATTTTTTTCAAATACTAATCGTGAATCGTGTATACAGTATACGTAAATAAAAAAAAAATAAACACACACACACGTATTTAAAAAATTAATAGATTCATCGTTACGCTCAGAATCTAAAAATAACTTACATAGTAAGTACATGTAAACATATAGTAGTTACATAAATGTATATTATTGATATATTTAAGTTGTTATATGTGCAGACAATATTTTATCAATTAAGCACAATTTATGTTATGATTATAGGACATAAATTGGCATTTTATACAACACTCTACACCGAAAGTAAATTTAACTTTTTGTCTGTCAGTCGAGAAAATCATTTTCATAGTGATTTTTATTTTTTTAAATTAACGTAAATTTTATGTATTTTTGTTTTCATCGATGGGACGAAGAAATTATTGATACAATTATCATTTGATCCTTATTTAACGTCATGTAGATCATATTTTTTTTTATATTTCTTTTTATTATTTTTTTATTATATTTTAAATTTGACTTATTATGTATTAAATTATTGCTTCTTAGTTCTTAGAGATAGTACTCGATAATTACTATGCATATAGGTACCAGTTAAAAGTACGTCGACAGTGACTGTCTGTCAGCATTTATTATTTAATATATTATAATATTTTGTTCATACAAATATTTTATATTATTTTTTAACGCTAATAATAGACAGTAAGTAATAATTACTTGGTATTATTTAGTGTTTAATATTATTTTTTAGTATTTTAGGTATAGTGTGGCCCCTGAGTGGAATACATTGTGGGGCTTTTTATATATAAACAAGAAAAGTTTATTTTTACTTACTTATTAAATAAAATTTATTATGTTATTATACAAAAATGTCCGAGGTGAAAATATCCAAAACCGAGAATGTCCATGGTCAAATTTTCCAAAATCTAAAAATTGAATGATCGTAATATAATAAAAAGGGAACACCATGTAACACATTAGTTAATAATTATCCATGTCAAAAAACACCCTATGTTCTACTATGAGTGTGAATATCTGTAGATATTTGTACCTACCTAATTTGTAATTGACATCATGTAGCAGTTATTACGATAAGATTATCGAGACAATTTTGTTATAACGTATTATGTAACATAATTATCTGTTTAAGTTCTGAATTTTCAGTTGAACCGTTTAAGCGTGCGTGCGTATCATTTTATTTTATTTTATTAAATTTATTGAAAATGGCTGAAATTATTAAATCAAATAAAAATAAAAATAAATTGTGTTTAAATGGGTATGCATATACCATTCTAAACCAAAATTCGTTGGCATTGTGTCAAACGAAATTTGTTAAATTATTCTGCATCGCTAACTACAGATTTATTAAAAAATAATCCATTATTGGTTAAAAACTATTCACATTCAGCTGATTTCGACGAAATATATCAGTCGTGAAATGCTTAGCAGAAATGAAAGTAAGATTTATGACTTTAATATTAACTTGATGTATATATTATTTGAATAATATTTATAATATTGTCGTTAATAAGACGTGCATTTGTTGTCTTCATTTTACATACGTACAAAATATCAAATTTTCATTCACTGTGCTTAAGTGTCGGAAATTTTTCAATACACTAATTTAAAAATGCTCATATAAAAACTAAACCATTAAATTAAATATTGAAAAATCGTCAACGCGTAAGTACAGATAATGTTATTACCTAAAAGTTTAATAATAGGTCAATTTGCTCTAATATCAAAACTAACAACACACTATTACAGTGGCGTATTTTGAATGTTTTTTTGGGGGGTATCCAGATAATGTAGGTATATACTTATTTGTTAATTGGTTGCAATATTTCTGTTTTACATTTACTACCACAAAGATCATAATATACTCATCAAATATTGTAATGAAATATTTTTATTTATTTAATTAAAACTAGTAATTTTTATGTAATTTAAATCATACAGGTATAAAATACTTACTATAAACATAATTATTACAATGTATTTCGTTTGTTAAATTCCATACCAGTGATGATAGAAGAGTAACAGTTTTATAAATAATTAAAAATATAATAGGATAATAAGTAGGTACATTATTTAAAACTAAATTTATTTTCCTTCCTAATTAGTTTATTACTTTATATATATATATATATAAAAAAAAATCAATAATTATTATCGATAAATTTTGAAGGGAATTTGGCAAACAATAATATGTGATTCGTTATGAACTAATTTTAAATTAGTTTATGACTTTATATAATATCAAATTAGTCAAAAAAACGAAGCATATATTATTGTTTGCCAAATTCCCTTCGAAATTTATCTACATTAAATATAATTTTTTTCTTTGGTTTGGGGGTGTCTAGATACCGTGGACACCCCCCCCCCTCAAAAAAAAAAAAATACGCCACTACACTATTGAAACTATAGTGAATGAAAATTTTCTATGTTGTACGTGTTTAAAACGGAGATAACAAATTCATGGATAGCGTGCTCTAAAATGAATTAAATGTAAAATGTAATATTATTACTAGAATAAAACGACAATCACTGACAAAAATCCATCATCACTATTTGCTGAAGAAATAGTTAAATTGAATATTGATTGTAAATCTAGAATACCTTCAGAACAATTAGTGAAAAGGACACTAGGGAATAAAAAAAAAATCTAATCACCCAATAGTTCCAGCTGACCTTAGTCAATTGAATTTGACAGGTATATAAAAATATAATTAATGTGTTATACCTAGTGATGTAAATTTTCATGAATTTTTTTTTTTGTGAAAATTTTAAGAAACATGAAAATTTTATAATTTATTATATTAATTTCATATCGAATAAATATTTTGATATTATATAGTTATAGTTATAGTTATAACTTATAATTATATTATTATTCATATATATTCATAATTATATTTTAAATTATGTACTTTTATTACCATTTATACCCATTTTTACATTATTTTGGTGTTATTATATTGAACATAATAATATAGTAAATAAAAAAATACATGATAACTAAAATTTTTAAAATTTTTAAATTTTCAATTAAAAAAAAAAATGTTCAATTAAAAATTTTCAAGCTTACATATCTAGTTATACCTTATACTGTACCTACGTGTATTACAATTCACAAGTTTTTCGATACTTTTATAAGTATTGAACAAAAGTATAATTACTATTTTTTTTTGTTTTATAGTATTACATCATATTGTATATGGTATAAAATTAAAAATATTTTATTTTAAATGATACACAGATATTAGTGGATACATATTATAATATATGAAACTTATTTTATGCTATTTCCTCGGAATTTCTACCTAGATTCATTTATTATCATGTTATTTAGTATTAGTAATTACTTATTTAATAATAAATAGTCATAAAAACGATCAAACCGAGTATAAGTTATATCATCATTATTTATGATATTATATTTGCTTTGTAAAAATATGAATCACTTAATAACTGTGTAAGTAATTAAAATTAATACCGGGAACTTTTCTAAATTTTATTTGTATAAAATTATTAATAACATTTTGTAATTAATATTATTATTTATATAATAAAACGTTTATTGTGTGGCCGTGGTGTTTAGGGTTGATCAATCTCCATGAACTATGAACATAATCCATAATATTAAAAATATATTATATTATAACTATGAAATACTATGTAATGACATTGTAATGTAAATAATGTAATAATAAAAAAAAAAAACAATTTTTCAATTTTTGAAGTGTATGTTGTGCAGACACAGTATATACCCACGCTACGCCACTGTCAAAAACTAATCTCGTAATTCTAACGATGACTATTCCGAAGACTATTGTGTTTACTTCGACTTATTGATGTATTATTATTAGAACCGTTGGTGCACACCGATTACGGACGGTGCAAAATTTTAAATAATCTAACACACCGTTCATTGCCAATAAACTCAAATAAATCTATTATTAGTTAGATAAAAATTAAATTTTAAACGTCCAAATAAAGTTTAATATTATTTAATTAATTATTAAATATGTTTAAATATAAATAAAATGTTTTTTTCTGTATGCTAATTTAAATGTCATAAAATAGTGGGGACCCCTAGGGTGCAGTCCACTCAAAAGTTCTCTACTAAATCCAGCACTGCTTAGTTGAATACTTAAGAAAAACATTATGATAAATAAAACTAATAATTGTCGATACAACAAATTTAAATTTGTAATTCAGTTATTATACATGTATATTACTTTTACATTTTAGACGTAAGATAGGTACTTATTATTTAACATGGATAACTATAATAAACTGTATAGGTAATAGATATTTAAATGAAAAACACACGTATAATTAAAATAATTTACAATCATGAGAAAAGGCGCGAAAAGTGAGTGATAAAATCTATTGAACCAGCAGCAAAGATCAAAAATAACCTATATCATGTTATATCGATTGAGTCGCGGTCGAAATCGTCATGATAATAATATTATACAGAAAATTATTGGCCCGGCTACATAGTTGATAGAAGTAGTAGTAGTAGTAGTAGTAGTATTAATAAGTATATATTACACCTTTTATAATACATTATTATAATGATATTCCTATCTTTAAGAAAATTAACATTCACAATAAAATGAGACATACCTATTAAAAATAAAAATTAATACCACTTCCAGTCGTCGTTCTTTCAGAAACTCTTTTATTTCCAGACACAGAATTTGTATATAATCTTAAATGTTAGATGGTATGACGGGTGACTGCTTGTAACTACAATATGTAACTCATAACTATGAGTGTTACGACAGCCGAGTGAAGCACTCAAGTATGACTTTATTATAGACCTTATTTTTATAATAATATTATACTTAAGATTTTACAATGACGGCGGCATCGTATGAATAAACGGAAAGATCATTTAAAAAGATGTCGAGTGCGTGTGTCTCGTCGTATTGCAATTTTTCCGAAATTATTAAATATAATAATTACATACATTTTTTCACACTAGCAGTAATATCGTTGTATTGTACCTTGTGTAAATCTCTTTCATAAAATAATAAATTGACCCAACATAATAATATTCTTTTGTCTTGGCTAAAATAATAGAATACATTTTTGTTTGAATTATAAATTATAAATTATCCATTAAAATTAAAGCGTTGAAATTAATTAAAAATATTATTTTAAATTAAAAATGGCATGTTGTATAAATAATGTTTACAAGTTACAAAATAATCTTATTTTATGTTATTAATCAAATGTTATTTTAATATTTTTGTTTGATATATTGTTATCAAATATGTATTATTAAAAAAACTAGATTAAACATTACAAGAACATTCAAAACTAAATAATTTTTTTTTAAGAATGTGATGATTAAAATATAAAAAATCTAGCTTTAAAATAAAAAAATCGGTATCTGGGTTCTTCTATATAATATGATTTTTGATATAACTTTATTAAAGTCATTTATTTTACTTTTAGTATTACGGTAGATTGATTTATTATAGTAATATATACACATATTTATAATTTATATCATAACCATATTATATTTACTCAAAAGTTAATAACCTCTTACTGTGAATACCGTTAAAGAGCGTAAAAAGGTTCACAATATAAATAGATAACATTTTAAAATGAATCAACATATATTGAAAATATTGTACCTATATAGTAAAATTTATTAAAATTTAATGTACCTGTACACGAGTTTTAACTGTTTTAAGTGTTTGTATATTTTTTAGATCCAACATGAGGAATATTGTTTAATTTTTCAAACCTTAACAAAAAAATTTGAAGATTTTATTAAAATATGTTTTCTGCAAAATACCTACTTTTAGTTGGTAATTTTGTGATTTTAACAATTTTTGAAAAAATTTAAACTTTTTAATGCATATTCAATAAAAGTGTTAATGTATTTTTAATAATTTTGAACAGATAAAAGAACATTTTATATGGGATCTTGAATTACATTTTCAAGAATTTCGACCCGGAGAATAATTTTTTATTGATATAGAAAAAAAGTAAAAAAAAATAATGAAAATTTCTTATCCCTATAAACAGCTTGAAAAAGATTAAAAACATTTTGAATTTTTTACCATGTATAAAAAGTTATAATATAAATATTTGGTGAAAGTTTCAAATACTTACTGTTATTCATTTTTGAACTATAACAATTAAACAAAAATTATTTAAGAAATATCTATAAGTTATTATACGGGTGATTATCTGATGTAAACATACTGTAAGCGGTCATTTTGTACTACGATCCATTGTTAAAACTGCATAACGCGAACACTTTGTACGATTAGATAAAAATTGAAAGTCAAGAATGCGGACACTTTGCACTATTATATACATAAAGTATATATATTAATGTCTAGAGTTATATAACTAAGCAGTAAGTAGGTATTGGTATATACATATAATGTAAAAATTAAATATAAAATAAAAAGTAAATTACAAACGTTCTAAAATAATAAATATAGTATAATTACTACAAGTAAAAATAATCAATTCTTTTTAATCATTAGATTTAAAACCCTAACAAAAATAATTATTTTGTATAATGTGTAAGTAGCACGTACCTAAAATATTTGTGAAATATTATACTCAATAGACAATAATGAATATATTATATTTTCGAAAAAAAATAATGATATTAACAATAAGAAATATACTATACAATATAATTATATTCAATCATATACAATTAAGAAATAACAATACAATATAATAATTTTTTTTTAAAAACATACAAAATATTATTTAATAATTATAATATTAACATTATAATATCATATTAAATTAATTTATTTTTGTTATTAACTTATTAACTTTAAAGTTTAAATAAAAAATACCGTAGAATGATGTGTTCACTGTTCATGTAATAAATAGTTTAAATTTTAAATGGTTCTTTTAATAGCTAAAAAAGAATCAAAATATTTAGAAAATTATACTATATGTATACATTATATGGGAAATGCCAACATGAACGTTTACGAAAACTATCAAGTAATATCTATAATTATTCGTTTTTGAATTACAACAAGAAACAAAATGCGTTCAAGCGAAAAAGTTACTAAATGTGTGAATATCCAATGTCATAAACATTTGATCTTCAAACAGTTAAAAAATATTTATTAGACTACGGTACTTAAGTTAAAAAAAACAAATGAGAAATCTTGTATTAAATTTTCAAATTTCAGATAAATTTATAAATTTTGTAAAAATTCTCAATTTAAATGCTTGTAAAAAATGCTTTGAAAATGTCAAGTATCTAAGCTTAAATAACCTAGGTTATTCGTGATTAAGTTACACATAAAATTTTTCATATTTTATTTTTTTTCCTAAATATTTTAAAAAAACATTGGAAATTTTTAATTTTGCTTTTTTTAAGTACATAAATGTAATTTAATATCAGAAATCACCCTCAAAATTGGAGATCGAACCATTTTTTCGACTACTTAACGTGAACTCAAACATAAAAAAAATATCATTGTAAAATCAATACATTCATCGCTCCACTACACAGAATCTAAAATATGTAACTCATTTTATAGTTAGCTTATCAATCATCACATTTCCAATTAAAATAAGGCTTTATAATTTAATAAAAGGTTCCTCATATTATTTTTACTGGATATAAAAAAATGTTCAGCGTAAATATAAGTCACATTTTTTATGAATATAAAAGAGTAATAGCAAAATTATAATATAATTATTTTTTTTCATGACATTACAATTGTTATGATTAATATTATTATAACCTTAAATATTATTAATTCATTATAAATTAAGTACCTACCGAAGTGTTTTACTTATAATAATATTACAGTAATATTTTTTGATCAGAGTACCATCATTATTATAATATTCCAATATAACATTTCCCGATTGTTTTTAAATTCATATTTTAAAATACCATGTGATTAAGGTACATTTTTTAACATAAGATTAGTATACAATAGTAGTACCTATATTGGCTATTCATCCATATGATAAGTATTTTTCTTTGAGCAATTTGTGTGAGCTATTTATAGACATTTCGAATTTTCAATTTCTTTGTTATTATTGTCTGAGTATGTATTATACTTATGAACAAGTATTCATGTATATTTTTGTTTGTTTTTACTAAGCGTGTAAGATTTCATTGTCAAGTTGTAATTTATATACCTATGTTGTACCTATGTATTCATTTTTGAGGTATGCGTTTTCGTTAACAATATTTTCAATATTTATTAGTTAATTCTATGAAAGTATGAACATCGATTGTTCAACGGTCTGTTGACTTTTAAGTTTATGATTACCGTTTTGTAAAAATTGTAAATTGTTATTTATTGCCGAGCCATGCACCGTGGGAACTGCCTTGATCCGCATTAGTAGAATATATTTTTTTGTCTACAGTGTACTTATGTATCATTGTCTGTTCGGACTGTTTGCCATCACACGGGTGCCGACGTAGTGGCGCCGTCGTTGCACTAACTCCGTTATAAATTTGAAAAACTGATTATGCGTGAAAATTCCTATTTTTAGCAAACCTATAGACTGTATACGTTTTACAGTATACACCTATATATTATATGTATATACGTATATACACACTTCACCGCACATTAGCACTCACTGTTCTTGCACGCGAACAAGAACCACTAGGGCTGTAGTTTCAGTTAATAATCAAATTTTCACATTTTAAAAAGGAAAATATTGGCTGTGCAATATCGTCTTTAGTTTTTTAATATCACTAATACGCTAAAAGTTCTTATCGTTTAAAAATCCATTATTTTAAATGTTATTCAAACTTGAATAACTTTTTTTTCATTTAGTATCTAAAAAAAAAAAAAAAAAATTGTACACCCAAAAACCTCCTCTTTCTAGTGTGAAAATTTGTTTGTTAAACTTGGACTACAGCTTGAGTGGTTCTCGCCCGCGGGAAATGGTTTTTTCTATGTTGTATATATTTGTAGGACGGATACAATGCAGCGGGCGAAGTATCCTCTTATTGAGATATTGTCGTTATAGCTATATAGATTTTAAATAAAACATAATTAAATTAATAAATAAAAAAAGTATTTTGTGTGTACGTTATAATATAAACGTGAAAAAAAAACCATACATTTTTTAATGGTGGTTGAATGGTCTGAACGGTCTCTAACTGTACTGGGCAGTGAACGTAAGTATTAACTCTTTCGTTTGATAATTTATAATAAGGGCATGTCCCGTTTCCGCCAAAATTTATTTTTATTAAAAGACATTTCCACAAATTACTATTTGGGAACCGTATACAATTGTTACATATTCTCATCATTACAATTAATTTTAATAAAATTAAATAATAATATTGTATTAGTCTAATATAGGCGCAATTATATTAGTTTTTAAAATATTAAATAATAAAAAATAAATAAAAATATATTAAAATATAGTCTCAAAGAGTTTTGAAAAAACACATATCGTCATTTTTGAATATTTAAATATGTGAGAGAAAATCTAAATTATAATACAAGTATATGTCAAGTTTTAAAAATCTTATAATTAAAAGAAACAGTTTTGACAAAAGTGTACCTTTTATAATATCATTGGAATTTTTTTTTGTAATTGCGTCTTCTGTAGTTTTAAACGGTTTAATATTTTTTTGTTTTTTGGAATTTTTTTTATATTATTTTGAGCACTGTTAATTTTGATAAAGTATCCGTTTGTATCGTATCTTTAAGTATTTGTAAAAACGTAAAAAATGATGGGTGTGCCTTATAAAACTATTTATTGAATTTATATGAGAATTTCTCATATTTATATGAGAATGAAAAGATTCACAATTGTTGATTTTTCTGTGCAATGTCACTGTATATCAAGCCCACATACTTGGCGGAAATTTCGAATTTTCATCAATATAGTTTTCTAAGATATAATCGGCGTACTTACCATAACTGCTGTCATCAGAGATGTCTGACATAAAGTCAAAAGAAAAACAATCCGATACTTCCGATACCACGACATATATTCAATATTGCTTAAAAGTTAAAACCAGTGGTTTCCAAACTTTTTTTTGGCGAAAATGGCTTTTGACGGAAACGGAAATCGTATCTTTTTCGTTTTTAGCGGAAAAGGGCTATGGCGAAAACGGGTAACTCCCTATAATAATCGCTATATAATTCACAGAACTTCTGTGTTTTTAATAGTACTTTATTTTTATTCTGGTGACGTAGGTAATCGATGATTCTATTTTTCATGCAATAATAAGCCCGTCGCTAATAATCACATCTATATGTATTTTTAATACATAGGTAAAACTATAGTATCTTAAATTCTTGTACTAGTCTATGTGTGCACACTTTTAAAATATTTTAAATACAAGGAATAGTCGTTAGTACTATTGAATTGTATTTTGGTAATCCGTACTTTATATAGTCACTATACTAACTATACTACAGTGACTATATGCGTATAGGTATACATAGAAACAGGCCACAGGGATGGACTGGGTCAGTAATTCAGGCCGTGAAATTTTTTTAGCAAGCCAAAAATTAATTGAGAACAAATAATTTAATTATAAGTATGTTATATAATAATATAAAAAAAAACCTGTATTATTTAAAAAATACTTTCAACATTTAATGTAGATATAAATATACATATTACACATATAACATATTTATTATAGATGTACACATTTTAGGTATATTAAAATTAACTCTTAAAGTTTTACTATTTTTTACAATATTAAGTTTTTTTGCGTAATTTCACTAGTTTTCCCGATTTTGTCTAATAATATTGTAGTCTCATTTAACGCAAACAAATAAAATAAAACAGAGACTACGATAATATAAAATTGCTTTTGCTATCTGTGATATGTGCGAGCATCAGCGCACAATTAAAATATAACACTTTATAAAGAACTATTTTGTTCAATTAATTTTTATTAAAAAAATATTTTATAATATATTTTTTTTTAATTTGGGAATAAAGTAATCACACATTCTTTTTAATTAATCTTAAACTTTAACAATATCAAACTGGCAGTGGCATAGTAAATATTAAATAAGACATATACAAATTAAAAATAACATAAACACATAATGAAATAGTCAGATGATTATCAAATAATATTCAAATTAAGCAATTACCAATATTGAATATTACTATTATTATGATAAATGTTTTAATCGGCATTTTATAGTATAGTTAGATAAATAAAATTCGTACTAAATAAATTTTATGATCGAAACAGAAGTAAAAACATTTAATTAGTAGGGCGTGACCAACGTGCATGTTAGACGAAGATATATATAGATAAGATTAAAATTATAATTCAAAAGGCTCTGAAGGCTCTGAAAACCCTATATATTATAACACGTTCCCCAACGCCGTTAAATTTTGGTATAGAAGTGCCGTATTTACTATAACAAACGAAGTCAGTTAAAGTATTAGATTTTAGTGTTGGTCTTATTATTGCACAATAAGTATATTATGACATTTTTACATAATAAAAAAAATATGAAAATATAAATATATCCACTTTGATTACCGCAAAAATCTTATCATCATACTATATTTTAATAAAAATTTTAACAATAAAATATGTTCAAATTCTTCTTAATCAGTATTTTGAATTAGAATATAGGTTGTAATCCTGTAAGTTATAGCCAAATGGTATAAGTTATTAATTATAACTAATATAATTTTTAAGTTAATAAACAATGTATAATGAAGAGTAATAAATAATAATTAACAATCGTCCAGACTTTATAGTCTATAATCGTCTACCTACGTCCATAACATATTACAGCTAATTATCGTTTTTTAACTATTACCTTGCTATAGTCCCTACATAGTTAGTGAATAATTTAAATTTAATTGTTAAAAACATCTTTAAAAGCTTATCTGGTCCAAAATAAGGAATAGTTCGAAACAAAAATAAATTTATATAATTTATTAGGACTATTAGGTAAATTATAAAAAAAAAATAGAATTTAAATTCGCCTCAAATACTTTTTTATAAGTATTATTTTTTTTATTGGTTATAATAATTAAATATAAAAAAATTAAATATTTTTTTTTTAATTAGAAATTATAAAAATATTATTAGGCATCTGAATATAACTTATATAAAAAGTATATGTTGTAAAATAATATAAATTAAAAATACTTACATTTATGTATATGCAAACGAAAAATAGCCACTGTTGATATATTTTAAATTCTGAACGAAGCGATTTTTTTTTTTTTTTGTGTGTTACTTAAAAACGAATAACCTTACCTTTTTTAGATACTTGAAATTTTCACAGAATACTTATGTTAGCGTTTTCTACACATAATATAATTAACAAAATATTTTGACTCTTATAGAGTAATTTATATACATTAAAAATATAATTTTTACAAAATCGTTAAAATCACAAAAATTTACAAATTACATATATTTCGTAATACAATTTTTATAAAATCTTAAATTTTTATAGCTATATAATGTTGGAAAATATAATACAATGTTTCTCATGTCATACTGGAACTAAAGAATTTTAAAAATATACACACAATTATTTCTGTATATTTTAGTAGTTCAAATTTGCACGAAATTACGTATTTTGACAATGAATAACGATGGTATAATTATTTTGTTATAATTCAAAAATATATTTTGTTAAAACTTAAACTTTTAATTATATTATGCAATGATTTTTTTCAAAGTAGGTATGTACATTTATTTAGGTAAATGATCTAATAATTATATTGTAACGTGGCCATGATGGGATGACTAATTAAATATAAGATACACAGAAAGTCGGGGGCCTTGCGGATATAATTACCGTAGCCGGAGATGATAGATTTAAGGATCTAAAATTTATTTAATAACCAGGACTCAATAATATTTATTACTAGTCTTATTGTATACTAAATACTTATAAACAGTTAATACTTACAAAGTATATAATTTAAAGTTTTATAGTAATAGCAGATGATTGTATCGTAGTCTTACGGAGTTCTATAGTTTGCACTTTGCAATGTCGAAGTCTAATGTGTACAGTGAACTATTATTCTTACATGGTGTGCATGTGTATTGACAATAACTCTTACAGTTAATATTGTAAGTGAATATGTTATCGGTCGGTAGTTAGCCGTATTGTGTTATGTAACATAATTTATTGTTGTAGTATGAACCAGTGTGAATAGGCTTTACAGTATTTACAGTAAGTAAAGTATTATTAACTGAAAATTTAACAGTAATATCATATGGTATAAATATATATTATTATTCTAATAATATAATAAATTAAATCAATCTGCTGTAATATACTAATATCAGTAGTAAAATAAATTACTTTAATAACTGTATCTATATTTTTTTAAAGCCCATGGTGAAATATACTTAATGATATAGGCTGATAGATTGTCTCGTCTCAAGTACTCAGAATCGTTTTTTGAATACAATGATATATCATTGAATTCAAACTTAAATCATCCATTACAGTGACCCATACGGTTCCAAATGAGTTTTTTTCCTAAACATAGATTTTTTTCCTAGGTTTTTTCTAGGTCACACAAATTGTGCCCTATAAATGTTTTTTTTCGATATACGAGCTGTGTCCTGATGACAAGATATGAACGTACACAAATCTAGAAATTTGTCCATTCGATCTCTATTACAATTTACAATATCTCACAATTATATTACAATTGTATATTTTACAAGATAATAAAATTTTTTTTATCATACTTAAACTTAATAACTATTAATAATAATAATAATAATATCATATTTGTATAATATTATAATATTATATTACTTACTAGAACTTCTATTATATTATTTTATTTCAATTCTCATTGGAAATATAAGTACTCGTATAATATTGGAATTTGGAATTTATTGTTATGTAATATTAGTATATACCTATATTTCGTTATCTTAATAGTCATAACTCATAATCAATATTCAATATATAGATGGGTACAAGCGTTGTATTCTACTGCGTGCACTTTAATATCCATATTTGTAAAATAACTAAGCATTTTAGATTTTTCTTCGATCGATTTTTGATATTTTGTTGTACCTTCAAAAGTTAATAACCGTAAATGAAATTTTAACCAAAATAATTAAAATTTTTAATTACTTTTAGTTTTCTATCTTATTATTATGAACCCCTGAATAATAATAAATTTTACATAATAATATTTACGAGCATCAGGAATAGTGTGTTGTTATAGAGGCGAGACCAAGGAATCCGCTGACACGAGGATTTTGGTGTAACACGAAGCGTTGTCAGAGGGCAGGTCAGTCAACTCAATCTTTTTATTACATTTGTATCGATTTATTGACATTAGCCATTAGTAATAAATTATAATTATTACTAATAATAAAGTAAAATTACTTATTTAATTTATTTGTGTGTACGTTAATTTAGTGTTGTGTTAAATCATAAAAAATTTCCTCATAACTTGTTGTTTTAGAATCTATAGATGTATAAAATATTAAAAATACATAACATGCACATTTTTTATTTATAATCATTTGAAGTTCATATTTTCACAAATTACGTCAAAACCTCTAACATTAGGAAATATCATTGTAGTTAAAAATGTATAAAATGTTCAATAGCTAAGAATTAAAAATATAATATAAGGATTCTCTTAAGTAGTTCAAACTGTAATAGAAAAATCTTGAAAATACCGTTATATATATATATATATATATATATACATTAAGTTAAAATTTGGATGAAATTAGATATTATTTAAACGAAGAATTAAAATTTTAGTAGTTTTGATGTAATTTAAGATAATAATCGACGGTACTTGAAATTTTTAATCTATTTTATAAAATTTTATACACGTAAAGATATTTTCGACTATAATGTATTCGGGAAAAATAAATTTACCCTATTATACAGAATTACTTTAAATAATTACTATAATTACTGTAAAAACAAATTATTTTGATAGCATTATAGTAATATAAATGTATATAATAAAATATATACATTAATATACTTATACTTTAATAGGCTGATGACTGGTAGACTGTCTTCGGCTTTATTATATAATCATTTTTTGTATTTAATGATTTATCATTAATTTCAAATCTAACTCGTAGGTACATTACAGTGAGTTACCTTTCAATAACGAGGTTTATTCGTTACATACTATACAACAGAGCGATTATCAACTTCCTCCTTTTTAAATTATAACTTTATAAAATGTGGATGAAGAAAGTCGGTATTTTATGTATTCGAACCATTAAACGTACCTTGTAACCATGCCGTACATACGTCATATATTTACTTTAATCTAACATTTAAATAACCTTATTCTACATTTAACTGTACTGTGTCAGGTGCAATTGGCATATTATATTATTCAAATAACGAAAGCAGAATGATTACAAATACGATCCAAAAACACAACAAATATAATATTTATCTGTTCAAAGTTTCAAATCGTGTTTTGTAAAATTATTTTTGGATATTATAGGAATCGAAACGTGATGTCAACAATGGATAAGATATTATTTATTCGTACCTTAATCATGATAGTGATCAATGTATTATTTCTATATGTTACATACAAAGTCCGGAATTGTACATTTCGCAATTTGTACAATGATTTTTGTACACATTGTGAATTGTACAATATTGCTGTACAATAATTACTGTACAAATTACGAAGTGTACAATCATTGTACAAACCACAAAATTTAAAACCATATTCTAAAAATTACAATTTTTCGTATAAAAAAAATACATATTACTATGTACACTGTACACATTGTGGTACAAAATAAAATACGTGAATCTATCATAAGATACATAATATCATCAGTTCTTATATAGCCTTATGAGTTGTGTTTCTCACGTTATGTGGAATCTAACATATTACTTATATTAGTAAAGGTATAATACAATAAAAATGATAAAGTTTATCTTAGCGACTTTACAATACTGTCGATCAGAAATATAATTTAAACAGATTTTAGTACAGACTAGTGCATTGTACGCGGAACTGCTGCAATATTTCAACTTATATTAGTGTGATTATAGTATTATACAATCGGGCAAAATGAGTGAAGTGGAAAATAATATTAATTTTAAAAATTTGTTTGACGAAAAAATTGAAAATATTAATTTAAGTGTAAATTCAATGGCCATACCTAATGAAGAAAATTACAAAAAAAATAATAAATGAGGTACTTGAAGCTAAAAATCGGAAAAATAAGACTTCATTAGACTACAAACGTTTGAGTCGCTACGATATACTCGTAAAAGTAGGTGAAGTTAATAAATTGAAATATTGAATTGACCTAATTTGTACAATCTAGTTACTTTGTACAGCAACATCGTACAATTCGAAATGTACAATTTCAGACTTTGTATGTAGGTACCTAACATATACATTTCGGATACCAAAATATAGCATACATTTGGCACTTACCTGTTATTATTATAGTGGAAGAGAACTATCCTAAAACTAATATCCATATTTCTGACAATTCATATTCTATACAAGAAATAACATTTGAAATATTAAAGTGATAGGAAAATAAAATATAAAAAATATTAACAAAAAATCATAGCCAAAATATTTTAGACAGAACACTGAATGACACTGAGTCTTTTAAGTCCTTCATTATGGTTATAGAATGGCATTTGAATTAGACTTCGATATTGATATCAGCTTCCGGCTCTAATTGATAAAATTCATATTTCATACGCAAGCTTTAAAGTAAAAATTTAAAATAGGCTTGCGCATATCATATGTCTTTATCACATTTAATTACTGGCACCGTGGACGATACTGTTAATTTAACTCCTTCTATAAAGATATTTATTTTAAAATAATATACTTATGATAATAATTTTAAATGTGCATGCCATATGTTCTGACGATTTCACTGGCCACTCGTTTCGTAAGATAGTGTTTATAGATTCAAAAAAAGTATTGGAAATTGAATTTTAAATAATATATAATATTAAAGTTGCTCTTAACTTTTTCTTTCGTATAGGTCCAGATACCATCTAAGAAAATTCTTAAGAAATGTTTTATGAGTTTATGACGAATGGAGTGTGAAACACAATTAGGTAGGTACTAAAGTAGGTACATTAATTAGGTAATACCATTATTCATATTTGTTTAAACCCTTCCAAATTCTCTTTCATTGTAATACATTTAACACATCAAGTATCAACATTATCAATGCTATTTAATATGTAACATATAGGTAGCAAGGTAGTAAGAAATATAATTATCGTTTATCGTATTCATATATAATATGTATTTAAACAAATATTATACCTACTTACACAGAAAATAAGTATTACAAACATTTAACTATATACACATCATAAAATACCTACAATATTATTATAAATAGCTATTTTTTTTTAAATTTTAATCTAACGATTACAATACAACTTTTATTGGTTTCAAAATTAATCATTAAATAAAATATACCTACTGATAGTTCGCGTTACAGTCGTCGTTTATACATATAACTAAAACATATATTACATGAATATAGCATAAATTAAATTTTATATTTAAGTATCGGCCGTATGTGATTAGTTTATAATATAAAGTTCTTACTGTTTGGATTGATCTTTGACAGTATATATTAAATTTTTAGTTGCGACTATATGCGCGTTAGCGTACATGTTCTACTACCTATAGTAGTGTGGTTTAGTCATGATTAATTAGCATAATTAATTCAAGAACAAAAATGCTTCATAACATTTTGATTACCTACACGTGGAAAATCGTGGAATATAGAAATTTAGACGTATTCTTTGCTAAATGTACTGATTGATCTAGTGAAATTATAATAAATATGAAAATAGATTTTAATTTTTTGTTAAGTCTACTTGACATCAACTTTCCCACATTTTTGATTTTATCATCTTCGATACAAAAAAAGTTATATTGAAATAGTTAAAATTAAAAATTGCCATATTTCAATTTTTGAAGAAGTTATAGGCAACAAAAAAAATGCAGGAAAATCGGTCAGTATACGTAATTAATAACTATATAATAGCTAATTCAAATCTGTTTTCAGATTTTTTATCATTTCACTAGATCAATGTCTAAATTTCTCATCTAATATATGTTTTGAAATGTTTGTATAGTAATAAAAAATATTATTATTGCTTACAGTAGATTATATAAATCACTTATTTATATTTTTAAATGTCTATTTTTATTAAAGTTAGAAAACAAATATCACTATAATAATTGTATAGTATAATTATGTATAAAAAAGTAATTATGTAATAGTGGTTTCATATTGTTTTAACAAATAGGTAATAATTATTATTTGTATTAGAACGTTTACATTCGTAGATGGATAGGTATGTATATAAATCATACATAATGTTCAAAAAAACGTTAGTATACTTAGTACTTATACCTACAATACTCTATAATAAGTATATATGTGGCCATTTGCTCGATGCCGTACATAAGATAGGAGAGCGAATTAAATAAACAGGCACCATCTCCTATAAAAGGTACAACGATGTGTGGTACCATTTCCGCATTCACATTTAAATATTCTAATGTCATATTAAAAATTAAAAATCTTTAATAATAAATATGTCAAATATGCACTTAAATATGTTTTATTTTTATTTTTTGATATTTTTAGTATCTTAGCAACCGCTTAGAAAAAAT
The DNA here is from genome assembly GCF_003676215.2 of Rhopalosiphum maidis. Lineage (NCBI taxonomy): Eukaryota > Metazoa > Arthropoda > Insecta > Hemiptera > Aphididae > Rhopalosiphum > Rhopalosiphum maidis. The sequence continues at coordinate 12,080,645 of NC_040879.1, forward strand.
AGAAAAAATAACAAACAATTATCAAACAATTAAAAATACTTAAAATTTTGTACAGAGGTTCCTTAAACAATTTAGGGACGAACTAATAATTCACTTTATCAGGCTGATTTGTGAATCTAAACCATTCAGGGCGTCACCCAAACGTACACAAGAAAATTCATTCAAATCGGTCCAGCCGTTTAGGAGTTCAGTGACATACACACGTACAATAGGATTATATATATTATATATTATTATTATTATATTATTATATCACTATGTCGCTAAGCACGGCCTCTATTATTCCGTTCCGCCAGTATTTGCAACTTGGACCAGTGAATTTACGTCGACTGTGTCAACCGGAAATTAGGTCTCTGGTCTCTCACATTTTATATTAGAAGTTACCTTTAACGTTATTTATTGTAAAAATACTTCTATGTGTTGTTTTCTTTTTTGTTTTATTATTCTGGGGCCCCTTGTTAGTATACTATATTATATATTGTACCAGTTTTTGTACATTTGCGACAACTGTCGAACTGTTATTTTAATTATATATATATATTATTGAGAGCAGTAGCTTTCGTATTTAGTACTGTTGTACCATTAATTTGTATTTACTTACACAGTTACATATTACACATATACCGAGTAACCTTTTCCCGTCTCCAACAGACCGCGAGTCGTGTCAGATAACCGTGAATCCAAAAAGTAGGATCGGACGTGGCGCCAACAGGATTTCTAACTGTTAATAAAAGGCTATAATACAATTAAAATTCCGAACTTGGCATACACAGTACATAATCATTAATTATTATTGTATATATATTGCAGTATGTACTACAGCGAGGAATTTTCATTTTTTGATTCTTAATATAATTAGTTGATATAGTTAATTTAGTTAATATAGACAATTTAGTATATAGTTTTATAACTAGCGATGTTTTTTTAGACGAGAGATAGATTAAACAGAAGATTAGATATTTAAAAAACTTAAAAATATCCAGTCAGCTTAAGAAAATAAATAAATAAATATTTATTAATTAATATTTATTTTACATAAATAAAATTATGTAAAAAAAATAGTATAGATCAATGTGGGATAGAAAAATTAGATGATTTATTATTCCGATATTACAAAATTAAGCAATTACTTTGTAATACCATCGATTAAATCAATAATTGATTATCAATTATTCACAAATTTTGAAAATTACAATTTATCATCGGACAATTTATAGATGGTTATCTACATTTTTAGTGTAGTTGTAGTATTGTTATAATAGTATCTATTATTTGCCGTGGTGCCCACAGGCGCAAATAAGGTGGGGCTTGGGGGGCTTAACCCTCCTAGAATTGCTATAGCCCCTCCAAAAACTAATGATTTAATAACATAATACATTCGAAATCCAGAACAGAACTGAGATACAGCCCCCCCCTCAAATTTCAAACACTATTTGTGTATATGGTGGTGCCTTAATAATAAATTAATAAATTAATTTATAGTTGTAGGTATATACATATACTATATTTATTGTTAATAGTAAATAATACGTAGATGGATTTTCGGTATAAATGTATAATAGTAATACAATTTTGAAATCGTTTTCACCGTTTTGTTGTGTATTTAAATAGTATTGTAGATTAATATTTTAATGATATATACAGCCTACGTATGTTTGTCTAATAATATAATGATTAAATATTTTCTCAGTATAGTCGACTGCTTGTGACACCGCTGTGTCGTACGACAGTTGCTGTCTTTTCAATAGAAATGTGGATGTATATATATATATATGTGTATGTATATTATATAGGTATAGTGTTATATACTCTTTCGGTTAAGGCCAAAAGGTATATATATGTTGTAAAAGAGTTCGTTCACTTACGGGTTGTATTCAAAACACTACACAAAATCTGTTTAACTTTAAGAAAATATTTTATTAATTATTTTATTATAAGAATATTTTAACAACACAGTATTATACGAATCGGCTACTTATTCACGACTAACTCTTGCTTATTCTACGTTCTTGTCTTGGCGACGCAGTCGCTTACAAAAAAAAATAATCATATTGCTTACACTACTATATTATTGTATAATATGCTTACTAATCTAAAGTGTGTGTGCAAGGGTTCCTAACAATAGTGTTGTGTTGTCGACAAAAACAGATATGAACACAATGCATGGGCATGGTATTATACATTTTTATATAACATAAACGGACATATAATAAATACCTACTTGGCATTGAGTTCAGAAAGGAATATTGAGTTTTTATTGTTTTCCAACAAATATAATATAATATGTTCTATTCATTGCCATAATGCCATCTACTTTCCAAGCATGTGCTCACTGCGTTCAACTGGTGTCCGGCCTTTGTCATAAAATTATTACGGATTAGATACGCATAAATTGTAATAGCCAATGACTACCGCAGTCCCCCCACTCCGGAGATATGAAGCCTCGTGGGGCGCTGCTTCGCTGATACCCGCACTTCGAACAGACTACATTGTCAGTAACAAGTAATTACACTTCAACAGTCGAATACTTGATTTAGTACCATCACTACGTTCGTCGTGTACATTACGAGTATTCCGAGTTGCGATTTCAATTTTTAATTTTTACCATAATAAATTATTTACTATCATTGTTTTTAAATCAACTGTTTACCACCGTCAACCGACAACCATTATACGCGCGCGACAGAAAATTTAATCGCCATTACACGCATTCCGGTTCACCTACGGCAAGATCGGGATCGTTTCGATGTTTGGAAAACCCTGAACGAGGACGATCGGACTGTGAGTATTTTTTTTGTGTAGGCCAATTCGATAATTGGTCGATCAATGGTAATGCGTACAGATATAAGCATTGTTTTAAGTATAATTTATTAGTATAGAACGTGTTTTTTTATGTAATTGTATATATTTATCATTTGTATTTTACTGGTTTTTTGTAAATAATTTTTACGATTCGTAATAGTTTCGAGCTAATGATAACAATTTTTTCTTGAATATTTCTGCATATCTATTTGATCGGATTATATTTGACATTTGATAGTATTAATTATCTTGTTCACTTTTACGGTCAATGTACAAAACATTAACTTATTTATTTACATTCACATTCGGTAATTTTAAAAGGAACACGTTCACTGAAAATATACGCGTTCATTGGGTGTGCATTTGATTTTATATTGGAAAATGAATAGATATACACAAACGAGACAAAACGTTTCTATTTTTAATACTTAAGGTATGGAAATCAGGCACATAATAGTACTTATAAATAAATGTTCTTATTAATTTAAATCTAACTTAAAACAAAAATGGGTACTTTCCTGTTATACGAGACTACGGCTATTTTCGCGACTACCTCCGTTATATAAGACTACCGTGGTTGTTTTGTGAAACACCACAATCCTGTTATCTAAGACTACCAAAATTTGCACACTTTCCTATTATCACAAACTATCTTAGTTTTATTTAATATTTATTGTATATTTGTATAATGCACCCACATATTTAATTCTTTGATATTTTTCTAATCAGTAGATATTGTTGGGACTTGGGATGGCTGACTATATTTGCATTATATGTATAAAAAAAGGATTTAAATACCCAGTAATCATTTTTAATGTATTTTACACAACACACGCTACATATGTGGCGTACGGTCACTAAAAACAGTAAAATAATATAATTATAATAAATACAAAAAATGATTATGGTAAAATATGGTAAATCCACAAATAAAGCGTGGATATCGTTCAGCTAATTGTGGTAGTCGCGATAACAGAGGTAGTCTTAGGTGGTAGTCACAAAAATAGCCGTAGTCTCGTATAACAGGAAAGTACCATTTTGGTAGTCTTAAATAACTGGATTGTGATGTCAGAAATCATGGTAGTCTCGTATAACAGGGAAGTACCCAAAAATGGTTACCTAACATTTCAAAATTAGTCTGCATTTTTCTAAAATTATCAATTCGCGTAATTGTGTAAATAATAAATCACATTTAAAAAATATGTATGTGTCACAATTTAAATTAAGTGACACGTTAATCAATGGAATTAAATACATGCTCAAAAATCACTATATTCAATATTGTGTATTTGTGTTCAATATTGTCATTACGGTCGATAAATCATCGCCAATAATGCGATTATTCCTAACGTGAATCGTGATACCGGTGGGTGTACGATTCTCAACGGTTCTCGCCGCTACGCTGTTTCTTGTGTGTTTTCGGTACGTAATACTTACTATTTGTACTATTGTTGGTTTCAAATTCCATTTGAATTTTCGTTCGCCAAAAATGCAAAATATATTATTAACCGTCACGCAACGATAGATGCTTTGCGTCACGGAGTGTGGAGAAGGTGATCGTCACACTGCCGACAACGGCTGTCTTTCGTGTTTCATCAATCGTCGTTGTAGGTATTTCGTGCGAGTCGGTGTTCCGCCGTTTTGCAATCGTGTTTTAGTGGTTTTTTGATCGCTCGCTTATCGTTGCGTCACGCTTTAGTCGCGAACGCAAACACTAATAATATAGTTTTTAACATAGACCTTAGTATAAGGTTTTTAATAATGTTCGTGAATGTCAACTTATGTTCTCCGTGCATGTGTTTTAGGCACCGACCTAATCTACGACCTATGTAGGTACCTCGTGTCATATTTTCGTTGGTTTGCTGTCGCGTCAACGCCGCGTACGAAGTCTCCGACACAATTTGTGCCGAATCATCACATTGTGGCGGTTTGTGTCCATCATTTACAACCAGTTTTCACGCGCACCGAATGCTACGTTAAGGGGCCACGCTACTAATTTGAGCTAACAAGACGTAAAGTTTTGACAAAATTAAAGTCAGTTCAATGTAATGAATCAAAAATAAGCTTGCGCGTTGCTATTGATGAAACTTTACCTTATAATAATATGTTAGCTGAGATGTCAGTAGTTAAGTATTTTTTTAATGAACTATAAGTGATAAAATCAAGAGTGTCGACGTTCTCAATTGTATATCTTATTTTTTTTATTAAATCCCATGTATTATTACGATTAATAGGGGTCGTGAGTGTATGGATTTATTAAGATTATTTAAATCAACTAGGATGCCTGAGTCTGCATGTCGTGTATATATTTATTTATAACAACCTGATATTTTATTATTTATCAGATGTATTAATATAATTTCTTACCTGATGGTAGGTTACAAAGATCTTTTGAAACCAAAAGGTATTGAATAAAATTAATTTATAACACTTAATGTTTTTAATTTGTAAGAAATTATAACAGTAACAATTTCCGTCAACCAAGCAGCAATCATCCGTGAATTGAGAGTACAGCGATTAACTCAATAAGTCGGTGCAAAAGGTATATGACAGGCTAGAATGATGTTAGCAGACAGGCTGTATCATGTAAAGAGGACTCTACTTATAGTTTTGACCCTTGGTGCTTGTTGACAGATTTGTTATGTTATTGTCGTTTATTATCAAGGTACATAGGTAAAAGGTGCGTGTTTTTAGTAATGTACATTTTGTCATATGGCTTATGGTATATATATGTATAGGTATAAATAGATTTAATTATAATTTTATATAATATTGAGGTTCATGGGTACAGATATGTTATTATAAAGATTGTAATATTAGTGTATTAGATATAGTAATGATATTTGATTAATGGCAAGTATAAGTGTTATTAGTTATTATTAATAAGTATAATTTTGATTGTTATAATGGGGTACAAAGATGTGTTATGGTCAGTCATATATTTTGATATTATGCTTACTTTTGGATATTGTATTATGGTGTTTTAGATATTTATAATAGGTGTGTTATGACTTATGATTAACATAATTGAAATGATGATATTCGTAATATTATGAATATCATTAAATCCACCCTAGTTTTTTGATATTATGCCCTCATAATATGACATAATTGGGATCATTTAAAAAAAAATTTTGAATTTTGAGAAAAAGTTATATAATATTGAAATTTTTTTGTAAATATTTCATATGGTTGATAGTTATATAATTTGATAAAATATTTTTATAAAGTACCTGTAATTGATTAAATATAATAGTTGTATAATTTGATTGATATGGTTAAAAAGTTTGAAATAATAAAATGGTTAAATAGTTTAAAATAATATAAATGGTTAAATAGTTTAAAATAATATAAATGGTTATATGGATATAGTGTCTTTAGGAGGATTCTTCTTTGGTTTAGTCAAGACATATTGGTGTTGTTCAAGTTGTTGTTTGATATCTTCTTTGTGTGTTTTGTTGTCATTCGTGTTCTCTTTGAATTGGTTTTCATGTTGTTTATGCATGATAAATTGTGTTAAGTTAGTGAAGATACCAGCTAACATTTTTATACTCCATCCAAATGTTTGGTAAAGTAATGATATGTTAAGTCCTGTGTTTAATAGACTAATTATTATTTTTGTAATAAAAAGTATTCCTAATAGGCCGGAGACGAAAGTTCCAAGTGTGGTAAACCATACCCACATTTTTTGTAGTTTGTTTTCTATCATTTGTCCGATGGTGTTTTCGTCTATGAGGCCTTGTAATCTGAGGCCTTGGTCCGTGTAGGTGTGTCCTAGTGATTGTCTGGCAATGTTTTTTTGGGCAGCTTCGATTTCTTGAGGGAATAAGAGGTGCTTTTGCAGTGCATTCATTATTTTGTGACTATATATTCTAGCTACCATAAGATTTTCTGGGCTTTTATATGTCCAGGTCCATGTGGTTGATGGTTTTAGAATAATAGGTTTTTTGATTTCTCTGAGTGTCGGTGCTATTCCAAACCATTCGCCTTCTAGTAGGAAAGCTGGTGGTAGTATTGTATTACAGTCTATTTCGGTTCCATAACTTTGTAATGTGTGTGTTTTATGAGCCATGTAGTAGGTTTTGTTTTGGTATATTATTGGTAGTTCATTAAAACAGGTTTTTAATGTATTGATTTCTACATTGACTGCTTTACATTTTAAGAGGTATATTATCTCTCCTGCATTCATTGCTGTGTATCCTGGCCCTTCGCCCATGGCGTATGCAAATTCTGAAAGGCTATGTGAGGCTAGTGATAATTTTTGAATTATTATTTTTCTTTCCAGTTCGCATTGTTTGGTTAGTAGGTCAGCATATAGAGAAGTCATTGTTGTCTTTAGAAAATTCTCGATGTAAACGAATTTTGTGTTTACATATGCCATCAGGTCCGTGTTGTATGGTAGGATTTGTTTGGTTTGAAATTGATTCATGAATGAAGAGTCAATCAAAATATATAACTGTGGATGTTCCGTTTGTATGACAGGTATTTCGCATGCAAATGTTTTTTTAATTTTCTTTAATGCAAAAACTATGTTTTCGGATTCAACTATGTATGTATGTGTTTCATGGCCTGATGGATTTTGTTTATCGGCGATAATTATGGATGCTGGTCCATCGTAGAGCACATCGAAGTCGGTTCTGTCACAACTTTGTAATATTTGGTCATTGGACCATATGACTTCGCCTTTGAATGTGTCTAATCCGTATAGTCCAGATAGTTTTAGTCTGGTTCCTGTGGGCATTATTAGAATGTTGTCTTTAGTTTGTGAGTTGGCGATTCCTTCCCCTAGGTTTATTTTGTAGTTGCTTTGTTCAACTACATTTTTCCAAGTTCCTCTGTCTGAAGAGTAAGATGCTCCTTGGCAGTTGCCTTCTCTATCCAGTGTTCCGATGAGGGTATGAGTGGCTGTAATTGTTTGGTTGATTTTTAGGCCTGCTACCATTCCGCCGGTTAGGAATAGGTATACTTATTTTTGATGAAGTTCGGCACATCTGACAGCTCCTAATATTAATATTTCGGAGAAGAAGCCGCCTTCGACTACTTGTGAGTCATCAAATGCTGAACATCTTGTTATGAGGTAGTCGACCGATATGAGGCAGGATCTGTAGAATATTGTTCTTATTTCAGCCTTTGTAGTAATTTGATCCTGGGTACTTGTCTGGAACTTGGTAATGGTGGTTGTTCACAATAGTCTACTTGTAGACTATTAAAGGAGGTGATGTTGAGTTTTGGTCCAGAGCAATCATATGCTATGAATGCATTTGTGTAAGAGGATGTTATGATGGTGAACCAGGTTATTGATTTGAATATGTTCATTTTGTTGAACTATATGAAAATATTAGTTTAATACAAGAAGAAAAGAAAAATTGAGTAATTGTATATATTTTTTTTTTATATAATATTGAAATTTTTTTTTTTTTTTTAATTCATAAATGGATTGGTTTCCAGACTATATTTTAATAGATTGATTTATGAATCATCTATTTTTTTATTATTTCTGAGAATGTAATTATTTATAGAAAATCTTTTATTTATAAATTCATCAGTTATTCTTATTTTAATCAATTTATTTTTGATGATTTGGGCCCTAGTATTTATTAATTCATTAACGAGCATCGGATTATTTTTTTGGAAACATTTCGTAATGTGTAATGTTTTTGTATGTTTTTAATTTTTTTTTAATTCTTTGCTCATTATTTTTTGGTAGTAATTAAATTCCTTCTGTAATTCCTTATGATGGTCAGTATAAAAGGAATAATCCTGTATAAGATATAGTCCTTGTAGATCCATGGTTTCTATAAATGATGAAAGAAAAATTTGTTTCAATAAATTGATAGTATTTTTTATTGTTTTTATGGTAGAATCTGTAAATGAGTAAATTCTGGTTAGTATACATAAACTATCATTTGTTATTATTTTTGATAATAGGGTTTGATTCGTCTAACATGAATAATATCTTCAGTTAGTTTGTTATTTAGGGTTAATTCGATTTTATAATTTAGATCAGATATTTTTTTTTTTACTGTGAAAGGTCCTCTATATTTTTGGGCTAATTTGTGTGATTTCCCTACTTGTAAAAATGGAAATTTAATTAAGACTTTGTCACCTGGATTAAAATTTATTATCCTGTGACTTTTGTCGTGATATATTTTTTGTTTTTCTTGAGCTTTTTTTCACTATTTGTGGTATTTTATTTCTTATATCATTTAATTCTTTTAATGACTTAAATATGTCATAGGGTATTCCTTCGGGTATTATTTTATTGTCAATTGGGAAGTATGGTTCAAAACCATGCATGAGAAAGAAAGGACTGTAATTTGTAGATGTTTGAGGGGTTGCATTATATGCTAATGTTATGTATGGTAAAAAATAAGACCATCGATGCTGATTATCGTCATTTATATAGTTTTTTAATGAACTGCATAACACTCCGTTAACCCTTTCTACGAATCCCTGGGTTTCTTGGGAATAGGCAGTGGATAATATTTGTTTAATACCTAGGTTTTGTGTAACTTCTTCGACTAATTTATTTTTGAAATGTGTACCCCTATCGGATGAAAATTGTTTAAATGATCCCCAATGTGATATTATTTGTATTAAAAATTTGACTGTTGATTCAGCAGTTGCTGAATGAACGGCTTTAGTAAATATGTATTTAGTATTGCTACAAGCAGCTACTAATATGTATTTCTTTTTATTACTAGAGATTAATGGACCTAGATAGTCAAAGACTAATCTGTCCATTGGTTTATTTGTTATTGGGATAGGTTGTAATTGTCCTATCGGTTTTCCGGGTAATTTTTTGTTAATTTGACATTGATGACAGGTTTTTATGAATTGAGTTGTGTCTTTAGATAGGGTAGGCCAATAATATTTATTCTGTAATTTATGAATGGTTCGTGAAATACCTGTGTGACCGCCCATAGGTGATTCGTGATAAGATTTAAGTAAGTCGTTGGTTATTTGTATTGGTACGACTACTAATTGTGTTAATTTATTAGGAGGTCTGAAATGTTTATGAAATAGTATGTCGTTAATTATGACAAATTGTCGTGATTTTCTTAATATGTTTTTGCTTATTTGACCGTCATTATCTTTAATTGCTTTTATTATATCGGTGCAGAATTGATCTTTGGACTGCAATGTTTTTATGTCATATTGTAATAATTTGTCAATGTGGATATCATCATCGACAGTAATTGTATTATTGGCATTTCTCGAGAGTGCATCTGCCACTCGGTTTTCTTTGCCTCTTTTATATAAGATTTCGAAAGTGAAATCTAATAATTTTAATGTTAGTCTAGCTATTCTGGCTGATGGGATTTTTAGTGTTTTATAATATTGGAGACTAATATTATCGCAAAATACAGTAAATTGTCGTCCCCATAAATATTCTCGAAAATATGTAATTCCAAAGACTAGCCCCAATAATTCTAAGGTAGTTGAAGAATATCGTAATATTATGAATATCATTACAATCGTTTATTATCAAGGTACATAGGTAAAAGGTGCGTGTTTTTATTAACGCACATTTCGTCATATGGCTTATGGTATATATATGTATAGATATAAATAAATTTAATAGTAATTTTATATAATATTGAAGTTCATGGGTTGTTATAAAAGTCGTGATATTAGTGTATTAGATATAGTAATGACATTTGATTAAAAGTAAGTATAAATGTTACTATTATTAATAAGTATAATTTTGATAATTATAATTGGGTACAAAGATGTGTTATAGTTAGTTATATATTTTGATATAATGAATATTTTTGGATATTGTATTAAATACAGTGTTTAGATATTAATAATAGGTGTGTTATGATTAACATAATTGAAATGATGATATTCGTAATATTATGAATATCATAACATCAAGATGTCTGATTTTGATTCTGAAAAAAATTCTGAACTGCAGAAAATCTCGGGCGGCTAAGACGAGATTATGAATTGCCTTAATGTTGTCCCTTAAATAATAACCGTATCGGTATCGAGAGTCCTTAAGTATACGGTCGTGTTTGCGTTGGTCTATATCCAACATGTAGACATAGCTATGTAGATATTGTTTAGGCGCTTGCAGTTAGTGGTAAAGACTGTAAATCGATCGGTTGGTTCGTATTCGTGTATTATTTATTTATATCTACAGATTCTGTAATTTTCAAACAAAAAAGAAATGTAATTTGGGTAGTTTTCGCCACACTTTAATGGTTGTTATTTTCATCATTAAACCAGGGCAGACACTAGGCCGGTATGTCGACTGTTGCAACAAAGACATAATGTTTAACTGTTTTTTTTTATATTTCAGAGAAGCCTATAGGTAGTTATTAATTAATTTCAAGTTTCATTTCTTATTCAGATTTTTTGATATATTTTCAAAGTTTTAATTTTGTTGGTAGGTTACTGATTACAACTAAAAGTGTTGAAAAGTTGTTGATACATAAATCATAACATTTTTTCTTAACTTGAATTAAATTTTTATTTCTAGAAATGAAATGTAACTCTATGACTTGATTCACCGTTTCAAAATAATAATATTGAGTCCAATAACCTTGTATAACGATTTCAATATATTTTGTTTTAATAATAGGATAATTATAATTAAAATATTATACATACTTGTATATTATAATTGTTGGATTTTTTGTAATGGAAATAGATCATGTATGACTTTATTTTTTCCTATAAAAAAAATTAATTATATTGTGAAAAGATATCAAGATCATGGGAAATTCATCTCCTCTATAAGTTAATTTAAGTTAGAGTTTATCCCATATTTTACGGCAATTTTGGATGCTCTATTTATAGTATTTACCTTTTGACTTGTTGTTCCATAAGTTATTATCGAATAATTTGGTGAAGTATTTTTGTGTAATAAAAACATGTTATTTGATACAGATATAATTAATAAATATATATGTGTATAATTATTAAGTGGTGTGGGTTTTATATAATCTTAAACTTCATGGGTACAAGTATTTATTGGTTGTTAATATGTTGGTCTTTGAGATGTAATTAATTATAGGCTAGGTATGTAAAGGTAATGTAATGAATTTTGACTTATGAAACTATTGTTCATAAATACAGTTATTTGTTGAGTATTAGAAATATAATACTTGACAATAATATGATGATATTAAATTATGAAGCTAAGTGGCGTAATAATGTGGATATCATTACAAACTTATTTTTAATATTAGCTATTAAAGTTATGACATGAGTAATTTTGAACTATCAGTAAGTTTAAAAATCATAATTGATATTTTGATCAGTAAATTTGCCCTTACAACATTTATCCCAATCTGTTATTTGTTTTATTATTAAATAAGAATAAAGCATTAATATTAAAATATAACCAATGAAAGTTTATGATTGTGCATGTATTTATTTAAAACAAGCTAATTGTTTTTAATGCAAACTTAAAAGTAGTCATAAAGTAACAATGATAAATATTAATTACAAGTAAAAATAATAAAACCTTATAATGAAAAGATGACTTGAATTCATCGACAAGTATGTTAGTCAATTGATCTGTTATAATATGTGTCATACCAAAACTTAACATTTCAATTGAGTTTTTCATGCATAACAGTGTTTATTTTAAATTAATTTTTATACACTTAGAGTTAGTTTGGATAAATCATCATCAACTTACCTAATATGAAGTGAAAATATACTAATTACAACACAAAATAATTATTTATATTGAATTTGCTTTGAATATCCACTTTTAACTGTTGTATAGTAGGTACTTACTACTGTATTTAAATAAGTACAAGAGTTGCTATTAGAGATGTATTTATTTAGAAAAAATTGAAAACTTTGAGATGAAATACTTCATTTACAAGATTGATTGATAGACCTCGTGTTTATGTAAGTACTACATTCACACATCAATACAATGCATACCATTGGTGTTATGCTATATTGTTTTGTATTTTTGATCTTATAGTTCAAAGTTGAGAAGTATGTAAACTATAAGAACCTCTGGCATGACATTGCGCTCTGTAAGTTCTTAGTATTGTTGCATGCATTTAAATAAAACCAATGTTGTCACAGCATTTTGTAAGTTTGATATTTTGTGGTAAAAATTAATTATAAACACAATTAATAAGCATCATCAAGTATTGCAACTATTATAAAATATATTTGTACATATATAAATACGTAGTAAATTACCTATATATGCTGTAAAGTGGACAATTTTTAATGGCGTTGAATTAATAATTTTATTTCATAATACATAAGTATATCAAAGATAGAAAAACAAAACTATACAGTTTGTATTTAGGTGGAAACACATTAAAATATTTGATGTTATACCTAATTCAAAACTAAATACTAAGTGTATTTAAAATTAATTTGTATTCAAATATTGTAATGATATGATTGAATGTTTGTAAATTTCAATTTTTATTATGACCCAAAAATATAGTTTAATGGTGGATTGTTTATTTTAACAGAATTGTAGAATATTTTCAAGAAAAATACCAACTTGATTAATTAAATAATTAAATGATAATTTTTATCAAACAAAAATTAAATCAAATTATTTCTTTATGACTATTTTGTATACAACTATTAAGGATATATAATTAAATAAAATCTCCGGGAATAACAAAATACAGTTAAAACTTCTAAGACTTCCAGTAAATTTTATAATATGTTTTAATTTTTGTATTCAAAATATACCTTAAAAAAAATATTTGTTTACGTTTATTATTTGAAATATAATAATTTATGTTATATTTTAAACTATATGATGGGTATTAGTGTATTATATGACATTAAACTTTAAAAGATAAATAATATATATTCTTAAAAAGTACTTAGGTAACAATTTGAAAAAATAATTTTTTTCTTGATAATCCAAACCTATTTGTCATTATTTTTGTTTCCTTTATAATAATAAAGTAAAAATAATTTTACATAATAACTGTTTAAATTGAAATGGGAGTATGGGACTAATATGTAACTAAATTTATTTATCTATATTTATACATTTGATCTATTATATGAAATATTTCACTGGAATACAGAACAATAATAATAATAAGTGTGTTCATTTATGTATAATTCATAACATTTATTAATTTTATCCTTTACTTGATACTCATTGAATGTTACTTACTTAATTTCACATGTTATTAACTTATATTACTTGAATTTAGCATCGGCATTAATTTAAATTCTTTAGAGCCTGATGGAATTACGTTTTCCGGTAGAAATGGCAAATTATTATGTTTATTGTGAAGATTCTTTGGATATGATATTTCAACTTCGTATACTCTCCCTATATCTGAAGTATCAGTCAGCTCATGTTGTAAAATATTCATGATGAAAAAACATGAGATAAAACTAGGCGCCTTTAGCTTTAAGTGTTACATGTATTGCACAGTGTTTGTCGATATTTACTTGACAAATGACAGTGGTTAGCTGTCTTAAGGTTTCGTACCGTAAACACTGTACAATAGATTACAGTGGGTGGTACCGTCATGTAATTATAGATTTTCCGCAGTCGTTTTGATTAGAATGTTAGTCTTCAAAAGCTTTGCAATATTCAAAGAAATTTTAACCAAAATTTTGACAAAATGTTTGGCTATCGACCAATGTGATTTTCAGACTCGAGGTTATTGGCGACTTTGGGATATCAAATCGCTCGAGTAGCTAAACTGGAATGTCATTCGAAGGTACTGCTGAAAGTTCATAACTCATTGGCTGGTGCGAATGAATTGCCAAAGTGTTTTCACCTTTCTTGTTATATTACTTTGAAGCAGTTTCGAAATCAGCGTAAAACACAAACGGATGACGTTGCGTATTACTCCACCCTCAACTGTATTCCGCCGCGTTATCCGTCGAACTAAAAATGCATTGGTTTATTTTTGTTAAGTACACCATGTGAAACCACATTGGATAGCCCCTTTATAGAGGTCATCATTCGAACTTTGGAATGAAACTCTTTTATCTCATCTTGATCCCGAGCTAATAATTGGTATTCGAATTTAAGCTGAAATAAAACTTTAGCTTGTGTGTGGCCCATTAACACTTGTCTGACTCTTCTTCTGACGATAATTCAGATAAGTACTCTTATGCAATTATTTTGTTTTAAAAAATAATATAAGAGAAATATTATTATTAGTACTTATAATATATTTAGCTCTCAAAATCCTCCTGAAGTCACTTTCAATACTACAATCAACATATTCGATATAATTAGATCCGCGGAACAGGATGAGAGTTACTGTCTGTTTTAATTCCATTAATTTAAATTGTTTCATGATTCCATCCATATTTCAGTAACCTTTGTGTTACGCTCACTAGGATTCACCTGCGAGCAGTAAGGTAGATTAGCTTCCATCGCATTTAGTATGTTCCATATTGAATTTATCCCGTCTTCACTATTAAAAATAAATAAATATTCTTTATTAAAACTTATTCTAATATGATAAATATAATGTAGCGGTTCTTGTTCTTCTTCACATTTCTGCAGCGTGGTCGACGATGGTGTCAGATGTTGTGTGCTGACCAGCCACTGGGTATGCGATAAAATTCTTTTTCTATTATTTGTGATCAATTAAAAATAAGCCTTTTACTTTGCTATTAATAAAACTTCACCTTGTAATAATATATTAACTGAGATAATATAGTTCACTATTTTAATGAATAATAATTAAAGGGATTCTGAACGTCGACTTTCTTTATCCTATCTTTTATTATTGATTAAAGTATATAATTATTACGATTGATTGGGATCGTAGATTTATAAACGAAGGTTGTGATTTATGATAAAGTTTGAGTCAGCGTGTATATTTTGTTAATTTGTTGTTGATTTATTGTTAAAATTGTGTGAATATGTATTATTATGATTTCTTACCTGGTTGATGTCACTTGATTGAATGAAGAAAGAATTTAAGATTTAAGATTTGACGATGTGGATGTTCTCGAAATAAATCAAATGTAATATTGATTTAAATAAAACTTACTTTAATAGTTCACAACAAGATATACAATTTGAATGAATAAGTTAAAGTTGTGTAATGAATCAAAAATATGCTTGCGCGTTGCTATTGATGAAATTTTACCTTATAATAATATATTAGCTGGGATGTCAGTAGTTAAGTACTTTTTAATGAATTATAAATTAAGAGTGTCGACGTTCTCAATTGTATATCTTATTTTTTTATTAAATCCCATGTATTATTACGATTAATAGGGGTCGTGAGTGTATGGATTTATTAAGATTATTTAAATCAACTAGGATGCCTGAGTCTGCATGTCGTGAATATATTTATTTATGACAATCTGATACTTTATTATTTGTCAGATGTGTTAATATAATCTTACCTCAATTATATCGAAATTGGTTGATTGAAGCAAGGTTATAAAGATCTTTTGGAATTAAAAGGTATTGAACAAAATGAATTTAAAACACTTGGTACTTCGATTTGTAAGAAATTATAACATTAACAACTTCCGTCAATCAAGCAGCAATGGTCTGTGAATGGAGAGTATAGCGTATAACTCAATAAGTCGGTGTAAGAGGTATATGACAGGCTAGAATGATGTTAACAGACTGGCTGTATCATGTAAAATAGGGCTCTACTTATAGTATTGACCCTTGGTACTTGTTGACAGATTAGTTATGTTATTGTCGTTTATTATCATAGGTAAAAGTTGCATGTTTTTATTAACGCACATTTTGTCATATGGCTTATGGTATATATATGTATAGGTGTAAATAGATTTAATAGTAATTTTATATAATATTGAGGTTCATGGGTACAGATGTGTTGTTATAAAAGTCGTAATATTAGTGTATTAGATATAGTAATGACATTTGATTAAAAGTAAGTATAAATGTTATTTCTATTAATAAGTATAGTTTTGATTGTTATAATGGGGTACAAAGATGTGTTATGGTCAGTCATATATTTTGATATTATGCATACTTTTGGATATTGTATTAAATACAGCGTTTAGATATTTATAATAGGTGTGTTATTATTAACATAATTGAAATGCTGATATTCGTAATATTATGAATATCATTACAGTTGATAATTGCTTTATGATTTTGATAATATAATATGGCTAGTATGAACAGACTAAGCTTTTAAGATCTTACTAGGCTGATGGGTGCAGACTGATCTGAATATAAAAATGGGGGTTCTACTTATAGTATTAACCTTTGATATCTTATTGTACCATATTAAATTGTTGTTGTTTATTTTTATATAGGTTTAATCAAAATATATTTTTGTACATTTAGAATTATATCAGGGTACATGGGTACAGATATTCATTATGTTTTAATAGTGTTTATTGGATATTGTATTGTCATTTGATTTCATAGTGAATATGAATATTGTTATTGTGTATAATTTTGGGTAATATATTGGGTACATGAGTACAGATATTTATTGTGGTTTGTTTTAGTGATGACATATTTAATGGTGTTGTAACGTGGTCGGGGAATGACCAGTTAAATATGAGATATCCAGGGAGAGTCGTAGGACTCTATAGATATAGTTTCCGTAGCCAGGGGTAGAATGTAGGAATCTTAAATGTAATATAAATAACTAGGATTCTGTTTCAGGTGTTATTAACTTTTATTATATACTAAATACTTATAAATAATGCTACTCACGGTAATTATCTTCTATACTAAAAATGACTTTAACGTAGTCGTACGGAGTCCTGCAATCCTTTATGTCTAAGGTGTACAATCTGACTGACTACCTATACATTCAGTGGCTTGGCCATAGGCCTTACAAATATATGTGTATTTGTATGTGTGTGTTAATAATGCATTGGTCAGCAACAGAGCCCGTACGTATACATATTAATGTCATGTAACATATTTATTTATAATTGTTACACTGGGTTTAACCGGTATACTGCTCTCTCTTCAGTTATGCTTTTCAGTGCCTCATAAGTGACATTGTCAGCTGCCACTATGTTTATGATCTTGGACTTCCCCTTTTAAATGACTGTCCGTCTGGATATTTTTGGTGCACTCGTTTTTTTGACAATATCAGCCCAGATTGTTTTCCTTGTGTTATTCGCGTCGTTATTTTTTACTTCAATTGTAAATACCTTCTGCGGTTAGGTAAGGCGCCTTATCTTACCCCTTAAGTTAGCCATGAGAGAGAGAGAGAGAGATAGAGAGAGAGTGATGGTTACCAGGGGTAAGCCGATCATAATTTACTGCCTACCCGGAGGTTAGAAGCGGAGGTTTTTTGAGGGAGAGGAAGGTCATTAAGTGGAGTAGAAGGGAAGGAGGTGGGAGAGGAGGCCACCGATGTTGTCGCGGGTAGGCGAGGTGTGATGAATTAAAAATAAGCCCGTACGTTGCTATTGATAAAACTTCACCTTGTAATATTATATTAACTGAGTTTGTATAGTTAGCTATTTTAATAAATAATAATTGAAGGGATTTTGAATGTCGACTTTCTCTATCCTATCTTTTATTATTAATTAAAGCATATAATTATTACGATTGTATGGGATCGTGAGTACAGATTTATAAACGACGGTGATTGTGATTTATGAAGCACCTGAGTCTGCGTGTCTTTATTAACTTATCGTTGATGATAATTATAGAAATTGTGTAAATATATATTATTATAATCTTTTACCTGCTTGATGCTCCTTGACTTGAATTGAGTTTGAAAATGATGTTAGTTTTTTCGGAATAATATTAAGCACAATTTTTTGATATAAGTAAAAGCAATTTTAATAATTCACAACAAGATATTTCAAGATTATTTTAAATAAGTATGTTTTAAGTTAATAATCGCCTTATGATTTTGGTAGCGAGATAAGACGGTGCGTGTGATGTTTACTGTGTGTGACAGTTTTGGCTAATATGAACAGACTGACTTGAATATTGAAAAGGGGGCTCTACTTATAGTATTGACCTTTGATACCTTGTTGTTCCAAATTAAATTGTTGTTGTTTATTTTGTATAAATACATCAAAATATGTTTTTGTAAGATAATGGCATTTTTACATGTATATATATAGTTATTATTTATTAATGATTTTGTACATTTTGAATAATATCAGGGTACAGATATTTATTATGTGGTTTTTTGGTAATAACATATTTAATAGTATTATGATGATATCGAAACATGAAGCTGTGTGGCGCAATGATGTAGATATCATTACAGAGGTATCACCCGACACCAGCCCACGCCGTCGTGTCGTTTCCTACATTAAAAGTTTGCCAGTTGGAAAAGGTACCCTTCAAGACTCGTGTAACGAGTCCTTCATAAGGCCCCTACTAAACCCAAGTGCTAGAAGGCTCTGGAAACTCGAAGGTTCTCAGACGACACGCCATGTCAGCGTAGCGGCGACCGTTTGAACGTCGGTTGAGTGGTGTCGTGCCAGGATCGCGGACTTAAGATCTGTTGTGCTCGTCCGGGTTGTTCCGTTCGAACGTTGTTTTTTCGGTAGTGTGATGTTCAATTTGTTAGGAGAAGGTACAACAAACAGTTATAAGAATTTTTATACTAATATAATTTTAATGCGAGTCGAAATATTTAATTCAATGTACAATTCGTTAATGGTCGTCGAGACGACGTACAGTTTTAAGAGTGCTGGATCGACTGACTCTCTGGCTCGCTTGTGAATTCCGCGTACACCATTCTGTGAGTCGCCTACACATTATTCGTTATCGACAGACTACAATAATATACTCTTATAACTAATATACAATAGACTTATATTATATACTAATAGCTAATGCGTACATAACACCCCCCGGGTTAGACGGAAGATCATGGCCCTGTGTTTAAAGAACTATTTTGGGTGATGATTTTCCTTCATCTAGAGCTAGTTCGAGTTCTGTGTTGATTGGATCCGTCGAACTCGGTTGGTTTACATGTTTTACTTTATATTTGTATAGTATTATTATGCTTAAGATAGATATTATGATTAACAGTGTACAACAGTGTGCAAATTACAAAATTTAAATTTACTAGAATTGACTCATTATTTGTGCAATTCTGAGTGACAATTTCATTTCCTTCGTAATTTTCGAAAATAGATTCCGAAGGTATTAAATTGTTTATATTAAGAGATTTGCGAGTGTAGCGAAATATATTTATGCTCGGTACAATATCTGAATCTATATCAGAATATATGGTTCTGAACGGTATCATGTGGTAACCTCCAGACGCAGCCGAACATTGTTCGCTAAGTGATATAATTCCTGTACCAAAAATTTGTTTAATAATTTGCTTCTGATCTGAACAAGAAATAATTACATTTTGTTGATTTACTGTATACAACCATGAATTTGTTGACATTAATTTATGGAAAATACCGTTTTTTATTGACGTGTATTTAACCTTACAAACATTATCGATGTTGGACAAATTTGTATTAGTGATTAACTTTATTTCACAGTCCTCAGATGTCATTACTCTTTTTTTGTATAAAAGATTTTTACATATTTTATAATGTTTTGTGTCGTAGCACATGTTAAATTCATTTTGATCTAAGTTCACATAATATTCTTGGTCAATCGTTAAAGCTATATACTTAACCCTAGGTTTAATTAACATAAAAAAATTGTTTTCTACTAACACTGGGTTAGGAATAATATTATATAAACTATATAAACTACTAGAAACTATTGGAATAGTGTTAATAAACATAATTACATCATTACTTCTAACAATATTTGTTTGCATAATTTTAAAAATTTCTGCCATATCCGATAGGTCTAGTTTTACCGGGATGTCGAGGTTAGACGGAAGATTTAATTTAATTATTTTAATTTCTTCTAATAACTGAGCTGAGGATATAACTAGTGGGTGAAGTTTTCCCTGTATAGCAAAATGCAATATTTGGTTTACCCTCGCCAATTCTAAAGAATATTGGTTATAAATTGTTTCTAAATTCAGAATTTGATTTTCTATAATTATCTCCATATTTTTATCGTTAAAATTGTCCTTATCTGAAGTAATATAATGACGTATTTTCCTAATATTATTCGAAACTTCTGTTGTTGCTTCTATTGTTTTCTTATCAAGTATTATCGCATCATTTGTACTAGCAGGAGTGATCATCATTTTATTTTCGACTATGCTTTGAAATTTCCTACCGTTTTTTATCATATTCTTTATGTTTGAGTACCATTTAGCAATATCATTTAAATTAATTGTTCCAAACAATGTATAAATCATATCTCCTATGTTTTTAGATAACTGTCTTTTATTTCTTAAATGATTTTGTCCTTCAATTACCTGAAGAAGGCTATTAGTTTCTGATTCAAATTTATTTAAAATTTTATCTGATTCTGATTTAAAATTTAAACACATATCCTTTGTATGAAATTTTTTGCTAAAACACAAAAAGTTACAATCATTTTCAAAACTTTTAGTAGCTTCATTACAAAGCGATAATGTTTCTTCTTGTAAGCTTCTAACTTGTATGTAATGTGTATAATAAATTGTTATATTTAAGTATACTGTGATTTCCCAATTAGCTGCAACTGTTCGCATATCGGAAATGAAGTCGAAATAAATCCCAGACGATTCGTTTGTCTGAGAAACATTATATAATGAATCTGCTTTTATAAAGGGTCCAGTTGCACAGAGTGCTCTGAAACAATTGATATAAGTTTTATTTTAGATTATTTTAATTTTATATCTTAGTAAAATGTTGATTCTTGATATATGTTATTCGATTGTTATTTATATTATGAGTTAAATATTTTTAATTGATTTTTGTGTATTACTACTTCTTTGCGTCCACGTTTTATGGATACGTTTTCATTATCATGAAGAGCTGTAACTGAATATGGTCCTATCCATTTAGATTGTAGTTTTCTTTTTTGTTTATTATCTTTTACTAAAACTTTATCACCAACATTAATGATAATTTCATGCTGTTTTCTATCAAATGTTATTTTTGATCTCTGTTTCATCTCCATTAGCTTATCACGTGCTATTTTATGCGACTCTTGGAATCGTTTTTTTATTTCAAAATTATAATCTTCATAGTTATAGTTTTGTTGTGGCGTCCTACTTAGTGAGTGTGGAACCTCTAACTGTCTACCATAAACCAATTCATAGGGTTGAAATCCAGTTGTAGAATGCACTGAACTATTATATACAAACATGGAATATGCTAAGTATTGGTCCCAATTTTGTTGTTTATCATTGACGAAATGTCTTAAATATTCCGCTAACGTACGGTGTGATCTCTCCAACGCGCCGTTTGATTGAGGGTGATATGCCGTGGTTTTGATTTTATCTATTTGAAGCAGTTTACAACATGCAGTAAATATTTTGCTTAAGAAATCTTGTCCTTGGTCCGTCACTATTGACTCTGGTATTCCATGTAGACAAACAAAATTTTCAACAAACGCTTTCGCTATAGAGTTGGCTGTATGATCTACTAATGGAACCGCTGACGAAAATTTTGTTAAATCGTCCTGCATTGTGAGGATGTATGTGTTTCCTTCAGTTGAAGTTTCGAGTGGCCCAACGATGTCGAGAAAAATTTTTTCAAATGGTTTATTAGCTGTAGATGTTACTACCATGGGTTGCTGAGTTTTGTGATTACTACTTTTGTTAATCTGGCAAGAGGTACATTTTTTTATGAACTCTATAACATCTTTCTTCAAACCTTTCCACGTATGGTGTAATTTAATTCGTTTAATTGTTCTAGAAATCCCTTGATGTCCCCCTAATGGTGATAAATGGAACTCCTCGATAATTTTATGTTTCTCTTCTTCTGAATAAGAGTCACCACTGTAAACCATTATTTTGATTTCAGAATTCTTAAAAATATATCGTAGCAATGTTCGAATTTGTTCCCAGTTAAGCTGATCGTAGCCACTACCGATTTTGGGTAGAGCCACTTTATTTAAATTATTGGATTCACAGAATTTTCGTAAATTTTTTATGGCATAAAACATTGTTTCATAAGTTGGCTTTTGATGATGTGAATCCATAGTGATTGTGTATAAAATACTACGTTGATCACATTTTATAGCTGCTATTTCAGTGACTTGTTTATTTTGCAGAAGTAGCTGGTCGATTTGCCCAAATTTTCTTCTAAATTCTAAGGCTATCCCCCTAGACATTTTGAAATCTTTGGATACACAGTGTCCTAGTGCATAATCTTCTGTGGCTTGAAATAAATCTCCTTCAACTTCTACAATGTTTGAGTTTGTTATTATTTTTGATCGTATATCATCCATATATCCCTCGTACGTAGCTAAACTATGGTTTACCAGTTGTGCAGAAGAATTAACTTGGGTAATGCGACTTAACGCATCCGCATTTGCGTTCAATATTCCTGGTTTATAAAATATCTCATAATCGTGTTCTTCCAGTTGTAGACGCCACCTCACTAATCTAGCCCCCGGATCCTTGACATTAAATAGCCAAGTCAACGGTCTATGGTCTGTGACGACCGTGAACTGACGCCCAAAAATGTATGGTCGAAACTGCTTTACAGCTCAAACTATCGCTAATAATTCTTTCTCTGATGTATTGTAGTTCTTCTCAGCTTTATTCAAAGTACGGGAGACATATGCAATTGGTAAATGAGATCCTACTTTCCCCTGTGACAAAATAGCGCCAATGGCTACATTACTGGCATCCGTTGTAACAATAAAAGGACGAGAAAAATCTGGATATTGTAATATTGGTTGTTGTGATAATAACTGTTTTAACTCTAAGAACGCATCTTGACACAAATCTGTCCAAATGAAATCTGCATCTTTTTTTAACAAAGTTGTTAGAGGTTTAGAGATTTGGCTAAAATTCGAAATAAAACGTCTGTAATATCCCGCCAAACCTAGAAAAGATTTGACATCTTTTTCAGTTTTTGGAGTTGGAAAATTTGATACGCAATTTGTGATCTTTGGGTCTGGTTTGACACCTTTATCCGTGATAATGTGTCCCAAGTAGCAAACCTCTTTTCTCAAGAATTCGCATTTAGACGGTTTTAATTTCAAATTATATTTTTGGAATCTATAAAAAACTTTTTTTAATTGCTTTAAATGATCTTCTAATGATGTTCCGATTACGATGACATCATCTAATTAAACGAAAGCATTTATACCGTTGAGACCAGTGAGTACTTGATTCATCAGTCTTTGGAATGTAGCTGGTGCTCCCTTCAAACCAAAACACATTCTTTGAAATTCAAAATGACCTTGCTCCGTGCTAAATCCAGTTTTTTCTCGATCATCTGGATGTAATGGTATTTGGTGGTATCCACTTGCCATATCTAAGCAAGTAAAATATTTTGCTTTACCTAGTTGATCAAGTATTTCTGTGATATTTGGCATGGGAAAAGCATCCCCGACAGTAAT
The DNA here is from genome assembly GCF_003676215.2 of Rhopalosiphum maidis. Lineage (NCBI taxonomy): Eukaryota > Metazoa > Arthropoda > Insecta > Hemiptera > Aphididae > Rhopalosiphum > Rhopalosiphum maidis. The sequence goes on from NC_040879.1 coordinate 12,104,790, forward strand.
ACTGTTAAGTTTGCGGAAGTCAACAACTACTCTATATTTCTTTTCACCTAATACATCTGATTTTTTGGGTACAATCAATAATGGAGCATTCCAAGGGCTATCACTTGGTGTTATTATACCATCTTGTTGCATTTCTTTAACCTGTTTAGCTATTTCTTCTTTTTGTGCATAAGGAAGCCTATATGGTTTTTGATGGATTGGTTGAGTGACTCCAGGAGTTTTAATTTCATGGTGTACTGCGTCGGTACACGTCATTCGGTCTCCTTCTAAAAAGAATATATTTGAGAATTCACTACATAAATCTAAAATCACTTTTTCTTCTTCTTTGTTCATATGGTTACATTTTAATGTGTTTTTCAGTAGTTGAATACGGTTTTTCGTGTTTACAATTTCGTTTGTTTGTATGTTATCCATTGTAACTATATCAAAAATTTCGTGTGACAGATCTGAAAGTTTTGGTATTGTTATAACTTGATTTTCTTCTGTTGGATTCATAACATTTATAAGTACTTGATTATGTTTTACAATATTTAATATATTACCACATAGAATGTTTTCGCCTAATTTTTGCGCATGAATAAGTATATTTCGTTGTTCGGATGAATCCTCGACGTCAAACCGTATTGGAATGATCATCTCATGCCGTGCTAGGATAGTAGTTGTATTATCATTTTTCGAAGTTAATTCTCCCTTACAAACATCGATTATGATCTGGTTATCTTTAAGGAAAGGGTTCCCTAATATTCCATCTCCGCTTATTGGAAAGTTTGAACTAACTACTTGGAATTCTGTTTTGTAAATTGTATTGTTTATCGACACGTTAAGGGTTGTGCTTCCTAAGGTATTGACTAATTGATCATTAATTCCTTGCATTTGGTAAATTTTAGTATCGGATACCATGACATCGTCTTGTAGTACATTTATTTTAATTATATTAAGATCTGCTCCTGTATCTATGAGTAAATTGGCTATTCCGTTAATACATTGTGGCATTTGATACGTAGCATGATTGTTTGTTAATTTGATTTTAAATGTTAGCACATTTAATCTTGGGCTATTATCTTTAATTCGCGAACCGGACAAATGCCCTTTTTGACCGATTCCTTGTCGTTTCCCGAGTTTGATTGTTCATTATTATTTCCTTTTTTCAAATCCGCATTTTTCTTTTTATAGCATACCTCTATAGTATGACCAGGTTTTTTGCAATAATTACATGATACTTGTTTAGTATCCTGATTTCTTTGATTATTGAATCCTTTGGATTGCTTACTTTGTTGTCCCGTATCGGAATTGTGGTTTCCGTATCTGCACTCATTTGTGTTATGGTTTGTTTTTCGGCAATTTTTGCAATATTTACCAGTATTCGTATTATTTTGTTTGTGATTTAACAAACGTTGGGTTCCTTTATTCGATTGAAAAATCTTTTCTTCCTCTAGGCTATCCTTTATGGCTTCTTCTAGCGATGAATGATTCTTTGATTTAACTACACCTCGAATAGTAAATGGTAAACCTTCTATATATGTGGTTAAAGTTGTTTCTTTTATGTAATTATGTATAGCTTTAGCGTCACTAGTTGACTTATCTTTTGTGCTTACATTACAGAGTTCATGTAATAGTTTTTCTACTCTTGTTGAATACTCTCGTATGGTTTCACCCTGTTGGAACTTAGTAGTAGTGATTTCTAACTGAAGGTATCCGGGTGTGCGTGTAGCACAGAATGTGCTTTCCAAATAATCCTTAAGTATTTCCCACGTAGGAATGTCCCTATGTTGGGTTATTGCGAATGCTTTGCCTGCCAATTTAGTTATTATAACTTGTAAGAGCACCGGTTGTATGGACTCCTCAACATTTCTTACGACAAAATTACATGCATTTATGAATGGATAAACCTTCTGTACATTCTCCCCATTGAAATGTGGAATTAATTTAATAGCTGTTTCCAGGGATAATGTAGTTGAAGTAGGTAGTGTCATTGTGTTATTAGTTTCTAAAATTTGAATATTATTTATTAAATCTCCCGATACTACTGAATTAAAATTGTCTGATTCCCTACAATCTTGAATTAAATTTTCTTTTTTGCGATTACTCAGTAATCTAGTAACAGGTCTAAACGGTCCTAATAGATTTATATCAACTGGTCGCGGAGGGACGTAGTCTTTGTCTAAATCAAAACTATCGGAACTATCGTTACTATTACTAGACCTATCTGACATACATTCAATTTTAAATAATTAAAAAAAAATAAACGTAATAATGTATAAATTAATATAAAAATTGTATCGTAATATCACCAATCTTAAAAGTTAATATCACTACTATTATTAAAATAAAATAATAATGATTATACTAATAGTGATAATGATTACAATTTATACTCGTATCAGTTTATATGTAAAAAAAAATAATATTTTCGTAGTAAGCTTACAATATTACCCATGAATGCATCGCATTCTTCTGAATTATGCTCCCACGATTGTGACTCCCACGACGCGTCGGCGTTGGTTACACCGTTTAATGTGACAGCGGCAGCTGCAGCAACACGGTAGCGGCAAGACGTCGTCGATGAAAACGGCAACGATAACGACACGACGGCGGCGACGATAACGATGACGGCACCGCGGTTGTGATGGGGTTGTGAAGAGTGAAACACGAAGTCGACTACGTACAATGTGTGCCCACTATAGACGGTGCGTGCAGTTTTTAATAACTGGAACGCCCATGAAATTTTGACGAGTGTGATATATATACCCCTCGTATAGTCTTATGACGATATACCTACGGCGATCGAGATAGCGTTAATATTTGCAAAGAGAAATATAAAATTACCTCGAATAGATATATATTAGATTTAGATATATCAGTTATCCTTCTGAAGTTGATTGTTCTCCAAAAAAAAAAAAAAAAATTACGACCGCGACACCGCTGCCACCAGTTGTTGTGCTCGTCCGGGTTGTTCCGTTCGAACGTTGTTTTTTCGGTAGTGTGAGATTCAATTTGTTAGGAGAAGGTACAACAAACAGTTATAAGAATTTTTATACTAATATAATTTTAATGTGAGTCGAAATATTTAATTCAATGTACAATTCGTTAATGGTCGTCGAGACGACGTACAGTTTTAAGAGTGCTGGATCGACTGACTCTCTGGCTCGCTTGTGAATTCCGCGTACACCATTCTGTGAGTCGCCTACACATTATTCGTTATCGACAGACTACAATAATATACTCTTATAACTAATATACAATAGACTTATATTATATACTAATAGCTAATGCGTACATAACAAGATCCTTACGGTCGGAATATTTCTCGACCTTGTTAATGTGCCAGTGAGCGGTTCTGATGCCAGAAACAACTTGTACATCGCATATAACAGAAACTCGGCCTCTTGTTTTGTCGTTAATCGTTGCGACGATGTTCGGCTTTAAGTTTCCGCCATGCAGCTTACAGAGGTATTCCGTCTCAACCTCGTAACCCTTGTCCCATAAACCGCTTGCAATGTGCTTAGCAATGCAGTCATGACGCATTATGCGACCGTCATGTGTTCGAGGACAACTCTGTGCTATGTGGGCAAGCGTCTCCGCCGGGGCGCCACATGCCCGGCAATAAGCCAGATCAGCGCGCCCACGGTTTACCCGCTTGCGAGTCGGCAACGCATTGATACGAATCCGAGCGTAATTTTTGAAGTCCGACAACGGAATGCCGGCAGGACGCAACCACGCAATGGAAACATTTTGTAAAGAAACCACGATGATCTGTACGCATTGCGGCAACCAAGGGCACAAAGACACCGCATGCAACAAGAAAGAAGAGCCACCGAGATGTGCAAACTGTGGAGGCAACCACGTTGCTCACTCCAAAGTGTGCAGAGAACGAAGAAAGGCAATTGACAACGTGTTTAGGAGAACAGACTATAAGGACCCGACATGCCAATAACACAAAAACATTTTTTGAGGATCGTACAAGTAAATATGAACAGTCAGTTCAAAGTTGCGGAACAGCTGCGCGACTATCGCATCGATAAAAGTGTAGACATAGCCTTGGTTCAGGAACCTCTGACAAGGGGAGGGGCTCATACCAGGACTCGACTATACCCTGATTAGAACAATAATGAGAGCGAACATCAATTGTGGTGCCGCAATCATTGTTTTTAATCCGGATCTGGAAGTACTTCGTATCGATAAACTGTCGAAGAAAAACTTTGCCGTTATTTCGGTTAAAAAAAAATAGGAAAATCAAAACACTTATTTCGGCTTATTTCAAATTTAACTTACCTACCTTAGAGTGCATAACAAAATTAAATAATGTTTTAGTCGTAATTACGATAGCTACAACTAATGGAATAGATACCAATTACTCAAACATGTGGCACAGCCAGGGGAATAACCACACAGCAAGAGCAAAGGGCACGAAGGTTGAGGAAATGATAAACGATGGACTTCTCATCGTAAACAATCAATCCAATCAGCCAAATACATACTGCAGAACAGACATGGGAACTTCAAATATAGACGTAACACTGTCCACACAGAATCTGGCCAACAACGTGAGGAATTGGAGGATTCGTAAAGATATCACAGATAACGACCACAGATTAATATCATTCACTCTACTTACGAACCACGATGTGACCGTAAGTCAGTTACGTTTCAACACTGAAAAGGCGGGCATTACATTGAATCCCCATTTTTTAGGTTTTGATTTCAAATATTGTTTCATTGAACTTCTTCCTTTTAAAGGAACAATTTCATCAATGGCTATATGATAGTTGATATAGCTGAATAAAAAAAATTATGTAAAATATCAATAACAGGTCTAATTTTTAATATTTATTTTAACATTTTTAGGTAAAGTGTAGGGTTTTTAATGTTTTCTTTTTAGTAAGGCAAATGTTTTAGATGAACGTGATTTTTGTAAATAAGTTTTACCAACGTTATTAGATGATGATAAAGTTTTTTTCTTGTTATTAGTTGGTAGTATAGAAGCTTCATGAGGTAGTGATATTGGATTTAGAATTTGATTGGGGTTTATATTAATGTTGTTGATTGGCCTAAATCAACTATTGATTCAGTAATAGTCTGCTTATTATTATCTATTTGAGTTTAAAGTAATACATTTTTAAAAAAAGTATCAAAATTATAATACATCTTTTTCATCTATTATAATGTCGATATCAGGCTCATAACATTTATTATTATTATCAGCAAACTAATATTACTATCCATACACTCTAAGTCACTAATATTTTGTACTAATAATTCCTAACTATTTTCTACCTGATGGTCTTTTATGGTTTTACTATTGTCTGCATCAATGTCATCATTACTACAAAAGCTGGCTTCCGAGTCACTTGATATTTCAAATCCAAATACATTTCAATTTCATCATTTTTCAGCTTATCCATAGTTAATTATAACAAATTATAAAATACAAACCGTTTTGAAAAGATTAAAAAATCAAGCTCCTATTATGCACAGTTGTATCAAATGACACCTTGTATACTTGCATTTATTACGCTATACCTAAAATAAAAATGAACTATTTTGGTGTAAATATGTGTTCTAAATACAATAACGATGCTAAAAAATATTTTTCAATGGAGTAACATATTGAGTATTATCAATTCTAGAGGTCACCCACATTTCATTGATTATTATTTATACGGTATGAACATAATAACGAATATAATGATACGGTTGTTATCAAGCTTACCCATATGATACCTTTATGCATAAATAAACCAAAAATATTTAACACAAACTTTATAGCCAGCTCAAATTAGTTGTGGTATCATATGATACATACATGCATGAAGAGGTTAATTAATATTATATTATGTAATATTGTTGCTAAGAAATTGCTTTTTATTATACTAAACATAGGTACGTTACATATTATTTTTAAGTGTAACTTATGTTATAATATTTAATTTTATCGTAATTTGAATTTTATATTTTAAAATTAAAAATAAGAGCTGTAATACATCAAATAATACTCATATGCAACATGTTGATGCTAGATGATCAAAAGCGACAAAATGATCTTGTTGAATTCCTTGGACAATTAAATGAAACACAAAAAGATATTAAAACAGCAAAAGTACCGAATAAATTGGAGAACAAATGTGTGTGTTCAAAAAGATATTTTAAAAAATGGGAAAATAGATTGAAATTAAAGTATATTGCAAAATTAGCAATTCCAAAACCAGTTCATCTTAGGCCTTGGCCGAATCCAAAGTTGGAAGCTGTTTTGCCATTACCAGTAGTCAAAGCTACTTTAACTGGTAAAATTCCTAGTAGAATTTATAAATTGGCAGTACCCAAAATTAGGACGAAAATGCCAAGAGATGTAGTTCATCGTACATTCTCATCGGGTGATGCCAACTTACAATACAGGCAATCTAAAAATCTGCTAAAAACCCGTAAAAGAATTCTAGAGCTTGCAAGACCAAAACCTAAAATTAGGCACGTACACGATAGATGTCTAAAATCTGAATTTCCCGAAAAACTTTATAGTAAACCTAATAAATTGACGATACAAAGTAATTCAAATGATTGGATTAAACATCAGAAGTGGCTTAAGAAAAACGCAGCACCTAAAAAAATATTTAGAAGATCCCCAGAGGTTAAAAGACGATCAAAACTGACGAAATCCCAAACAAATATAATGTTAAATAGACTTTCTCAAATGCCAAAATTAAAAAGATTTATTAAAAAATTGGTCGTAAGAACAACTGAGCCAAGACCATTTGGTCAAATAACACCTATGGGTCTGGGCTGGGTTCAGCGATTATCAGTACCTAGAAAATTATCTTCGGAGACGCAATTGAATCTGGATTATGATCCCGGTGTCATTCCAAGGGCTGCTTTAAACGCAATAATTACACCCCGCCTAAAAGAATTAGCCGAGCCAAAATTTAATATTAAAACCGTCAACACAGAATTCAAAGAAAATGCATTCAAAATATCACCTACTGCATTGACATATAAAGCTACTAAACGCATTAAAAAATTGGCGATGCCACGAGTACATTAAATAAGACATTTCTGTAAATATATGGGTTACGTGCCATAATATACTTTTAAGTGATTATTATATTAACTAATTATGAATTTAAAAAGGGTTACATTTAATATTATAGTGGGCCATCGCCGCTTCCGAGTTTCCTAGAACTATTTTAATCATTTTAGGTAAAGAGCAGATTTTTAGGTTCTAAAAAACCCTAAAATATTCTCTAAATATTTCATAAACTTGTAAATATGCAGATATATGTTTTTTTTTTCTAAAATAGTTCAATAAAAACAATGAATAACTAATGTACCATTCCTTTGGTAACGTGTAAAATATTTAATTATAAAAAATACATAACAGTTCATAGGTAAATTAATATAATGAAATATATATAAAAAACAATATATAACTTGCATACCCTTTGGTAACAGCTAAGTTATTTAACTATAAAAATATAAATCAGTTCATACTTAGTTACCTTACCTATATGAATATAATGAAATATATATAAAAAAACAAAATAAATTAATAAAAAACAATATATAACTTGCATACCCTTTGGTAACAGTTAAGTTATTTAACTATCAAAAAAACAAAATGCAATGATTTTAATATTAATATAATATCAATATGCATCCGGAGATAAGTTTGTTCTTCTATCTGTTAAAATATGTTTGTATAAGCTAAATGACCTTTCTACATCAACTGATGTTAAAGGTGCGTTCTTTATATCAGAGACTAAACTAAGTGTTAAATGTTCAGTAAGTTGTTCTTCATTATTCCCTGATTGAACAAGTCCAATTTTTTCATCACTTGATATCCTTTATTTTTTTGATAAAGTTGAGTTACTTTTGTTTTTATTATTATACCTTTTTCCCTTTGAATATTAGTCAATTCTGATAAAATGCTTTTCACTATCTCCAATGGTTGTATTAAAGTCATATTAGATGCTTCTAAATTTGTAATTGCTTTAACAAGACTAGAAAAGTGAACTTGGATGAACGTTAAATCATTTTTTACTATAATTAAATTTAACAACTCCTTGCAAGTTTGAATACAAGCTGACGAATCATCATTTAAACTTTCAAAAACTGATTTAATACCTTCATAGTTTTGAAAAGTAAATATAGCAGCACCAATTCAGGTCTCCTATCTGGTAATGATCGTTTCAGGCGGCAAAGGCACACCTGGAAGTAACTCTTTATAAACTTGTACACGAGATGGTGCCTTTAAAAATGATTTTTTTACATTGTTTATTAATTTATTCACCTTTGGATGAATATCTCTTACTTTTTCAGCTACTCTATTCAACATGTGTACAACACATGTGACATGAATTATGTTAGGATAAAAGACTTTTAATACTTCTGCTGTTTTCACCATATATTATATGGCGCTACATCTGATAACATCAAAATTACATTTTCATCGTGTCCTCCCAATGGCCACAATAATTTTAAACCATCGTTAATGAAACGCGATACAGTTGAATGCTTAGTTTTTTGGAGATCTCTGCATGCTACAAGATAAGGCTGAGTAGAAACATCACATTTTAATACACCAATTAATAAGTTTGCAATATAACGACCAGTAATGTCGGTTGTTTCGTCCACAGCAAACTGAAGTGTGGGGTACCGTCGTGTGAGGTTTATCTTGGTTGTTAGTGTCAAATGAAGTAACATAGGTGTTGGTTATAGGTATATATATTATATATATATTGATATGAATTAAACACTAAAGAAATGAATATTTAAATGAATTACACACTAAAGAAATGAATATTTAAATGAATTACACACTAAAGAAATGAATATTAAATACTAATATTACGAGAGGATCTGATTAAAACTATACGAGGTTCTGCTATACAAATTATAAGATGCTCTGCTGAGTTACGCGGGTGTCACTCCCTCTTTAGACCAGACTCGACTAACTACCAACAGACGGGGCGCGTTGTAACGGTCCGTCCGAGGTCTTCAGTATGTGCTGACCCAGCCTTTTTGGTCACGTAGACCATCGTGAGAACCGAATCGGTCACACAGTTATTTTATCCTGAGACAACGCATTTGAGCGTTATATATATGCAAGCCCCATCGGCACATATATACATACACACATACATAAATATATACACAGTACATACATATATACGCAGTACATACATACATACATATATACACACACACAGGCATGCATATACAACATACCCCCAGCATTAAACTGGAGCAGTCCCTGCGACCTAAGTTACTACTTTTACAAATTTCTTAAACTACGGGTACACCTAGTTACAATACCGCCACATGGTGTCTTTTATACTTAAACTAACTTAATTTTACTTCTAACTTAAAGACAATACAAAAAGGGTTTTTTTTTTTTTTTAAATTACAAACTTAAAGGTTATCTTGATCGTTATTTGAAAGATTGTCCGCAATTTCCGGATTATACATTTTTATGATTTTATTCTTAAACCTTATAGCTACTGCACTTATAAATAATATAGAAAAGGTTATGGATATATAAAGCATGGTAATATGGAATTCTATTTTAAAAATAAACAATGGTTCTGTGGGTTTAGGCTTAAGTTCACTCGATTCCATTGCTCTATGAGCTAATGAATTAAAATCCTTAAATATTTTTACATTAGTGAGGTTCTGTGGCATAACTGAGCAAAAAGTTTCTGTTAACATTGATTTTATATTGGATTTAAGATTTTCCGGTATTATATCAAGCTTAATATTTCTATTGGATTTAGAGAATGGTACGAGTATAGAACTTTTTGTATGAATTTCACAAGATGAGGAGGTGGTCAACCTACCCACACCCGAGATCTCAACTCTGAATGTATGCGGAGGATCTGTGCACTTAATCGTACATAAATCTGGTTGAGTATAGTACAACCAAGAGTTTGTCTTCGATAATCGATGCCAAATGGGTGTCTCTAATGTGACTAGTTTGACTCTACAGTCTTTCGAATGGATGTTAAATTTAGTTAATTGAGATAACTCGCATAAGTTGGATCCCGTTCGGTAATGGATCGGTTGCTCACCCTTACAAAGTGTATATGACTCTAACTTACTACATGATTCCCATTGACTTACCCCTAATGAGATAAAATTTTCGTTATCGTTACTTAATGCTAGGTAGTCGATTTCAGGGGGAATTAGGGCTATGGTATTTTCGCCATATTGGATGGGTAGTGAAATAGGGTGATACATGGTATATTCCTCAACAGACGTTAAAGGTATTCCTATAAGAAAGAGCAAGTAGTGTTCCCTATGCAGGATTGTTAGATCAGAGATTTGTAGAAATTCTGTTAGAGATTCTGCTTTAAGTTCTAGTGGCAATGCTGTTCCTACCGGTAAGTTCATCTTAATTTCCCTCAATTCCATGAGAAATTTCTCCGATGAAAACACGCTTGTATGTATTTCGCCATTCATTGCTGAGTTAATTACGGCCATTAAATTTTGGGTTTCGTATGAATACTGATTAAGTAAAATTTCGAAAAGAAACGCCTGTTCTAGTAGCCTTGTTTTAAATTCTATTTTGTCAAGCTTTTGTATGACTACTCTAGTTTGCTCTTGTAAATACTGGAGATTTTCCTCCAGTTTTTCCTGATGCTCTGTGATCTTCTTTATCTGTTTGTCTGTATCCACCTGCATCATTCTTATCCTCTCCGAGCTTAAGGTGATGTTCTGATTTCTGCTTAGACTGAGAGCTATTATTTGTTTGAATATGAAATCGGTGTCAATATTTGAATACATGCCATACAAGACTTTCACCATCCGTTGTACTGTGTGGACCAATCCTCGTCGTATCCTAGTTTCCCCCGTGTATTTATCTCCAATGGAAAGCAGCATATTACGATGACTGGTTTCGATTTCATACAGGTAGGGCAATGTTGCTCTTGAAAATACCTGTACGAATTGTTCGCATGCATTTGATATTTCCGTACTTCCGAACCGCTCTGTCATTTGTCCGCAAATTTTTGCGGTAGCTTCATACAGCGACATTATATCCTGGTATTTATAACCCGGATCTGCGAGGTCGATGTATGCTACTAAGTCCCAATTGAGATATGACATCTTCATTGGCCCATGGTGCTCGAAATATAAACCCTGATGATCTTGGTATGACGTGATGTTATAGGCATACGTGGATAACTCTAAAGGATGTTCCGCTTTATGTTCTAAGGCATCAGAGGTGATTATGATTGATTGAGATAAAATTCTGAAACAAGATTTACGTTTTCTTTTCATAATTAATTCCAGTTCCCAATAAAGCTTATATACAGTGCTTTGATCTTTAATTGTAGTTAAGCTGAAAATGATTTTTTTTTCACTTAAGATTATGTTAGTATTTACATTCCCAGATTTATCAAGCTATTCACAATGTTCAGTCCGCAAAAACACGAATAAGATTCTTGTGTACTGTCACCCTTTTACGCTCTTTTTGTAAGGTTACATTTTCGTTGGCTCTAAGCTCGATTACTTCATAAGGTCCCAACCACTTGGGGCTGAGTTTCCCTTTTCTTGCACTATTCTTGAGCAATACACGATCACCTACATGTACAGTGATTTGATTTTGCTTTTGGTCATAATACTCTTTCGTCTTTAGTTTTTGTTCCACCAGGCGATCCCTGGCTATTTGATGTGACAGTTGAAGTTTCTGCTTTAGCTCCAAATGATAATCCTCATAATTGTACCGAGGTTCTGGGGGTTTCATGAACGAATTTGGCATGTTTATGGTGCGCCCATACATTAACTCGTATGGCTGCTTTCCAGTGGAACGATGTTCTGATGAATTGAAAACGAACATAGCATACGGTATGAATGTATCCCAGTTCATTTGATCCTGGTCTATGAAATGCCGAAGGTATTCCCCCAGAGTCCGATGACTCCTTTCCAGGGCTCCGTTAGCCTGTGGGTGATACGGCGAGGTGTTGCATTTTTTTATTTTCAGCAGCTTGCATGTTTCAGCTAATACTCGGCTCAGAAACTCTGTCCCCTGATCACTGACCAATGCTCTCGGAATTCCATGAAGACATACGCATGACGTCACAAAGTGATACGCCACTGTATTAGCCTCATGGTTGAACATAGGGACGGCCATTGAGAATTTGGTTAGGTCATCCTGCATTGTCAGGATATATGCATTATTGCTGTCTGTTTTCGGTAGAGGACCGACCACATCGATAAACACCTTTTCGAAAGGTTCCGTCGCTGTAGTACTTATAATCATAGGCTGCCTGATATTCTTGTTACTTGTTTTGTGTATTTGACATGACGGACATTTGGAGACGTACTCTTTTACGTCATCCGCCAATCCCTTCCAGTTGAATTGCATCTGAATACGCTTCAATGTTTGGTTTATTCCGCGATGACCTCCTAGCGGGCTGGCATGGTGCTCTGCCAAAACTTGTTGTTTTTCTGAATCCTTCAACTCAGGTTGAGGATACACATGGATCTCTATGTTTGTTTCCTTGAAAATAAACCGGAACATGGTCCTAATCGCAGACCAATCTAGTTGATCACTTCCGCTACCAATCGGAGGAAGCGCCAGCTTTTCAATATTGAGTTCGATGCAGATGGCTCTGAGGTTCTGTATTGCCAGAAACATGTCCTCTAAAGATGATTTTTGCCAATATTTGTATTTAGTAATCATGTACAAGATATACCGATCCTCTTGTCGAATATATACAACTTCGTGGATTTTTGGATTTTGGCTCTTTAATATTTCTACGTTGCCAAATTTTCTACGAAACATGAGAGCTGTGCCTTGGTTCATTTTCAAGTCTTGTGATACACAATGCGCTAAGCTGTAATCTGATGGAGCGTCAAATAGATCCCCTGTTTCCTCTATAACTTTATTGTTGATTATTGATTTTCCCTCCACTAGCTCCAAGTAAGTGTCGAAATTCAGTTGTGTGAGTGGAACGAAGGTACTGTTTAGCATAACTCGTCCCATTCGACTTAACGCGTCCGCATTTGTATTTGCTACACCTGGTTTGTAAACCACCTCATACTGATATTCGGCCAACTTAAGCCTCCAGCGCATGAGTCGGGACCCCGGGTCATTCACATTGAATAGCCACGTGAGTGGCTGATGGTCGGTGTAAATTCGAAACTTTCGACCTAAAAGATACGGCCGGAAATGCTTGACTGACCAAATTATGCTTAACAGTTCCTTTTCTGTAGTGCTATAATTTTGTTCCGCTTGGTTTAGTGTACGCGATGCGTAGGCAATAGGTAGGTCATGACCTATTTCACCCTGTGAGATAATGCTGCCAATAGCGTACTGACTTGCGTCCGTTGTTAATACGAATGATTCCTCAAAATTTGGATATTGAAGAATCGGGGCTGTTACCAGTTTTTGGATGAGTGCCTCGAACGCTGTCTGACACTCTGCGGTCCATTCAAAAGGTTGGCCCTTCTTTAACAACGACGTCATTGGCTTTGTGATTTGGCTATAGTTTTCAATGAATCTCCTATAATAACCCGAGAGTCCGAGGAATTGCTTAATTTCGGTTGGATTTCTGGGTACGGGGTGATCTCGTACGCAGCTGATTTTTGTCGGATCGGGTCTCACACCCGCATCCGTTATTAAATGTCCGAGGTAGATGACTTCGCGACTAAGGAATTGACATTTGTTCGGTTGAAGCTGTAGGTTGAATTTCCGCAATCGTTGGAATACTTCTTCCAGCCTAGTCTCGTGTTCCATTAGATCGACTGCGTATATAATAATATCATCTAGATATACAAACGCCTTCATACTATTCAGTCCTGTCAACACGTTGTTCATCAAACGCTGGAACGTGCTTTGGGCACCACATAGTCCGAAGGGCATTCGGACAAACTCGAAGTGACCTTTGTCTGTTGAAAACCCCGTCTCCTCACAGTCTTGTGGTCGAATTAGTACTTGATGGTAACCACTGGCGAGGTCTAGCGTGGTGTAATATCTGGAGCGTCCTAGTTGGTCCAGAATTTCATCGATCCTTGGAATTGGAAAAGCATCCCCGATGGTAAGCTGGTTGAGACGGCGAAAATCCACACAGACCCTGAATTGTGGTTTCCCGTTCGCGTCAGGTTTCTTAGGTACCACTACTAGAGGTGCGTTCCATGGCGATTCTGACGGTTGAATAATATTATCCTCTTCTAATTTTTCCATTTGCTCGACAATCACCTGTCTATGAGCGTAGGGAAGCCTATATGGCCTGATATTTACTGGAGCCGTTCCTTCCGGAATTTTGATTTCATGCTGGATCGCTGTGGTGAACGATAGAGGTTCTCCCTCAAAATGGAATAAATCCGGATATTTTTTACATATTCGTAGGAGGCTGGCTCGCTCCTCGTGATTTAGGTGGTCCATTCGAATTGTTTCTGTTAACCCTTTTTTTCGGCTCTCTTTAACTTTCTGTTCTTCTATTTGATGACAGACGTAGGCACCTGATTCTCTGAAGATTTCGTGTTGCACACCCCCCAGTCGGGGTGGAAACAATTCGATGGGATCCTCTGACGTGTTTATTACCGAGACCAATATTTGTCCATCCTTTACATGATTGACAATATTTCCCGATAAAATCCCTTTTTCTCCGATGTTCTGCGCATGGATTATTAAGGTTATTCCATCTTCCTTGTCTGTCAAGACGGGTATGAGTGTTTCCGAACGTGGTTGGATAATCTGAGGTTCTGGAGGTTCTGGATTTGGAGATTCTGTCGACAATGTAGAGGTTCTGAAGTTAATATTTATTCCATTGTCTCGAAGAAATGGAGCGCCCAAAATCCCTGCTTCTGATATAGGAAAGTTGTCATGCGTTACCTGGAACACGGCAATTGTATCTTCTGTTCCAAGTTGGATTTTTAAAGTGACTGATCCTATGGTGAACACTGGCTGTGAATTTATACCTGTTAGTTTGTAAATAGTGGTTTCGTCCATCAGTATATTTTTCTTCAGCTCTGAAAGTTTTATCATATTTACGTCACTACCAGTATCCACCAACAATCTTACTTTTTCCTTTACACACTGTTCAATCTTGAGCGAGGTCGTATTGTCTATCAATGCTGCTGAGAAGTGGAGGGCCGTTGCAGACTTAAAACAGCGCTCTGAATCTGCTGAACCGAACGTGCGCTGGTTGTGCTCGGCTCTGCCCCATTTCCCGCATTCTGATGCTCTGTGGTGACTTCTTTTGAGTCCTGTTCTTTTTTGCTGTTTACGTATTTCCTTTTGCGGCATTCTTCTAGCTCGTGCCCTTCTTTCTTGCAATATCTACATATCAATACATTTCTAACGGAGTTTTTGGAATTTTGTTGTCCACTTTGTTGATTGGCTCTAAACTTTTCTTGATCCCATTGTGATGCTCTGCAGTCTCTGGCAAAATGATTTGTTCTGCCACACTTGAAACAGCCCTTATTGGTGTTGTTGCTTGCTTTTACCATTGTTTCCATTTTTTGACACTCCGGAATAAGATTTTGATGGCTGTTGATTCTTGGTGTTAGTTTGTATACTGAACTATTGAGTTTCCTTCGCCAGGTTTCCCTCTGTTTCCTCTTCTAAAGCGAATACTAACGCATCGCTCAGCTTCTTAGGGCCTCGCGCTTTTAATAATATCTGATAAGATTCGGGTAAGCCGCTTATAAATGCGTTGAGCACCTGATTGTGTAACAACCTTTCAATGTCCGTTCCATTCGCGTAATCCCCCCCTCCATTGTTGCACTAATTAAGTCGTGTAATAATTGCTCCATTTTATTATAATATTCTTGCACTCCTTCATCAGGACTCTTCTTGCACGTGAGCAATTTCATGTGCAGCTGGGGTAGTAACTTTTTGGTTTCCGATATTTCCACAATATTTTTCCGGAATTCCTTGTACGTCATTATGTCCTTATATCTTATCGACCGCAATGCTCTTCCTAATAGCCTAATTATCAGTCCCTGTACTAACAAATCGACCTGATCCGGATCGACAATCCTGACTGCGAAATCACACGCCCTTAGGAAATGATATGCTTGGTCGGAGCTTGTTCCATCGAAGTTCGGTACTACGTGCATTGCTGCTTCGATGCTTACTCCAGATTTGTGTGTTTCCGTCTTAAGATTAGAGGTTTCTAGCTTCTGTTGGTCTTCCATTTTTCCTGTTTGTAGCTCTGAGTTATTTTGACGTACTGTATTTTCCGAATATTTTTGATTTTCTTGATTCGATTGAGTTTCTAGACGTTCTGAGTTTGTCTTGTCTTTTTGATGTTCTGTATGCTGTACGTGCTGCTGATGTTCTGAATTTTGTTGATGTTCTGGATGTGCGTTGGTCACTTGCTTTCTTAGAAAATACCTGGTTGAACCTAAAAGCTCGTCCGCTTATTCTATCGTCTCTCTTGCACTACGTAACCAACTACTTGGTTCATACAATTCTCCACTAGAGGGATCACTACTAGAGCTACTTAAATCTATTAAATCTGAATTGATGCTATCATTTGACCCTGAGTTCGACATGCATTAGCCAAAAATAAATAAATGAATAAATCCCAATTATTGAATAAATTAAATAGATTGACGTAAATTAGTTGTGAACAGTATTATAAATACTGAAATATATTAAATCTAAATTGGTGCTACCATTTGACCCTGAATTCGACACGCACTAGCATAAATAAATCCCGATTAACGAATACATTAAATAAAACTTACGCGATGATGCATAATAAATACCGCTGCATTATGATTATGTTGATTGTTATTGTTTACTGGTTGATAAGATTTCCGTTGATAGTGTGGCGGTGTTGATACGACGTCCGCTGATAGTGCTGTAGAACTGTCCTACTGGTGCGGCGGCGGCGGTGCGTACTGGAACGAAGACGTGTGCAGCTCCCCTCCCTGACGGCGGCGAATTATATCGCGGCGGCACTGCCGACTGGCTGAAACAATTTTTTTCGCTAGCTCGAAGTAAAGTTACATACATTACTAATTAAATTAAAATATCCCATTTACACTTGCTAAATAATACGTCGCCGTATATGTGAATCACTAAACAAAGAAAGGACACATGTCCAAGTTTTAAAATTTTTCAGGAAACACAAAAAACTTAATATATTTGAAAAAAATTGAATTACAAATTGTATGTTATAGAATAATATAGTTTAAGACATGTTATACATGTTTCTACAATCACTTAAAGAAATATAATTAAACTGTAGGTATCGAAGGACATTAAAGTTGTGGACATGTGTCGTTTATGCTTCAAATTACCATTTATATTTCGAAAATAACCGTTTTCTTATAAATAAGTAGCTTTAATATGCATAAAAATTAAAATGACATGATTAAATAAAATACAGTAGAGTATATACTAATATTGAGTCACAAATATTTGATATCTTTTTAATAATTAGAAATTTAATTATAGAAAAAATATCTTATGTTCTATTTTACCTTGCTTGGGGTGTCTCTGTTTGTAACGAAAATATATAATTCCAAAATGATTGCAATGGAGTATATGGAGTATATTTCGCTAGTTGCTTCAAATCTCTCATTTTGCTTTCAAGAATTGGTAATCTTGAAGTATAAACAAGTGGTTTTGGGCGCTGTATAGTCATTGCATTGTTTTTTCTCAATTTTAAATGGTTTGATATTATTCCGTCAATAAATTCACTTGCCTTAATTATTCCACATTTTTCCGATACACATTCAAAATAATGGTAATTAAAAATTTTTCCATTGTACGACGTTGTTTCAATGTTTTATTACGGCTTAATTATTCTAATGCGTTAGTATTTTTAATATAAAATTGTGGAAACCACATTTGATACTCATAAATCATACTTATATCAACTAGAAACACTGAAAATTTTTCTGGGTGTCTTGATGATTTTAAAATAAGTTCTATATAGTCTTCTAAAGTGTATAGACGATCCACTCTGTTCAGTTGTTTTTTATCAATATAAAGTCACGATCACACGGCAAAAACGAGTGTCCTCTTTGTGGAAAAAAAACACCTGAACTTTTTTGAATTTTTTAATTTCAACTAGAGTCATAATCATTCTGAGTAATGCGTGGTTTTTGTTTTACCCAGCACAATTTTCATAAAACAAATGCAATCCCTCAACATCATCATCAACAAAACTATTAATGTAGTGAACCAAAAAAGATTGGCGTTTTTCTTACTGTTGCCTCATGATAAACATAACAAAATAAATTATTCGTATTTAAATTATGAATACCAAAAGTATTGACAGATAATTGACGATGATAATAGACTTCCTGCACCGGTATTTTAGGTAAGTCAACTACAGCCATAAAATCAAAGCAAAGACCTAACACTTTTTTATTCTGTTGAGAAATCTCTATTGTTTTTTTTTAATATTATCCCAGTCCGGCTAGTGGTGGGCCTCTTTGTCACATACGACCCCCATCAGTCGAATGTGACGGGGCACTCTGGTACAGGATGATAGGCTCCTTCTTACCCTTCATTGCACCCGTAATTATCCTTTAGTCGCTTCGTATGATCAAGCAGGATAAGGCTTTTGTTGTAATTCTGATCCCCAACAACAGGGATTCATGTTTAACTCCTCATTCTATACTCCTAAGTCTTCCTGTTTCTTGGCTGTTAGAGTGGCCTTGGAGAATTTCTCGAATGACTCAAATATTGCCCTTGTCTTAATGAACGTTCCCTGGTCGCATGGCCAACTGTATCCTACCTCTGTGGTTGTTCTAATGAGATTTTGTCTGTCCTCAGTCGTATTTCTACAGGAAAAGATTGCATGTTCCGCATCTTCGTCACCGTTTCCACAAGAACAAGATGGGGTTTCCTTCAGCCCCAGCGAATGTAACTTTGCTGTAAAATCTCCATGTCCCGTTAGGTACTGAACCACATTGTAATAAAAATAAAGGTAGGTATAAGGTTATAGGGAAGGGGGTAACTGTAATTACTAATTAGACCTTCCAGAATGCCTATACTTATGATAGTACACCTATATTTTTGATTACCTTTTCCTATTAAAGGAAGTATTATTGTTGGGGTCGTGAATCCTATTACAAGTAACTACAAAATTACCTATGAACAACACAACTGTTCTTCTGAGAAACCTAGTTTATTATATATATAAGATACCTTATAAGAACCACCAATATATATATATGGTTGAACCTTTGAACTAAATTGTCAATATTGGGCTTGTAAATAATATAACTTCTTACCTTTCGCGAAGATGAATATGTATTTGCTTCGTACGAGATAGAATTTTAGTATAATTATAAATAAAGAAACAGAATATACTTCTTTTAATTAAAAACACAACTACGATGGTGACGACACGTGAAAATAATAACTGCAGCCTTCCTGGACGTCCTTTATACATTTACGTACTGAAAGTGTACGCATGCAAGACGCTAGAAGACTGACTGACTAAGAGCCGGAGGAAGGGCGTTTTTATGCTATTATTTTTTCTTCACTATTGTAATGAATCAAAAATAAGCTCGTACGTTGCTATTAATGAGACTTTACCTTATAATAATATATTAACCTAGATGTTACGGTTAAGTAATTTCAACGAATAATAATTGGTGTAGCTAGGAGTAGCTACTATCCTAACTTCATTATTACCATTAGTTTAAGCCTATATATTATTACGATTAATCGTGATCGTGAATACAGATTTATAAATATTATTATTTCACACCTTGAAATATTACACCAGAGTCTGCGTTGTCTTACTTGATGATGATTTTGTTACCCTTGATATATAATTACGTATTGATATACTCTCCTACCTGATACTTCGCTGCAGACAATATGATGAGTAGAATCTGCACAGACACCTTGGTATTGATGAATATGTTTGAATATTTAAATGGAATCAAAGCAATTATATTTCGGTTTTGAACAGTAACTTACTACTTCACAGCAAGATAAAAAGATCGATGATAAAGTTAATTTAAATAAGCTTTTTGCTTTTAAAATAAGACGGTGTATTAGTTGCACTGAACTAGTTGTGTGATAGAAGCAGACTGAATTAGAAATGAAAAAGGGGGCTCTACTTATAGTATTGACCTTTTGACTTGTTGTTCCATAATAAGTTATTATCATATATTTTTATAAAGTATTTTTGTGAATAATAAACATGTTATTTGATACAGATATATAAATATTAACTATATACATAATAATTATCAAGTGGTATTGAGTTTTATATAATTTTGAAGTTTAAAGGTACAAATAGTTATTTATTTTTAATATGTTGGTCTTTGAAATATAATTAATAATAGATTAGGTATGTATAATAATGTCATGGATTTTGACTTATGAAACTATTGTTAATAAATACTGTTGTTTGTTAAACATAAGTATTTTAATAGTTGACAATATTATGATGATATTATATTATGAAGCTGAGTGGCGTAATAATGTGAATATCATTACACTATTGTATTCTTATTTTTATTATGGATATCATCACAACATAATGGTCTAGTTCCAGTGGGGTCATCATTCTAATCTTAATATCTGGTATTATTTTGTAAGTCCATCTTGCCTTAGTCGATTTGTCCCATCTTTCCTGCCAAATGTTGAGCAGTTTCTGCTGTAATTCTTCCTGTGCTTCGTTTGTGATTGCACCTTGCCTGACTTCTTGCCTTGTCCGATAGGATCTGAAAGTCCAATGGTAGCAGTCCAGTTACTACCTGTAGACCCTCAGCCGGGGTGGTTCTATAAGCTCCCGTCACCGCTAGTAAAGGGATTCTTTGTGTTCTATTTATCTTAGCTATTTCTGATTTGCCCCAGTTAGCCATCCATACTGGGGCTCCGTGTGTAATTCTGGGTATAAATACCGCTTTATATAATACAAGAGCTGTGTTGAAATTGGCACCCTAATCGGTACCAACTGTGCTTCTCAGTCTACTGAAGTCAGCTGTTTGCTTTTGTGCAATGTTAGTTATCTGTGACTTGTATTTCATATCCCGGTCTAGTATTATTCCTAAATATTTAACTCTGTCTTTTATCTTAGTTCTTATATCTCCGAAGTCGATGTAGTATCCTGGTGCCATACCTCCTTTCAGTGGTATAGCTGTCGACTTGGATGAGGAGAACGATAATCCGTATCTCCTGGACCATTCGGTAAGATTTTTAAGGTGATTCTCGGTTCTTTGGATAATATCTGTTCGCGTATTGCCTGTCATCAGTGTGACTATATCATCAGCGTATGCGACCCTATGTGTGTAGTCCTCCTTATTCTTTGCTAGTACTTCATTGACCGCTATGTTCCACAGTGAGGGGCCAAAGCCTGATCCTGTGGACAGCCCCTCGTTAGCATGGTGCTGACTTTGGTTTGGTTTAATGTCAGATTAGCTCTGCTGTCGACTAAGTAGCTCTTCGTGATACTCATTGTCGCTGCTGATGCTCCAAGTTTCTTCATATCCTCCAATATTGGCCTCCATTTAACATTGTCAAATGCTCCGCTTATATCCAGGAAGACTCCCATTCCATGCTTCTCCGGTCTATTGGCTACCCAATTCTTGACCTCGTTAATCGCTGTTATAGCCGATCTACCTTTTCTAAATCCGTGCTGGTTGTCAGTCATGTTATTCAATATTTCATTATTTAGTCTTGTGCACACTAGATGTTCAAGGGCCTTGTTAATGACCGGCAGAAGACTCACGGGTCTAAAGGATTTTGGATCCTCTCTAGGTTTTTCTTTTCCTTTCAAGATTGTTACCACATCTGCAGTTCTCCAGATTCTAGGAAAATATCCATGTCAGAGTAGATCTTTAAACAATTCTATAATCGGAAGAGATATAACATTCCAGGCTTTCCTGAGGATTTTGGCATCGATGCCGTCCTCCCCAGGTACCTTTTTTGTTGACATTCTCCAGATAGCGTTTCTAACTCCTCCCAATGATGTTTCTTGATATTCATATGTATCTTTTCTTGACTCCTTTATGTATCCCGCCTCATTGGGAACACTTGGAATAAGTGTGTCTAACAGATACTGTAACGTTTCTCTTAGCGTTTTCGTATACTCTCCGTTTACTTTCTTTAATACTGAGGGTGCTTCGTGGTTGGCTGATCCTTTCTTAATCCATCTAAAGCACTTTCCCCATTTGTTATCTATAATATCTCCTACAAATTATCTCCATTATTTCCTCTTCTCTGTTCTTAATAATTTAACAAATGCGTTCCTTTCCTTGTTGTAGTCCTGTCTTTTTTGAGTTTTAATAACATCATTTAGATTTATCTTGCGATGGGCCTGCCTCATTAGAGCTCTTTGTTCGTACAGTTCTCTTGTCCACCATGGCGGTTCTTGATTCGTTAGTAATTTGCGTTTTGGGATCGATTTATCAGCTGCTGTCTTAATTGTCTGCATTATTAGTTCCGTTCTGTCTTCGAGGTCTGCCTGAAAGATGTCTAGTCCTGCGTGGTTGGTTTATTTGAAGCATTAGCTCTATCTTTAATTGTTCCCAGTCAGCTCATTTAGTGGCGTATCTTTTCTTTATCAGTTGTCTGCTTGCTTGATTTCCTTCTCCAATGCTATATCTTATAAGTCTGTGGTCACTTGTTATTTCGCCGTCAATGACCTCCCATTCCTTAACGTGTTTACAGATGTCCCTTGTTGCAAGGGTAATATCTATATTGTTTTCCCCTCTGGGACCGGAGAAAGTATATAGTTGATTCTTTTATTTAAGATCAGCAGTTGTTCTTCTGCTAAAAAGTCCTCGACCAGGTGTCCTCTGTCATATCTGTTGTTTTGCTGAACCATTGTTCCTTAGAAAAGGCATTTATGTCCGCTGCTATGAGTGTGTGTGTCCCACACGATCTTGTGATTCTTCTTAGTGTACCCACGAGCTCCGCCGTGGGTGTTCTGTATTTAAAGTATGCCGAGATCAGGTTAATGTCCTCTTCTGTACCTATGCTGATAGTGGCAACAGCAAAGTTGTCACATATTAGATCATTTCTTGCTAACACTATGAGTGCTGGATTGAAAACTACAATTTCTGCACCATGTAAGATATTTTTCCTCCCTTTTTGCTGTACCCCTGGCGACAATATAATTCTAATTGGCGTGGCCTCAAGACCTACCAGTCTCCCGTATCTTACATAGGGTTCCTGTAGTAGGGCTACGTCCACCTTTTCCCTCTGAGCATAAAGTAGTAAATCTTCGTTTGCTGTAGCAGTCCTAGCCATGTTGATCTGGACTAATTTTATTGAGTGATCCTAGTTTCTTTGGTCTGCCATTTATTAAGACATTTGTCCTCCATAATTCGTGTTTTTTACCATTGTTATTGACGTCTCCACAACCGAGTTTGTTCGTTAGTAATAAATACGCGGTGTTTAAGTTATCACTAATACTTTATTGATATAATCAATTTTAAAAGAAATTAGTTACACAGAATAATTGTTAGACTTAAGAAAATAACAGAGGCTCTGCTCGGTGGTCTGCCAGGACTACACTAAATATTACACAGACGGCGAGACACGGTAGGGGCTCGCTCGGGCTCAAAACTGTCCACACAGCGAATTCCCTAAAACCGTGTCATTCTATCGGTTCACATGTTAATATGCTTACACACTATACTATATTATATTATATTATAACTATATCCTATTCTGGGTATAGCATACAGACAGGGGTTCACAACACCATCGATCTGATCCTAGATGTCTTGTATGAGCATCCAGCATGCCTAAATTTGTACGTTCCTCCGCAATTTGCACACTCGGGATCCTTATCTTTGTTTTTACAATTTTCCATACTGTGTCCCGCAGTAGCGCAGTATACGCATACCTCTTCTATAGATCTGCATTGGCCGCGATGTGCCCGAATTTTTGGCATTTAATGCAAAATGTTACATTTAGATATTCAGTTATTTTACAGAGGGAATACCTAAGGTACACCCTGCTGTCGTTAATTTTCCTGAAGACTTCTGGATGTACCTCACAAACCCAGTGTACATAGGATTTATCCCGCGGGCCGGTCTTGAACTTTGGTAAAATGTGTCTAGCGTCTTCTAAAGAAAGCTCCAGTTCAGGATTTTGCTTAATAATTCTCTTTGATAATTCTTCTGGAGCGATGTTCCTGTCTACATCATAGACAATGACCTTTGGTAGGTAGTTGCCTGCTTGGGCTATACATAAGCCTTCAGTTGCTATGTTCATTATAGCTTCCTTGGTCCTGTCATCCGCTGGCGTTATAAGGAGATCCCCTCCTTTAAGGGTGACAATCTCCTTTATCTTAGGTGTTTTGTTCTTCGCCACAACCTGAGTTCAGAGGATTTTCTTGGTTTCCTCAACCGTTTTGTCGCCCGTTGTAACGACAAACTTAACCGGAGCTTCCTGAGTCCTGCATTTTTCTATAATTTCCTTTTCTTCTCCTTGTTCTTTTTGTTGTTAGCTGTTTTTGTGCGTTCGGAACCTGATTCGCGTTCGGTGTCCTCAGCTTCCGATCTCTCTGTTGGTGTTGTAGCCTCTGCATTTCTATTTGTATTCTTTTTCCTCCTCTTTCTTTTTTTTCCAGGATTTGGTAGTCCCCCTTGTTGTCCATAGTCACTACCTCGACTGTTTCATTTTCCGGTACAGTTTCTTTGACATTTGGTGCCATGAATTCCACTTTCTTCTTTTTGTCTTCTAGCCCTTCCTTTAGTTCTAAGTATCTACCGTATATTATCATATTCTCAGCACATACCTCGGTAAGGAGTTCGCTGACCAAGTCTACCCCTCTATCTAGTTCTTGTTGTGAAACCGCCGTCAGTCTCTTTTTATTTGCAGTCTTGAACTTTTTGAAGTATCTGAGTACCAATCTACTCCTGCCATGGTAGCTGCAAGCTTTTTCCGTTTCGGTGACCGGGGAGGTCAGACTTCCGGTATTCTCTTTATGTTTCTTGCTGGGTGGAGTGACGATTTCCACAAATTCCTTCATGTTACTTGATCGTTTCCTCACCTCTGAGGAGGTCTTGTTCTGATTAACATCCATGTTAGACTTACTGTCTCCTGTACTACTTTTATTTCCTCCCCTTGATCTTAGAATATTAGTGCTCTCGAGGACACCATATTGTTCCTCGGTATTTTCCTTCTCGATCATGTGACTCCTGACCCTTTCCTTTGAGCATCTCCTTCCGTTGGGTGCTCCTAAGTTGAATGGTCTTGTAAGACGCATTGCTTCCTCTGCTTCTCCTTCATCTGAATCTCTGTTGTCATGACCGTCCAGAGAGTCCCAGTCCCCATTGTATCCGAACTTGAGGGGATTATGTTAATCTCGTCTGACTCCACAAAAGAGTCGTCCTCATTGTATCCTTCGAACAAGGTGCCCATGGCCAGTGAAGAACATGCCGTTGAGTTCCTACTTCTTTGTAAATAAGTGGGCTTATCCACAGACAGCTCGTTGTTCTCATTATATTCAATCCAGCTAATAAGTTTAGTCTTTTCAATTTCCTCTTCTGTGTCCGGTGAGGGACATTTTGGGTATATTCCTGCATTTTTGTTCTTCCCATTAGACACACTAACATCTTGGTCCTGCACTTCCGATTCTTCCATATAGGGCGGCAGATCCGTAAAAGCTCTACTAACTGTTCTATTTACTGATTGAGGGTTTGAGCTAATCCTAATCGGGGCATACACAGTTCTTACTGTTTCCTTGATCTTGTTTTTTCCCCAGCCTTGAAAGCTGCCACTGTTACTTCCATAGCCTTTACTGTCCATTGATGCGAATAGTCCTTTTTCGTTTCTTTTCTTCTCCTGTCTTATTTCCCATTCTCTGATTGCTTCATTTTTTGTACTTCCTCTAAAGGATGTCCTGAACTTTTCAAAGCTGAAAGATCCAAAAAGACCTTTGCGTTCTTGTTCCTGTTTCCTTGATTGAGTTCCCAGTTTTCTGTTCATCTCCTCTATTTTTCTCATATTTTCTTCCCTGTCGTCTCTTACACACTGCCTTTCAATGGCTTCCTTATTATAGAAACTGCTTGGCCTTAATGCCTCTGTGTTATTGTTCTCTGTGGAAGCTGAATCTAATAAGTTCATTGAGCCTAATGAGCTATAGTCCCTGTTTCTGTATCCTATTAGGGGGGAATAGTCCCCTCCCTATGAGTTAACCAGTGACTCATGCTGTGATGTTGGCCAAGCTTGTACCGTTTGTTGCCTGCTCGAATAATGTCCTAGCCCTAGATTTTGCCCTATTTGCCAAAGAACTTCAGTTCAAGCTTATATGTGATCCTAGTGTGATGTTCTGTTCAACCGTCTTTTCCCCGGTAGCTCTGAGGCAACTTAATCCAAGTTTACAACCGAAGTAATATTCTGCTGACGCATATATTAATATAAAAATGGAAATATAAAAAATAGTAAAAAAAAACTATGAAAACAGTTTTATTTTCTTAGCATTATCGTGTATGAGATTGTTTTGCCCTTTCCCAATTGAATAACATAAAATTGAAGTTTTACTGTAGATAGTTATCGTTAAATTTAAAACAAACTATAGATTTGTATTTAAAAAGAAGTTCTTGGTTTTCATTGACGATATTTTGAAGTTGTTCTTTTAGTTGACAAACTTTTTGTGAGTTATACACATTGTATGAACTTTGTGCCTCTAACATATTTCTAAAACAATATTAGGTATTGCAAACAATTATGTATATATAATTAAATATAATTATCACATACATTGTTATACTAAATACAATTATGTAGTCACATTTTAAATTTTGAATGGTTCTTAACAAATATTTTTCCTTGTTCTCCAGTATTAACAAAACAAATCCATTAAATAATAATTATTCATCAAAAACAGTCGTAAGCATGGCATTATTATGACGTATTTCTTAAATATTCAAAATTTTGAAAATGTATGGTTATTTTGTAAAATATTATTGCCTCTAATAAATAGTGAAATAATGTGCATTACAGTTATAAAAAAATGTGCGTTTTTATGCAAATTTTAAAAGTTTGAAAGTGATCAGTTTAATATGATTTACAGTTTTTGATATGTGTATTATATGGATAGCAACGTGTTGTTATTGAGTATTTGATAAACATATTAATATTTTAATTAATTGAAAACTTTTTATTTTTATTAAAATTCTAATAAATTTATTACACGATTGTCATGGATGAAAAATCTAATGAAAATATTTTACAGAATATACAGGACATAGACAAAACTATTTTAAAGATTACAGAATGTATACAAGTTCTACGAAATGTCGAAAACAAATTAAATATGGTTCGTTGTACTTTTATTGATTTAACAATAAATTTATAATTTAAATAAAAGTGGCTAGTAATGTAATTACAGTCAATCAAAATCAGCTTGAAATACTGAATATATTTACGAGTAGGTAACCTCATTAGTCATTCTTTTTTTTTGGAAGTTTTTTAACTCACTGGAAGTACCTAGTAGTTTTAAGTTCTACAAACACAAAAATATAAAACTATAGAATCTGTTGAACTGCTTTCGTACATAAATAAAATAGTGTCACCACTTGGTATTTCGAAAAAAGAAATATTCAGTTAATTATATTTAAAGAAAAACAGTATTTTTGGAAGATGATTAAAAATTAAACATGTTTATAGGAAATTTGATAATGACAATATTGTATTAGTAGTTATTATATGGGTAATAGGTTGGTAAATATTAACACACCACAATAATATTGCATTTTATTCATAACTTTATCCTATCTGACCTAAATATGAGGTAATTAATTTTTAATCATACATTTATGCAACGTAGTATAAGTAATAGACACCAGATATTATTAAAATTTATATTTTGTCGATTTGTTATATTATCTTATATCTTAAGAAAGAAAATAAAACTTCGGACGAGATAACGACACTTCAGGATTTAAAAAAAACAATTGCTGTACAACTGAAAGAATTGGACAAACAATTTGATCTCTCCAATCAACTGAAAATGGCATTGGTGAACCAGACTTACAAATTGATGAGTAGAAATGATGGTGGCATCGTAGATCAACTGAATTTGGGATATCAGGATCTAATACCAACTTCTACTCACAATGTAAATCTGCACTTAATTGAATGAAATGTTCACCGTTCATGGTTGATAGAATAATATATATTATCATGAATATTTATATTTTAATAGCCAAACAATGATTTGATAGGAGAGACTGTAAATCTTAACCACGACGCTTCGATACTACCTCAGACTATGGTTATCCAATCAATGGTTTGTATAATATCTACGTAAATTTAATTTTTTAACATTTTTATAAAATGGAATTATTATATAAAAACCCAATGTATAATTTAATATTTTGACAAAAATATCGTCATTGTTGAGCTGTAATATTTGTTTACTAGAAATTATTGCAAAAAAAAAAAAAAATAATAAAAAAATATATATACCTAAAATGGAATTTTAATAATGAATTTACATTCTTTATCAGATATTAATAAAGGATATTTCTTTGAGTAAATATAAGTACCCGTACTTTTATAAATATATATCATATTTCTATGTTGTAGATGAGCTTCAAGGATCCACATACCGTTTGTCAAAGTTATTGTTCAATTCGAGAATGTGATTGTAATGATGGTTCTAGTTGTAGTTTTTCTTCTAATGCCACAAATATGTATAGTATATTTTTTTGATATGTTCATGAGAGGATTTATTTTTATTATATTTAATTATATATACATAATTGTTTGCAATACCTAATATTGTTTTAGAAATATGTTAGAGGCACAAAGTTCATATAATGTGTATAACTTACAAGAAGTTTGTCAACTAAAAGAACAACTTCAAAATATCGTCAATGAAAACCAAGAACTTCTTTTTAAATACAAATCTATAGTTTGTTTTAAATTTAACGATAACTATCTACAGTAAAACTTCATTTTTATGTTATTCAATTGGGAAAGGGCAAAACAATCTCATACACGATAATGCTAAGAAAATAAAACTGTTTTCATAGTTTTTTTTTTACTATTTTTTATATTTCCAGCAGGCTATAGTTATTTTAATTAATTTTATCGTTAGTTATTTTGAGTATAATTCAGATATTTCTATTTAAATCTAGTATTTTTACAAGTGGAATATACACTTGATTATCATTATTCCAAGCAGAAGTAATAGAATTCATTTAGAACTGATTTTTGGTATTGTGTTTACTTAACTAACATTTAAATATTTTGAAAATATAGGTATATTTGATCAACTAATTTTATTTTATATTGATCTAAGTGATTCAATGGTTGGACAGTTAAGTATAAATAAATAACTTAAAATATCTATAATAATGTATCATGGTTGAAATGGAAATTTACCTATAAATAATAAAATGTATCATATTTTATCATTTTTTAATTAAATCTACAGTTAATAAATGTTATATCCGGGAATTATACAACATTGTTTGAGTACTAGGGATTGATTAAACTGATATGCCAACTTTATAGCTGAGAAGCATTATCGAGTTAGACCTTTATGATGAAGTTTTACTGTATTTTATTTTAATGAGTTAAAGTATTTATTTTTTTTATAGACTGAACGTAATAATTTATTGGTAAAAGCTTTGAATCGTCCCGTAAGTATATTGCATGAAACAATCATAATTTATAGTTATTTATATGATTTAATTTACTGTAGGCTGTATTTAAAAAAATAGAAGGATGCATAAGATTTCCTGGTAAGAGAGAAATGGTAAGCGCTTATAAACAATTTTAGCTGAAAATAAAATTATCAAAAAAAATTTATTTATTTTTAGTTATGCTTTTTTTTTTATTATTTTATAGGAAGAAAAACTTTCAGAATTTAAAACAGAAATATTACGATTGAATTCTGAAATTAAAGAAGTACACATAACTCAATTAAAATTAAAATCAGTTAAAGAAATTTTCGACCAATTTAATGCTACTAATTGTCAGGTACCTACTTAAACATACCAAGTCATGAATGTGAATATGTTAAGCGTTTAAAATACCGTTATGTGAATAGTGCGGAAGTTCTTCATGTAACAACATTATTAATACAAGTACTCAAGTCCAAAAACAAGAAATTCGACAAATTGAATTGCAAATAAAGTAAATAGTATATTTTGAATAGTAGATAAAAGTTAATTGTTTTTATAATTTTAGATCAAGTAATATGAATATTTTTCTTAGTTATTAAAGTTTTATTGATTATTGTGACTTATATTTGGATTTTATCCATTCGTTTTATTCACTTACAATTAACGTAGATTTTTTTTTTTATATATTTCATTCTTAATGTATGTACCTACAGAAAGTTAATTATTCTCAGGCTCAACATTGTTAGCTCGAGGTCATATTAAATTTGATTGATATAATATGAAATTAAGAAAAAAAATATTATCTATGTGCATTTTATGTTGTTTTATTTCTATATTTTAATTCAGTATTAGCTAATAAATATTAAATAATATGCAGACGTTAATTATTTCATTGATAATCTAATAAAAATAATTAAAAACTACATTAAATATGATCATTTTGATATTTAGTTTGAAAAAAATCGAATTAATTTATACATTAAACCGCAATCTATTGTATTTTTTGTTCTTCATTTTTACTCTAAGTATTTTATACTAGAAAGTTTCCACTTATTTTTTTTTCTCTAAGTTTTAGCCATTAAGACTATATTGATAAATACAAATTCTCCCATGTATATAAGTCTAAGTTAGGTTTATCTACCTTATATTTTCTCTAGCTTCCCTCCGTTGGGCCATCGGATTTCTTGCTTTACTACCTTTCTTTACACAGTCTCCTAACTTTAACCAGGCTTCTTCATTTAAGATCTTTTTCAATCACCTGACGAGGAAAATTGATGAAAATCGATTTAATCGGTGGTTACGGTCTGACTAAACCAGACAAAAATCGATCACAATATGAGGTTACTCTTATTTGAGATAGAGTATAATATACAAAATATATTTTTTAGAGAGAAGACTAATGAATTGGATAGTATTGTATTTTATTATGAAGATATCGTTAAAAAAATTAACGATATTACTGATACACGTAATAAATTAGCTGACGGTCTAGTAGAATTATCTAAAAAGATAGAAGTGCGTCATAGAATTTTTATATATACAATGTATCTTAGAAGAATTTACCCATTGCGATATTTTTTGAAATAATCCTTTTTAATATTTTTTGAACATTACGAGCCACATTGAAAGTGTTTGCCGGCTGTATGAGCACGCAAGCCACATATTTGTTACAATGATATATATTAAAAAATTCGTAGTTTTTTTTCAAAACTAGAAAAAAAAATTAAAAATCAGGAGTTAAATTAAATTAAAATGTTTAAACGTCAATATTTTCAGAAAAATAAATTCTACAAAATGGCTATACTCAATTTTTTTTTTAAATAAATGAAAACATGAAATATTTTTAGTTTTTGTCCCTGTGAATCTTATTAAAAAACCAGAAACATAATATCTCAGGAGATATCGCAATGGGTAAATCCTCACGGGACACTGTATATAAAAAAAACAATAATATGTTTAAAATAAAATTATAGGAGTACGATTTGGATGGTTTCAAAGATTTAATAAATGTTTTAAACAAAAAAAACGAAGATATTGAAACAATAGAATTGATTATAAAAGAGCGTAGTAATGAAATTAATGATTGCAAAGAAAAGGTACGTCATAAATGAAGTTTTTTTAAGTATAATATATGAATAATAACACATCGTTTTTATATTTTTACCATGGATTAAGTTAATACGAGTACAACTTGAAACCAAAGATATTACTTTAAAAACGCAAAAATTGGAAGATGCAATGAAAAATCTGTCAAACGATTTCAATGAATCGTATAACAAATTAGAAGTAATATTTAAAACAAAAATTATATTTGAAATAAAAATGTTAAATATGCCATACCATAACTTACTGCGCCTACATTGTTATTTTCTCAACTGTTTAGATATCTATTCTAAGTGGTTCTTTTATGAACAACATTCATTAATTCAAGAATTTAAAATAATCAGTATTATTCTATATAATAATTAACCTGCATAAAATTATACCTAACACACTATTCATTATAATACATATACTATATTCATACTAATTAAAACCTGTGGTTGTCAAATAACATTCATACTAAATACCATAATCACCAGAGAGAACACGAGGTAATTCTCTGTTCCACACAATATGAAATTCTTAGTCCGAATCTAAATGCAATTTATAATTTAATAAAGTTTTAAATAAATTCAATATGTACAACAAAATATGAACTATACCTTAGTTAAGTAATATATTATTATAGTTATCAGACGTAATAGTTTAAGTCGTCAGAGAAATGGCCTCAACTGCTGAGGTTTTTATTTCTTTAGTAAAAAAAAAATATTATATCAATACATTATTTAGCTTACATTATATTTGTTGATAATAACAATCTATGTATTTTTAAATGTTTTAATATTTTTAATGTGATATTATACTGAAACAGAATGTATAATAAGTGTAAATTTTTGTATTTATATAGTTGGTTTACAAAGAACAGCTGGAAGAAATGCTGGCATTGCCAAAAGTTTTGAAAGAAACGCATATTAAGCTACAAGAAGAGACCGACCTAAGAGTATTGGCAGAAGAAACATTGAATAAGCTTGAACGCGATATTAAACAGGTAAAATAATACTTTTAGTTATTATTATTATTATAATTTTCAATAGTACTTTTATGAATTATTGCCATCTCGTGTAATGATTGTATATGATATATAAATACAATAATATTTGTTATTAAGGTGGAAAGTTTGAAAAATCCAAATAAAAAGGACGATGAAAATATGAACCAAGCAATTAAAGACGAACAATTAAAAATAGAAGCCCAAAATAAAAATATTGAGTATATGCATTTACAAGTTAATTGTGTATTAGGTTTTTCAGTATAAATCTTTTTCAGATTTAAATTAAAATCTCTCGAGGAAAACATTCAGTTAGCTGCAGAGTGTTTAAATAAAGAAACTCAAGAATTAAATACAGTGAATCTACAAATCCAAGACGCTATTGCAGAAAGCACAAAACACATAAACGCATTCAAACAATTTTCAGAAATACATTTAGAAAGAATAGTTAACGATTTGCATAGATTAAAAGAAATTTGTATAGAATCACAAAGTAGAGAGTGTGCAAAAGTTCTCGTGAAAAAATCGGTATGGTTAATCCTGTATATTCAAATCGTAATTTATTTTGTTACCTATTAATTTATCGTTAAACTGTATACCATGTTGGAATATGATTATGTTATTTGAAATTCTTTTTTTGAGGATCAAATATGCTTTAAACAATGGTGAAATTGAGTTTACAATAAGACTTTTTTGTTAAACGTGACAAGTGGACAATTGGACTAACTCATAGTAAAAGTTATTTAAGCGGACTTGTCTTCATTAATTTTTATTTCCATTTATTTATTTATAAGTTTATTATATTTAAGTCTCTTTGGATCATCAGATAATCAATTAATCTATCATAATGTGACGCTGAAATTAGTGTGCTATTAGTATATTGACCAAGGAATGTGTAAAGTGTCTTTGGAATGTTGTAAGTGAACACAGAATATAGAAAGGGGTTAAAGTCACTTTTTTGTAAAACACTTTTTCTTAAATAATTGTTTTTTAGACGAACCGTAAAGTAACGATCAAATATATATGATTTTATAAGTAAGAAATAGGGCGCTGGAAGAAATTTTTCAGTTTGAAAAATGACCCTTCGTGCCAAACCCTTTTAAAGCCCTTGTAGCCGTCCAGAACTCTTTCTTCTCCAGTGCGTCGGAAATCTTATCGACAGTGCAATAGTTATAACTGACTTATTAGGTAGTGGATTGGTTATAACCTGACCAAATTGTGTGTGCGAAATGATACTAGCTGTTGTTGCCACGGGGAAGAAGAATTTTGAGAAAGTAAGGAGAAACCTAATCAGTACGTTTGACGTTGGATTTTCGGGGGGCTTGTTTGGCTTGGGGATATGTATTAGGATGGAATGCTTCCATAGTTAGGTATAGCGTGATGAGGGATAAAGAAGAGAATAAATAAGCTATAGGAGGTTCAGACGTGAAGAATTCGTGTGTCTAATAATAAGGTAAATTGGGTGAATTTAGTTCATTTGAGTAAGATTAAGAAAAGGCGGCATTGCTAAAAGAATTTATTAAAATATTAAGATATTAAAAATATCCACTGTTTGGTTTCGTAAAATTACATTGGTGGTAGGCCACAGTGTAATAACTATTTTATTAACAGTAAATAGAGAATGGTATGGTTACTCACTTTCTTTGATTGTTAAATCCGATAAGCCTCATAATTATCTATGTAAAGCTATGTCGTATTAAAATGAAGTTCAAGCAGTTTATTGAGTTTTAGAGTTTAAACTAGAGATTATTAACCTTTTTAGGTGGTGCCACCTATTTTTTTTTCAAATCTCGCAGGTCGTACATACAGTAAAATTATATACGAGTAGGTAAGAATAAGGAAAAAAGACTAAACTATGCTTAAATCTGTTTGCATGCCTCAAATAATTACATAGCGGACCCGGTCTGAAGGCTTCTGGTTTAAATACTATACTAGAGAGCCCCAAGCTATAATTGCCATTGCAATATGATATTACATTTTTTTGTTGAATAGTAAAAATAGATATCAGAACTATACCTTAAAAACATAAAAGTTCAAATAGCTTTAGTTTCAAAACTAAACTGGACCATTCTAACTTTATCTAGGTGTTCACTAATTCAAAATAAATTAAATCAAAAAAATAACGATGTTTGATAATGTATAAATGTATCTATTTATTTTTTCAGTTCATGGATCTTTTAAAAGATAAAATAACTTCAATTTACCATAACGTGGAGACGTGTAAGCTAGAAATGCGTACTCTTTTGGAACAATCAAATGAACATTGCATGGCACCATAACCTTCATAATGTGAAATTTTTGAAAATTATTTAAGCCTTCTTTCGATAAAGTTATAATAATTTTATGTAAAATGTAATAGATAAATTGTGTTTTAATTGGCGTAGATAGAGGTAGTTGATTTTATTGAAGGTTCACGGTAGTCTTGATAAGACTAATTTTTATTATTAAACTTAAGACGGAATACAAAAAATTAATTACAATTTAAGTACCTACGTATATACTTTACAAGGTTTTAGGAATTGTACCACAAATAATAAAATACACCGTAAAAAAATTTCACTTAAACATTTGATGTACCTAATCCATAACCTATTGGTTATTTGTGTATATTAGGTTTTATTTCTACAAATATTAATACAAATTGTTTCACTTAATCAAAAATCTTGAAAGTACATGTTTACTTGATTTTACTTAAATTGTTCTAATAAAGTAATAACTACTTAAAATATATGCATAATTTATTTTTACGACTAGGTATTTAAATTTTAACAACAATTGTCGATATCATGAACATTTGCTAAATAGTTTTTCGGTATATTCTATTTATTTTTTTAACTAATACTTAAATATTTAATACTTAGTTCATCTAGTTAGTACTTTGGGGAGTCAAAAGTAAACAATTTCCGTAGTTTTCAAAAGTGTCAGGAAAACCCCTAAAAAGTAACGAAAAAACGGGAATTTTTACGCTTAATCAGATTTTGACAAAGTCGATTTTTTTATTTTGCTGTAACTTAAAAACAAATCATTGTAAATATTTGAAATTTTCACCAAATATTTATATTAGTGTTATCTATTCACGATTCAATTTTAAAAATATCTTGAATTTTTTTTAGCTATTTGCAGACAATTGAAATTTTTGATTTTTCTAAGTTTTTTTTTTTTTTTTTGAAATGAATGTAAAACAATATTGGCTATCTAAATATCTTTAAAATTTAATACAAGGTTTATTATAAGTTGTACTTATTGTTGTAAAAAAAAATAAAAAATCGTTAGTCACAATTTTTGTTGATAAGCATTTAAATTTCAAATGTTTACGAAATATGTTAAAAGTTAAAAATCCGAATACAAGGTTCTCCATAAGTTTTTAGCGTCAATATAGAAATAATTGTATGAGCGTATTTTTTTCCTAAATGCCCTGAAACTTTATTATTTAAACGACCCAATCGTCTATAAATATGTTTGACAATTATACTAGTCTTGCTACCGCCACCGCGACTCCCCTCTAACGATGCCGTTACGATCAACCTAGTCATGCTGGCTAAAGCCACCACCACCCATTAGTCTTGCTACCGCTTGTATTACACCAATAATTGTAGTTAATTTTTAAGTCGATAAATGGTTATTCTGTCTCATCATAAAATATGTTATATTCTAAATCCCTGCTAATAAATTGATTTGTAATGTACGAGATTGTTTTATATTTTTTAATCACTTCATTTTTTCAAATTCGATCATACATTTGAACTGTTTATTGCTTGAGATATTTTCTATTTTTTTTTTTTTAAGTACTTATCTGAATCTCACACGCATGTGTGTATTATAGTTTTTGTATTTTGTAAATAATTATCTTCATTCTTCATTTATTGTACAACGCTTAGTATTTTAGTTTTTAAAGAGTTTGTGATGTGTTTTGAATTGTTTTTAATTATTACAAATTGAATTTTTGAAATTGTTTGTTATAATTTATCCCAAATCATCAATACCAAAATTATTGTTTTTCATAAGGGTGGTACGTAGTATGCTACTGCTTATAAAAACGTGGTCACGGTTCCACCATTCCGACAGCCCATAAGCTATGGCATTTACTGCCTATTCAAAAATGAATTTATATTAATATTTGTTTTAGCATTAGTTTTATACAATAAGTATAAATTTTTATTTATTCCTATCATTGTCAACAGTATTACTTACATTGGTGTTTTCGATTAGTGACATGTATTTTTGTTTTTTTTTTTATTTCTTGAAATCCTTTTTTTAATCTCCTAGTAAAAATTAATAAAAAATTTTTATTATCAATTCTAAATTTATATATATTATTTTTAGGAGTATTTCAAGTCATATAATCCATTAATGCCACCGCCATCACCATTATTATTCCATGAATTAGAGAGAACAGACCAAAACAATTGCTTTTCAAGAATTTTCTTTGATAATAAATATTCTTTGATAACATATGATAATAAATATTATAACATATAATTATAAGTGTTGTTTATGCAATATGTGTTTTTATTCATACCATAAGTAGGCGGGAAAATCGACCGGCCAGAAAAAACTTTATGAGACGTATTGTTAATGTATATGGAAAAAACGATCTTTTTCAAGCGGATTTAGTCGAAATGATTCCTCATGCAAAATAAATTAAAGGTTACAAATATATTATGTGTGTGATTGATTGTTTTACGAAATTTGCTTGGGCTATAAAATTGAAAACAAAAACGGCAAATAATGTATCTAATGCAATCCTAACGGTCGCCTAAACTGCTTCAAGTCAATAATGGCAAAGACTGTTACAATACTACATTTGACAAGTTGATGAAAAAATTTAATATGAAAAAATATTCCGTCTATAGCACCATGAAAGCATGTATTGTCGAACGATTTAACATAATACTAAAGGTTAGGCGCTCATATACAGAGAATTTACAGCACGTGGATCGTTTAATTGAATTTATATATTGCTCATGGTATTAGATAAATATAATAATTCTAAACACAGAACTATTGGAATGTCACCAATGCAAGCTGATACAAATCCATCTTCAGTAGAAAGAAAACAACAAAAAATTGAAAATAGAAAAATCATATTTAAAATCGGCGATAATTAGAATAAACAAGCAAAAAGGTGTCTTTACAAAAGGTTATTTACCAAACTGGTCTACAGAAATATTCACTACTTTTAAAATAAATAAAACAACCCCTGCCACTTATCAGTTACGAAATCACAATGGAAATCCTACATTAGGCTGTTTTTACTCCGAAAAAATATATAAAACAAATTATCCTAATGATTATTTAATAGAAAAAAAATATAAGAAAGAAGAGAGAGAAAATATATATAAAGTGGGCAGGATTTGATAATTCTCATAATTCATGGATGAAAGCGAGAGATATTAAAAAATAACTGCATTCGAAAGTGAACGATTCAACAGTAAATATGTCATCGGCTATTTTGGACATTCAATGCATTCTCGGAGTCAAAAACAAATACTTTATAAAAGATATATCTATAGTAGACATTGAAATATGGTCTACTCAACACTGGATTTTTAAACACACACTTATGAAACAAGATGCAAAATGTCGAAGTGTAAACAGTTGGCTGAAACGACTATATCACGGTTTATCGTTGGAATATGGTGATGTCGAGTATGGAAAAATACAGAACATATTTCTTTCGTTTGATTTCAACAACATTTACGTCAAAGGTATACAGAAACAACAAATTATAAGTGAGTTTATGCCACGTGCAACCGTCATCAACTTGGAAGACCTAAAATGCCCATGACTAAGTCAATTGAACAAGGAAACACTGCCTTGCTGTATTTTTCATAAATACTTTAATCCTAAACAATGTACATTATATAAAGTATTTACATTGAAAAAATGGTATGTTAATAATGTTTAAAATATTTTTCTATTATGTATTTTTAAATTTATTTACATTATACAATTTAAAAAATTATATGTTATTAATCTTTTATATATATATATATATTTTTAATAAACATAACTATATTTTATTGATTTTTTTGAAAAAAAAAGTTAAATTAAATTAAAATGTATAATGACATACCAAATAAGGCATTGTTCATTAGTTTGAAGAAGTCTTTTTCAAAATCATTAGTAGCTTTCTTTCTCATCTTAGTATTGAGGCTAATATAATCTACTAACCCTGGTGACTTATTAAATTGTAAGACTCTATGAACCTATAAAAAAAAAATGTTAAAATGATAGATTTTATGTCCTTATAGTAAAAATTTAAATAAAATGTATTTTTTCCACTTTAAGGCCGTTTTTGATAGCCTGTTGGAAATTACGGCAGTGAACAATGTAATTTTTCTTTGGTTCTAATGTTGCCAACAGTTTTTTTATTTTGGAGCCTGGTGGTATGCTGTTTTGAGGAAGGAAAGGCAGGTCGTTGTATTTGTTGTGAAATTCTTGTGGATAGGATAAATCAACCTCGTATATTCGTCCAATAGGTGAGGTATCGGTCATATCGTTCAGCTCGTTGAGTGTTGGCTCGACCCACTTGAACCCTCCATATGGCATGTACTGAATCATTGCCCATCCATATAAATTATTACCTAAAAAAGTATAATTATGTTAATAAAAATATTTTTAACTATATACAAATATACCAACAATCCTGGTAAACAAGCCATGATTTGGTATCCACTTAGTCAAAATTGGATGTTTTTTCATTATTGGCTTTCGCGTATCTACTGCATGTTGGCTTGCGTTAGACCTCCATGTATACCTATAATAATAAAAATATTTTACTATAAGATTTATAAAATAATGCCAATATAGTTATTAGTTACCTTTTTCGATCATCAACAACATATCACAGTCATGAAGTAGTTCCAGCTTCATTGTACTTAGTTTCAAAATCACATCAAAAGAGAAGCCTGGACAAGTGAAATAAAAGGCTGGGTCCAAATTGTATGTAGTCAAACAAAGATCTCGGAAGTTCTCAATTACACCAGCAAACAGCTAAACGTCGATTTTCAAATAAAGGTCCGAATACTCTCCAAGCGTGCGGCAATTAAAATGATTCCATACAGCTATGGCAAATTTATAATCATTCTCGTTAGTGTGTTCTTCAGTCAGAGTACTAAAAAAGTCTTCTTTCATAGGCAAATTGGTTTCCTCCAGCTTATTCCAACCACCCGTATACTCATAAGGATAAACTCTTTTACGAGTAACGAGTGACATGTCTTCAATTGAAAAATGTTTCTTCGTCTCTCTGAACTTCTCGAGACTTGGTGTTACTAAATTTTTGGATAAAGTCGACAAACTAGAGGCCATGGGGGCGGTTTTAAAAGAGTGAAAGTGATTAAATGAGATGATATCACGTAAAACCGTGTATTTTAGGCGTATTAGAAAAATGATAGTAATGAGTGAGATGAAATGAATGTCGTGAGTAAAAGGGTGTTTTAAAAATGTGACATAGAATGATACGTATGAATGATATAAATATAAATGGTGATATTAATGAAATGTATGAAAATAATTTTAATTATTCTCAATCATCTCACTTATTGAAAGGCACCAGAGTATAATGAAAACTATATGATAAACGTATTATCTTACTAGTTACTACGAATATTAAATTTGAAATAGGGTAAAGGTGCTTTTTAAAATGACTTTACTTTTTGGAATACCTAATTCAATACATAGACAAGTACAATGTAGACAACAAATTCAGTAAATACTTACTTGGCTACTTTTATACTTTCTATAATTCTATATTCACTTTGCATACATTTCATATTTCCTAACATCCATTCAGTCATTTAAATTACTATTAATCTTTGTATATTTAACTTTTAAGAGATGCTGAAGACCCATTTCTCATAAGTGATAACAAATTTATAAAGGACTTTAGATTATCCAAATAATGTGTACGTTATATCATTGCCAGAGTAAGGCCTCGCATGACAATTTATTAAAAAAAAAGGCCAAATGATTTATCTTTAACGAGAAGGGTAAGTATACCTACCAACCGTTTTGTTTACTTGACATAGTAAAATATGCGTTAATAAAATGTAACTTATTATTCCCTATGGTTTTTAAACAAAACATCATATTATTATATTAAGGGTATAAAATAAAATAAAAATCATGTTCAAGTAGATTGATATTACAAAGAATAAACCAATCAAATATATTCCTTTTTGTAGTTAATTTATGCTTATTGTTTTTATAATAATAATAATAATAATAATAATAATAATACATTAGTATAAAATATTGCACATTAAGTTCATCAAAAATAAGCTTTGTTCTATAAGACTTAGGTTTGATAAAATAAAAATCTGATTAAACTGTTAATACTTAATTGTGACTTAATTTTTCAAGATGTGTGTTATAAGCACAATCACAAAACATTATTCCATAATTAAAAATAGTTTGCACCAAACCAATGTACCTACATGATTCTCTTCACTTTTATGTTAAAATATTGTTTTACATCTTTAAAAAAAAAAGAAAAATCACATAAACTAGAGATTAAATTATTAATGTGACATGCCAATTTTAATTTAATATGATTAACTATAATACCCAGATATTTATCCTATAGATATACTATATTCATCCACTTTTTTCCAAAGTATTACATTTACAGTTTATAAAATCTTGAAGGCTAAATTACTATCAAAAATATGTAATTTTAGCTTAAAGTTATGACGTAAAGAGCACTCTTTGATTTTAAAAACCATATATTTAATTTAAACGTTAAGCATTAACATATGATTAGATAATCAAACTTTAAGGCAATGCAATAGACAATAGTGTATTTCCTTTTTTACAAATCATTATAATTATCACTATGTACTGTGTAGTAATGTAGCAGTATCAGCGTAAAAAGAAAGTATAGTCATAATTTAAATTAAGTAGACCATTTATATAAATAAATAATAAAACAGATAAGCCCTAAGACAGTTCATTGTGGTACATCATGTGTAATGTTCACAGAAACACTAAGAACATAATTTAAGCTGACAATCTGTTCTATTACTCAAATAAGAAATATAATAAGTAACACTATATAATAATATAATAAAAAATTTAAACTAGTGCACCTAATACCAACATAATCAATTTTTTTAATTAAAATATTTTTCAAAAATTTTAGTTAGTGTTAACTCTTTGAAGCACGGTTCATATATAAAAATTCACTACCTAAATGCACAGAAACTTTTTTAAAAAAAAAAGTTTGAAATTTTGTAAAATACTTATAGTAGTGGGTCAATAAATGATCTATGTACCACTATTTTAGTAAAATTTAAATTACTTACAAAGTTATTTAAGTTTTAGTGGTGGTTACTTACACTAACCACCATGCATAGATTAACAACATAATTTTTTTATAAATCAAATTTCTTTATTACTGACATTATAATATAATAAAAATAAATAATGACAAATTATGAATTATGTTGGATAGGTTCTTGAATAAACCATCAATAGTCAAACATCTAAAAATGTAAATTCATATTTTAAATAAATTAATAAAAACAACTATGTAATAAATAATTGCAAAAATATAATGTATTCCATACATAAGCACATCAATTTAGTTTTAGTAGCAAAGCACAAAACAACATAAAAAGCATAACATTGATCAAACTAAATAATTACCACATAATACATATATATTATTTATTCAAATAATTTATATGTCGTAGGAAGCAGCTGAACATGTACCATTCTGTAGAATAACATAAAACACAAGAAACAGATGAGTAAATTATTATAAACTTACCTTTTGCTAAATGGAATTCTTGAAAACAATTTTTGGATTTTTTCATGCACAAACTTACTTTACATACTGAGCACTCCCAAATGCTTCTTACAGGGTTTTTTTTTGTACTACAATTACCACAACGCCTAGAAGTTGTTCTCTGAGGTTGGTGACTGGAACTTTCTAATCGTATACTTTTGTTTATATGAGGCTTTCGTGAAGCAGGGCCTCCTTGAGATAAAGTTTTTTTTGACTTTTGGGAAACTGCTACTAATTTGTCCGATAAAAGTGTATTATAAATGTTTCTTTTGAAATTGTTATTCTTAAAATGTTCCACATTGGGTAGTTCCTTATGTATAATAAATGCATTTGTTATTGCACAATCTACAAAATGGAACACCAACCTCATATACCACTTAACAGATTTTCTGTCTAATGAATAATCTCCTTTTAATCTGTCAAAATTGTCTACATAATTCATGTTTTTATTATAATCCACTAATACTTGTGGACAGGGTACGTTTACAATTGTTCCATCTTTTTGTTTTCTTTTTACTGAAATAGGTTCTTGAGGTAATGAACGTGATGAAAGTAAATGAACACTTCTTTTATCTTTCCATTTGCACATTGTGATATTTGTATCACTAGTGTTCCAGTCAAAGTCACCTCTCATCATTTTTTTATCATCTGATAGTTTTGGTAAATTTTTCCTGTTTGAATTTACTGTACCTACTGCATAAATATTATTTTGTTTCAGAATTTCATATAAATTATAACTACTAAAATAATTATCCATGTATACTATATGATTTTTGCCAGCAAATTCATTCATTAAAATTAATACTATTTTAGCACCAAGTCCTGTTTCCACTACATTGCTACTACATTTTCCAGTATAAATTTCAAATTTCAGGTTATAACTTGATTGATCGCAAAGCATCCAAATTTTAAAACCACGCTTTATAGGTTTATTTTGCATATATTGTTTCATGGTACACCTACCTTTAAATTTGACCATACTTTCATCTACAGCTAATTTTTGATGTGGTCGATATGATTTTTTAAATGTTTCACTCAAACAATTTAAAAGTGGCCTAATTTTATATAATTTATCATAGTCTATTTCTCCTCTTTTTGGTTTTAAAGAGTTGTCATTAAAATGTAAATGTGAAAGAATCCATCCAAATCTATTTACTGGCATTATTTTAGAAATAAAATTATCATGGAAATCAGTGGCACTTGACCAATAGTCTCTGTAGCTAGGAAGTTTTTTCAATGACATGAACATATTAATTGCAAAAAAATGTTTTATTTCATTTGGTGTAGTAGGTATGTACGGTTTTCCAGCTTGAGTTGCATACAAATTTGTATGAAATGCAACATGTTCTAAAAGGGTCTCAGGAAAAAGTTTTAAAAATATATTTGTTGGTGTAATATCTGACATACTTGTTATATATTCTGTAACTCCAACATTACTTTCATTAAATACATCTTCTTCAAACATAGAAACAGTTTTAGACCAAGTAGGCACTTGTAGAGGTTGGTTAGGAATAACTATATTCTGTATATTGTACTGAACCGTTGAAGTTGATGGTGATGGTGGGATTATATTTAAATTCAATGGTGAAGCAATTGATACTTGGCTTGATACATTTCTGTGAAAATAAATAAAAATATTAACAAAATAATAATACAAACAATTTTAATATAAAATATCATTATAATTTTGTAATATTGTTTATATATCATATAAACTTACGAATGAGTAGGAGACACAAATTCCAAACTTTCTGGAAGCTGTTGATAATGGACAGGTGTTACTAAATTACGAGTATTTGGTCTATTCCTAGATGGTGTCCTAAGGAAATAAGTTTCAGTACCATTTAAAATATTATATTTCGCAAACTTACGTTGAAGTTGAAAATGCACAAGTTTCTAATGAGTTTGCTGGTAAAACAATATCATTCAAATTATTTGAATCGTCCGATTCGCTGTCCGAACAATCCAAAACAAATTCTTTTTCATAATCCGGATCCTCACCAGTGTCATCGACATCTGATTCCAGTTCAGAACCAGAAGGAAAATCTTCTTCGAGGTATTGAACTACATCTTTTTGCGTCAATCTTGTACGACGTGACATCTTTGATGTGATTATAAATATGATTCAAATTTCAAAGTGAAAAAAATAATTTTTAAATATTTATAAATGCTTATCGGTCATCAATAATGTGCATATTTTGAATGGTGGTTACGGCTGTTAACCACTACAAAGTATTAATTTTTATATCAGTAATTGTTGCTGAGTGATAGAGACTGATATGAATGAAAAATATACTTATCAATACATATGTCAAAGATGTTATAAACAAAAATTCCAATTTTAATTTATATTACGGGAACGATAAAGATAAGCAGCTGCAACACCGTATATCGTATGGTATGACACAAAATATAAACAGTTGGGTAAATAAAACTATTTATAAATCAAAACGTGGGTATATTTACTAACCAATTGAGGTGGTAGT
Source organism: Rhopalosiphum maidis (assembly GCF_003676215.2). Lineage (NCBI taxonomy): Eukaryota > Metazoa > Arthropoda > Insecta > Hemiptera > Aphididae > Rhopalosiphum > Rhopalosiphum maidis. The sequence goes on from NC_040879.1 coordinate 12,149,668, forward strand.
ATTCATTAACCACCATGCGTAAACAAGATAAAATTATTTCCTTGAGGTGGTTAGTAGTCATAACCACCATGCAAAAATTAAAAAAATTAGGTGGTCAATGCAACTTACCACCATGCTTCAAAGAGCAAATTAGTCTGTAATTCCCACAATATTTAAAAACACCAGTTTTGTATAGAGGTATTACAATGCATTTTTTAATACGTTTCGATAAACAGCAGTCGACATTATTTGATTAAAAATATATTGAAAATAATAAATAATATTATGAATAGTAATTTAATAACCATTCTTAATTAAACCATCAGCACTTAAACTATATAGTAATATAATAGTAATATTATTATTATTTTTAGAATGACCAGTGACATTATTTATAATCTACCACATATTTTTTAGAAGCATTTTGAATCTTGTCAAATTAAAACATATCCTTAGATTTTAATATTGTTATATACTCTTTCGGTTAAGGCCAAAAGGTATATATATGTTGTAAAAGAGTTCGTTCACTTACGGGTTGTATTCAAAACACCACACAAAATCTGTTTAACTTTAAGAAAATATTTTATTAATTATTTTATTAGAAGAATATTTTAACAACACAGTATTATACGAATCGGCTACTTATTCACGACTAACTCTTGCTTATTCTAAGTTCTTGTGTTGGCGACGCAGTCGCTTACAAAAAAAAAATACACATATTGCTTACACTACTATATTATTATATAATATGCTTACTAATCTAAAGTGTGTGCAAGGGTTCCTAACAATATCAACATTTTCAGCAAATTTCTGTTTATTAAAAATGTTCTTTCAGAACTATTTAAAAGGAGATTTTTTACATTTAAATAATAATTTTTCTTTGAATGTCTAATGATATTACAAGGCCAAGAGTCATCCATTCTTTAAGTTTATAATGGAGTTAAATGTATTATTGAAAATGCTAATTAAGCTTAAATTATATAAAATTATTATTATATTATAATATTTAACGTACATAATTCATTACTAATTGATTTAATAAGGTTTTTAGAAAAATGTAACATATTGTCGCCAACATTGGCATTTAATATATAATTTTTTGGCGGGGTTTTCGTTCTGTCAATTTCGTGTTGAGGTATCGGTTCGTATCGTGCGACACCGCGGTGCGGTTGACAACAACTATTGTGTGATAACCGTCCGGTGCGTGCGTGCGGCCGTTATCTCGTTTTCGTTTAAAATGTTTTTCGTTATATCGTATCGTGCGTGTGCGATCGAAATAAATTCGGTTATGTCTTGTGTATTTTTTCAAGTCATTCACCTCAGTGTCACCGACAGTTCCATAAGTTCGCGTGTTTTCATTTGTGTAGGTGGCACTGAGCTTTCGTTTCGTACTTCATGTTGTCTTCGGGACCGATTCGTTAAAACCGCGTGACAGACCGGCTCGTTCTTTTTTTTCTTTTCGTCGTTTTGCTTTGGTGAAGAGCTCCGTGTTGTCCATTGTCCGCTGTCGAAAACCACGCCGTCTGTGATTCCGCGAACTGGTTGTTGGTAAATATCGTTCGAACAATTTATGTTGTCAACATTTTCATATTTTATTTCCCCAGTGTAGGGTGGTCATTATTATTACCAACAGTCATTGTGAGTCGCGGTTTTCGTATTCGTCTACTCCTGCTGTGTGCACGTCTGTACTTCTGTGTTTGAATTCATCGTTGGTGGCTGTGGACAGCTAATCGCGCACGCGACTGTCATTTTTTTATTGTATTAAATTATTATTACGTAACCAGTGCGCGCATTACCTGACATAGCCACATGTGAGTACTGGTCGACCATTAATTGTGTTTACATTATATATTTAATTTTTCTGTATAGCCGACGGGCTGTTACTTATTATTCAACATCAAAAAATTGTATTGTTCCTCATTACCTGAGTCATTGTGAGGCCTGATATTATTATTTTTTACACTATTTACATTTATTTAATTAATTATACACTTTCACAGTCAAAACTCAATTATTATTACTTTTCACTATTCCTTATTGTTTATCCGGTTGGTAGTGCAGCACTTTGGGTGGCCTACCTTCCTGCCGTAAAGGCACTTTAATATACAATACTATTTAATATTAAAGCCGAGTGGCGGTGTAATGAATCAAAAATAAGCTCGTACGTTGCTATTAATGAGACTTTACCTTATAATAATATATTAACCTAGATGTTACGGTCAAGTAATTTCAACGAATAATAATTGGTGTAGCTAGGAGTAGCTACTATCCTAACTTCATTATTATCATTAGTTTAAGCCTATATATTATTACGATTAATCGTGATCGTGAATACAGATTTATAAATATTATTATTTCACACCTTGAAGTATTACACCAGAGTCTGCGTTGTCTTACTTGATGATGATTTTGTTACCCTTGATATATAATTACGTATTGATATACTCTCCTACCTGATACTTCGCTGCAGACAATATGATGAGTAGAATCTGCACAGACACCTTGGTATTGAGGAATATGTTTAAATGTTTTAATTGAAATCAAAGCAATTATGTTTCTGTTTTGAATAGTAATTTACTACTTCACAGCAAGATAAAAAGATCGATGATAAAGTTAATTTAAATAAGCTTTTTGCTTTTAAAATAAGACGGTGTATTAGTTGCACTGAACTAGTTGTGTGATAGAAGCAGACTGAATTAGAAATGAAAAAGGGGGCTCTACTTATAGTATTGACCTTTTGACTTGTTGTTCCATAATAAGTTATTATCATATATTTTTATAAAGTATTTTTGTGAATAATAAACATGTTATTTGATACAGATATATAAATATTAACTATATACATAATAATTATCAAGTGGTATTGAGTTTTATATAATTTTGAAGTTTAAAGGTACAAATAGTTATTTATTTTTAATATGTTGGTCTTTGAGATATAATTAATAATAGGCTAGGTATGTAGAATAATGTCATGGATTTTGACTTATGAAACTATTGTTAATAAATACAGTTGTTTGTTAAACATTAGTATTTTAATAGTTGACAATATTATGATGATATAAGATTATAAAGCTGAGTGGCGTAATAATGTGAATATCATTACAGCGGCTACAGTTTGGTGACCTCGACGTGATCTCATTTTAGTATTTTTTTTTTTTTTTTATAGCATATTCAGTTACCATAATATTCTATTTAATATAATTATTTTTATCTCAAGTTCCCAATCTAATCTGTGATTTATTCTATTTTTATTGGTTTTTTTTTTTTTTTTTTTGAGTTGTATGTTATTTATGTTAATTGAATTTTAGAAAGTGTTATTTATTGCTTATATAATTACCATCTAAAGTTCCATTTATTAAAACTGCATTCGTTCACAAGCCAATCTAGTCTTAAATCAGGTTCAGTTATCAATGGCTCAGTGTTAAATATAATCTATTTGTATATCGTATATTATTGTTTATATTTATATCATATTGTATCACATTGTTCATATTGTATCAATCACTGTTCCCTATCAACGAATCATCTAGTCAACCAATTCAACTGCATTCATCATGGTGGACAACGATGCCCGTGAATTGCGTAAGTTGAACAAGCAGAAAGAACGAATCCAAGTCGATGTACAAGTTATCAAAAAATATGTGAAAAATTCGACCCAGGTTCTTAGTCCATCAAGCAAATACAAACTCGTCTAGAGAAACTAATAACGCATATAGATGCTTTTGACGAAGTTCAAACCGAACTGCTTAATTGTGAAGAAGCTACTGACAATATCGATAAACAATTAAAGTTTGGGGATGAAACCTGTACACTAAGAGCAGACATGGAAGACTTGATTAGCAAGTTCAGTGTTGTGAAAGTAGACAATTCGCTTCGTGTATCGCATTCGTCAGCAAGTGACACGATCAGGTTACCTACAATCTAGCCTCCAACATTTAGTGGAAATTTGGAGGACTGGTCATCTTTCTTTGACACGTTCAATGCACTATTTCACAACAATGCGTCATTGACCAATGTTCAAAGTCTCCACTACCTGAAGACAAGTGTCTTGAGCCTTGCTGCTAACGTAATTAAAAATTTCTCTATAACAGCCGACAACTACAAAGTGGCGTATGCAGAACTAGTGCGTCATTATGAAAACAAAGGGTTTACTATTCAAAGTCATATAAGGTCGCTATTACAAACACCTAAGATAACGGTTGCATCAGCCGGCGAACTACGAAAACCCCGCCAAAAGACTATATATTAAATGCCAATGTTGGCGACAACACCACATACAATTGGTGCAGTAGATGGCACAAAAATAGCCATTACTCCGGCCAATAAAATTGATGAACTATATCAAGAACATTTATATATTAATAGAAAACAGTACCATTCAATTATATGTCAGATAGTGAGTAACTTAATTATTCTAATTGATATATACACTCAAATGTATAGTATAGTTTGTTAAATTCTAAGTAAATGTTTTTCATGGTTAACAGATGCTGATTTAAGAATTTTATCGATTAATGTTAAGTTCCCAGGCCATAGTCATGATGCATATGTACGGAAGAACTCTATCATTCGTTACCATTTATTCGAAACTAATTCTAACAACACATTTCTCATTGGTGAATGCCAAATTGTCATAGTAGTATAGTATCTACCTATATATGAAACAGCTTAACCAAAATACTACCTATATTTTTCTATAGGTGACAGTGGTTATCCTTTAGAACCATGGTGCATAACTCCAATCTTGGAAAATCATCCAATTAATTCACCTGAACACCGGTTCAATAAAACACATTAACGTGCACGCTGTACAGTACAGGTGCATAGGGGTTTTGAAACAACATTGGAGATGCCTATTGAAGGATCTTACTTTATAATATAAACCCACAAGAGCTTCCAAGATTATAATAACGTGTGTTGTTTTACATAATAATATTGATCTACCTGAATATAACAATGAAGAAGAGGATAAGGACGAAGAAACTCATGGACAAGAAGTTGATGAGCTGTTAAATACTGGTCGACAGACACGTTAAGAACTATTAAATCAATATTTTACACAATAATAAACAATGATGTATATATTTATATCAACTTTCAATAAATATATTTTTTGGAAATGCTTTTTTTATCACATAAGGTCATAATATAGGTATTATAATTTATATTTATACGTAATAATTTTCTTTTTTACTAATAACCTATTTGTTTTACAGTTAACGCATAATATATAAGTAACAGTATGTACTAACAAAAATTATATTTTGTATTCATAAAAATAATTTATAAGTATCAATTGTTATATACATAATTTTTAAAATTAAAAAAAAAATAATTCAAGATCTTTTCACAGTACTTACAAATATAATTAATTTAAAAAAGTAGTTTTCCCTTGATCAAAATCTACTCTAAATCGTTTATGCCTATCACACTGACATCTTCATAATCTATATTTAAGGAGTTGTGGGTTTCCTGGAATTTTTTAGAGTATTTCTGCTTTAAAATAATATTGCTTTCCCGTTCAATTTCATTTCTGTCTTCCAAAGCTAATGCTATGCGTTTCATTTACGCAGCTTGATTTTCAATAGCATCAGCTAAATTTTTCTGATGCTTTATCATTTCTTTATAACGCGGTTCATTCCCAAAAGCATCATTGTATGAGCGTGGAATTTTTTTTTGGGAGCAATATTTTGTTTTAAAGGAACATTTTCAGTAACAATTGAATCAATATTGATACAATTATTACTTTCATTCAATGTATCCCAGATAGACAATGATTGATTTTCATGAGGAGGTACCGAGTTAATGTCTACAATAATTTCAGTTTGATTCATACCTACCTCATGTACTGGATCTCCACTAATTAATACTTCCCCAATGATGTCAGCGATTTTGCTTTCCAATGGTGAAAGAATTACAGTTGCTGGTTGATTTCCAGTCTTCGAGGATTCTCTTTTTATTGTAGCAGCTTTGTCTTTTATAGTCCTTTTAAGGTCATCCCATGTCTAGAAAATTTTAATATTTAAATAGTCCATCATTATGAATACAACATATTGCTTATGGGAGTTGTAATAAGTGAAGTTATTTATATTTTTCAAGGAATAATATTTTTATTCATAGTCAAATGATGTGAAAAAGAATTAATAAAACAGACTTTATAGTATTTCAATATGGTTAAAAAATACTTTAGAAAGTATTCAAATACAAGTATCCAAATACCAATTTTATAACACATTTTAATAACTTACTTTTTTCCACTTCTTGGCATCTTTTTGAGCTTTTCCATTGGCATTTAAAAGTTCACTTAACTCAATCCACAGTGTTTCGCCATTTTTAAATGTGAATGAATCACTAAACTTCTTTTCAATAAGTTTACGACTGAGAATAAAAAAATCTGCCATAACATTTTTCTGGTTTTCACTAATACGTGCCAGTTTGAAGTTTAATTAATTAATTTATAATTATATTTTGTTATAAATAATAATGTATAATATTATTATTTGTACAAATGAGTTATTTTTAGATACTGTCATTTTTATTTGTTATCAAATTTATATAATTCATGGTGGAGAAATCTATTTATTTATTTCTCCAAATAAAGTGAGTTTATGATATCATAATGATATTTGTGAAATGAGATCAGTGACTACAGTGGCTTCAAATATCTTTTCGTTATGAGATTATGAATTGAATGAAATGATATGGAAATAGTGGTTATGTGTCAGATGAATCACTTTCAAAACCGCCTCCCATGAATCTATATGTGTCTAAAAACCTAATAGCGAAGTCATTGCTAATATATTTCGAAAACAAAATATATTTTTCTTTGCTATTCGGTATACGAGTAACAGTAATTGATTTTGAATCCCAACTAAGCTCGGTAACTATGAAATAAGCGTCTTAGTTCGAAAGATTATGAAAAGAACATAGTACAAATTTTGGTTGTTTGAGGCTCAAGTTACATCTCTGGGATAATGTTTGCCTGAATTTTCCATTTGAGTGGTTATGGTCTCGGATCTTTCTTTCTTTATCAACGACACACTTACATAAATTACAGTGAACACTCATCTTATGTTTTCACCTATCCTCTTCAGTCATAACCATTGGGATGTTAGTCTTTAGAATTTTTTCAATTTTTTTAGCAACGTCAACGATACTTTCTAAAAAATTTTTGGCGACTTCCTCATTGTTTTCATTGCCTCGGAAAATTATTGTGTTTTTGGTCACTGGGTGAACGATTTTGATTTATAGTGGCAGCTAAACGAGCATTTTACATGCCGTAATCCTGTATAGTTATAAGAATTTTTATACTAATATAATTTTAATGTGAGTCGAAATATTTAATTCAATGTACAATTCGTTAATGGTCTCGGGACGACATACAGTTTTAAGAGTGCTGGATCGACTGACTCTCTGGCTCGCTCACGAAATCCGCGTACAATATTCTGCGAGTCGCCTACACATTATGCGTTATCGACAGACTACAATAATATACTCATATAATTAATATGCAATAGACTTATACTATATACTAATAGCTAATGCGTACATAACACCTATATACTTAGATTATGTTAAGTTCGAACTATAATAACTATTGATAAATCGGTCTTATCGACAAATTAAATGCCATTAATAAATTTTAAATAATTATATGTAATGAGTTTTAAATATTTAATAGGAAGTAAGGCATACTGTGCGTTTGGTTTTCATAGTCAAGAGGCAAGCCAAAATCAATACACTATTACACTTGTCGGTCGGTATGGATATTTGTACCAATGAGACGTCATCAATTATAATATTGTGAGTATTTGTGGATGAATGAATTCTATTTATTTTTAAATTCATATTTTACATTATTTATTTTAATTATGTAAGTGATGTTGGAATAAATATTTAACCTGTAGGTTCATATGACATATCAATTGCATTGTGCAGCCACCAGGAATCCAATTCATCCACAAATTGAACAAATAATTTGTCCAATGAATAAATATTATTTATATTAATGAATTCTATGAAATTTATAATTTGACTATTGTTACTATCGATAATACCATAAGTCAGATTTTTTAATGTGTTTGTAAATATAAGGATCATATATAATTTAATTAAATAGATTTTTTGGTCGTATAAAACTGTAATTAAATTTTTTTCACATATTTGGACACTGAAAATTGAAATATTAAGATTAGTTATTACTCATTAATAAGTTATGTTACACTATTTTACTTACTCATCAACAATTTGCCGTAAGTTATTATAAAGAATTGTGTTTGATCTTAAATTATCGATTGATTGAATGTTGCGGATGAATAAAAGGATGTTGTTTAGATTAAAATCTGTTGGGGGCGGGATCTTTGGTAATTTGTTATTAAAATATTGTTGAGGCATTGCATATTCATAATTAAATTGTAGCTGTATATTATTTTTTTTTTTTTGACATAATTAAAAAGTTTGAATTATTTTTAATTATTTCCAGGCAGGAAATTAAATAACAAAAGGAGAATTTTTAACTATCGCTTATCAAGGGCTTGTCAATACATAGAATGTTCGTTTGGAATTTTGTCAAATAAATGGCAAGTATTTCAAACGAGCATGTTGGTTGACCCAAATGTTGTGATTACAATAACAAAAGCCTGCTGTGTCTTACATAACTTTGTATGACGCAGAGACGGGGACTAGATGGTGAAAATATTTATAAAGATACACAAAACAATCCTATGGAAAGTATAATGGAAAGGAGAAGGGTTGGAAATTCACAGACCAACGCAAAAGATGTAAGGGAATACTTCGTGACGTAGTTGAACGACTCGAAACACGCACTTAGCTAGCAGAATAAAGTTATTGGTGAATAAAAAAATCGGGGATCTTATATTATTATATTATTTTATTATAAGTATTTTAAGTGGTCGTCTATAGTTGATCATTTTTGTTATTATATGATACTGTATTTATTTATTAAAACTAGAACTAATATAAAAACTATATTTTTAATAAATATATTAATTTAAAATTTACATGATATGCTTTTTTTTCGGGGGGGGGGGGGTTGATGGTGCTCGTAGGCTTATTTCAAATGTTAGACTTAAAGATAATACCTACTCGTTTAATATTATAGATTATAGAATATATATATATATATATGTGTGTGTGTGTGGGTCATAAAACAAATTAAGGTGCTGGGTGTCTATATAATAAAAAATTATAATTTCGCAACATATTTTGAAATGAACCTAGGCGCCACTGGTACACTCGATCAATATTGAATATTTTTTAACTATTAATAAATACTCGACCTGTAAGGATTACAGGATTGAAGCAATAAATTTATCAAGTTCACATTTAAATCATGATTTTTTAAATTTTTTTTATAAGACTGCCGCGAAAGAACCGCGGGCATCAAACCGCTCGTGTGAACAGGTCTATTGGAAAATCATTGTTTAATTTTAGTGAGCGGAAGCGGTCGACCGCCCGAAAATTGAACATGAGCGGTCATCCGCGGCGGACAGCGGCGCGGTTTAGCCCGTATGAATATGCCATTTTATTAACCCGTGTTTAATTATAAGCGGTTTTCTGCCGCGGATAAAAACCGCGACCGCGCGTGGTCAAACCGCTCCGCGTATAGAGCGGGCCAAACTAGAGCGATTTTAATGCGCGTCACCGCGTGCCACCGCTTTATGCTACGGTTTTGCGTTTCTGTCGCTTCAACCGCTTGCTATTGAAACACACTATTTTCATCGATACGCCACACACTACAGCGGTTACAACGCGCAGTTTCGTTTTACAAAATTATTTTTAAAAAATTCAAGTTCAAGTTTTCAAAATGGTTGACATCGATTTACTTATTCATGAAATTAAAAAAGAAAAGTGCCTGTGGAAAACTAATAGTAGTAATTACGTGGACAAAAATGCTAAACAAAACTCGTGTATTAATGTAGTCAGCATAGTATTTAATAATTGGGATACATCATCAGACAAAGAAAAAAAGCTTGCAGTAAGTTTTTTCAAATTTATGCATTAATTAATAATTAATAAAAAAAACTAAATATTGTATACACTTTACCTCATAGTATACTTTTATAGTTTTATTGTATATCATGAAGTAATAACCTAAAGTTATGAAAATAAGTAATAACTATATAACTTATACAAGAAATGCATAATGCTCGAATTAAAGTACTTTAGAGGATATAGTTGTTGACACGGAAAAAGTAATCGACAATTTTGCAAGTAGATCGCCAGCAATAACTTAAGCCTTAACTTATTAATTATCCTAATATATTGTAAATTGTAGTACAATTATTATTATTATTATTTTCTATAGGTACAGTAGTAAAATTATAATAAAGCTTTGTAAGACATATATATTTTAAACTTATTATAATAAACTATCAAATAAAAGAAGTATGAATATAAATATTTTTTTTTATTATAGTGTGATTGGTGAGCACTGGGCAATGCCCCCCCCCCATGATAATATGGTGAATGAAATTGGCGTGGTACCGGTGGTGGTCTTGTAACATTTTTGAGAACACCAGACAATGAAAAATGTCAGTCGACTCCACTGATTCCAAAAACAAGACGATGAGTTTTTAAAAACATTAAAATTTTGAAAAGTTAAAGATTTTTGAAATGTTCGCTATTTCTTAACGATAAAATGAACTTTATACTTGAAATAATGTAAGAAACTCAAAAAACTCATCGTCTTACCCTCCAAAATGTTATCATCTTTTAATTTTATAATGAGTTTATTTACTTTAGAACCATAATTGAGCGAGTTCTACTCACACTGCGCAAATTTGTTTTGTCTAGGTCGTACGTGTGTAAGATGGAGAAAAATATTTAATAATATAAAAAATATATATATATAAAATAAATACTAACTTTGTTGTGCTATTTGAACACATACCACTATAGAGTCCAAAAATAGTATTAACAGTATCATTAAATATGTATAATGTATATAAACTATAAATTATATAGTATAATATAAACAAATCATTTTGTAAATACAATAAAAAAATTGTAATTATTTTTATTTAAATATAATATATTATATACAGATAAATTTATCTATAGTAAATGTATACATACTAGGTAGTAAGTTGTTAATTGATAATTAGATTTGATGAAAAAATATATGTAACATTACATATTATACAAATCCTCGTGTATAAAATTGATTATATAAAGTTAATTTTGTGCTGATTTCAAACAATTTACAATAAAATAAGCATATGAATGTTATATTCTAAAGACATATCACATATGTATTCTTAAATTATAGACAGTACATCTTAATACCTTAGATAATCACGGCTTCGTGACTACATAATTTTTATATAAATAATTCTTAAGTTATGCAGCTATTCCATATCGATGCTTTATTTTGATTAAAATACATCAAACATTTTATAGTAAAATAAATCGAATTTTGACCAGATTTCTAATATAAATATTATAAATTCAGTCTAGTTCTGTTTTTTTCCCTAACTTATTAGTAGCACTAAAACTAAGTAAATGGCATATTAGCTGTATGTCGAAGAAAATAAAAATGTCATGTATATTATTTAACTTAAAGTGATTATAATAATAATAAAAAAAAAAAAACAATTCACACGATACAAATATTTTTAGGGATGGACTCTTAATCAATAGCATGCCTACATGAGAATAGGGTATTGACCATCCATCTTACACCATAAATTGCAAATAACCATCGACGTCTTGCAATTGCTTGGACGTAAACTTCGCAGAAATTACTTGCTTTCCAGTAAATTGTGGAGTAAATTTGAATGGCACACTGATTGTTTTTTTTGCACTAACTTTACTATGGAATACAGAATAAAATAATCATATCATTAGATAAATGTCAATGATAAGAATTTAAAAAATCACAGATGTGGTTTTAGTCATTAATTTTAAAGGAGTATTGTATAAAAATTTATTTTTTTTTTTGTGTGAAATCAGACATCAGTGGCATGTCCGGTGGTGAAAAATTTTAATATTAATTACATGAAACCGATTAAAGCTACAATTTTTGTTTTACATCTCACATACATTCGTTACACGTATAAACAAGAACCACCCGCAAAAAAAAGCCAACTCAATGTATTATTTTCATTCACCTAGCTCTCGAAATCTAATTAAAAAAATAATAAACTAGATTGATACATGTCTTAAACCAAAATAATTACCTTAAATGTTCTTTATACATTAAAACTAAAATTAAAATAAAAAAAATCATCTTTCCTAATGCCTTATCCTTATAATAAATTAGAGTATATTAAATATGCTGTATTCTTTTAACATAGTAAAATATTTTTAAGTTATAGCAGATATTGAACATCTTTTTTAGGGAAAAATCAATATGCTTTTCGAAATATACCTCATAAATTGGATATTGATATTGATATTAGCATAGCGATAGTGTAACTTATATATTATATTTATACGTATTATGTAAATATTATACAGATCGCTAAAATGTCATATTTATTGTCTTGGTAATAGATTTTACACGTCTTTTTTAGTTTTTTTTTTTAATTCTTACATTGGAGTTCAAAATTAGTGTGAATTTATAATTAAAACATGATATTTATATTGTTTCAATTGCTACTTAGTACAACTTGTGCACTTATACATATTTGAAATTAACGAATATAAAAAAACATTGAATAAAAGTTACATTTGTATTTGCTATTCAAAAGGATTATTTTATAGTAATAAACGTGTATTTTGTTACATTATTTAATGTAACTTGCCCATCCATGTATTGATGTATTCAGCTATAATCCATCAATACAAATATACTATATAATTAACATTGTATAATAAACGATTTTCGCATGTTTATATGATACAAATATAACTGCAACAGGGCCGTGTGCAAGATTTTATGTCGAGGGTGGTTTTGATTTGTTAACGTTGATATACAAATTATAACTAATATATTAAAATAAATAGGTATAACCTGTATAATTGTATACATAAAAAACCGTAATGTTTTTATGCTACTGTTAAATATTATAAACACACTTTAAGAGTTAACCTGATAAAGTTATAACTTTATAGTTTATACTAATATGTATTATGTTTAAAATAATTATAAAAACTTAATTAGTTAAAAAAAGTCCACCTTGTTTGAAGATGAAGCAAATTTTGAAACTACTTTATTTGTAGATAATGGTATGTCATTACAGAATATGGATTGATAGAAGAGCTTATTCTGTTAGTCGGCTTTCGTCGATAGTTAACTTATTATGTTTTTATGCGATGTAAACTTGAAAAAGTTTGTTCTAGTGTTGCAGTTGACACTGGAAGAGCAAATAAGATATCAAGAAATTTTTGTATTTGGATAAAATGTATCATCACAATCAGAAAAGACTTGTAGAGCATTTGATATTCTTTCATTTTTTATCTTTACAAGGAAAATACATTATTATCGTATCTAGATTACACCGATCCTTCGAACCAATCCAGACCTGTCATGTCTTCATTTCACTCAAAACCACGTAAAAAAAACAATATAAAAGCTACAAATAGTTAATCAAATATAGATGAGCAAAATTATATGTCACTGTTATAGTGTAATATATTATAATTTATGTTTTTTTTTTTTTTAGAAAAATAAGATTACAAATTAAGAAAGTTAATTTGGGAGTTTGGGTAGTTTAAACCCCCAAAACCACCCCGTGCACTGCAATTGCGTAAATACAGATTACTTAAAATAATATTAGGTGAGCATTAAAAAAAATCAGTTTGATAAGATAGGTTAGTTCGTAGTTCGTTAGTTAAGTTAGTTCGTAAAAAAAATACATTAAAGGAATATACTTACCCAACTTTGATTTCCAAAGTTTTAGGCAATGATGAACCAGTGATGAAGAATTTTCCATCTTTTAATGACAGGGGTAACGGATTTCTGAACTTTATTGTAGCCCGTACTTCACGTGAAATGGCAGGTTTATCAAGCATCTATTGGAAATGTATTTAGATAAAATTTAGTTTTTTTAAAACGATTAATTTTATATAACAGAAATTTATTAAACTTGATAATGTATTAAATTAGTGTTAAGTGAACAACACTCACTTCAAACACAATATCTGGTTTTCTGACCCGGAAGTCGTCCTGCCCGAAATACTCGTAGTCCGTGTCTACCACACTTGCCAAACATGAAATGTTGAAAACATTTTGGCTTTTTACGTCATTACCGTAATCAAAATATGTCAATGCAGTTTGGACAAACTCGACGTTCGATCCTATCAAACAGTGAAGTTTTATTACTAAGATTTACATTTATATTCAACATTGTATTTCAAAACATGTAGCAGAATTCTAGTACAATTATTGGAAAGTGGGTTAACAACTTAATATAAATTTAACAATAAAAAATGTACTCGGTTTGTTTTGTACAATTTTATAATTATTTAAATTTTGTTAATATCTATAGATATTCTAATCTAAAACATTTGCAAATTATTTAATATTCAAACAATTTTTAATTTAAATAAGTACTTGAGGTTTATACGTTTTTAATAATTCAATTTTGAAAAAATTGTATGTTTATTGTTTGTTTGTTTTATTGACATTGTTCATAGAAAAAGGTAAGTCAACAAATTTATTTCAAAAATAGTCCAAAATAGAATTTTTAATTTTAATTTAAAATAATTATATAAATTTATTATAAATTCTCAGTAAGCAAGTCTTCCTTCTGCCACTATTATTACCTATGTTGTAACCATATGAAATAATTTTCATATTTTGACTATTAGCATAGGTATGTTTATTCTAATTTTGCTAAGTCAAACATCGAATCTACTAGTGATGCAATTTACAAGTCACAATAATACATTCGCTTCACTGTTTACATAAGCTTGCATCTGCAGTAGTAATAATTACTACTAAGAAATTATTTCCTTTATTTTTATATACGGAGAGTTTTACCTGGATCGTGAAGCACTACTTTTTCTTGCTCGACTTTGGTGACGAGAGATCCATTTTTACCGGTGTAGTCAACCGTGTCAACTCGCAATATCACTTTTACTGTGTAATCTTTATGACCTTTGTTCGTGATCCTCACCGCAACCCTATGTCGATAAAAATAAATCATCTTGAAACTTCATTATAATTATATGATATACATATAACTATTAAGTCAGGCACGTTCCTAAGTGTGGAATGGCAAAGAGGACCTCGCTCCTCCCCCATTACAATTTTTAACGTATAAAAATTAATCTCTTTGTTAACAAAATAATAATGATAAATAAACAGAATTTTAATTTAATAATTAATCTAATAGTGGGAAAATGTTAAATTTGTTTTATTTAAAATGATCCGTGTTACGGAAATATAAAAAGGAAAACTCATATCACACAAATAAAAACTTAACCATCAACATGCTTTATTGAAATAGAGCGTATGGGATGTAGATTATAGAATATCATATTAATAATAATATAATATGGTAGGCGGTGGTGATGGTGTATATTGAACTTTGTCCAGGGTAAGCGTATATTTATAGACTAAATCATAATTGAATATCTAAAAGGGTCAAAATTATCATTAAAAAAAAACTTTTCCGAACCCTAAGAAAAAAACAATTGGAAAAACATTTTAAGAGTAGTTATGTGAAAACATTTAAAAGTTTAATGAAGGGAGAAAATATTAATCTTAGGAATACGAAAGAAAAAAAGGATGGAGAACCGCTGTCTTATCTACGCATGATATTCTACAGCAAAAAATACTTTATTTTTCACAAGTAATGAGAACCAGTTTCAAGTAACAATATGTCTCCAGAGATGTATGATAAATTAATAAATTCAGTAACAGAAAACTTTTCATTTTTAGAAATAAATCAAATTACTTTCAACACTTCAAGTATGTAGGTTGTATATAAATTAGTATGGTAATTTTTTATAGTTAATATTATACACAATTTCTAAATTAAACATTAAGAAGAAAAATTATTTAAATAATTTTACTTTTTTATTTAAGTAGTGTTTACGTTTAAAATCTATAAAAATATAAAATAAAAACTTTGAATAGTTGGTAGAATTATACAGACTAATGTTAAAGTAAAATAATTCAATTCAAACCTGAAATTTTCTCCCACAATAATATCATCAACTAATTCAAAATCAAATTTAATTTCATTAAAATCTTCATTCAAATAATATCGGCTAAATATGCTGTTATTTTGCTTTAATGCTTTATGCATAGTGATCCTCTCTTCAGTTGTCTCTGAAAAAAACATTTAAAAGGACACAGAATTAACTTCATAGAAAAATTATATTTATACTCAAATCCATCAATGCATTCATTTTTTCAATAAAAGGTTTACCAACATGCTTGTCTTAAATGATGAATTAATAAATGTGATTAATGTAAAAGTCGACTTCATAAAAAAAAATTATAATTTTTTATCCATTTTATTAATAATAATAAATAGATTAAAAATAAAATATTATATTAAAATATTTTTGATTATAAAATAATATAGGTATATATGGTTTAAATAACTCACATTAATTATTAAAAGTTTACGTTTCTACATTATATTATAATTCAATATTTATGTAATTTTACTAATTAATGATCCAATTTATGAAGAGATTGATTTCACTTCGTGGATGCAGAATATTCACAAGTCTATCTGTCAAATAATTTTTGGCTTTTTTGAAGGTTAGTTATTTTTTTGGATTAATTTTGACTGTTTTATCGTTCATTATTTTAGTTTCTTAGTTATGTCGATGACTTTAATCATTCTAATCTATTGTTTAATACTTAATTATTAATAAATAAAATATTGATATATTAAATGTTAAACCCTTACAAATATATTAAAACCTACTTTCAGGATATTTGTAGTTGTTTGTAATGTTTTCCTGTTCCCATTTTCCAGCCGCTTTCGTACAGATTAATTTGCCGATTCTAATGTTTAAACACAAATACACGTAAATAAGAAAACGGTTATACCTAATATGACGTATTTCGGTCTTCTACCAATACCGGATTTATGACACCTCAAAAGGCTAGTAGAAAATGCAATTTATGCAATTACTAATTGGAGACCTCTATTGAAAACAATGGATCAATGGGTTTTTTATACTCTTAATTTACTCTTGTATATTTCTTCGATACATAGCTACATAGAACAATATTGGTTAAATGACCTGAGAACTAAGAGTACCAAATATAAACGCCTACATAACTTTCTAATAGAAAGTGGTATATTTTGTATTCTCATTAAAAAAAAAAGGTTCAAGTGACATAAAAATAATTATGCATAAATAAAAAAAAAATCTAGGAAATATATCAAAGGTCTTTAAAAAACGCAGCCTTGAGCAATAAATCTCTCGCATTGCCATCAAATCCGACACTGATTTTGACATACGGCACGATTACGCAATTGTTGTATTCGAACAGTAAAGAAATGACTTACGCTTCCGTATCTTTTCTCAACAGCTTCATCGGCTGAGATATACCATAGTATCTCCAGTACACCTTGTCGGCGTTCACTTCGGAATACACGAAAGCCGTGTCGTACGGCGCTCTTATGTCACCATTTTTTACAGCTGTAACGCTGGCTGGACCACATTTGAACTGGCCTTCGCTCAGCTCCTGCGGTGTGGCATCGATCACTTGCCAGCTCCGGTCCAAGACGTTCAGATCGGGTCTAGCCATCCAAACCTCGTTCCAAACATGGTAGTTCCTGCGATTAATAATAGTACAAGATATGGTATACTTAAAACGTGAGTAATACCTACCTAACTATTGATTTTTGTAATATTATTTACACAATTAGTACTTACCAAATTGAGTCGGTTTGTAGTTCTTCTATTATTTTTCCTTCGTCATCGACTAAGTAATCAATCGTCAAACTATTTTGTGTATCGTGAGCTGCGCAATATGCAGTCACTGGACGGCAAGGTATTCCGATAGCTCTGCACACTATAAATATATTTGCGAATTATATTATATGAAATTCGTAAGTTATAGGTGCATAGATAATGATTAAATTTCAAATTTGTCTGTATAGGCAATATTAAATATATATCCTCTCAATAAAACTCATTTGTTGAAAACCATTAAAGCAAATATAATAATGTACTAAACAATATTAAACATTTAATAAAACTAAATTTTTCGTTAAAAATATTAATTAAATCGAACTAAATAGTCAATATTTATAGGGTATAAGATATTTACGAGTATTATTTCAACTTGAAAGAGTACTCATATTATCAGCATGTCTTATATTTTTAACTCTACCAATAACATTCGCGTCTGCAGAACGCAGTTTTTCAAAGCTTTTTATTAATTTAAACTTTAAAAATTATATTCGAAATTCTTCTAGTCAAGATCGACTGAAAAATATAAGTGTTTTGAATATTAAAAGTAAACGTACCGTCGAACTCAATATTGATAAAATAACAATAGACTTTTCAAACGTAAAAGCTAGAAAAAAAATTTTTTTGAAATAATTTTAATTTAATATAATCTAATAACTACTTTATTTATATTGCTTTAATTTTAAACTACTAACTTATATTTTATGAAACTACTTGTGATTTATTAGTTATTATATTTTGTTAAAATGACTAAATGAAAATTAAATAGAAATGTTTTTTTTTTATACTATTAGTTATTTTATTCTGTTAATTATTAATTATAAATACTATATTATGAAGTCTACAAAATATCATTCATGTGCTTAATTTAGACATAACATTATTTAAATTGGTTTTGGTTTGAAAAAAGTTTCAAATTAATAATCAAATAATATAATGTAGGGTAAACTTCTTGTCTAATTAGTATAATGTACGTATAATAGAAATTATTTCATACAAGCTAAAATACTAAAAAAGTACTGATTAATTGCCGTAGTAATACAAAAAACAAGTAAAAAACAATAATATTAATTTGGGGCCTCCAAATAAATTTTGCACGTGGGCCTCAGAGTTAATAGTTGCGGCACTGATTTCAAATTGCTATGTATTGTTTGGTCAGACAAAATTATATATCCAACGATGTAATAAGATAATTTGAAGTAGGCGATACTCTTATATTACCTTAAAGTTCTTTTAGATAAGTAATAACTTTTAACAACCTGTAGTTAGTACTCCGGCGTACACCCAACACTGCCCGTATTTGACAGGTTTTTTTGTTTTAATGAATTGATTTAAAATATCTTCGCTTCCTAGCCAATTGATGGGTGGGGTGCCGCCAGAAAAATCTTCGGTCCAATTGCCTTGAACAACTCCTAACTCATCAGGAGCATTTACCTATGTACAAAAAATTACGGACATATAAACAATGGTTGTGAATTACCAAAGTATATGATAAGATTCTCTCGTTTTTACTTTACACGGTTTGGAAAAGTTTCCAAAACGAATAGTTTCTACTAACCGCGGCTGATAGGTTTCTTGATACTTTTATTGGGTCACTGCAGTGTATGAGTGCTAATCTTCTGATTTTTAATAATAACAAAAAACTGCTTTCCAACATGTTCTTTTGAAATTGACCATATTTCCACATCACTTCTTTTTGCCTGCTGTGACTTCCACGCCACATGAGTCCTTCCTCGCTCAACACGTACTCGTCACGTAGTGCATCATCCTTAATGTAAACCTCATCCGCTTCAGAAAAACATATTTTCGATTATACATATTTGAATTAAAAACACCAACACATATTTACATAAATTACATACGCGTTAAAAGATTGACTATTTTATTAATAAAATTTACTTCAATTCATTTAGATAAGTTAACATAAAAACCGTGAATTTATAATTTATAAGCTATGGTTACAAACATAAATATATGTACACATAAAGCATTATCTTAACTAGTTAATACCATATTTCCATTTATACCAGGGGTTACCAACACAAATACATTCGTGAGCCACATGGATAAATACAAAAATAGCAAGAGTCAAAATCTTTATAGATACGTTTTGTATAATTTGATATTTTTTTTATGAGTTAAATCTAAAAAATTTAAATTCATAGTAATAATAATATGATAAATACCTACATTTTTTATTTTATAACTAAGACGCAAGCCGCATCTGACAATGACAAGAGCCACATGTGGCTCGTGAACCACAAGTTGGTCATCCCTGATATATACATTGGTTTAAAGTACGCAATACATCAATAATTCTTAAGGACTTACTTGGACACCATGGATTGAACAGTATGTAAATCGGATTTCCCTGAGCTGAGAACATGGCCGCTTCTTGTCCTGATCGGGTGTCTACGTCAAATATCCATTGTCCCACAATACAGTTATTCGGAGGAGTAATCTATAAACCGTTGTTAATATTTAAACCATAAATTAGCTATAAAACCTAATAAACGTTATCTAATTATTTCATATAAAAATATAATATGTATGCATTGATTAAATATATTGTCTTAAAAATGTTTACCCTAACGCTGAGTACATTTGTGTCCACGTCGTCAGTAGACATCACGTACGCTGACCAATGGCCATTGCCATTACTTGGATTTCCCTTTAAGGGCACAGCAGCCATAGTATTATTTCCAAAATTTGCATCTCCCGCTTCTGAAATATATTTATAGCCGAACTGTAGATAAATATTCCATTATTCGCGCCATGTATGTTACACTATTTTTAATTCCAATAAGTGTCCACCAAAATAATTTTGTGTTTTACGTAATACCTACTATTAAGTTAGTTACCTACCAGATCAACGCAAGTTTTAATATATAAAAAGCCAACAGATAATTTAAAATATTACCATTAAACACGGGTAATACAGATTGGTCATTTAGTAGGTATAAACAAAACTAAATTTATAAAATAAAGATATAGTCGGTATAGATGAAAATGATTGTGCTTGAAATATCAACTATTAAGTATATACAATAAGTATATTAAAAACTTATATTCAAATAGCTAACTATAGTATAGGCTTGACACAATCGTCAGGTATTGTGAACACTATTATTGTACTTTTGACTTTAGTAATAAATAAAAGAAATTACATACTTCAAAGATTATTTTAAATTTTACAAAAATTAAACAAGTTTTAGTGTTTGGGATAACCGCACTCTGTCAGAGGCGAAAGCAAGAAGTGAGGTCCGTCTTTTAATTATGTCTGTAGCACAGAATGTCAGAATAATCAGAAAGCTCACTTTTCTGTACTCTATTCCAAATTAGAAACACCCACGGCGGCGGTCAGGCACCACCCGATGATTCATTCCACTGAGTCAACTAACTGTATACTTTCTGCGTAGTGCACAAGTCGGTCACCGTGGCACCGCGAGTATTTCTTATTTAAAATAGAGTACCTATAGCATAGATTCTTATGAGGGATATATGTCCTATACCTGTTGGTTTATCAGCATAGCCTAAACATTTTTTTCTGGTTACACTGATAGATCGAACGTTTTACCCATTTTCGAATTTTCATTACTCTGAGCCTTCTGATTATTCTGTATCTATACTGACTAAAGGCATCTCTCTTTAAAAAATAAAAACGTCAAAAAATGCAAAATAAAAGTTTTATAAACAGATTTGTTATAACATAGTTCAAATTATATAAGTACTAACAAAGTTACGTATCACAATCACCAAAAAAAAAAAAAAAATGCACTTTGCTACAAATTCACAGCCTTAGATATGACTACAACCCGATAATAATTTAAATTTAAAAACAGCAATAACTTACTGTCATTTTATACCATTACAACGAAAATATTTTATAATTTAAATTCTTTTGAGGATTGCACTTTTAACTTTTTTAGTATCTTAATATTCTTAGTCATTCTTAAAATATGTATGTATACTGTATACCGCGTGTGTTATTACAACAAGTGATTAATATTGAACAATTCTGGCTAATGGAAAAAAAAACGAAAAGAATTATTTGAATTTTTAATTTTGTACTATAGTATAATGATATTATGAAATGTCTATGAATTTTCAATAATAATTTTATTACATTTATTTTTTGATTATTTATAAATAAACGCAACTTATATTAGATAGAAATTAACTCGTGGCTTATCAATAAAAATCATTTGATGTGTTGATGAACACTTAATTTTATTATTTTTCTACAAAACCATCAAAAACATGTCATTTTTTTCATTATTTATGTAGCAGTACCCAATGTCCCAGTACATAAAAATATGAAGTACGTATCTTAAAAACTTCCTAATATCACTGCTATATTTTTAATCAAAGTCCGTTTTATTAAGTTTTTAACAAAGTAAAAACATGTTGTATAAATTTAAGTATAAATTTTATTCTTGTTTTTATTTGTGTGTTTCAAATCTTTATTTTGTATAAAGAGAAACTATTATAGTTGTATAATAGTTTCTCTGAAAAAATGTTTATTTCCATCCTCTAATTTATTTTATAACAAAGTTTTTTAAATACCTATTATTTTCTCTTAGATGGGGGTAGAATATTTTTTTAAAGTGCGAGTTTCTTGTTTCATGCGCAATATATGTTCTTGGTTTTTGTTGATTGTGAGCGAATAAGCAGTTGCATTTAATGATGGAATTATAACCAAACTTTTCATGAGTCTATCTCTAAAATCTTTGAACTTCAAATTGCGGCAATCAAAATTGTTTAGATAAACAAAATACGTAAGTATTCTTTACTGTGATGTCTATAAACAAAACAATATTTTTTTGTACCATTACACACATTTTCTAGGACAAGAATATAATCTTATAATCTGGTCAGTATGATCAACACCACTCAATACTCATAAATTCAATGTTATTTTAAGGATTTCTAGAAGTTTTAATTTTTATTGACCACACTTATTTTCTGATATATAATAACTAAATTGGTATCGATATCTGAATCAGCATAATTAATAGGTAATTATTATCTATTGATTCATCGGATAAATATTGTTCGAGATTAATTTTTTGCGTCGTGACATTTTGAACGTATTCCGTACTATATAATATGAAACACACATCTTTCAAAGAAGTCGCTAAACACACTAATTGTCAGTATTAGTTCTGGTATCGCATATGCATGTTTGAATGTTTTCTCATTACTGTATCGTTATTATCTGCCATATACTAATGCTTATCGGATGATAACGTTGTTCGCCAATTTTTAGAAAAACACAGCATTATTAAAAATAGAATATTATAAATCATCAAGTTCTATTATTATTATTAAGATCGACAGTGCTCGACGTCTCCATGTAATTTACTGGGTCAAAACAATCTGTTTTTCCATCTGAGACCATAGAAAATATCACTCCTATAGCAGTACTGTCATTATTTAGTCGTTTTTACATTACTGCTGTACCAGTAATATTGACCTACTATCTTGTCTATGACGTTGGTGTTAAGTTAAAAGCTAAGTTAATAAAACTTAACTTATTTAACTTTTTAACTCTTTATTTCCCAAGTTTCCTAAGTTTGCTTAAATTATATTTAAATATATATATATATATATATATAATATAATACTATTATATCATATGTAGGTATTATTAATTAATCATTACGATCCAAAAATTAAATCTAACTGGGACTTTAAGGCGTCAAAAATATAAAAGATATTAATAAATATTTACACAACACAAGTTTTTAAAAATCCAAAATGGTTTTTTTATTGCTATTCCAATACAAATAATTGTGAATGCTTGACATTTTGATATTTTAATATTTAATTTAGCATTTTATAGACATGAAATATTAATTAATTGCCTATACAAAACTCCCTAAAAATTACATGTATGTGAATCCTAAACAGACTGTTTTAGGGGTCCCATATAGACAAATAAAGTGTCTCATTCTTTTAAATCATTTATTTATATATATATGATGCAATTAATTCAGAACGGTATATAATTTCGTATCAAGTCTATTTGAAAACAATTTGTTTTACATTATTAAATTGTAAATGTGTCAAGAAAAGTGGGAAAATATTTTGAAAAAAAAAATACTACAATTTTTTCAATTATATTTGCGGAATTTTATGTAGATTTGTAATCAATAATACTATCAGTAGGGGGGGGGCGAAAGGGGCTATAGCCTTCCCAATTGGCCATATTTTTCTATTGTTTTGAAATATTTAAATTCAAATATGGAAATTGTCTTACAAATTTTAATTATTTAAAATAGTAAATACGTTAACAGCAAATCAACGTTAATATTATGTTGATCAGTATTTTTATTTTGTTTTTGATTTTCAATAATTAAAGTTAAAATTATTTAGTCCCCCCTCCATAAAAAATCCTGGCTACGCATCTGAATACTATGTATAATGTGTTGAATAGATAAAAGGAAAACAACATTTTATAAAATCATATCATAAAATATTAACTCTACAATATAACGATAATTATGTATTTCTAAATAGGAATTTTAGGGAAATTGTAATTGTTATTTTATATCAATAAAATTCTTTATTATTTATGTGTTTTTTTTTTAATAAATTGTGTATACTTCAATTAATATTTCCAACTAAACGAAGAATTGTTTAAGTGAATTGTTCTCGAAATATCATATGATTTTATATTTATTCTTAGTGTATAACTGTATATAATGTACACGAATACGATTATAATTTTTATTGATAATTACGAAAAGGCTTATGTAATAATTGTATTGATTTATACAACAACTATTTAGCTATAATATAATGACATATAAACATTGGACGTAACAATCATTAATTATTAAAAATTAAATGAAATATGTTGGAATATTATTTTAGAAATTAAATAACTAATGAGTAAAATGCTCTATATCAAATAACTAATAATATTAATAATATTATCATATGTGTAAACTGTAATATTTAAAGTTCAATTTAAACTACTAGTGTTAAATATACAATATATTTTACACTGAAAATTTGTCATTACTTGATAATGTACAGATCTATTATAAAAGATACAACACATTCAAGTTAAAAAAAATTTCAATATTTTTGACAATACATTTATTTTTTTAACCGTGAGTTTATTATTTTTCGCGACTACAATTTGTAATTTTACATTACAAGTTAATTGTAGATCTATTATAAACATTTTGTTTATTTTTAACGTGAGTAGTGTGACATGATCCACGTATATATTCAACGTATATAATATAACTATTTAAGTATACTTAGGAGTGTTATATACTTTGTGTGTAATGAGCCTAGAAATTACACAAGATCTCGAATTTTATGGAATTTAAATTTGAATTATTATTTTATTGTTCTAATTTGAGTATTTATTTTATTGTTGTCACTATATAGGTATATTATCAAATAATTAATTTTTAGAGAAAAAAAGTATCTACGAATTTTATTCAGTATAAAATGGACTGAGATTACATTATAAGTTTCAAATATTTATATTTTCGTCAATTAATGTATTATAATATGAAAAGTCTATTCTTTATTTACTTTTACAAAATATAATTAATAAATACAATATTTTTTAATAATATATTGTAAAGTATAGTTCTTAATTCTTATTATATGTTAACCAATTAATAATTTATTTATTTAAAATTAATTATTACTAAACTTGAATGATAAATAGCGATACAAATAGAAACAAGCTTATTCGTAATAAAATAATTATTATTTAAACAAAATCTTGAGCCAACTTCAAGTCTGTTTATTTAGAGGTCGTAACACTAAGTATTTTTATTTATTTGTTTTTTTTTTTTTTTTTTAGCAAGTATATGATAAGAATAATTTTGCGTTTTGTCGTAAATTGATACTATATATATTTAAATATTATTTTAAACTTAATCGGGATTTATTATTTTAACGTTATCGATGGTTAAGACTGATTTAATATACAAATTAGTAATTATAATTGTTATAATAAATGCGTGTAAGAGTTTGGTTTTAAATACAAAATCAGAATGCTAAACCTAAGTCTACGAGTTGACGTGTAATTAATGATTATTTTATAACTATAAATCTTCTATTATATTGTAAATATATAAGATGAATTTAATAGAATATTCAGCTGAGAAACTAAAAAGTCTTGAATTGCTGAATACGCTTCACTACGTATTTATTCAATAAACTTATACAACAGTACACACACATATATTATGTATAATATTTATACACATATTTTATAGATGTTCAGATAACAATTCATAGGTATATACTAAAAGTTTAATGTAATTAGTTATATACTACTACCAATACGATTGATAATGAAGGTTTTGGGATAAGATAAATTATGAAAAAAAAAAATCAAAGGTATAATGAACTTCATTGCTATTACGTATTATGAAATTAATGCAACAGAATTGTAGCATGCCAAATACCTCAATGCCTAACTTAATATCATTTTTTTAGTGATATTTTTAGGTCAAACACTCAAATAGTCTTTAAAATAATTGGATAAATTAAATTTAAACTGAGATGTACAATTATAAAAAAAAACGAACGGTAAATATTACAAGTTAAACGATATGTTTATAGAAATAGGCAATAACCAATAGACATAACTGTGACTTTAGATAATTACTTTTTTAAATTCATTGTAAGAAATAGTTTTCCTAGCCCAGAGTTTGAATTATGTAACAATAAACCAATAAATTAAATTTTGAAACTATTACTTTCCATTTTTTTTTTCATATTTTTTCATTCCACATTTTTTTTCCATTACATTTTATAGTATTTTTTAACATCTTCAATCAATTTATTTTTTTTACACACATAAAAAAATATTTTTATTTTACACAATGTATGTATAGCTGTGTTTTTTATAGCTTGTATACCCTGCCTAAATACACTATTTTCATTTTATATTTTGTAAACTAAATATAAGAACATAATATATATTTTTTTTTTTTTTATAAGAGACCTAATACATTTTATATTTTAAAAATATAATGCACACTTAAACAAAAGTACCTATACATATATACGCATATATCATATTAATCATATTATAATACATACACGTGTCACTTTTATGACAAACATTGAATCAATTTATTATAATTTATATTGTAGGTATTTATTCCATTATAACACAAAGTAGTCTGTAAATCAAAATATGGTTTAAATTAAGTACGTGGCAGACAAAAAAAAAACGGAACACAACAATATTCAAATTCAAGTATATTGGATAATATTGTTAATAATAAACGCAGACAACGAGAATCTAACAGTTGGTCATGTACGAAATGGGTATAATACGATAAGAATTCTTAGGTAAATTAAATGAAGAAAAAAATGTATAAATTAGCAGAGGCGAAATTATTAATGTAGTATTACGAAACATGTACTTATAGGTAACTAGCTATTAACCATTATTCACTGACTACAGGAACCATGTGGGATTACTCAAAAGTAAAAGTAAAATACATAATATAAATGTTATTTTTTTACATAAAGAAAAATATTAGAAAAAATATCAAAATGTATCTGTCACAGTAAGATGATAAAATGAGTCGATGGACATGTAGTTACGATTTCTATTGGTTAGTTATCTATTTATTTAATTGAACTGTGTTAGTTTAAATTCAATAACTATAAAAAGTTAAAGGTACTTATTTATTATAATGTAAGCATACGCCTTGTATAGCAGTTTGATGTATATGTTACCAGCAATGATGATTATTAGGCACTGTCAAGAACTTAAGAATGACTAGAAAATTATGAAATTGTCTGTCTGTCTTGTGTAGAAATTGATAATTTTTTCCGATTTTTTTTCGACAATGCCTAAAGTAAATGTGAGAAATGTTACTATGATTTCAAAAAAACTGAATATTGATTAGGCATTACGTATTATTATCAAGGTGATATGATAATAAAGCACAATAATATTTTTGTTATAGAACTAAATTAATCATCGTTCAGATTTATTTTTATATGGCAAAGGCAAACTACTATGGGATTTTGAGTAACTAATTTAATATTATCAGTACGACACTGGACTTTAATATTGTAATGAATTATTCATTTTAGCCATTCACTAAACACTTAAGAAATTTCAGACATTCCATAAAAAATATAGTTTGTACATTTTTCTTTCGATAATATATTTATATACATATATTATATAAATGGAATATTTTAGACAACAAAGTATCATTACATATAACAAATGAATCTATAATTTAAATGTGTATCACACTCCCAGGAATGAAGTTGAAATACATGATTATTATTTATTTGTATAACGTACTTCAGTCATAAATATAATATGTTTTAAAAACTAGGTCGAATGAACAATTTTTTTTCGAAGAATATTATTTTATAACAGACGAGTGAGGCCCGTCGATTAGGTGGCCGAGAAAAATTTAGAAATAATTCAACTAGGACAAGGATGAAACAAAAGAAAAAAAAACTATTTCAAATAATCGTCTACTTGTATTTTTTAATGACTATGCATGTCCGCGTGCATTGTGAGCACCTACTATATTTTTAATGCATAATGTGCAATACGTACTGCACATATATGTGCATGTTAATTTTTACTGTAACACGGTGTCTACGTCACGTGAGGTTCAATTGTCGTTAATACAATATTAAATTAATATTTATGCAATCATAACACCGATACAGGTGTGTAGCGTGTGTTGTGTTAGGTCAAAAACACCTACTCGATGGATTGGATGCATTTCCTAAATGTACAATCGACAATAAATAATAATAATACATTATGAATGGTTTTAATGACTATCGCCGTGTTTTTGTTTAACACGTATTGCCAACTAGGTATAATGCAGATGTTGTGTGTGTGGCGACTAACCATTGTTCATTTATTTTTATCAAATGCATATATTTTTTATTACGAAATCGCACCTTAATATTATCAATCATTGACACAACGATTTACTGAGATTTTTTTTTTTTTTTTTTTGTTTGCATTTAATAGTTTTAAAAATTATGCAGAAAACTATTCGAGCCTGATTCAGAATTGGTTAACATAATCCCTATGCATAATGCATGTATCGTGATATCGGACGGGGATAATACATTCGATTGTATTATTTCGATTATTTGTCAATTTTCTATTGTTTTTAGTTTTCCACTTATAAGACTCATTGTCTTTTAACCAATTAAACCACACAACATTATTTTGATATAATTATTGTTTTTTAGCGTGATGGTCACATTTATTCTTGCATTTTACAACCATGTGCACTAACTTCACCAAACAAAAATGCTTGTGCCAAACTTATTATTATATTATATATTAGATTTAATAAAGTCAAAATTTATTACCAGCCAATTTGAACATAAACGACACACTGTCGTTAGCCATGTCAAACTCTCTGTCGAATTTCAAGTGAAAACAAATAGGAAGTCCTCTGCGTACCACCAAAGTTGGATTTCTTTCGTACATACAATAATACTTATCGGTCCTGTGTTTTTGTCCGTTCTTTACGAAACAGTAATTAATCCATTCTAGATTAAGTGGACCCATACCAGCCGTGTTTGTCGATCGGCGAATCACTGAAAAATAAAACCAACATTTGAATTTAACATTTATACAGTAAAAAATTTATATTATGATTCATTACCCAATCTGAGTAAAAATTCTCGGACAGAATTTTTATTTAAAATATATAATAATAATATCTAGTTATACATAATGCATAATAAGTGTATTTTTATTTTTATTTAACCTATTTTAAATGCATATTTAAAAACCAAACGCGTTTTTATAGAAATTTATGTTTTAAAAAGCAATTGAAACAATGCACCATATATTATTTTATTATAATATATATATTATATATATATTATTCACTACAGTTTTCTTAGTTTTTCACATATAATTTAAATATTCTGTAATAAAATATTTATTTGAGAGTATTATATGTTTTTAATGTAAAAACGTTACGTTTTTATCTTGCATAAAAATAATCCAATCTTTACAGTAAATTGTAATATGATTAAATGTAGGTAAAGGTTACAAGTATAATCACGTTTCAATATATCGATAATGCATCATTGATTGTTATTTAATAAATAGATTCTTTTTTTTTTTTTGTCCACGCGCAACGGAATAAGAAAAGACAATTTTTTAATGAAAATCTTTTTTTCTCTTGTCCGGATTTTTCGTGGGCCGTACAAGGTACAACGTTTACAATATAATATTATAGTATCCTTGTACGACACGTGCATAAATGTACGTCACATGCACTAACCAGCGGATATTATGATACTCGTACACTGAGTAGGACGAAATTACATAAGACGTATGTAAACAACAACAATCACCACGGCAACGACGACGGCGATGATGATGACGATTACAACATTACCTATATTTAATCGCCGCCGTTGTACACAATGACGATGATATGTTATGCTCCGGAGGGCACGCGGTTAGTGGGCCGGCGTGGGCGTATCCACACAATTGCGCGCGTGTGTAAATAAAAAGTACATTTTTCACGCATTCATCTCGAAATCGTCTCGAGAGCTTTATACACAAGACATAGAACTCGGTGTCCCTAAAATAGAAAAAATGAAAAATTCCAAAAAGAGTCCCGTCCACCTATCACTCTGTTGCCCCTATCCCCGCTACAAATATCACATAATATTTTAATATATCATACTATTCATACTATTAAGGATACAATTCAATGAAAAAATTCCAATGATTAGAATTTTTTTTTTATAATAATTGTATACAAGTATAATGAATGTAGAATCCAATAGTTAAATTGAGTTACAGTTACAGTTAAGACCCGTATAAATTCTTATCTTGTGCATAGTGGTCGTAAAAAAAAAATATTTTTAAAAAGATATTAACGTTATCGTTCTATGTAGATTATACACGTTATTTATACAATCTACTAACTTTTACTTTTAATCAGCGATGTTAAGATTTTTTTTAGTATAAATTATACAGGATGTAAAACAATATTAATATGTAGGAAGATTATCTTTTAGTAGAGGTACCATAGTTACCTATAAAATAAGTATACTGATGGTAAAACAAAAATACGTTCTCTTATTCTGTATGATAGAAAAATATTGATTTAAGACCGTTATTGTACCCGTAACACTGCACAAACAAATACTAATGATATAGCATAAAACATTTTATTTTTAGCAATGTTATGTGGTTTTTTTTTTTATTTTTTAAGGTAAATAATCATCTGTAACTTAATTTAAATAAATGTAATACTTTATTATATTTTACACATTTACAACTTTTCAACTTGTCATCTAAGTCGTGCAGATTTAGCCTCCAAATTGTTTATAGTGTTTTAGAAGTATTAATATTTTTTGTCAAAAAAAAACTGTTTATTGTTACACTGTTTATATCATTTTTCCGTTAATAATACATACATGTATATTATACTATATAACCAACAGTTGTTTTAAAGTGCCTATTTTTAATAATATTCTGTCGGCTGCTGAGGGGCAACGGTATTTAATTTTAAACAAAACAGTGTCTATGTTTAACTGCAGCTTAGACTGTACCGTCCGTGAACTATGATAGGAAAGTTTTTATTATGCGCTTTCGTTATCGTGTTAGTTGTTACTATACCATGTAAACCGGAAAATTGTGTTGTACAACGTATACACTATATTGTGCTGCTTGACTTGGTGTGGGTGAGAGATAAAAATATCGAAACACACGACTGCGGGGTCGTTAAAATATTGGTACTACAAAACTATTTGAAATATATATTTTAGGGACTAATGTATTATGCACACGTGTGACACATATTTCAACTAATAAAGTAGGATAAAATCTCAACGTTCCGTTTTGAAATCGCATAATATTATGATAATTATTATTACTGTAGCGCAATACAGTTTGGATACGCTAAAAATACACCAAACGATCGTTGTCGGCGTATGGACCACGCTCACGTGTACCTAATACCGCAGTGAGTGGGTGGTTCTTTATACTGTTCACGGTAGGTTTATTTTTGTGTATAAAATTAGCGTACTATATGTTATTATAGAAGTACTTGAAGTCTAAAAATACGAGTTCGCGCGAAGCGCGTTTGTGCCTAACGTTTCGTAACACTCGATAACAAGACATCATTATTAATAATGATATAATACTATGACATGTCGGCTGCACGAATTTTTTCGCACTAGTACTACCTATAAATACCAACTAATATTGTCTGTACTTTTCAGTCCTAATTTATACGTATATACAACAAAAATTAGCCACGTACTTAATACATAATGAGTAAAAATGTTTCACTGTCCACTTGTTTTATTAAATGTATGTATTACAAATGTTACAATAAAACATGTTAAAAAATTAAATAGTGTTATTTACTAAAAACATACGTTTATTCCAAAAAATATTAGTTAATGATATTGATATTTCGATTTTATTATGATATATTATTATTTATTATTGTTATACAAATATATAATGGGTATTAATAATTTATAATTTTGTACTCAAAATGAAAAATTATATTTGTTATAATATTTCATACAATGCTGATTGTGGGGACTTTGGTAATAACTAATAATAAGTATAACACGATTATTATTGACTATCGTATTATTTTATGTCAAGAAAGAGTGGCATTTCGGATTGTATAATTTACTGATTTCAATATTTGCATTATATGCCCATAAGTCTTATTTTATCGTATCAGATATAATATAGTTAAATTTGATTTCAATTTCAAGATCGTCTATAAAGACTTATACAAATGACAAATATTATCTACGCATTTCTATTTACAATATTTTCTGGTACGTGTAACGAAAATGATCAACTTTCTTTAGATGTATAAATGCATTATATATTATAAATATAGAATATGCACGCGATTCGTACACAAGCACGTTTCACTACAAGCTCATCAACCACGGTTATAGGTTCTGTATTGTTACAAACTTACAGCAACATTTTCCATTCCCTGTTGAAATTAATAGAAACAAAGCCCTAAAATTATATACAACGATAATTTCTAATTATATAATAAAATTTCTACTAATTATCGATGGTTCACTAGAAATTAATTTTATTTTGATCTAAAACGTTATTCATCTAAATATATATCAATATATCATATATAAATTATATATATACGCAAGTCCAGATTAAGGATCAATTGGGTCCCAGGACACCATTATTGTGCGGTCCCCTTTCAACTTTAACTTAAAAACAATTGTATGACTACATTTTAAAGACAGTATATTATTATATAATTTTGTACAACACAATATATATATATATATATATAACACTGTATTTTTACTAAAGAATTACAACTTAAATATTTTTCTTTTGCAAATTGTTGTATAATTTCATCAATCGATTAATAGTAAAATATCATTTTCTGAGTACAATTTCATCAATTATGTTAAATTTTCTTGAGGCTGGCTTGTTCAATATTTATTTTTTATTCTTGTTAACTTAGAAAATGCTCTTTCGGCCGAACAATTGGCCACTAGGATAGTTAATATAATCTAAGAGCAATTCAAATATTTGGAAATACTTCCTGCAAAGATTTTTGACAAATATATAGAAATAAAAATGATTCCCCAAAATCAATGGGCCCAGAAACTGTGCTCCCCATCCTTGTCATTCGTTAATCCGGGCTTGCATGTACGTATTATACAAACTAATACGTATTGTGTTACCTACTAATAATAACAATAATTTCGTTTTTAAATAACGTTCACAATTTACTGGATAGATATAGCATAAGTCATAGTAATAATACATAACTGTAGTATATACTTTGAATTTGATTATATAAAATACTTCTTCTTAAATATTGTACAGCTTTTATAAGCAAATCATGGTTATAAAAATGAAACAAAATGTCTGTTTCTTGTAATTTTTAGTTGTCACCCACGTGAAATGTAACAAAATAATAATATGCTCTTAACGTTTTAGGCATATATAAGTACAGTAATAATATACCGTGTTATTATTGCAAATATTATTATATAATAAGTACAGGAAAAATTAATAAGTACCTACAAAAAGTATAGCGGTCAGCGACATTGAGAACACAACTTAAATGTATAATTAAAGTAACTGTGTGGGATCGAGAGATGAGATTCTATTGATAATAATGCTCGACTTGTTTTCAAAAAATGCAACCATATAATATTTTATGACGACACGACGTAAAATATTTTTTTGTTTTTTTAAACCGGGGATGTTGTTCTACTGTTAAGTGGGTTTTAGTGTATCTCGTCATTGAGCAGGTCACTAACCACTGTATATTTAACGTAGTACATTGTGCATATGAATTAAATTATAGATTATTGCATATTAAAAACGAATCTAAGTGGAAACGATGTGTCAACCTCTATTTCTAAGGATATTTTATAATTTATTTTTAATATTACTATAAACGGCAAGATGAAGATTGAACTAATTTCCAAAACATCGCGTCTATTATATTATTATAGAATACTTGTTATACCTAACATTATAGCTATTAACTCAAGAGCATATCATGGAATCTGGTATGGATGTCAATGTGTCATATTCCTTCTTGTATTTTTTTTTTACACATATATAAAAATAAAAATTCGGTTTTATAAATTATTATTACACAGACTTCAGTTGTTGATAAAAATGGATTATGAATGGATAATGGTTATACTTATAATCAAGTTGGGAAACAACTTATTATGAGGAATATTATATTAAATTTTCAAATCTTATAACAGAAAAATTTGAATTTTAACTCCCTACAGAAAATAATTTACAAGTTTGATGTTCGTGATTTTAATTGAATCATTAATATTAGACTTAAAACAATTTTAAACTATGTATTTCTAAAATGTTTTTAATTTTTAAAACCACAACTTATAACTTTTAAGAAACCTTGTATATTGCATTTGACTTACGAAAATATTTTCAATATAAATCAATATATCGATATCCCAAAATGTCTAAAAGATAGAAAAATTTGGAGCCGTCAGGGCGAAAACCAAACCAATATTACAAAATTTCAAAGAGGATTGATATTATATGTATAGTATTTATTAAAAACACGTGCCAAAATTAATATGGATTGAAAAAAAAGAGAAATTCTTTAATTAAATCATCATTAAAGTAGGCTAGATTTGATACCTATATCATAATATTTGATTTAAATTTGATGAAATAATAACGTAAAATATAAAAAACGAGCCTGTGCGACACGAGTATTATTTATATGAATTACAAATGCAATGTTTTAAAACGACAAAACGTACTTAACCAAATTACTTTTTCTCTGTGTTATGTCGATTACAAAACAATAAACAGGTACTTATAAATATTAAGGGCGTCAGTGCGTGTTTTAATAAAGTGATACATAAAACTCATCTCTACAAAATCTGAATCTATAAAATTACATATGATTTCATTTGTCTCATCGAAATCAAACGTGTTTATATACTTCATTTTTTCTTACGGTTAATGTTACCGATTTTATTTTTTCGTTTTTTCTGTAAGGCCTTTAAATAACCTATACACGGGATAAGTATATATATTCATGTATTCTATATATATATTTGGAGAAATGTCACTGTATTATACCATAAAATAGGGTTTAGTGTGAATCACGTTCAAGGTTGTATGAATAGCCACAGCAGTCATGGATTTTATCCCTTTACCCTCCAAACGAACAACATATTTATTTTAAGTGTTCTCCCTTAAATTCTATTTGTTATTTTTCAGCCGATTTCACCGTCACGTCATACAACGACAATAAAGCCGTAGTTTTTGTCTTATTGTCACGTACGTGTGTATTACCTATAACATCTTGGAAATTAATACAATTCGACATTTTTATACTTACCCAATTATTTATGAGTTATTTACTCATTTCGATTCCAATCGGTAAATTTTCTCTATAATATTTCCGAACAACATGGTGTTTTTCTTCAAACTAGAGAACCCAGCACGGCTATTGCCTATAGGTAATATAGGTAATGGCCAATAGCTATGTTATATTATCGAACCCACTACGGGTCACGATCACTCTTGAAGTGGTGAAAATATCTCTTTCGATTATCTTTCACCCCATAAAAAATGTACGAAATACGTTTGACATAATTAGTCGTAACATAATAAATTTTCCTTTATTCGTTTTTTTTGTTCTAAGAATAATAATTAATAATTTACAAACACCGCTGCAATGATCGCGGCATCGTCATTTCTTCGGACAAATCAAATATCTCAATAATAAGAGATCATTATAGTTTTATTCGCACAACATATTATTATGTGTGTACTGTGTATATTATTATTTGAATATTATGTTGAACACATTTTATTTTATATCTTTCGTTAGTTCAAAACGTTTATATAGTATTATACATTTTATTGCAAAATTAAATTAATGGCTTTGAGTGTTTTGACGATAACAATTAGAGAAAACTTCATAACTATGACAGCGCATTACTATTAAAATAAAATAATTATTTCTAATTAAGTTAAATACTATAATAATTATGTTATGGTACATGACGTTGTAAATAGCTACATTAATCTTTTGACATTTTCTCATCACATACAATTTTAATAATACATATAGAACTTTGACGTATTGTCATATTATAACAATTAATTAATTTTTGAATCGTAATTAATAATTGTTTTAAACTGTTTATATAATATATATATTTATATTACGTAGTTCATAACAATACAGTGTACGAGTTAAAAATAAATAATAATTATTAATCAGAGCTGGAGCCGATTTGTGCAATAATAATAATGTATTAATTCATCCGAAATTACAACAAGTTTTGGGTTGACCTAAAGAGTTTTTTTTTTTATTTAATGTACAATCATAGATTATCGTTCATTTTGGAAGAACAAATTATAATATTATACTAAAAGAGTTTGTGTTATAAATGTAACTAAAGTTTTAGTTACTTGGTTTTGGGATTTATAGGCACCAACTTTCAAATTTCAACACGGAGGCATATAAAATTTTAAAAAACTACTGTTCGTGGATATTATTCCGATTTTTTATATTGACTACGACAGTTATAAATTAAAAAAACAATCTACATGAAAATATAATTTTTTTTAACCAAATTTATTTATTTATGAAAATATTGTCTAAAAACGTATTCATTTTAACACAAAAAGTATTTTTTCTTGCCTAGCACTTAATAATAAACTTATTTCCTATCATGCATTAATCCAAAGATTCTACTATTGTCTTATAACAATTTAAAATTGTCAAATTATTTAACCGGTTCTGTGCCATAGTATTTCTTGTACAATTTATCAATCTTCTTAACATGGAAAAGTGTCTTTCATGTTTCAGTAGCGCATGTTGGACTGGTAATGCTAATATCAATTTCACGCATTTCCTAAGTTCGGTTATATAATTGACCAAATATGATTTGTTTTTTAGTTATTTTGATGAAAGAAACTCATTATTCATTAATAATAATTAATAACCAAACAATTTGTATACACAAAAGCGAAATACTTAAATGCTATTTTTACGTAATACACCTTAAATAATCGAATATAAGAACGATTGCCTTGTTGGTCCTATGAAGTCGGCGCCTACGCTAGGACTTTGATTGTATTTGTTATTTAGTTTTTCAACAAGGTAATAAGAGAAACGTTACATTCTGTAAATTGGATAATATGAAGTATTGAAAAAAAGTTGTGTCATGTATTGAAAAAATGTAACTAAGTTTTCGATGTTGCTAGTACTTAGTAGTAACTGTGCACCGGTGCATACTTATACGTAATGTGTTATGATTTGTGTATGTGTACCCATCTATTTATAAAAAGATAAATATGAATAAATCGATAGGAAACAATGCGTTATGTTTTAGTATGTTGGATAAAATATTTTTTAGAAAACTCAAGTCCCCCACACATGGTCTACGCTATCATGATCAAAATGTACCTATGGTTAATCGACTCGAACATATTAATTGAGAGAATGCCATAAAAATAATTAATAACATTTACATTTGAATAAAGTTACCCCTATATAGTATTTCATGTACGATTGTAAATAACACGTCAGTATAGATTCGACGCATCGTATTCATGGAATGATGTTTACAAACTATAGAAACCAACAATGGGTTAAAGTATGTATTATTATTTAAATAAATAGTGACTATACTTCAATAGCGAGGTAAATATATTATTATCTTGTCTTTACAACTATAAAATTGAAAGTCCAACAAATGAACCAAACCATTTGATGAAAACTGATACCTAATGTTTCATCGTGTACATCTACCTAATGCTTATAAAATTATTTTTTAATATTACAAATATTTTAATATTTAATTAATATTCATATTTTAATTTTTTTTGTTAAATTAACATGGTATACAATCTTTAGTAAGATGCATGAAATTTCTGTAGATACTTACTATTTGTACATAAATAGGGACTGCAGTAATATAGGTTAGTAATTATTGGTTTCTATCTGTTTCGAGTATTTTTTTATTCACTATAAAATAATTTGTATTAGTAAAACACTTTTTACTTTATGTCTGGCATATAAATTGATTAATAAAGGTTAATTGAGAATTTGAAAATATAATAAATGTAATTTCTATTATAAAGCATACGAAAAAATAATTATTATTTAATCGTTCATGTTGATGATTTTTAGTCGTATTAGATAAGTAAAAACTAAAAACTCTACAAATTAATTTAACTTTGTAACAATTATTGTAATATTCTATATTACAATAATTATTGTTAGAAAAAAAATATCAGAATTTCTTTTAAGATATTAGAAAGTAATAAGAGATGTTAAGTATATTATTATACTATCCGTTAATTATATTAATATGATAATGATTGTCATTAACAAAATTTTCAAAATAGTTACAGCATAGACATTTTGTATAGAGAAGTGGTTTACGACTTGTTTCATCCATGCAAGTTATAGAAATCCTCATAGTAAGACAAGGTTGACAAGGTACTCCTCGACGATGACAATTTATACCGTTTTTAAATCGAAACCGGTTGTTATTTTCATCCCACGATTACCTAGTGATGTTCGTAAATTGTATGTTTCGGTATTGATTTTTTTTTTTTAATAAAAATGATTTATTTCATAGTTGTACGTATATAATTGAAAATAATATTAAAATATGATAACGATCGCTATGGCTTTTTTTTTTTAGTAAAATACAATTCTAAAATAATATATTATTCATGATAATTATGTAATTAATGTTAAATTATTCGTCTACGATTTTTTAAAATTCTTAATATTAACTAGATATTAGGTACTATATAGTATACAGTCACTTTATATAATATATATATATATATATATATAGATCATTTACAGAATATATATTTTACTTGTTCAATAAAATATTAAAGACAAATATGAAATAAGGTATTACAATAATAATCGTATTATATTATTGTTTAGTATGAAAGTAAAGTTGTTTAGTAAATTCTAATGAAATATTACTGAAATGAAGTATAAAATATAAAATGTTGTGTAATTTAAATCATGTTTTAAATAAACTCTACTGCTTTTATTGTAATATTACTATATGGATAGTATTATAATGGTTAAGTATACCTATTAAAATATTATTATAATAATACAGTATCCATTACTTATACAATTACTATATAGGTACATATTATATTTTAATATTATAGTAAGTACTTATATAAATAATTAAGTTTATTCAAATTGTTATTTTACTTAAGTACGTATATAATGGCTGTATAGGTAGCATTTACTGATTTACTAGCATCTAATGTAACTAGATGTGATCATTGCATTGATGTAAATTAAAACCCATTGATTGTAAATACTGTAATTGTTCCAAATATTAAAAACAAAGTCCACTAGATGTGTTAACAACATAACTAAATAAAAATTATGTAGTCAAACATCATTATATAGATAGTTATGATAAATGTTTTTAAATAATACAAATAGACATTATTTTTATATTACTAAATAGGTAATATTTGTCAATGTTGTCTCATAATTTTATTTACATTTATAAAAGTGATACATTTGTATGTATATTTTAAATTAAAATATATTTGGTTATATACGGTCTTATAAAATGTTAAGTAAAGCAAATAATTTTTTTTTTCAAATGAACTCGTCGTGTTTATATGTAAAAAAATTATGATTATATGTTGATGATGGTTCATTATATGAAATATAATAACGTTATGTACATAACATTATGTTAATCTGAATTCATTAATCAAATCAATAATTAATCAATGACCGCGGCAGTTGGAGTGCGCGTAACGTACAAATGTCCGTATAGGTTGGCGATGTACGCATTATTAGAACAATAATATGATAAAAAAAAAAAAAAATAGAGAAAAAACGTTGTACGGTTACTAGAATAAATAAATAAATAAATAAATAAATAAATAAATAAATAAATAAAATAACACGATGTGTTTGAGATCACTTACTGTTGTCACCGGTCGGTACCACTACGTAGTTTTCGTTTGGTTTGGACAGATCGTTACCCATCTTGCCGCTCGAGTGTTCCCGTTCGAATAACCGGCATAGTCCGAAACAATCTGTCATAGTACTCGGTCATCGGGCGTTTCAAAATGGCAGCGGAATTTTTTTTTTCTCTCTTTCGTCTCGACCTTATCTGAATGATTTTTAAGTATTGTATTATATATACAAATCGACCCCCGTTGTGTGCGGTGCGATAAACGGACTAACACACGCGCGCGCGTCTATATGTATAAATTATATATATATATATATATATATATATATACGTGTGTGTGTGCGTGTAAAAATATAACATAAACGTTTATACAATTATATGTATATGTATATAATGTATACTATGTATAATAAGTGTTTGAATGTATTTATGATAATCCTTTATCGGAAATCCAATAAAACGAAACGTTCACTATCGGCGGTTCATAGACGAATGATTGTCCACAGCCGCCATCTACGCAAGCTACCTACTTGGTGCACACTATGTTTGTATACATTTTTCTATATTTTTCTATATAAATATAAACCACTCACACACACACACACACACAACACATGTACTCTATAAGACTGCAGGTTTGTATTATGCACTATTACGCGCGCATGCGCACGTGTGTGCATTTAAATAGTGTTAGTACTTACACGAACACACTCACACGCACGTGCGTACGAACACACACATACGGTCGCCAATAATAATTCCGTACGACTGCCACCGCTACACGGCTACGGAAAACGTTCGCCGTGTGTTCGTGCCTTCGTGGGTCGTCTCGCGCGATGACGACGACAACGACGACGACGACGACGACGTACACAAGAATTTTCATTAATCGCGCGGGCCGGTCGAGTTATTCGTTCAGCTGGAGCGTGATGTGAATAATACATTATTTTTACTATTACAACAGCTGCTAATCACACCATTGATAATGTATAAAAAAAATGATAATAAGAGTGCGTGCGAGACCGGTCCTGTTATTATATTCTAGGTAACTCGTACAGTCACAGCTTATAAAGTTATAACCATATATAATATTGCTTAACAAATATATCAAAATGCGCCGGTGGAAAAAAGTACGAACTTTTATAGTACAGCAAGATTTATGACAACCTTAAACTATATGTCTTATAGTGAAGATTATATTTTTCTATAAACATCTATAATACTGTAATGTATACTTGTAATGTTGTAAAAAACATTTTCTAACCATAAGATATGAAAACAGAATCCCGATGTGAAGATTTTATACTAATGATGTCCGCGATTTCAAACATAAACCCCACGTTTGAGTTGCTATTTATAGAATATTCAAATAGACAGGTATGAAAAAATCTTTATTGGTTATTTGCTACATACACTATAAGTACCTGTTTAAATAATACAAAAAAAAAAAATCATATTTGTCAATTATTTTTTAATTAGTTTTTTCAAAGCTGTTGAAGAACAATCGATTACATTTGTTTAGGTACTACCTATCAGCAATACAGAATAATTAATACTTTTTACACGTAATTTATCAATTTTATTCTTATTCAAAAAAATTATATACATAAAAATATTATAATACACCTTCTATTTTCGTTTAAAATGTCAACGCGATAAGACGATAAGTTCTAAATTATTTTCAATACAATTTTTTAAGACATCATATTAAATTGTTTTATAAATTTAATTGTGTTGCGAACGAGACACATAATATCATTGCTGGACTACGGATGTTCTAATTATAAACAAATATGAATAAATTATAAAAATATAGTAATTATTCAAGCGATTTGATAAGTTATTTATGAAAAATTAACATTCAGCGATCAATTGTATCAAGGTTCTAGTCTTATAAAACAAAAAATAATAAATATTATGATTAATTAATTAATTAATATTTATTAGTTAAATGTATCTCACATAGATGTAGAGCAACAATAATAGGGATATAGATAATTGTTCTGGAACAATATATTTATGCTATACTACCACACGTACTTATATTAATTATTTCTTTTATGTATTTTTATGGTTGTTATACATAAATTTTTTTACTAAAGATATACCTAATATCATAAATATTATTATTTATTAGTATTCCCAACTAAAATTTCCTAATCTAAAATTTAATCGAGAATCCTACACAATGAAAAAAAAATGAGACGTGACTAAATAATATGATCATATTATCAGTACTCAGCAATATTGCATCATTATGTAGGTTGTAATAAAAATTTTAT
Organism: Rhopalosiphum maidis; assembly: GCF_003676215.2. Lineage (NCBI taxonomy): Eukaryota > Metazoa > Arthropoda > Insecta > Hemiptera > Aphididae > Rhopalosiphum > Rhopalosiphum maidis. The sequence continues at coordinate 12,192,264 of NC_040879.1, forward strand.
TAGTTTAAGCAAATGCGAAATAAAAAAATGTATATTACAAAAATGTTAGTTAGTTTAATTTGGTAACTGAGCCCTTTTGTAGATGTAATTTTCATTGCTACAAAATAAAATAAATCTTGGGAACTCGCTTTAATTGCAGCATAGGTTTCAAGTATACCTACATCACTAAGTAAGTTACTATAGTCTACAATGGATGCATTATTTCATAAACCTACTACCTATAAATTATAACAATATATACATAGACATTTAAAAACAATTAGGTAGATAGCTTATACTACGTTTCGTTTTTATAGTCAGCGCGTTGAAGTCGGCAGCCATATTTCCGCAGGAAAATGTTTATAAGGTATTACAACTGATAAGTTATAGTAGTAATTGGCAAGATTACAAAAATACAAAATCCGTTTAAATCCTTAGGCTTAAGATTAAATTGTTATTTTAATCTATTATCAGTTGAATATTTTGTAAATATTGCAGTTCTTTATATACGTATAATGTTTAGGTATATCGCTATTAAACTTCAATGATATCGTGTACTCATAACGCCTATCTCTATAGTTGTTTTAAACATGCATCTATTAATGATCACATACCTATTCATTATAATTTCGAACCCAGAAATTGTTCAAGGAGGAGAGAGATTTAATAATATTTGGCAATCATTAAGTTGGTACATTTTAGTTTGATATCCATGTAAGTATATAGTTAGCTTCATAAGTATAACAGATTACTTTATAAACAGATTATATATAGGCCAAAAAGCTATGACCTAACCTAGGTACATAAAAATGTCAAATAATAATTTTTGTGTTCAATATCAAAATGTTTCGTTAAATTATAGTAATAATAATCTGCTATATATTATATTTTTTGCAATTAATCAAGACAGTTTATACAATTTTGAGTTTATAGACAAAAAACGAATCGATAAAATGGCGTTTAGATTGCAATAAAATCATGTTACATATTGTCATATTGACGCTCAACTTCAAAAATAACTAGGATGACTGGCTAAATTAGTTCTATGCGTTATCACATGAATTTTTTTGATATTTTAGTTTTTAAATTAGTAATGAGCATTTTAAATAATATATTTATTCTATAATATTAATATCATTTGATATACATAATATATACTTAATTTGTGTACAAGACTTAAATAGTACTTTAATGGACTTTTTTTAATGGTATGACATTTTTTAACATTGATATTTTAATTGGTATCGGACCCCTATAATTGCGATCCTGATATAGTATTGTTAATAATTAATCAGGGATGTACTATAGGGACGGTTTTTTCAGGTCATATGTCCGGGGCCCGACTCTAAGCCTATTTTTAAAGGACTCGAGTCTAAAATTAAAACAGGCCTAACCCTAAAAAAGGGCGCCCGGAAAATCTGAATACGGTCCTGTAAATAATAGCTAAAAAAACTTGTAAGTTCATGTACAATATGTACATATTGTCTTACTATGTATATCTATAACGGTATGAATAGGTTCATGGTAGATATAACTTAAAATTAGTTTGAAAATGTCAATTTGTAGCTACCTATAGAAAGTAAATAAATAAATATGCAATGCCAAATACCCCTGTCTCTTTAGACTAGAATTAATAAGTTCTTTGTTAAAATAAAAATAACTAAAATCGTTTGAGGAAAAATTGTTAGGTATTATTTAACTCAAATGCATGTAAAAAATGTTATCGATATTTTTAAACTGATGTAAAAACAATTTATGTAATTATTTTATATATTTATTATACAACGATTTTATCAAAATAAATCTTTAATAGGCTAAAAACGTTAGAAGACTTAAAATTCCTACTAACATAGAATCTAAAATTAACTAAAATATCTAAAATATTATAAAATTCTATAATATTTAATGATTTTTATTAAATTTCAAGAATTTTAAGTTATTTCTTTCTGAATTACAAAAAAAAATTCTAATCGATTTTATAAAATTGATATTGTGGAAATAATTCCGTTTTCCAACTGATTTTTGATAATTTTCTACTTTTGAGTTTTGAACCTTCTCCTACCCAAATTATCAGCTATATAAAATAAACTACCGGAAATCGCGATCAATATTTAAAACCATTTTTTATGCTTCATACCATGAAGATACAAAAACTTAATGATAAATATTACCTATACTTTTACTTTTTAATCAAGTTAAATTTCTCAAATTCTTGATAATGCCCGCCCTTGATTTGTACATTGAAGAATTCAACAGTACACAAAAAAATAAGTTTATATTAAACTACTAAAGGAAAAAGTGACAGTACCTATAGTAGTGACTAATTGTAATTTTATAGTTTACAATGATTTCTAAGATTTACGTCACTTATATGGTCGTACATTTTCTCTACAGCTCAACTGATGTGGCGTTATTGCTAAATCGAGTATGGGATCGAACGCGTGGGACTCATATGACGACGTACATGATACCTTTAGTTTCCGTTTCCGTGAAGATTGTTTCCCATTATACCTTATCGGCAATCAGTTAAATAAAAGTACCTGGAAAAATATCTTAATCAAAAGAATTGTTTTATACCTAATAAATAAAACATTTTAAATTGAATCAAGTTGTTAATAAAATATAAATACCTATATTAACACATTACATTTTATTGTATGTATAAAAATATTATTATTAGACTGACAAAAGTTACTATATGTTTCACATTTCTATGATATAGGTACTCATCAAGTCAACAATATTTATTTTTATATTAAATAAGCTTTAAGTATGTTTATAATAAATCAAAAATTAAATATCTATAAAAACCGAAGATTTTGCATTTTATGTACGTAGACCACTTTTTTATAAGTACTTTAAAAATTTAAAAATGTATTTTAAAAATGTAAAATGAATGATTACAAACAATTTTAAATTATTTATAATCTATTATAATACATATTTTAATAGTTTAATGTATGAAATATTTTTGAGGATAAATATAACCTCATAGATAGCTTTTCCTATAAATTTTATAAGACTAGAAAAAAACGTTTCCTTCAAATAGTAGAAGGCCAAATTACTTATACATATATACCTTCAGCGTCCTGCGCACAAACATTATAATTACTACATCAACACTTTAATACAAACGAGAATGTTGTTTTTGTTTTATATATTTATTTATTTTTTCATTCATCACCAACAAGGATTTTAGAAATAGATACTCAATACCTAATACTTATATTAAAAATAATAATTTAAAAATACATATAGTTTGTAAGTTTACTTATTTTTAAAAGTTGTATTTAGATCATCCTTCATCATTATACATTTTAATATTTAATATATTTCTAAATCTTTCTGTTTTAGAATACATTACATTAATTGATTTATAATACTATAATATTTTCTTTAACAAACTTATAATTTGCTTTGTTAATATGTAATATTTTATTATTCTTGATTTTTTTTTTTTTTATGTACAAAATGTACTCACTAACACATAACCACGATTTAATTTAATGGAGGTTTATTATTAAAAAAATGATGATTTATATTGAGTATAAACTAAATCTATTATATAGTTTAAAGCATGAACATTCTATATTTGAAAATAAAAATTTAATAAAGTAAATTAAATTTATAATACAATAAGTTAATATATATTTTATATGATTTTCAACTCCATAGATGTAATATTAATTTCGATGTTGTAATTAATGTTTTTTCAAATCGATATTTTAAATTATATAGGCACAACATGTTGAATGTTATGCCTAATTCTTAGTTTTTTTTTATTAAGTTCTAGTGTATACAGTGTGCTTATTAACTTCTATTATGGATACTGCGTCATTTATGTATTCATAAAATAAAATTCCATATAGAGACGCGTCTATACCTTGCTGTGTTAAAATAAAATATTATATAAGTATTAAATATTCAACTATATAAACGATAAATGTTTTTTTGATAAAATATTTTGATCAGTTTCAAACAAAACAAATTGGTCGTTTTTTCAACAAACTATCGGTCTCTGCACAAAATATATGCAAATTCATTTATTTTAAACATTTTGTTTTTTAGTTATAATATTAGGTACTTGAAATTATAGAGTAATTTATTAATTTATCGATTTATTATTTTAATATAACTTTGTGCTTCAAATCATCTTATGCAATTAAAAATAAAAATATTCGATCTTCATCCGTGAGTTAGAAAACTTAGTATTATCGATTTTGTGATTTAGATTTGGTTGTTACTTGTTTTTACACATATATACGGCTTACTACAAACATACGTGTCGACAGTGATGACAGCTTTCAGTTATATTGCATTTCAACAGTAGACGCCTATGAATCATTTTTCTTTTCTTTTGGACTTTTATCAAAATATAAGCCGGACGTTGGCCACAATTCAAAACACATATATACTTAATATATCACGTAATACACTACTGCACTTTTTGAACTTTTTGAAAATATCATTCAATGTACACTAGGTTACCAGGGTTTCTATTTTAACTATGTATAGTGTAAGTATGTAGGCTTGTAGTTAACTTTTTTATTACCATTTATTGCTTACAATATGCCACCGTGTTTGTATTATCATAACAGATAAAAACAAATCGAATTATGAGTTTTTAACTCGATGACTAATTATCTATTTAATGCTGCAGCAACATAAAATATAAATGTAGATACTTATCAATTTGCACGTAAGTGTGAACAGAAAATAAAATAAATAGAAGGGAAAACATATTTTTTCAGCGTGCATATATAAATACGTCAAAATGACGTAGGTACTTGCTTAATATTATATAACATCAACTAAAAAATTTTGTTAAAAAAATTATTAAAAACAATATCTACTGTTATATAATGCTGTTGAAGTACAAATTGCATACAAAAAAAAAAAAAAACTATATTTCGGAAAATATATCAATTTACTCACACTACATTTAATAAAACTAAATCGTTATTTCTTATTGTTTTTGTATTTTTTCCACAAAGAATAATGATATCAATTAATTACATAATAATAAATATCTTTGTTTTTATATTTTTATAATGTTTCTAACATTTTTCAAATCATGTATGATTTTGTTCAACTGTAGAAGCCATTTTTTGAATTATTCTTTGAACCGGATAACATTATTTATGTTTTAACAAGACGTATTTAATTTAGGGTTTCACATATTGGCAAAATGCCATTTAAATAATTAATTTAATTAAAATAATTCTAATACAGTCTAAAAATCATATTTTATGAGTTATGATGTATTTCTAGTATTACTACTGAACACTTTGATATCATTAGAATAATATTTTACTATTATTGAAATTATCCGATAACAACTATGTATAAATTAGATTTTGTTTACATATTGGTTATTTTAATTTTTCAAATGATAAAATCGTGTTGTATAGTATACATATCGTAAACTATTTATATATTTTTGGCGAATACAAATTTAAAATTATTAGTACTCACCAATGAGTATGTGTAAACTTTTCAAATTCATGTTCGATTAAACCTTTTATATAAATATTAATGATCCATAAGTACTTATGACTAACTAGGTACCCGATAAAACTAGTTCAAGATCGCTTTGAATAGAATATCAAATCCATTTTAAATGTATTGTAGAAAATAGGCAATACTAGTCTATGAATTATATATTAATATAATTATTTTATTGAATGTGTTACGCAGATGTGTAATCGAACGACTAGATCGACAGATTAGACAGTGTGTTTGTGTGCTGTGCGTGTAGCTAGTATTGGTTTATTTGAAAATGGAATAAAATAATTATTATTTTATAAGTTTAAATTAGTTAATTTTTATAGTTTACGTCTAAAGTATCAAAATCCAAAATTTAAATAATCAATATTACATTGAATTTTTACATTTTAGATGAATTAATAATGTGATAAGGATACGAGTTTTTTTTTGTTAGATGCACTTTTTAGAAGAAAAAAACTACTGGTAGCAAATTTTATTTAGTTATTATTTTAATTTATGGTGAGGAGGAAGAAGGAAAAATAACCAAAAAATGAACGGGAAACGGGAATATTTACGACATACTCTGCTGTAAGACTTGAACTTTTTAAGAATAATAAACATTATACAAAATATCACGAAAAAGTAATATTATTTTTTAGTTAAAAATGCATAATATTTTCAATTTAAATACAACTAATACAAGGTTTCTTATAAGTTTTTCTTACAATTCATCAATTCAAAATCATCAAAATATGTTGTCACATTTCTTTTTATACGCGTTTTAAATTAAAATTGGATATTTAAATGTAAAATAATTATTTTTCTTCAAACGAATTAATTTTTTGTGATTAAAAAAAAAATGAATTGCAAAAATTCGAAATATTTTACTGCTGCGAATTATATTACCACTCTACACAGTGAAATTTTCAAAATATTTAGACTAATTTTGAGCATTGAGCTATTTATACACAGTTATACTTATTTATAAACATTTGACATTTTTAACTTTGTTTACTGTTTTTTCGATGTAGATAAATGTTGATGAAAAATCCTTAATTTTTTCTTTAAATATAATACAAGGTTGGTCAAAATTTGTTCTCATAGAAATTTATAATATTGTAATTTTGTCTGTTTGTTATATATTGTTTTTATATTTAGGTTATACAATCTATAATTATAACTATTCTGTAATTATTAGTAGTTATTCTCGATTTTGACGTGCAACATGACACACCCATTGACACTATTCATGGAAGGTCTTTACCAAAAATGGACTACCTACCATTGATTATTCAATGCACAATGCATTATTTAAACTGAGTGGTACGAAAAAGTGCATCTAGTATAATTGCATCAGGAGTGACTCGTGTCACCATAATATACCGTACACCTCTTCATATAATTCAGGGACAAGTTATGTATTCACATAGTCGGCGGCGAAATATTGCATAGATTGTTTTGCTAACGGAAGTGTAGAAGGTCAAAATATTTGATAAAAGTTTATTCATAATATAATGAATTATAATATGCAAATAAAAAAATGCAACATAGGTGGAACGTATGTGATATGTGATATGTGAAATACCTTAAGTATTTTAATGTGAAACTTATTACAATTTTATAATTATTAATTATTAGTTGTGGGTACCAAACTGCTGCTACAATTAATTGTTAATAACTTAATAATATTAAAGTATTTATACATTTTACTTCAAAAATTAATAATGATATATTTATTTGTAGCACGCAAACCACAAAAATACTGAATTTTTAGATTAGCATTGAATTGTATATATTATTACCATTCTTTATTTACGTGCATAAACTTACATTTAATTCTACTATTATTATTTATATTTACTATAAGTAAATCATATTCAATAATTACAACGCTTTGCATAACGGAGCAGAATAGCTGCATATAGTCCTATGTTTTGAAAAATTATTTTTGTTAATAGAAAATTAGCTTAGTTAATTTTATATTTTGAACGAAACGATACATTTTGTACAGATTTTAAAATAATGTGTGTTTTAATGAATAAAAAAAAATTATTAGAAATATTATGTCGGTACCCATTGATGAGTATCGAATTTTTAATTAATTTAACCTGCAAATAGACGTAACATAATAGACGTCACAACAGTATTTGAACACTAGACAGTATGTACATTTATTCGCATCGTCGATCAATGATTAATGATTATTAAAGTTTAGCAAAAGATTAAAGATATATAGGTGAAACATATAATATAAAGTTAATTGTTATTTATGTTACCTATGGACATAGTATAACACTAAGTACTATTATATTAATTGTACTATACTATACTATTAATATTAATATTTTATCATCATTATATAATTTGTTATCTTTTTTCCGTCATTAAAAAAAAATATATTTTTCGTTAGTAGCATAGTAAGTACCTATCACTAATTTCAGATGACTTTAGTTGGGACAATTAGGAGATAGAAAAACTTAATAATTTAAAAATTAGGTAACCGTTTGTTGTATACTATAACTTTGTATCAAGATAACCTCGTCATTGAGTAGGTCACCGTGTTAAAATTGAATTCATTGATTAATCATTGTTTATACGATGAAAAACGATTCTGAGCGGAAATGGTTTAACTTTTTGGGTTAATACATTCACAGTCTTGCAGTGGCAATTTTGTCAAGGGGGGAGCTACACTTACCATCACCACCGTTTCTCAAAAATGATGAAAATTTATATTATTTAAATTTATTATAAATAAGTACCTACACATAAATATATAAAACTGTATTCTTTTGTTTTGAAGATATTATTCATAGTAAATTTTTTATTAAATGGAGAAAATCATAAGAATACCATAGTAGTACCTATTGATAAATATACAAATATATATTATGTAGGACGAAAACAGTAAAAAATAATGCATTAGCTAGTACTCTGAACTTAAGGGTCTCGGGGCCTCAATACAGTTACTAAAGAAGGGCCCTTTTATGGTACTTGGCCGGCGGCCTGGATCCCGGGAAGGTAAAAGCCGCTAGGCAGCTGTTTAGTTGGCCTAGGTGGAATTTCAGCAATGGCACTAGCGCGAGTGTTTGACTATAATGTGTAGTGAATTATTATGCTGGATTAAAAATAAACTAATGCAATAATAAATATTATAAAAATAAGTAATAGGTAATTTGTATTTTAGTGTTTGAGTTTGATTATTATTTGTATTCCATTTAATTATTAGAATTTATTGTTTAGAATGCCTATTTATACATACAAACCTTCGCCTTGCAATATGTTTTGAAATAGCTATTCATACACATTACAGAAAAAACAGATGAGAAATTTACAGTTATATACTGAGTATACAGAATATACTCGTATCTCATGATAGAGTCTAAAATCTTATGTATAAAATTAATATAAGACATGAAAATTCTGGAAAATTTTAGTTATATTTTATAAAACAAAAACAAATTTGTGTAACATTTTAATCTGTACTAGAATACTTATAAAAAGTATCTTTTACAAGTTTATTATATGCATCACTCCGATCAGTATTTAAAACTACAAAATTGGTTATTTGTCCTATATTCCATTCAAAGTACTTAATTATATTATTTAAATTTAAATTTGTAGGTATTTAAACAATATTATAATTCTTATATTATTTTATTTTTAACAACATATCCTAGATCTAATACACCACTGAAACCTAATTTAAATTTGTCATGAAGTTTACTTAAGGGGACTAGGAAATTAATTTGAACTAAAAAGACGTCAAGTTTTGACAAAATTTAAATTAGTTTAAGATGTCCGATTTTGATTCTGAAAAAAATTCTGAACTCGACAGAAAATTGTCTATAAATCGTACAAAATACTTTGTAACAATTAAATCTTATATTCTAATAAAGTGGTAATAAAAACTTGAAAATATGAATTTTTTCAAATCATAATATTAAATTTAAAATTAAAATTAAAACCTGAATGTTTTGTACGATCTACAGACATTTTTCTGCTGAATTTAAATATTTTTTCAGAATTATGATCGGACAACTTTAATTTTGTGAAATCAATAAGTAAGTTTTCGTAAATTTCGTTTAGTGAATTTGTATTGTTATCAAGTTTTTGACATGTGCATGCGCGTACGAGAATGGCAACTGTCGGTGACTTTAGTCGGTACTCGCATTGCATTTCACTTACACTAATAAATATTTGCAACTAACACGGGCGGCTAAGACGAGATTATGAATAGCCTACATGTTATCCCTTAAATAATAACCGTTGCGAGGCCTCTTAAAAACGGGTTTCTCACATTAATGTGAATTTTGAAAACTCTTAATAACCTATTATTTTTAAATACATTGTATAGATTTAATATAAATTGATCCAATAGATATCAGTAAATTTAAAATACCTACCTATGTATATATTTTTTAAATTTTTTAACTTAAATTATCGGTAGTAATCACTTGAATATAGCTTCAATATAGGATTTTATATTTATTTAATTTATTCAATATATTTTTTTATTATATTATTATTGGTTGAGTGTATTTTAATTAGATTTAATTTAGTTATTCGTTATTAAATATAAAATTTATTAAAGGGCAATATTTAATACTTAATAGTTTCGTATCATAGGCGTGCGCAGACTTTTTGCGCAGGGGATGCCAATATATTTAAAAATAACTCAATTTTTATTATCTCCCTTCAAAAACACACAAATCAGAATTTTTTTTTATTGTATTACATTTACATAACTACAAAGTTCTCAAAATAATAGTATAATAGTAAAATAATAATATTAAATATATATTATAGTATATTATATATATATTATAGTCAATATAAGTAAAAATATAATTTAAACTTTGCATTTCATAACTAATTTAATTAATACTTTATTATAATTCTAATCTTCGGTCAAAAGGATGCAAATGTTTAAATTCATCAATTACTTCGTCATAATTTATTTCTGATGCTAGTTCTTGTTCTACAAATATCAACATCATTGCATCTAATCTTTCTTGCGACATGCGGCTTCTTAATTTTGTTTTTACCAAACTTAATTTGGAAAAAGCTCTTTCGCAAGAGCAACTTGTCACAGGAATGGTAGTAAAAAGTTTCAACGCTTTATTTACATTAACAAAATTTTTACTAATTGATAATTTTTCTAACCACTGATGAATTGTTTTGTTTGATGGTCCTGCTACAAAATCGGGCAAAGAACGTAGAAGTCTTAATTCACCTTCTAATTCGTCACTATTAAGTACAAACTTCCGTGAAATTAATTCAATGTCAAATTCTTCAGTTTTTAGTTCTACTAAACGACCAATTGCACCAATTAAATTTAATGTTTCCTGATTAAATCGATTTTCAAGACCGTTAAACAAATCATCTAATACAGTGAAGTAAACATGACATTTCATCTCACTTTTTTTATCCAAGATGGTATGTTGTGTTTTCATATCATCAATTTTTGTAGCAATCTTCCTATTTTTCACAGGTGGTATCTCAATATTAAATCCATTACAAACAGTAAGAACTTTTTCATAAAGTTTAGAATAGTTATCTTCGTCGTTTCTTAACTCACTAATAGATTTTTTCAATGCATTTACAATAGATACTGCATCTAATAAATTCAAGTTGGGTGCTTGTAATTGAGCACTGACAATTTGGATTTGTATTAATATAGGTTTTAACATATATAATGCAAAAATAAAGTTGAAATTTTTCATTTGACAGATAAGACCATTTGCTTTAGCCCTCACCTCTGAATATTTAGTGTTTTCAGAAATTTCTTCAAGACACTGAATAACAGAAGAAAAGTTTTTTTCTACAGCTGTAACAGCTTCCGCACGACATGCCCATCTAGTTGTTGAAAGTGTTTTGAGAGTTTTCAATCTGGAATTTGTTTCATTAACAATTTTTTCAAAAACAGCATGCCTCACTGGACTCCCTTCAATGAAACTGTAAATTAGCTGGACACATCCAAAAAAATCAAAAACAACCCGGTTTTTATTCCCTAAGCTATCAACCAATACCAGATTTAGGCAATGGCCATAGCAGTGAACATACATTGCAGATGGATTGATTTCTTTGACTTTAGACTGTACACTATTAAATTTTCCACTCATAGCTGAAGCTCCATCAAAACATACAGCTATAACCGATGTCCAATTGATATTTAACTGCGCAATTTTGTTTGTTAAGCTATTAAATATTGTATTAGCATCTACTGCAGTCAAACGTTGAATACCAATAAATTGCTCAACGGGCTTACATAAATCTTCATCAAAGTAGCGTACAGCCACAGCCATCTGTTCATGGTGTCCCACGTCACTAGTTTCGTCGGCCATTATCGTGACGAGGCGATTGTTTATTTTTTTTTCAATACTTCGTTTCATTACATTGTTGATAGAAGTCAATAAATCATTTTGTATATGGTTGTTCAAGTACTTAGCATTTTGCGGCCCTTTTTCCAAATGTTTTTGCAAAGTTAAATCATATTTTTTTTAAATGTCCACAATATCTAAAAATAAACCCTTACACACATCTGAACTTTTTTCTAAGTGCCCTCTAAATGGTTTGCCACTTTTAGCTAAACACAAAGTAATATCTATCAATCGATGCATGATGTTACGATTGTGCAAACGCTGCTTTTCTCTTTCACTAATAGATACTAATCTAGATTCATCCAAGGTAACATCAATTGGTTTACAATTTGAAAAGTTATGATACGCTGTCATGCTAAAATTATGGGAGATTGAATTTTGGTGTTTTTTAAATTTTATAGTAGAAGTACTCCAATTTTTAAAACCTTTTTGTGAAAAAGCAAAGTCTACTTGTCCGGCATTTAACCCTGGAGCTGTATTAAACATCCGACATACGAAACAAAATGCTCTGTCAAGTTTCACACTATATTCTAACCAGCTAAAATCATCATACCAGGAACTTTGGAAACTCCGTGCTCTATTTCCAAACTGTGTCCTGGGATACATTTTTAATTTTGGTTGGAATGCCCCTTTAAGTATTCGCTCTTTTCGTTCTAACTGAAGAGATGGTATTGGGTTTACAGGATCATCAGGGTCACATAGTGAATCTAATTAGATTAGAAGAAAATACATTGTAAATGTGAATTCAAAGATTAAAATACTCACAATATGTATTTATTAGTTATTACTGTTAGTACACATAGCGTTATAATAATTATTATTATTATACAATGTTTAGACATAAATGTTAGAATTAATTATTAATGCAAATAAATATTTATGTAACAATCTAACAGTGAACACTTAATATACAATTAATACACTCAATGCTAATTATAATTACCTACTAATTAATATTATTACAATTCATACAACAGTTATTAACTAAATATTTATAATATGAACATATTTATAAAATATATTTCATTTATACAATCACATTATGACACTGAAATATTCAACACAAATATCCAACACAGATCACAGGCAATATTGTTTGATGTTGTATTAATACTAAAATACCTAGTGGTACTGGTACATTAACAGTATTTGACCAATTATCATGATCCGTTTTGGGTTGCTCAACAATAACTTTATTATTCTGTGCAAATGGTACCGGATCATCTGGATCAATGTTGACTAAATTAATTTAAATTATAGATATTAGTTCATAGTTTACAAGCTTAAACTAAAACAAAGAAACAGCTCACACAATATAAAATATCAACTTACCAGAATACAGTTTTAATGATTTTGGTTTGAAAAAATCATGCATAGTTTTCATTTTTTTGTTTTGGTTTCTATTCATATTCGTATTCTAATATTATAATTTACAACGCAATTAAGTATAAATAATTAATATTATTGAAATTTGAAATATTTAAAACTGTAAAAGAAAAATAACACCGAATGGCCGAATGATGGCGAATATAAAACAATTAAACAACTCTATTCATCTAGAGTCTAGACAGTAGTCAGTAGTTTATATTTTGTATCCGTGGTTCAAACAAAACGGTTGTGATAACAATTATGATAATTGATAATATTGATAGTTTTCGCTCGAACGATGTAGTTATCAGACTGCTTTATGGTTATTGGTTAGCTTACTTCATGGTTACGACGGTTACGTGACTGGCGTCGCGGTGATATCGTTAGATTATCCCAACTTCTATTATCAATGGAAATGTACTTGATAAAAAAAAAAAGTAAAATACGTAGCCTGAACTGTCAAAAATTACTAAACTGATTTCTGTTTATAAAAACGTTTATGAACTCCTAACTAAAAAATAAAAAATAAAAGCTAACTCCGCAAACCCGCAGGGGATGCCATGGCATACCCGGCATCCCCCCTGCGCACGCCTATGTTTCGTATAAAATAAACTTGTATTAAAATTTTTTTTAAATAATATGATGTTTCATATAATTTATATGTTTGCATTTAACATTAATTTTGGAGTGCATCACATGATGTGTACTGTGTATTGAGTAGTATTCAGCTAATCTATTCTTGTTTCAATGAAAAATTTATAATTTAAACACATATCTAACCTATAATGGGTACTAATACATACTTCGAATCTAATTGGTACAAAGCTGAAGCGTAAAAATGTGGACCCCGTGTTCCGTATATTTCGATTTTTTACTATATACACCTTAACCCAACATGTCCGTTTTAAGGGGCATGAATAGGCAATACAAATTAAAAGTATATACTAAGCAATAATTTTTCATAAATTTAATTTTTAACTTTTAATCCTTCAACTAACAGTTAATCTACAAAATAATAATTTTTTAAATTAAAATCAAGAAACTATAATTTGAAATATATTTAATAGACTGATTATCATCGTTAAAAAATATTTAAAATAATAAATATAAAATAAATAAATAATAAAAAATATATTGGCAAATACTTTATTTTAAAACTAATTACTTCATTGGGATTTAGTGGCAACTAACACTATTAAGATAACAATGACAACACGTATGGACAAATATTTTTACAAACTATGATAAACATTCAAAATGGTTTCAAATATTATTTTTACAATTATACACGATAAACGCTCCAGTGGGAACTAATATAAATAACAAAATTTTACCTCTTATTTACGTTTTAATGACATCTTAAAGTTAAGTGTTATGAGCGGTTATTTGAAGATTCAATTTGTGATAATTTTTATGGTCATGATTTCTTACCAAAAAGCATTATAAATTACTTTGAAAAGGCTGCGATTAATGCACTTGCTAATATACTTCCCGAGTGTGAAAAAAATATTTTTTTTTTTCATTTAGGTCAAAGCATTTGGCAGAAAATTCAACCGAGTGGGCAACCCAATACGGAAACGATAAAGAGTATTGTTTTTAAAATTACGTTGCTTATCGTTCTTATCATTTTTTAACTCCAGAAGAAACTCCAAATGAATTTAATAATTTATCAGCTTATTACTTAGTATATAAAAACGTATTTTTAAGAAAACTATATTCATAGAAAAATAAAAAATAAAAACACTAAGAAATGGATTAGTATCGCGATCATCACAATTATGTCCTCCTTCATTTTGGTCTATTTATTACAATAACGAAAATAATATTATCTACACGAATACAACACAACGTAGTATTGATATAAATTTTAGAAAAATTTGGTAGGTATTGAACACGTTGGAATTTATCAATTAATTGTTGAAGAGCGTATAGAACAACATAATACTTTAGGAACATAATATACTTATTTTTATCCTTAAAAAATATATATTATAAGTAGAGCTAGAATTTTAATGACCTAAAAAATACACAAAAATTACCTAAAAACTCAAGTTTTAAAATTAACTTAAAAAATGACTAAAAATATACTTAGATGAGCGAAAGAGATTTAATTTTAAAATAATAATTTTTATTAGTTATTAATTATTATTTATTCATATTTTATATTACACAAAATAGATAAAAATTTGTTTTGAGAAGTAAATTAAACAAATATATCCAAATTTGAGTTTACTTGTGAGTGTATCTGATTCCTGGTATAATTATTCTGAAAAATTAATAAAATCATATATTAAAATAATTAAATAAAAAATATATCATATTTTTTTTCACTTGTACACATATTATTGCATTGCATAATTAGATAATTCTTAAGATTTTCAAACAGGAAGCTTCCTGTTTCTAAATGTTTCTAATTTAATAGTAAAATAATATTTACAAGAACAGTTTCTATGAGGTTGAGATGTACCCTCAGAAGTACCATAAGTTGTGCTACTCATCATTTGTATATTGCTTGAAATAAAGTCTCGCTGTCTCATATGGCTACCTAAGCTCCAATATGAATCAAAAATTATTTTCCTATCTTCATCATTCAATTTTTCTCTGCACTTCATTCGACACTTTTCCATACATGGTGGTCCCATCTTCTTTGCCATTATAATTTTACCTCCTCTGTTGATATGCTCTTCTCCTAGATTCAATTTTCTTTTTGATTTTACATCATTCCATTCAGTATTATTCTTAATACGTTTCCTTGTTAAATAATCTTTATTAATCAACTGACATCTTACTAATGTATTCTCTACTTGTATAAAACAAAACATAATACATTTATTGAAAAAAAGGTTTTATTATTATGAACTTACAACCAATATATTGGGTGTGACTATCAAAGTTGGAAATATATCATCAGGTGTCAAACTATTTGTTTCATTTTGTACACTATCATCACAGTTGATGGGCAAGTATTCCAGATCTTTGTTACTATCGTGCACATTTGGCTTATCTTCACTACTGGAAGCTTTATGTGCTAATTCTTCGTTCTATTAAAAATAATATTATTATCATAAAACATATTAGTATAGAAATCTAACTATGATAATATTTTAATTGTACATCTTATTATTATTTATTAATATTTCTTCTTATTCAAAATATTATTTAAAAATTTAGAAAAACTTTCACATCAAGATAATTTAGTGATAATATTATTATTAAAATATAAATAAATATTTTTATTATTCAATTGCTTACTAAATTCATCAATATTATATTATGTACATTTTTTTGTGGCTAATCATTAGCAACATTATTTATGTAAGTATTTTATTTTTATAATTTATAGTTGTATGGTTTAAAATGAATTACATTATTATAATCATAATATTAACTCAGTGTCTAAGATATTTATTAATAAGTTTAAGTTTAATGAAATAAAAATAATAATATAATTTTATTATATCAAGTATCAACCTCTTGTAACTATTAAATAATTTGAATATTCTTATCAAAATAATAATATAATTATATTATTTTGATATGTAATATGCAAACGCAATATCCTATGGTTGGCGAATTGTGTTATTAGAACTTATTAGCCTTTTTAGCAGCAACCTGTTAATATAATTAAATACTTAATATTAATCATTAACCATTTATAGTATTTCTATAAAATTTTTTTATAAAAAAGAATTTATACACTTTTGCGAATTGGCATGCTTATTAATTTAATGAGTTATGAAGACAGAACTGTGTATTTAATAAATTTAATACATAGTTTAATATAACATAACCTAATTTTAGGTTTAATAATGACAATTATGATTGTTGTAGTTTTATCATAAACCTATAGATACTATCTTTTACAAATTTTAATTGCCTTACCATTACTTAAGCATTCTTGATCAAATTTATAATATGGCTTTGAGAAGTCATATTTATTTTATACGAAATAAGTTTTCTGAGTGAAAAATTTTTCAAAGTTTTAAAGCAAATATAATAATATTAGTTTGAAATTGAAATTTTTTTTTTTAACTGTAGTTGTTTTAATCACTATATATATATATATATATATATATATATTTACATGTTTAAATACGCACAGTTACAGTGAACTTAAAATAATAAAATTATAATTTAAAATAAACTTAATTTGTACTTTTGTAATATATAGACATAGTAGGTCTTGAATATAAACAATATACTAAACCTCCATTTTAACATATATTACGTAAATACGTATTTTAATTTTTGAATAAATATAGCAAATTTTAAAAATAATAACGGAAATAGTTCGTTTTGAGATATTCTTTGGTCTGATTTTAAAATAAAACAAGAATTAGTAAACGTTGAATATATTATTAGATAAAACGTCTTGACAAATTTTCATCAATAGCAGTAGTGCAGGGAGTTCCAAGGACCGCGGCCAGTAAGTTTCAAAAAGGAACCCCTTAGAAATTAGTTGGTGACCCCTGCTTTAGAATATTGCCACTGAATTAGAACCAATGTGATTTGTTTTTCCGATAGACCAGATGTGTTTTACCAGGACCCATCAAAACGCGTAGTGTGTAAGGCTCTTAAAGTATATAGCAGGCACTGAACAAAAACCTTGGTAACATTGATAAAAATATGGATTGGATCAATAAAATATTTGTCACTATACAGCTTACAAACAAATTTATCCAATCAACAAAATTAAAATGTCAGTTCCTAACGATCTTCAAAAATGACAAACATTTTATCATTTTGATTTAACTTATATTATTATTTTGATTATATTATACTGTAATGGTGAAATTTTTTTCATAAAATATCTAATCAATACAATAAAATAATTAATTAATACAATAAATTATTTGATTAACACATCTTAAGAAATTTGTTGTCAAGATTATTAATTTTATCCTTTCGATAAAATGTTTTTGTTACTGATAAAAAAAAACTGTTCCCATTCAACAAAATATATTTATAATTTCAATAAATTATTCTAATCATATTAACTGAATTTATTATTGGTTGAAATAAAATATAATATGCAAATTGCAAATACATATAAGGTATTAAAATTTTTTTTTATTTTTTAGAAAATTTCAAATATTATTTAACATAAATGTGAGCAAAATGTAAATATAAATATAATAATACAGCCAAAATAAAAAGATATATTATACATATTAAAATAATTTAATAGTTTAGGAAAATAATGTACCTATACAATATAAATTCATATAAATTATACAAGTAAGACAGTGTATTAAATATATTTAAATAACATAATGAAGTCTAGATAAATAAAGTATACAATACAAATACATATAAATTACATTATACTGTTTTACTGTGT
Source organism: Rhopalosiphum maidis (assembly GCF_003676215.2). Classification (NCBI taxonomy): domain Eukaryota; kingdom Metazoa; phylum Arthropoda; class Insecta; order Hemiptera; family Aphididae; genus Rhopalosiphum; species Rhopalosiphum maidis. Next base: position 12,210,819 of record NC_040879.1, read on the forward strand.
AGTGTTTAAAATGTCCATGTACTACACTACTACTATGAATACTTATAAACAAATAAATCAAATAAATAATAGGTATATTAAATTAAATTATATCATAACGAATAAGTAAGAAATTTATATATGATTTAAACCACACAACAGCCTAAGGATAACATATATTTTTTAAGTAACATAAATACAACAAGTAGACTAATACAAATAACACTATATGTAAATTACATGAAAAATGTTTATACATATATTATTTTTTTTTATATATTACCTATAGGTATATTGAATAAAATTAATGATGTATTTACAAAAAAAAAAAAATAAATAAACATAGGTTTATAAATATATGTTAATATTGTATAGTTAAAGTAGTTAATTACAAGTAAGTAAATAAATTATTATTCAACTTATAAAATATATATTTAACTATTTATTTCTATTTTTTTTATTAGGTTCTTATTTTTTTTATTAGGTTCTAGTAATAACTAATAAAGCTCAACAATTATGTAACATTCAACATTATTTTCTAAATCAAATATCAATTGATTTAGATTAGGGTGGGATTTATCGAACTTGATTTTAATATTATACAAATATTTTTGAATAAATAGCCATACAGCACATGATTCTACTGGGTACTTTAAATTAAAAAATGTATTATTTTGAAACATACATCTATAGCTCTTAGTATAGTGAAAACTTTATACTTTATTGTATCAAAATATACTATTATTTCTTTTGGTTGTAGTGGTGTACCAACAATCAAAATAAAAGGCTGAATTGGCATATTGAGGCTATATTTATTAGATATTAATTCTTCTGTTTGGGAAACAGTACTGCCAAATACCACAAATGTATTTTGGGAATCTTTTATTGAGAATTTAATAATATTCTTTTTTCCCTTATCATCCCTGCTTACTTTCTTAGTAGTTGGAACAAGTAACAGATGTAATAAATAAAACGAAATAGATAGATGAACACACAATTGATTATAGTTGTATATATATACCCTTTTTGGTATTATTTACCTACTTATGATATAGATCAAGTTTATTTAAACTTAATATTTGCATGTAATGTGCAGCATATAATTGTTTCAAACAACTTATTGTTTAATGTTGATTCAAATTTAATTTAAAAAAATATATTTTTACTCACTAATTTATAACCCATTGGTAACTTATAACTCCTCTATTATTTTATTATTTCCTGAGTTGATGTGGCCTTTTGAATTTCATTTAGTCTATAATTGACAGTTGAACTCCAATATCGTTCAAGTTCTGGAAGACTACAATTGTCCTGTTTAATTTGATTTAAAATTAATTGTACATCTTCTTCAGGTTCTGTTTTAAATTAATTAATGTATTATGTATAATATGTATGATACAATATATGATTTTTAAAAATATATTTACCAAAAGTATTACTAGTCCAGCAACTAAAATTCCTAATTTTAGTTATTTTATTTATTGATTTTTTTTTTTTAAATTAACCCACTTGATTTCAATGTTCTCATTATATTATAGTATTTGCAATATAACTTCCCTTTGGGTTGTCTTGAATAGTCTTTAATGAAATAATTTTCCTATAAAATGGTATGATAAATTAAATTATTAGTTATACGAGTATTTTAATAGGTACTATATTTATTCAAATCAAACCTTCAATTCGGAGGGAAATAGTTGGTGTATTTGGTCAGCAATTTTTTCTGCCAATGACACAGACATTAATATTTTTTTTGTGATTTACTCTTGAATTATTATTTCGACTAAAAATGTTCTTATATTGTCATTTATACTGTTATGTATCTTATAATAATCAATTATTAAAGCACCCTGAGTGGAGTTTAATATATTAGATACTTCAATGTTTGGATTCTTTGAAGGTATTATACACTGAATACTTTGGTTTTGGTCTAAATCCCTGACACACGAAAATTAAAATGTTTTTATAAACAAAATATCAAAGAATTGGCATTAAATATTTAACAAAAAAAATCACATTAAAAAAAGAAATAATTAACAGAGTAATGTTATTAAATTATGAACCTAAACTAACCTTTTTTTATATTAATACATTCATTAAACAATAAAATTACGATAATTTGTTTTCTTATAATATTGAATACTCGTATAATGAAGATATAATATTTTTCATAGCAAAAAAAAATAATTTAATTTTTGGCATGTGACGTTCAAATAATTTGACACCCTTGGCGTATATAGCAAAAAAATTAAATATTTTCCAGATAAATTCTTTTGCAGCGTAGTTTATTTTTATTACTATCTTAGTTCCAGTTTAGGAAAATTCATATTTTATAGTGAAATAAGAGATAACACATTTTACAAATTAAACACATTAATGTTTATTTACTACTCAACACATTGACGCAGCAAAAATGTATATGTAAATATGTAATATAAAATGCCTAAACACTACTCCTTATTACATACTATGTTCAATATTCGTTTAGTATGTGACCTACCAGACCGAAAATTAAATAATAAATAGTCAAATTAAAAATCAAAAATTTGGTTATCTAATTATTACAGATTACGTTCAATATTAATCAACTAAATATTTGTATAAAAAAAAATGTCATAGAATTATTTTATTTTAAATATTAAATTATTTTTGGCAATGCACTTTTTGTACATCACTTAAAAATTTAAAAAAAATTGTATTTTGCCTGTTAATAGATCGATACCATGCCTCAATAAAATGACGTGGCAACATTTCAGCTGATGTTCTATGCATTTTTCGTAGGATTTTAGTTTTTTATACCCCCCATGAACATGTGAAACATAGTATACGTAGTGCTGATTTCTCGAATTTCACCCGTGGCCAATCTTGTTTTCCTCGTGTACCTACATCTTTGTTTCACCATGACATTTATGGCATAAATTACAGAGGCGTATATAGAAATTAATTTTAGGGGGGAATTAAAAAAAAAAAAAATTCCTATTCTCAAATTATCAAAATCAATGCCCGTACTAACCATACATTTTAGGGAGTGGGGGTTATTGTACCCCTAAAACCCTTTTATATACGCCACTGTAAATTAGTTTCGTTATTTTGTGGTAATAGTTTTGGTAGGTCACATACTAAACCCGATTTTCGATCGGTAGGTCACATACTAAACGAATACCCTATATTCCTTCAATAAAGTCAGTAAATTATAAATATTATAAATATTATAATAACATATTTTATCGATTACAATGAAAAACTGTTGGAAGTATCGAATAATACAGTTTGAAAAACTATGAAAATATGATGTAACATATTATTATATTACATTATTGTCTTTATTTAATTTACAATTAATTAAAAATAAATGTATATGAACTTATTGTTCATATACATGGTCAAAATATGGATCTATGTGGACGTAAGGAGACTCTTCTTTGTCATTTAAGTCATCTATTATTTGCTGTCTTACATTTAAAATTGGTTTGTTTAATCGCTGTTCCTCAGATATTTTTAATCTAAGTTTCTTTGTTGAAAACGAAATAATGAATATTTAACATTAGAATAGAACTATTCCATAAACACCAACGACTTGACTTGAAGATCAATTAACAGCAAGCAACACATAAAACAATAAAAGAAATCACAATGCCACGATTATATACAACAGATAAACATAATTACAAATTTTAGTAATTGATTAATGTATATTATTGATTTTAACACTTGCCTACTTTCTCGCCCTTTCCTGGAATCGTTACTATCTTTACATGTACATAAAAGTAAAGAATACAAATACCTCGTTACATTGGTACTTTTCATAGAATGATAACCGTTACGACTAATGATTCATTATTTTACCTAATACATTGCACATTAGTTCCTATTGGTCCTATTTCCGCTTATTGATAACAAACATTTATTACAGTTATGTTTCATTTATGAAACTAGTTTGAATTAAATAACCAATTTAAATATATATATATATATTGTATTTGGATACAGAATAAGTATATAGTGATTAAAGTTTCGATTGTTCTTCGTTTGTTCTTGTTTGTTCCGAAACGGAGACCTGTCATGACGTACGATTGTAAATATTATTGTAATACGTCATTAAATCAATTGATTTTTGATTTTATATCTATTTATTATAATTATTATTATATATGATTTGTGACAATCATTGGATTTTCAATCAAAAATTATTTTTTTTACCCTTTTATTTCTATTGTTCAGAATATTGATGCACATTTGATGTGTGATAATTTGCTGCAGGTAAACCGGACAACGCGCAAACGATAGTAGGAGGCTTCTATGGTGCGCAAACGATATACGATATTATGGCGCAGGTGCGATGCTCAAATTAAATGCGGTCTAGTTCGTGTCTATTTCACTGAACCATTATATTATGTACGTGTACTTTATTAATTATTTGTTCATATGGGTCTGAGAACAAACAATGATATAATTTTACTATTTTAATAGTAGGTCACCGTACCTGAATAACTTGGATGATAACAAATAAACACCAATGTTTTAGATTTTACATATCCGGATAACTATTAAGTTTTATTCTCGGCAAGTTTACGCTCGTTATTTTTAACTATCTAATTAATAACAATGATTACTTACAACAGTGGCGTAAACTGGGGGTCGCACGGGGTCGCACTTGCAACCCCTGAAAATATCATAGGGTCGCAAGAGTATCTTTTTGCGACTCCAAAAAATTACGATTTCAATTATCAAAAAATTGAAATATCAATATAATAATAAACTAACTAATTTATATTTTGAGAACCAATGTTTAACGTTGTCTTGAAGCACTGGAATTATTATTATACTATATCCTTTCCACATTTATTTATAGTTTTGTTATTAATAATTTTCTATTATTATACCAATATGTATATTTATTGTGATCGGCCGACTCGAGTCTCAATGGTAGCTGATAATGAAAACGTGTTTCATAGTTTAAAATTACTATTTGTTTGTTTTATTCATGAATTTAATTTTTACACTTGTTATTTCTTATTCGTGATCGACTTAAAATTAAGTACTTACTACAATGGACAAATTTCTTATAAAAGTATCGAAGTCAAAAGTAAGTGTCTATTTTTACTTTAAATTCATATAATTGTTTAGTCTTTAGTACACATATTTAGTATACATTAAGTTAAGAGTAGCCATTAAAATATATTACTGATTTATATTATATTAAAACTACAATTTTGATGAATAAAACAGTTTATTTTTGATCTGTAATTTAATTTTTATATTAATTATTAAGGTAATATTATATTATTGGGAAAATTAAATTTATTTTGCTATATAATTTTTTATTATTTTGATTCTAATAAATTGTTGTACCTGCTTATTAGAAAAATACTAATGCTGAGAAAAATGTTAACTTACCTGAAGAAAACCACCTTTCCCCAGAAAAAAGATCAAAAATGGTAAATACAGTTAATACTTAATTTCATATCATATCTTTAGTATTAATTTACAATTTATTGAAATTAAATTTATATTAATTTAATATCATTTAATATTTAAGGATATTTTGGTTAACAGTAAACACTTTACCTTAATAAATTTAAAGTGAAAATTCTGTAACTAGTTACTTACGTTAAATAAATAATAGTAAATGTATTGGTTATTTTGTGTAGTATAAAAGTGATAAATATGTATATAAATCATGTTTGTATTAATTTCATTGATCATTTTAGGATATTCTACCAAATACCAAGGACATAAATCAAATTCAGAATGCTATTATCTAGCCATGTAGGTACATCAAAGTCAGATCAAACTACAAATACACTATTGGTAAATATAAAATATTGCATTCAATTTTAATCTTTAAACCAATGATAAAAGTTTTGAATTTTAAATAGTATGTACATGCAATCACAAAACATAAAACAAGTATTGAAATAATTATAATTTCAATTTGTAGAATTTTAAATGTTGTACAAAATAGTCAATATTCACTCATTTTTATACTCTTTAATAAATTGAATAATTGTATATGGTATTTGTTAAAATTTATTTTAATTTCAAGTATATATATTTATCTAGATAAGTGACAATCTTAATCGAGATCCTGGTCATAAGAATACAAATGCTTTAATTTTATTTTCAAGTGGGTTTGGACCGTATCAACCAAATAACATTATATTTCCACAGCATTTAGGAAGAAAATTTCGAACAGAGTGGTATACTTCTTTTCCTTGGATAGAATATAGTCCTAGCAGTAACTCTGCATATTGTTTTTACTGTCGTGTTTTTCCATCTAAAACATCAGATCCAACTTTTGTTAGTGTTGGATTCAAGCAATGGTCAAAAGCTAGTTTCAAGTCTTTTCCTCAGCATGAAAAATCATTTGGACACAAAGAAGCTAGTGCCAAATTAGCTGGTTATAAAAATTCTAAGAAATCTGGGAGTATAATTAGCAAAGTTAATACACACCATCAGCAGATAGTAGCTGATAATCGAGCCTATTTAAAATGTATTTTAGACAGTTTACTTTTTTGTGCTCGTCAAGGAATAGCTATCAGAGGTCATAGAGTAGACGAAGACTCTTCAAACAAAGGAAACTTTCTAGAACTATTAACACTTCGTGCTAAAGATAATGATATTATTCAACGATATTTTATTGAAAAAGAAAAGACATTTCGTTATGTCAGTGGTGATTACACAAATACATTTCTTGAGTATTTAGCTAATATTGTTATTGAAAATATAATTGATAATGTAATAGCTGCGGGTATTTTCAGTATAATAGTTGACGAAACTCAAGATTTGTCTCGACATGAACAAGTCGCAATTATTATAAGATACGCAACAAAAGATTTATCTCCAGCAGAAGTTTTTCTTGGTTTTTATAAAACAGAAAATACAGATGGAGAAACACTTTCAATGTTAATAAAATCAACTCTTGTATCTCATGGTTTAAAAATAGAAAACTTGAGAGGGCAGTGTTACGACGGTGCAGCGTCAATGAGAGGGTCGTATAAAGGGGTACAAGCAAGAATTAAAGAAGAAAATCATTTAGCAATGTACATTCACTGTAATGCACATATTTTAAATTTATGCCTTATAGATTTGGCTAAACAAGTATCTTATGTAAGAAATGTATTTGGAACATTAAATACATTACATAATTTTATTGGTGCATCATCCAAGAGGCATGCGATTTTTGAAAAAATGTATTCAGTTTTAAATATAAGTACATGTGAAGAACCTAAAACTTTAAAAAGTCTCAGTGATACTAGGTGGAGTTGCCGACTAGATGCCCTCAAGGCGGTTTTATTCAATTTTCAAACTGTGGTTAGTACTTTAGAAGATATTTCGGAAAATGATGCTGTTTATGGATCTGATGCTAATGCATTACTAAAGTCAATAAATACTTTTGAATTTTTATTTTGTATATACTTTCTTAAAAAGATACTGTTGTTAACTAATATTTTATCAAAGTATTTACAATCAAGTTCAATAATTTATAGTAATGTACAGTCAATGGCAAAAGAAACAATACAAGAATTATGCAATATGCGGTGTGAAGAAAGTTTTAATAACACTTGGAATGAAGTAGACATTTTAAGAAAACAATATAATGTTTCTTCTCCTATACTTCCCAGAAAGCAAAAAATACCAGCTAAACTTGGCGGTGGATTGAAGGAGGTTGAAAATACTACCATAAATAAACATTATAAAATAAATATATATTTTGCTGTTCTGGATAATATTATAAATGACATGAGTGAAAGGTTTGAAGAAAATAATTTATATATTTTAAACTGTATGCAAGACATACTCTTAAATGATACTCCAAATAATAATTCTTTTAAAGAAATAAATAAAATGTATGGTTTTGATGAGGATAATCTTAAAGCAGAAACAAAAATTTTAAATAGGATGTATAAAGCTGTACATAATCAAAGTAATGTGCAATCAAAAATCAATTTCGTTGCATCAGAAAATTATAAAGCTGGATTTCCAACATTAACAAGTTTGATACAATTATTTATTACTATACCAACTAACTCCGCATCATGCGAAAGAAGTTTTTCTTGTTTACGTAGGTTAAAAACATATTTAAGAACCACAATGGGACAATCAAGATTAAACAGTCTTGGAATCTTGCAAATTGAACGTGAAAGATCATCTCTTATAGATAAAGATTTAGTAATAGAAAAATTCAGTGCTGCCGCAGAATGTAGAGGCCGCCGATTACTACTGCAGTAAATGATATTATTCCCTCAGTAAAAAACCAACTAATATTTTAAATCTACCTATAATGTATATATATATATTATATTGTATTAGGTATTATATTACACAAAAAATATAAATGGCAGCTGTTATTAAAATATAAATTTTATAAAATAAAAAAATTGTTTTTTTTTAATGTACTCATATATTGTTTAAGAAAATTATAAATATTTTATTGACAGTAAGTAATTATATACCCTATTTATAGCGTATATTCATAATACTAATTGCCAATAGATACAATATGTGTTTAAGGTTAAAATAGTTTTGTTGAATTTATGTACTTGTAATGTTAAATCTAGAATAAAATAAAATATTTTAGGGGGGTGTGGGGGGCAAAGCCCCCCACAAGTCTGTCTAACCTAGAAACTGATTGCAACCCTAACAATTTAGCCCAATTTACGCCACTGACTTACAAAGTCGTAATAATATTAATTGTGGTATTTATTAAAAGCAGTATTGGAAATGATATTGAAAGTAATAACTAACAATAATTTTTTTAATTTAAATTGAAATATGAGAATTATATTGAATATTTTAACTAATACTAATATATGGTATGGTAGTGGATAGTGTTAGTTAATATTTTTAAGATAAATTTGTAAATAAAAATGTTATTTTCCTTTATCAACTGTTTCGATTATAAAAAGATTGAACTAAGTTATATCAGAAGTTATTTTTAAGCATAAATACTATTCATATGAATTGGTGTCAAGTTACAATGTTATGAGTTATAATACAATGTAATTTGAATCAAAATAATCATTAATCAATACTAATGTGGGTATAAAATATATATACTTATTAATAATCAATAATATTCAGAAATTCAAAATGGTATTTTACACATGTTAAAATGTATTTAACTTATTTTTTGAAATATTACAAAAACTTGATTACATAAATGTTGGCCAATAATATCCAGACAATTGGCACGTATATTTCAATTTGTGAACCGTAGCATTTTCTGTAAATGTCTCTACAAGATATATTTTACCCAACAACTGTAAATTGTTCAACCATAGTCATTATGTTTAAAAGGATATGACTCTTATTTAGGTTACTGAATTAATAGTTATATAAAATAGAAGTATTGATATTTTAATATATTATACTATAAAGTATAATTATTATATATTATATAGGTGACAGTTATTGAATGACAATAATTACTTATAAATATAATTTATTAATTGTTTACAGATCATTTGCGTTGCTGGGGTAAGAGACGTAAAATTATTAAATAATATATTATGTTATATTTTATTAATAGAACATGGCCATGACAAATCGAATTGCGTTTTATACATCAATTGAAATTTATTCAAGGTGTTAAACCTTTTTTTTAGTTTTGATTTTTAAACAAAACCACTAAAAACCTACATACTATTTTTCGACGTAGTAATTAAATTACAAAATTACATGAGTTAAAATTAACTACAATCTATAAATATTTATAGCTTACTATTTGTTTGATTACACATTTTTTTTTTTATAACTAACAGAGGAATTAAATGAAGCTGGGTTTTCGGGTAAGTATGTTGGTTATTAAGCCAATATTGCCAATTGAGTTAAAAAATATCTTTCTTCTAATAAAATAAGTAAAAACTATTAAATAATAGTTGTATCTAATTTACCAACATTATACACTATACACTAAGCAGAATTGAATTTAGAATAACATTGACGTGTGATATATTATTTGAATAGATCAGAGAGCATTTATAAACTACTGTATTACAAAGGAATATGGTATGTAATTTACCTACATTGCATGCATCATGCGATAATTAATTTGTGTAAATGATTGTCATAAAAATTATCTACCTATCGCAGAAAATGTTGAAGCATTTAAAATTCATACGAATAGTGTTAATAGTCGGTTCAAATTTGGGGGTAAGTTCTCACGTATTTCGTTAATATAAAATATGGCTTTTCGTTCCAGGTGTGCTAAAAATTTTAATTTTTATCCTTTTCACCTTAAGTCAATTGCAAGTATATTACGAATATTATATCATCAAATAAGTTTATGTATGGTAATGTATACATAATACATATACTTCGTTAATTTTCAAATTATTGTATGTATTGATGACTAGGATAAGTTTGTTGATGATGGAAGAAGATATGAGTATCGATGGTTATCACTAACTTATTGAAGTAGAATAAAAATGAACAGGTAAAAAATTAGTAAGGATAAGTAACTGTAGAGATCGGAATTTTTTAGAATAATCTTTTTCTTCGGCGGAAATTTCATTCCTTTGCAATCCGTATACTCGTTTGACAGGACCTTGCAATACATTCACGTATTATTATTACGTTTTTTTGACAAAACGGACTTTAAAATTGATAAATCGTTTTTTTTTTTTTGTCAATAATGTGTGTTTATTTCAATAGTAATGAAATCTTTTAGGCCGTTTCTTGTAATGATATTTTGCATATTGTGTTAACCTGAAAAATTGGAAAAAAATATTATAATTAACAATATTATTGATTCATTTTATGAACAATATGTTTTAGAAAATACATATTCATTTTTCAAAAAAAACAAATCAATTCAATGTGATGTTGATGGCGGTAAGTAAAAAGTAAAATATTCTTCATTGAATATTCTTAATAAACTGTTTATAGTATTCACTTTAGTTATTGTATTATAATATCTGTGTGTATTTGTATAATAATATGTTATTTTATCAATACAATGTTTATTTTTATTCATCTACAGAAATTCCAATGAATCCTGAACAATTTTGCACAGTTCGCTGTTAGTAAAAGTATGATTATATACATTTGAATTAGATCAATTTAAACGGAGTGAGTTGATTCCGGAGACCTACTTTATATATGAGTTGAATCCCTATTGTTGTATATCAATAGACTGTTATACAACCGTAAACACAAGTTTTTAAAGTAAATGTACCTATACCGATATCATATTATTATAATACTTTCTAAATTACAATATCTAAAAAAATATAATTAGAAAAAATTTTTTTTTTAATTCATCTGAATATATCCAATTTCATAAAATTGTTATTTTTTTTTGTGTGTGTAACTCATGATTAACTTCCTATTAAATTTCTTTTTGAACGAGAAACAGCTTCACTGTTGATTATTGGTGTATACTTATAATAAAAGAAATATAATATTGTAATTAAAAAAATTCATATTTCTATTCAGCATTAAAAATATGAATAATTTTCCTTAAAAGGCGTTAACTAGTATCTACTATAATAATAAAATATTACATTTTCTTATATTATAAGTGGACAACTGTAAGCCTGAAAATCGGCTTTAAATTAAAATTTTAATTTATACTTTACAATTATAACTATTTATATAAGTAAAATAATTCAAGAGCCAATATTTTTTCACTAATTTAAGTAATCTTGTTATATCATATAACTGTAGAATAAAAAAATTGGCATTTTATTGAACGGATAATTTGTGAAAAATACCTATTGGATTATTCAAAATAAACTTTAAAGATTTAATCATATAGACAAGGAGGTGATCATTGATTATGGCTTATTTATGGTTTATTATTTTAATGTTGATACATTTTGGGTTTAAAGGTCGGTTATGAATAAAATACGATGATTACCGTATAATTAAAAAATTATCTACTAGGATTGTCTTAAATTGTAGATTTTCTATAGTATATGTAGCACAATGTCAAAAAAAAATTTGTTTGAGGCTTTATTAAATAGATTCAATCCCTTCTTTTAAAAAATAAACTTTTTTAACTATTGGTTTGTAATATGTTATTGATTTCTTTTTATTGTATTTTAACTTTAACCAAAAATCAATCCTGGTTGCGTCACTAGACTAAATCTTTAAGTAGTGGCTACTTAATATTTTTATAAATTAATATAACTAGCTGTCATGTGAATACAGTATTATAATGAAAAGCATTATAATTAATGTGCACTATAAGTTTAGATATAGTATATAATAATATTTTAATAATAAATATTTCTTAAAAAATAACTAGGAATTTATTTATTAGGAATATTGAACTTGATTGCTTGTATTTATTACAAATCACTAGATTATAATTAAAAATCAAATATTTTTATTTATTAATTTTTAGATAAAAAAAGATTCAATTTTTTAGGTATAGTTTTAATAGATTTATTATAATTATTACAATGAATCTTTAAATATTAACTATAGATATATAGTAAAGCATTTTATAATACCATTTAAATAATGTCATGTCAAGTATGACTAGGGAAAATATATACAGAAAATTCCCGTTACAATGAATACCAATAGCCAATACAACGAAAAATCTCGTTATAAAGAAAGTTATAGAAGTCCCCTGCCGAAAGTCAGGGCTTTTAAAAAACTTATTCGAATTTTAGTTACAACGAAATTTCCGTAATAGCGAAAAAAAATTCGGTCCCCTGAAATTCGGTGTAATGGGATTTTACTGTATAATATAAGAATGAACATTTTTGAATACATTCTCTGGAGTTATATTGAATACATACTATTGATATTATATTATATTATTTCGACCTAATTGATTATAAGACATTTACATTAACTAATTTTTATAAATAATTAAATTATTGAATTTTATCATACATTTGTCATTAAAATTCAATTTTACGCTAAATTTATAAGCATTAATATTAATATTAATATTTTATTAATAATTATTATTAAATAATTAATTCAATTTCCATTTATATAGGTGGTGTTTCCAAAAGTAAGACCACAAATTTGATAATTATTTATATCATCATTTATTGATAAACTTATAAACAGAATGGTTAATACACAGATAACCACGATAGATTTATACTGTATATCAGTATACACTTTAATTTAATGTTCATGCAAATATTTTGAACATTTTTAAGTAAAAGCTCCGTATCAGATATTAGAGTACAAACTATAGTGACGGTAGATAGCATAACCAAATCTCCAAATGTATAGAAAAACAAAAATATAAGGGTGTGCATTTTTAATGAAGTGCATTTTGATGTGACATATAGAGTAATATGAAATTTAATACTCTATTTTTATTTTTCCAAAATATTTTTAAATTGTAATGATTTTTATGATTATAATATAATCTTATGTTTTTGATAGGTTTATTTAAATTTTAGACAAGATATATGATTAATCTCAATTTTAAAGTATACTGTTTTTGAATGGAATTGCACGCCATTATAAATATTAATTGACAATTTTTTTTTGCATTTATAGTGTGGATCTTATTTTCATGTTTAAATTCCAATAAAAAATATTATCTAGAAAATGTCATATTAATAATATTAATATTAACATTGATAATATTCTTGTCTTTAAATTTGATAATAGGTAAATTTACTCTAATATTAAAGCTAATATCACAAAATGTATTCTACTGAACGTAAATTTGCTATGATCTACATTAGTAAGACAGAGACAACACATGCGGGTATAACATCCTCTTAATTTAAACTAATTAACTATTTAACTTAAGGTTTAAAAAGCTGAGATTTGTTTGAAAGAAAAATTAATTGTTCTGGATGACCTGGAGTGAGTGATGCACGATTATCTGTACAAATATTGCTACCAGTACTAAAGAGTCTTTCACAAAGTACGCTAGTTCCAGGTCTACATAAATATTTTTTGGCCAGAGTTTCAAGTTTTGAGATTTCAGCACCAAATTTTTCCCACCAATTTGTTGGATTTGTAGACAAATTTACAACAGGCATCTACAAGTATCCTTGTATTTCTTCATTTATTTTTTCTGATTCAGATTCTGAACTTGAAACTTCATGTGCCACTGAGAAAGGAGTTGAGGTATCTAAAAATGCTGCTATGCCTGTTAACAAATATAATAATACAAAAATTAAATTAATTACAAAATTATTGATATCTATTTTGTTAAAATAAATATAATTATAAGTAAAATTTAAATTTTTCATAATATTATTTATTTTTATATAACATTCAATTTTAATGTTTTAAAAATGTTAACTCCTTTCAATAATTTTTACCTGTTTATTGGTGATTTTTTAAGGTTTGGTTATTTACAGATTCAGAATTACAAAGTAGCTCCATTTCTATTTTGATTTCGTCACGAATAACATCTATTTGGTTTTTGTCTCCAAGATAATTATTTCTGTACCAAGGACCTAAAAATGAAGCTTTTTGTAACAATTTCATGGTATGTTCATTACATGGAATATCTTTTTGACAATGTTTCTAAAATTTCAGAAACAACTAATTGTTCAACATGTTTGAGGGCTTGAAATAATGAATTTGTTTCTGAAATGTCTTCTTCATCATCTTCACCACCTGAATCTTCTTGATTGCTTGGTTGTGTGAATATTTCGGTTTAGTCATTGTCATCACTATTCGGAAATAATGGATCCGAGTATTCATCATTACAATCAACATATTTTCTTTGACTAATTGGCTTATACATTAAGTTCAACTTTTGATATATGGACCATAAATCAGATATTGTAATATTATTTTAGATGCCATCGATTCACCTAATATTTTTAATGGTCCAATCACTTTTAATAAACGGTTTATATGATTACGAGTAGGTAATAAATTATAATGCTTTGGTATAGTAAAAATGTGTAAAAGAGCTGAAAATTGAGTCTTGATAAATAAAGGCAAGGCATAACACTCCACCACCTAGTTTCTGACGACGATTGTGCAATAAATGTGGGAAGTTTCAACTGATTTTGTGCTTCTAATAAGGATCTTTTCATTTTATTACTATAATGAAAAATTAAACGTATTCTTGTTGCATTTGTAATACAAATTTTTACAGGTCGAATATTAAATGCACCAGTCACTCCTGTATTTAACGCATGACCAAAGCAAGCAACATAATTAAAATTCATATAACTAACTGCTTTTATAATATTTGCACTGCAATCTGTTGTAATTGCTGTAATTTTTTCATTGCCAATTTGCCATTTACATAATATATTTTTAATAACTCGTTGAAGATTCTGGGCTGTGTGGTCAATATCTAATGAAGTACAGGCTAAACAAAAAGTTTCTAATTTCCACTCGTTAGAAATTGTATGTGCTGTCAAACCAATAAAAGTTGTTCAAAACCCGGCTTCTCAACAGACCTATAGGGTTGCATATCCATACACACCCAAGTTGCTATAGCATTTTTAAATTTTTCTTCTGTTTGTTTGTCTAGGGACCGTAACACTCTAAGTGTAGATTGGACTTTAGGCTTTGTATTACAATTTAATGACATGGATTTTTATTCTGGCTGGGAAACAGGATACACTACACTAGTATTAGTTGATAATGATTCTGCAGTTTGGTTACATTCCTTTTTTATCATTTCATCAATACTATCACTAAATATATATATATATATATATAATTGCTATTTTAATAACCCATTATTATTATCCAAAGTAGAGCAAGTTAATAAAAATAATTAACTGCAACAAGTTAATTCAATTAAATTGTTTTCAGTTAAAAGTTGAAAGTTAACAAAGTTTAAATTTAAGATGTAAAATAAAATAAACTTAATTCAGTTAACCAAGTTAATTTTATTTCAAGCTACAATATTTTTAAGTCGTAAAGTAATCTAAATTCTTAATTAATACAAAGATTTACTGAGACGTGCAAATACAAGAGTATTATGATACAAATTATAATTGTATATTATTAGAAAATAAATTATCAGAATCGAAAAAGAGTTAACAAATTAGTATTGTCTGTTAGTTAGTCATGATGTTTCAAAATACAATAAGCTTAACTGCATGATAATGATGATTAACAATAAAAAGTAAGGTTACAAAAAAAAAAAATGTAAGTGAATAAGTTAAACACAAAAATAATTGATTAGTTAAGCATAAATGTTTAAAAAAATTAACTTTTTGACAAGTTAATGCCTACTTTTGTTGTTATCAAATATGTTTAGGGACTTAAGAGTTTGGTATTTTATAATGAATTATCAAAATTAATTATTTTTAATAAAAATAGTTTTATAGATCAATATTTACATTTATTATAATAATAATTAAAAAAATTATTGAAAATATTTTGACTAACTTTTATGAACAACTAAAAATTAAATATATAATATATATTTACTTAATATGTACTATAACTATACTTAATTTAACATTACTAAGTGTAAACTATAGACATTGGAATTATACTATGCACAATTGTATCACTTGTAAGTTTATAAATATAATTGTATTTTTGTATTAATTTGCATATACTTATTATATATCTACATGATAACAGATTAATTAATATAAAATAAAATATTTTTAAAACTTACTTATTATCCAAATTGTTTATTTTATTTAACTCATTATATAAGCTAGGATGCATAAACCGTAGATTAGTTTTAAGGTTACTAGTATTTCCACCTTTACAAGTCTTAGTCTGACCACATTTTTTACAAATTACTTCATCTTTTAATTTATTGAAAAATAACCACACTTTAGATTTTACTTTACTCATTTGATTATCTACAAAATATATAATAAGTACAATTGTTTTCATTTATTACCTATATAATATGTAGTTATTAATAATAAAAGTAGTGTAGGTACTTACGTGTTAGGGTATTAGGTTGCCGGGACGTCGGATACTGGTATTACAGAAGAATAAAGTTAACACTGACATAAAATGTAATTTATTAAAGTAAAACTAGTAAAAGGATAGATATTCTGACAAAGCAATGTGTAATTTACAATTGACCATTTAATAATAACAATAATCAAAACAATATTACCATCATCGTTCATCGGCATTATCAAATGGGAATTTATTCTAAAAATAGTTGTTTTGTCCCGAGTAATAGGCACGATACACTAATACACGGACTAAGATAAATCTTAGTTCGTGTTGGCGTGGTATGTTATCAACTATCAGTTAATATAATTAATAGATTACGAAATACAAATATTGAATATTATAAATTATAATTATGTAATATTAGAATGGCTAAATTTTAGGGACCTATACGGTATTTTCGGTAATTACCGAATCACGGTATACCGGTATTCTGAAATACCGAAAATATCGGTTACCGGTGTTTTTTAAGTACCGGTAATTACCGGGTATACCGAAAATACCGCCGGCCCTATATTATATTATAAATGGGTGGCGTTTTTATTATTATCAATTATTCTTGCAACGTTCTATTACTATGTTTATTTGATGTATTTATATTTGGAAATACATACATTCGTTAAATGTTTATTTCGTGTAATAAATATTGATGTTTTTTTTTTTAACAAATATATTATGTAAAGTAAACGTTATACAATTATGTTATTATTGTGACTTAAAATTAACATTTTAAGGATGTTTAAAAACTTCAATAGCACAGTGGACGTGGCCAAAAACTGCTTTGTATTTGCGTCTGGTGTGACGTGGAGTACAGCTAGACTCGTTATGTTATAAAAATACATGTTTGTTGAAAATATTGTAAACTAAGTAACCGTATTTTATTTGTTATGAAAATAACATATAAAAAGTTATTGTATAGTATTTATAATTTTAATAGCTATTGATTTATTATACGTATCAATCAATTATGTTTGTACATTAGCAAATGTTAAAAGTAGGCTCACATAAGTATATACTATACTTATAATTATATTAATGTTTTTTGCGTAATAATTTATTCATTAATATTTTAATATGTTGTTGTTTGGTCGACTATTGAAGAGCTAACCTAAAGTCTGAGATTAACAATTATGAACAGCTTAAACTTCAAGTCCTACTTAACTTTAAGACCGCAGTTTATTTGAGTAATAACACATAACCATCCAATCATCACAATACTTCCTAAGTTTTAACATATTTTGATACGATTTATATTTTCAATTAAACACTTAAACTTTCTTCAGAATCACGCTTTTTATTTAAAAAAAACTCTCATCATGTTTTTTAGTATCTTATCAAATATACCATAGCAAAATTATCATACCAGATCTATAGTAACAACTGCTGATGACTGATAACTAGAGACTCAATCAAAACTTTCAAATTTCCACATGATGACTATTGTCTGTTGACTACCAGAAATACTCTCGAAATGCACCGGGGAATAATATCCGATTTTACTTAGGTGAATTATCCAGTTAAATTAAAAATTGATCTTGATCAAATAGTATTCAATATATTTAATTATTCTAAAATTACTAAATAGTTATCTAACAAAAAAATTTAATAATGATTTGGTTCTTTGTTACTGTAATTCTAATTTTAATCGAATACAATCTTAAAAATATTAGATTAATTTAAAATTGTTTGATATTTTTAGAGTGTACAAGTAAGATTACCAATATTACATTAAATATTGTTAAACCTTATCAGCAGTGATTGAAAAATTATTTTAAGTATTCATATTATTATATTGTTGAAAATGCTCTTAAAATCCATATACCTCAGACGATAGCGAATGTATAATATAAAATTAAATTCATAAAATTGCTTAAATTTAGTATTAAGTTTAATAATAATAATACTATTTTCAAGTAAAATTAATAGCTAATAGCAATTATAAGTTATAAAATATAACTATCTATACCTATTTATTATGCACTTCAGATTAATGTAGTAAAACTGCAGTTTACAATAATATGTTATATTTGTATACATACTTGCTAAAAGAATCATGCAAGAAGAATAATGTATTTCTAATGCTTTTAGACGATGATTTATTTGAAAATGAACCTATATTTTTCATATAGTGTTTATTTTATCCGATATCTCCGGTAATTCAATTTCTAGAATTATATCATTTTTTTACAAAAATCATGCTGTCTATTACATTATTTCATAATAACCTCAAATTTTGTGAGTTACAAAATTCATTATTTTGAACAATCTTTTAAGTATTAAAATAAAGCTTTGTACTGTTTAAATTATTATCTATATTAAAGTTTGTAAATCATTTACTGTGTTTGTGTGAACGATAAAAATTCTAAAACCATAATATTCTCAACAGATGAGATAACTGAAAACATTTATTGTAAGTATAACAATATTTATGCTTTAATTTTTAGTTTGATACAAATAAAATACCTAGGTGTAACTCAATAAAATAAGTATAACCAAAGATGGTATCAAACATTTATAATATTATGTTAATATAATATTAAACATTATTTTTTCTACATAAATATATAGATGCAAAAGAGATAACGTATAAACAACTTGTATAAACCAGTGTTTACAATTTTTACTTTTTAATGGTATTTAAGTTAAATTGAGTAATAAAAATTTAGATTTAATACCGTATTATTTCTAATTGATGATTCTCAAATTTATTACATTTATCTATGAAAATTATTATATTTAAATAAAAATAAGTACATCTGCAGGTATGAAAAAAGTGCTACATTTACAACTAAGAATTTTATTTCGACTATTTCGAGGAAATTCGTTATCGAATTTTTAAAAACTAAATTTAACATTAATTAGAAATATTTGTTTAACATTAGTTTTAATGTTAACCATAGTTGAGGTTGTCGCTGGACGATGACTGCTATTATAAACAACATATATATTAGTATTTTGGAAGGTGGATAAAAAAGGACAGTAGTGGAATGAGTTTTTTATGTTTTGAAGAAAAATTATATTTCCTTTAGGAGAACGTAGAATCCGCATGTGTTGTCTCCGTCTTACATACGTGCGATATAGCAAATTTTTGTTCACCAGTTTTAATATTGTGTTGTTAGTTTTGATATTAGAGTTAAATGACCTATTATAAAATTTAAAGGTAAGATAATTATGTAGGGCCCCACGTAGCCTTTTATTGATATTATTATTTTTAAGTAAGTTATGATCTTTTTGAAACTGTATATTTTAAAATAATCATAACTTACTTAAAAATAATAATATCAATAAAAGGCTACGTGGGGCCCTGCATAATTTATTATCTTACCTTTAAATTTTATAATAGGTCAGTTAACTCTAATATCAAAACTAACAGCACAATATTGAAAATGGTAAACGAAAATTTGCTATTTCGCACGTGTGTAAGACGGAGACAATAATACAACAAATGCAAGTATTACATGACGTAGTCTACGTCCTCTTAAAACAAAGTATACTCGTTAAATAATTGATTTTAGAATTAATCTATAAATATACTACTAAAGATTGTTACATTTTAAATCTACTTTTTATAAATAAGGGATAGACATTATAAACTAATATCCAAAACAAAATAAAATAAAGTAAATTAATATAATTATTATGTATTTATTAGCGAACGATCCATATCAAAATATTATTAAATCATTTAAATTGGGTACGTACAAGACAATAAATAATCATCGAATATTTATTAAGTATTTTAATTGAATAATAATTGACGGTGACTCACATAATCACAGGTAAATTTCGTTTTGGATCAAGTCAATCAAATATTTTTGTTGAAATTAGATTTGCCATTGGTTACAGGAAAAAAAAATTATTAGCAACTACTGAAAACCCGAAATAAATAAACAAAATAGACAGAATACTTTTCTATAATCTATTTATTATTAAAAAGTAATGGTTCTATATTTTTAGCTTATGGCCTCATGGACTTGAATGACTATGAAAAATCGAGTAAGTTAAGAATAAAGCTTAAACAATAGCAAGTGCTTCGTTGAAGTGGAGTTTAACAGCTAGAATTTTAATTAATTGTTGAACATAAGTTTTAACATAGTTAAGGGTGTTGCCGCTATCAGTGGCCGCTATTATAAATAACATATTTATTAGTCACTTTTTAGCAAATCAATTTTAATATTTCGGAAAGGTGATTGAAAGAGGACAGTAATAGAATGTAATACTTTATTTTTTGAAGAAAACTGATTTCTCTCTTAAAGCAACGTATAGATACTCATAACTCGTTAAATAATTGATTTTAAAATAAATCTATGAATATACCACCTAGGTTATTAGTAATAATACTTATTACATTTTAGATCTAAAAGTTATAATTTATAAACAAGGGATAGACATTTTAAACTTATAACAAAAATAAAATAAATTAAAGTAAATTAATATGATTATTATGTATTAATTATAGTGGACAATAGAAATAAAAATATCATTGAATCATATAGAATGTGTACGTATAAAACAATAAATTATTATCGAATATGTATTAAATACTTTAATCGATTAATGATTCACTGTGACTCACTCAATCACGGGTGAATTTCGTTTTAGGTCAAGCCAATCAAATATTTTTGTTAAAATTAGATTTGTTATTAGTTACAGAAAAAAAAAATTATTAGCAACTATTAGCATCTGAAATAAATAAACAAAATAAACAGAATACTTTTCTATTATCTATTTTTTATTATAAAGTAATGGTAGTATGTTTGTAGCAATAAGTCTCATGGATTTCATGGATTTTGAAATATTGAGTAAGTTAAGAATACATCAGCTTGGAATATAGCAAGTGCTTCTTTAAAGTGCATTTTAACAGCTATTTTTTTAATTAACTGTTTAGCTGTAGTATATAAGCCATCAATTAGTAAAAAAAATTTTCTTAAGCTTGCTTAACTTTTTTTTGGTTTAATAGTATTTTTAATCTTTAGAACTAAATAGATTTAGATATTAATCTAAAAAAAAGAAATATAATTTTCTTTATTTATTTTCTAGCACCTTCTTGGCTAAAAGATATAAAAGGTAATAACGAAAAAAAGACTTGAGTTTAACTTATAATTATATTATATAGGTACTATTGATAGTTCATGATAAGCATAAAATGAGTTCAAATAAAAATTATATTATATTTCTTAGTAGCACATTTAACAATCTATTTAACTTATTAATATAGAAGAACTAATGAAAGCGAAGAAATTTTCAAGTAATTTTTTAATATACATTTTATCATCAGTTTACTAAAATTTAAAAATTATATAAAATATAATTCATAATATAAGAAAATAGATATTAGTTATAGATATTAGTAGATAGTATAGATATTAATTATATATTAGATATTTATAATGGATTATAAATATAAAATATATTTTGATTGAGTTTTTCATAGATTTTTGATGATTTATTGATCATATTGGCTGAGTTTTAGTATTTTATAATTCATTCATATTACCTTTGTAATGTCAGAATAATTTTATGCGTTTGACTATAAGAATAAATTATCAAAAATCGAACAGCACTAATAACAGATGAACATTTCTATTGTCCTTACTCCTTAGAAATAATAGCACAACTAGTGCAAAATTTTAATTAAAATATTTTTCAATTATGATGAACGTTTTTTGAATTACAATATAATAATATAACAAACATAATGTAAGTATAAATTGTTTGAAGAACTAAGCATTATTTTATTTAGATGACCCGTTCCCCAAAGTAACAACTATATCAAATTTTTTACCAGAACTCAACCTTAAAATTGCAAATTGAAGTAGTTTTAGTACAATATCGTCGGACAAAAAGTGTTTAACAAGACATCTTATTAAAATCTATTTTTTCATAGCTCACTGTAAATGAAAAATCAAAATAAATTAAATAAATTATTCTATTCATGCCAATTTTTCCCATACTTATTCTAAACACAAAATAATGTAGTTCATAGTACATATAAAAAATATATCATTGAAAATGTTTATATTGTTTATAAGTATTATAAGTACGCTTCCTTTGTAACTAGATAGTATTTTGCAGTGTATACTATTGATAAAGAATATAATAATATAATATATATATATTAGTTTCACTAACGGAAGTACCTCAAGTATCAAAATACTTTAAACTGTTCTATACTTTGTTTTAGCGATTCAATGGGAGTACTTCTATTATAACCTCAGGTTTATAAAACTCATGAGAACGTGTACGTATTCTTGTGAAAATAACTAATGATTATAGTTATATTATAAAATTTAAACTATGATATTGATGTATTATCAATACGTAATCATAACTTGTATGTAATATTTATTTATACATTTTGTATGTCGTAAAATTAACAATATAGATAGTACCACACAGTGGCGCAACTAGAGTTTTTACGGGGGGTTAAAAGTACCAAGACAACACAGACCCGCAGAAGCTAAGTCCACACTCCCATATCTAACGTACTTCACATTGATAAAACAAACATACGGAGTGATTCTTTTATCATGAACCACTCATTATTTCAAAAAGTATTCATGTTTTTGAAAATATTTTTTACAAGTTGTTAAAAATCAACGTTTTTTAAAATATTTTTTATTTTTAATTTCTTTAAGTTTTTTCTTTTTTGAATGACAACATAGAGTTTTAATTTCATATTCCAAAGCAGAATAATTTTTTGAGTATTTAGCTATATAAAAATTGAATTTAGGGCGAGTAGTTTATGAGTTATACGTATTTAAAGTTTAGACAAACGGAGTAGTGGACAAACATTTGCGGGATAACCCCGTACCACACCACTTCGCGCATCAAAACTTTAATACTTATAGTTATAACTCATTAACTACTCGCCCTAAATTCGATTTTTATTTATCAAAATATTCAGAAAAATATTTTGCTTTGGAATATTATATTAAAACTCTATACAAAACCATTATACAAATTAAACTCAATACTTTTAATTTATTTTTAATATTTATCTCCACTTGTAACAACTTATAAAGATTAGGATAAACATATTTTTCGATCGCTTTGCAGATATCATTAATATCAAATTCTGGTTTGATAGTATTCAGGCAGTTTCTTGCTACAGTCATTTCTGATTTTAAACAATGAATATCTATAATTAAAAAATCCTTCAACAATTAAATATTACAGTAAATGTAATTAGAAAAAAATATTATTGAAAGTTTGTTACATTAACCTTGTAATAATAAAATATAAAAAACCATGAAAATCTATTTTAATAAAACATTCAACTGAACTATTAAACTTGATAATTATTTCGTTTACTGTTTAAATATTGAGATTATAGATATAAATTATTAGATTTTATCACAATAATCACTAAATTCTGAGATTCAATATTTTTCATTAGGGAGAGCTTGGGAATATTTAGGGAGACTAATCTCCCCCTAGTTGCTTTTATGGACTACCAGATTAAATTACCTTAGTATTAGACAACGAAATAAGCTTCTATAATTAAAAAATAAATAAACACAAATAAACATTTAAAATATTCTATTGGAAAAATAGAAAATTGCTTACGACTTACGAGATTACTTCGATGAAGTCTTTCTTATTACCGCTATTTCATTTTACACTGTCTGTGCACCTTCGCTGTATTCATTCAGTATCATAAAAAATCTCTTAGAATTGCTTTATCGATCCTTATTAACATACAGCTATATAAATTTACTCATGCCTTGGTTTTTATATTACAGCATAATAAATAATTGTATGATTCATAACCATTAACCGAACATTTCAACATAATTAGTTTAAAATTTTCACGTGATAATAAATAATAATTGCCGATACAAATTTTGTTTAGTTATATGTGTAGTATTAATATATTTTTAATCAGAGTATGACAGCAGACGAAATTGAAATGCTTATTGTTTTAATCTTAATTATTATTATTATCATTTTCGTTTAACAATTATTCATTGTGAATCGTAATTTAGTGTTTATTTAATTTATTTATTCCTATGACCTAACAATCAGTGGCGTATATAGGAATTATTTTCACTGATGGCTAATTTACCACCAGCATGACTGGAAATAACTAATATAACAGGAACATTTTTTAGGTGGTCGGGTGGTTTTAATTATGACATAAATAATACAAATAGATGAATTTTAATTTATAAGTACATATTTATTATTACATTTTACATATGTACAGTAAATTAAGCATTGTTCAACGTTTTTCATTGAATCTGAAATTACACTTTGCCTCCCTTTATAGACACTAATGCTAACAAATGTCTAAATAATTGAAAATTCATAGTGACGTAACAAAACCATAATAATATGTAATTTTGTTTTTTATTATTATTAATAGCTGACAAATTCTTGAGTATATCAATTTTTTGTGAACAAAAATATCCTATCACCGAAGATCAAAAAAAAAGTATACCTGAAAAACTTATTGGAAGAAACAGAACCTACTGACAATTACCTACTGAAATGTTGTAACTGAAATAATTAATTATCTATTGTATTGTATTATTGTTTTTAATATATTAGGTTAAAAAAAAATCCACAAACCAATTCTACAGTATAATAAGCCAGTATTTATGTTACACGTCTAAATCGTCATTTTTAACTTATTTATTTATGATATTCATTAAAACATAATTTTCAATAAATAAACGTATTAAAATGTATTTAATAAAATATATTTTTAAATAAAAAAAATATTAAAAATTGTTTGAGGAGAAATAGTTAATAATGACGATTATGAATGAACAAAGTATGGGCCAAAACATATTATCGCTTCAACATATTTAGTCCACTCCTCTGCAAATCAATTAATGTACGCTTAATAAAGAAAATTATATATAATTATATATATCTAACAAGTTTACTGTAAATATTAGGAGATGCTCTAAACTTTTTTTTAGATACATCAGCGATAATCTTACATGCTGAAATGAAAAATGACCTTCGTGTAAAAAAAAGACGAAATTATTATTATTGTGACGTGTAAAATTTTTATGATATCCTATCGTTTTTGTTTTCCCTTAATTTCTTGTTTGTTATTTCCAATTATACAAATACTTAATGGGAATGTTTATCAAAGATTAGATTTAATTTTGTATCCAAAGCTAGCACCATTTTTGACAATCATAGCATTTTATTGACAATTCATGGTATACTTTGGCAGGTAATTTGAAGCGATCAATGATCATGAATAATGATTCATAATCAATAAATTAAAAGTATGCAAGACAGCACATTGATACAGATGTTAATGATCTATAATATCTTAATGTAATTTTAAGAAAACAGAAAATTTTAAAGCGAAAATAATATTATATACTAATACAATTCTGAGTTTGTTGCACTATAGATTATTAACGTCTATTATACCTAAACAATATAAAAAATATGTGCTATAGGTAATTTATTTTTTCAATAATTTCATATTTTAAAATTTTTATTCCATATTTTAAGAAAAATTGGTACATATATATGTACATACATTGATTTTTTTATTACAATAAAATCTATATATTATTAAAATGTAATGGTAGTAATGGTAGTATGTTTGTAGCTATTATAGACTTATAGAATTAATGAAATATTGACTAAGTTAAAAATACAGCTTGAAATATAGCAAGTGTTTTGATGTCAATTTTAATAGCCAGTATTTTAATTAATCGTTCAGCTGTAGTAAACAAACTATCAATTAGTATAACATTTTTTCAAACGTGTGTGGTTCCGCAGTATGAGGTTTGCGAAAATATCGTACACACAGCGATGAAAACCTTTGCCGACTGCGATGCACGGAGAAAATGCTGAAATAAATAAACTATACTTATGTCGGCATAGATCAACTACGCGCGTTATTCGGTCACCCGAATATATTTTATAGCAAAATAAGAGATAACACATTTTACAAATTATACACATTAATGTTTATTTACTACTCTACACATTGACGTAGCCAAAATATACATGTAATATAAAATGCCTAAGCACTACTCCTTAAAACATACTATGTTCCTTCAATAAAGTCAGTAAATTATAAATATTATAAATATTGATAACAATTTTAACTAATACTCACATAAATTAAGTTTGTATACAAAAATAACGGGCGAAACATATTTTATCGATTACAATAAACAATTGTTGAAAGTATCGAACAAAACAGTCTGAAAAACTATGAAAATAAGATGTAACATATTATATTTACAATAACATAATGACACTTCAATGTGCAGTGGGAACAGAGGTGTAATTAGGGCTAAAATAGTAGGGATCGAGTGTTGTAGTATCATATGATATTACCTAAAAAGTGACCTGTGGGGGCTTTACCCTCACACCACCATATATATTCACTTAAAAATATAAAATAATAAACAACAAAATTATACGAAAAAAAACTTATATTTATTTACTCAAGTTTCGTTTTTATTTGAATCTCGATTTTTTTTTTTTTTTTTTAATATGAAGTATTGATAAGTTACTAAACTGATCTTGATTCATTGTGCACCATGATTAAGATAAGCACATTCTCTTCAGTGGTTCCCACTAGCTCACCTTTTTTTTTTTTTTTTTTAATTGCATATTTATAATTAAGTGTCATTGTGTATTGTAAAATATAATGATACCTATATGTGCAATTTTCAAATATGTATCTACCCACTATAACATTTTTGAATTACAATAAAATAACTAAAATCAAAAATGTTTGTTTATTGAATTTTATTCAAAAATTGTACATATAAATCTTTAGATTTTTTGGAAACCTTTGTCTTAAATTTTTAAACTTTTCCTTATTTGTAGTATGTACGAGCTATAGATCTATAGTCTCAATATATTGTCCATACCACAGAGATTCGCTTGTGTTCTATGTGTATTTAATAAATTATAAGCTTTATTTTGTATTTATAAGCTTCTATAATATGTTGTTAGTTGAAAACCCATACAATTTAAGGGGTTATGTATAGGCAATTACTTTGTCATTCCTGCACGCATGACTTGTCTCTGCATGAGCGGTAAATTAATAATGATCATTGCTTATTGGTGTTTCGTTTAGATCACTTTTTCAGTTTTAGTAAATTGTTTACGATGATACAATCTCGGAATAGTTATTAACTAGTTTTTTTAAAGTTTTGAATGAAACTTTTAAAATATTACAATAATTTATAGGGCTATAGCCTATAGGCTTATAGCCTTAACTCCTATTTGATATTGCTTGTAAGTTGTAATACTGTTACTTAATATGTTTTTGTAAACAGTAAACGACTTTGAAGCCCTCAACATTTATTATAAATGTTTTTTTTTATGTTTTGCTAATAAAAAATATAACTTTCCCCCATAATTACACAACTGAACTTGTTTATACATTTTAACATCTTTACATTTTTAATTTTTAATTTTAAAACTTCTGAAAGTAGATATTTACCTATTTGTCAGGCGTTAACGTTGTTAAAAATTCATGAGATCTGCCTTCACTATAACAACTATGTAACTATATTTTATTTTATATTGTCATATTTTTATAATTATTTTATTTTCCTATTTATATTTTTATATCAGTTATAATATATTTTTAGGGATATATTTTTTTTTTACTTATAAGGGATTATTATTTTGTTAAGCGCTCAATGATGTATGTATTTTTTATGTATTTTAAGAGCTATTTTTACAAATTACTAAAACTCTTAGTTTGGAGATCAGTCAACAAGAGGAAATTTAAAGATAAATGTCAATTTCGTGTTTGTAAATGGGTATAAACATGTTTTCAATAAACATTAACTGTGACAGATATGCAGATTAATATATTTTA
Organism: Rhopalosiphum maidis; assembly: GCF_003676215.2. NCBI lineage: Eukaryota > Metazoa > Arthropoda > Insecta > Hemiptera > Aphididae > Rhopalosiphum > Rhopalosiphum maidis. The sequence continues at coordinate 12,239,461 of NC_040879.1, forward strand.
AAGAATAATTTAAATTACAAAGCACCTATGTTGCATCGTAATACACTAATACCTAATGATTTATTTATGTACCAAATTTTCAATTACATATTACATTTCTACAACCACTTCATACGAGTTTTGGATAAAAACAAATGTTGTATGTTATATGTACCTACCATAATGGTTACATGATATGAAATATACAATTTCTACCAAAATTAATGTGACGTAAGTGATAATATAAAATTGTACATAATGTATGATACAAGCACCAAAATTATAATAAAAACTAATAAGTAGTGTCAATTTGTAACAATAATAATAATTTTAAATATTTGATAATAGGTACAAGGTAAAATACTAAATCGTAAGTATAATTAAAAAAATACAATATAAATAAAAAATTTATATTACAATGTACCATTCTATATAATTTTTTTAATAATTAATACTAAGTAATAGGTTTTTCTATTATTTTTATGCTTATTAATAACAAGTGATAAGTTATTAATTTTATTTTATATTAATCAATAATTAATATTAATTATTAAATTAAATCAGAAATAATACTAACATGAATTATTATCATAAATATATAATAAATTTGTTGATTAAGATTTAGTTTCCACACGAGGCGGTCTCCGTTCTCATATTATTCATATATTGTTGTTATCTTTTGCTACTAAATTTACATATTGTATATTAATATTACAGATAGTAATTATTCTTTTGGTTTAATAAAAAAATAATAAAAAAAGATTGTTTATTTGACAGCTTTGAACGCATCGAAAGTTCTAAGTTTTATATATAAAATTGAACTCCCATTTACCTTGAATATTGTCACTGTAGATAATTTTACTTTTTTGTTTATTTATTTCTTATTTTTTTTTAGTGCTTATGTTAATAATTAATGATAAGACAATAGAAAAGCATTTTATCAAAAATCCTTTTGAAATAACTTACACCTTTCAAGCTTATTATAAACGTATTTTTATCTAAAATTTTAACACTGTTTACTAACAAAGTTCTGTTAAACATTTTATGTTTTTATTCGTCAGCATAGAGATTTGTTATGTTCTGATAGTTATGACTCATCGACTATGGTATTGAGTATTTATTTTATATTTATCCAAATAATATGAATAATTAAAGAGAAAACATCTATTAGTATTGTTATATTAAATATTTTATTGACTTCGTTTTGGTAGTAAGATATTTTGCAATATTTGGACATTTTTTTATGAAATTAGAATATATTTTAATTTATAAATAAAACAATAGAATATATAATATATATGTGTATATAATATTTTAAGTATACAATTATAAGTACTAAATTACTAAAACGCCTATCAATTAGCCTCTTTTGCATTCTTAAATTTGAAATTGTATGAAATATATTGTTGATTAATTTTTTTTTTATCAAAAATTATAACTATAACAATATAAAGTAAAACGTCACCTTAACATTAATTCTGTATTTGCTTTATACGTATAATCTAATTACATTCACCAAATGGTACGTAAGATAAATATTTTTGTTTCGCAGTTTTGAAATAAATTTATATTAGATCTGTAAACACTGTAGGCTAGATCTGTAGTTTTAATTTAATTTAAAGTGCAGTGCAATCGGTTTTTGTTGGAAAATAAAGGAAATATGGGGAATATTTATGGGCGTTCAAACCTACGAGTAGGTGTAATCGAATTCACAAACATAATGCGACTTTTCTTTACAGTGCTACTGTAATTTTACTTGTTGTTAGCTTATTGAGTGCTGTACCTTAATTAATTTGTATAAGGTTTTTTACGTGAGAACTTCTATCCAACTATCGATGAAAATGACGAGAATTTCTCAAAATCCTAAAACGAGTAGCCGGCGCGCGCATCGTGATGAACTTCTAGGACATACAAACGAGCGCGCAAAAACAGAAAATTGCACAAATGGAATTTGACGTCCGTCGTTGTTTATTGGCGTGTGAATTCCGGACAAGGTCGTTGTTAAATAATAATTGTGTTAATATACCTACGCTCTCGCGTGGCGCGCGCGATTATCTCGTTCTGCAGGTTTGCCTACTCCTCGTGCAGCTCCCGTGCGACCGTGCGTCCGTGCTCACAATGCCTCTCATCCTTTACGCGGCAACGATGACCGAAATGCGACGTGATTCATACATTGTGTTTCGGCAAAATCGAATATTTATTTGTTCGTAAAAAAATAATTTCTGAAAAAAATTAATCACATTTTTATATTATAGCTGCATTTAGAGTAGAAAATATACAGGATATCTGTGTGATGGACGATAGTACTATGTCACCACTGCAGCATTATATAATATTGAAAATTATCCACATATCCGATCAATATTAGTTTACTAAATAAACTTAATAAACTATATACTATATCATAGTATGTACTATGTAGTATGTATTTAATAATACCATCGTACCTACTGAATATAACATTAATATAGAATTTGTTGTTTATGCGCTTTTATTTGTAGCGATGAGCCGATGAACTATGGTATAAATAATATAATATATTGTACGTAACTGTACTATACTCATAAGTTATATCATATCGCAGTTCAGACGCGAAATATATGTTATACGTGGGTAATTAATAATTATAAAAAATTATATAATAATAATGTCACCGCGAGTGGGCTTGTTCAATGTTACGAATAATTAGCCAAAAATAAATTATTTAGGTACCTATTAACATGCTTTATAGAAATGCCCGTTATTTGAGATCAAAATGATTTATTACCTTATGAATACATTATTAATTAGGTCTTCTTTAAGACTGCAAAAATGTACATATTAATAATATTTTAATAAGTATAATTATGTATAATATGATATTATATACAATTATGATTTATGCGAATATATGTTTAATTAATAGGTAGGTTATAATAACAATATACTTACAGAATGCATTACTACGTGTTATAGGAATTCAAATAAAAAAAATATTAATTTTGCATATTTTGAATAAATAATAATCGATAATTGTTATTTATTTAGTTTATTTATAAAATGTTAAAAACATTGAAATTGTACAAAGAAAATTGTCTTATATTTTACATAATGTATTCAGATTATACAAGAGTGAACAAAATTAATTTGTATAGATGAATAGATACCAAGTTTAAATTTAAGATAAATATATTATATTTGATAATTCAAATAAAAATATTTTAAGAGCTGTTTTAATATTTTCTACAAATCATTAATGTAAGGATATTTAAAAATCTAGATACAAATACATAATTAGAATGAAGAAGTCTTTAAACATTTCATTTGAAGGATAAAAACGTTAGATTGAGATACTTCATTCGTACACCAATCGCAAATAGTATTAAATCAGTTTGAAATTCTTAAACATGTTCGCGCCACTAATGCCTTTAACCCTATGTAAAACGACTATCAAGTAAAACCTATTAACTAAAAATAAATATCTAAATGATTTTATATAACTACGTGATCTTTAACTATATACTCTATAAATGATTAATCATAATATACGTATACGGTTGTCGGCAATACACACAGTATACACAATAATATTATATTTAATTAGTGTACTATTTAACGTTTAAATGTCTTGCATATGTCGGCATCGTTTAATAGAAATAATAAATATAATATAATATATACCAAAATTATATGGGTACCTGCCAACATTCTGCCTATAGTATATGGTTATATATGAAATTAGATATAATAACGGTCATCCGAAGCTTTGTATTCGCAATGTGTCAATCTTGTAAGTAATAGCATTCAATTATTTGGATAATTATTATAATTTATGATAGTTATATGCGTTTTCGTGTACGTACGATATGAATCCGACTTAAGCGATTTGCCCTACTCTCGGTCCAACCCGCAGGCCTATGTGGATAACGAAAATGCACCATGACAGGAATAGTTGTTCGAAGTCAAGGGTCTCGCGCCTAACAATATTATTATAAACACATTTTTCGTATTTAGTGCCACAGTTCATCTAGGTGGGGCTATAATATATACACACTATAATACTAACCATGGTCTGAAACGCGTGAATAGCCGGTGAACAGACTTTGCTGAGCCTCGGATTCAGAAGGACAAGGTTCCCGCCCCTATATCATAACATCATATTAAGTATACACGCACACAGTGTATATACATACAATTCATAAGGCGTGCAATCGTAATAAGACTTCAAGGTGTATTATATAATAACTACCTGTCAACTATTAAAGCCAAATTAAACCGAACGTGCTGCGTATAAAAATTCCCTTGTCCGTTTGTACATAGGCTTGTGAAAATAAACAAAGGAGAATATTATCTTTATTGAAGCGTGATAGTCTATTGTTAGATGAAATAATTTTCTTCTGTGAGTTTTTTAAAGTTTAGGTTATTTTTGTATTTTTCAAAAAACTATAGAATTAACTTATCAAACTTTTAATAACGATTTAGCACAGATAATGTTGCCTTCTATACACTTTGAAAATTTGGCTATTTTAACAATAATTATAACAACTCCAAGACGCTTTGGTTTTGATGCAAGACAAGCTGCAAAACTATTAAGAATATAAACAAGCGCTACGTTTAGAGCAGCTTTGATCATTACTAGGGTTTAAATCGCAATGCTCTAAAAACTATAAAAAATTCTTAAAAAAAAAATAACAAAAGCGCATTTTACTGCAATATGTTTATAAGATTATTTTTACACTTATTTATTTTATTAATTTATAATTTTTATTCAACTAAAAAAATCTGAAAAATTTTAACGGTTGTGTTGGTAGTGGTTTGAGCGTCGATTAGTGAAACACATCACTTTTGGGGCTGAATTATTTCTAAACATACTAATATGCATAATAAAGTATAATTATGTTAAATTCTATGTCTGTTTGAATACCGAACGTACTATAGCCATTAATCACACTGTAGGTTGATAGAGACGTAGAATACGTCGATATACTTGGAAGTATCAAATTATTTAAAATCACAAATAGAGAATGATAAAAAATAATAAATAATCAGAAAAAATTGTTTAACCTAAAATAAAGAAATATACTAATTAAATATTATTTAAAATTGTATATTGTGTAAATATATAATACAAATTATTAAATATCCTCTAAAAACATTAAGACTGTAAAAAAGTAAAATTAAAGCTTAAGTTTTCAATTATCTAGCTGATGTATGAAACGATATTTATACTTGAAAAGTGTTTCCTAGAACTTTTCAAAAAATAATACGTTTTGCATTTAAATCCAAACCCTAAACATCACATCACACATTTACATAGTTTCGTAAGTTTCGTTTGTCTGCATAGCATCCAGATAAAAGAAAAAAGTACACTTAATAATCTATCAAACATTCAAACTAATAGCCTCATGTTGTAACGTGGAATAATTAAATAGCAACAACAAAATCGTATTTTAACATAATATTATCTCGATGTACGATTTAAGTCTATATATAACGTCATATTTCATATTCATGTAGTTATGTTTAACAAGAGACTTATACAATCATTATCATTTAAGTCATTTAATTTATTATAGAACTCAATAAATTCTCCGACATCATTTAGAACAATAAGAAATAATAATAATATTATGATATGTAATAATAGTAATCTGCAGCTCTTTCATTAACCGTAACAAACTAATTAGTGAATCCGTGGTGTAAGAATTAACAATTACTTCACGGGATAAAATTAAAAACAATATCTCCGGTTTATTGGATTAACAAAAAAATAGTCATATGCAAACAGCAATCAGCTACATATTGCTCTCTTATAACAATATTATATAGGGAATTTAAACAAGTACCTACGTTTTCACATTTTAGTTACGTGAGACCAGCAAGATTATTTTCTCTTCGATACTATTCGTGAATATTTTACATTTCCTTATATTCAAATTTTTGATGCATCATATATATAATCATCTCGATTTTTGACGGGTTAAACTTCTTTTGTTCCCCTCCCCGTTGATAGCCTAGACCTTCGAAGCAACGAGATAATGCAACCCTGAATAATAGTTAATAATAATTATATAGGTACCTAGGTACGTGAATGCAGGTACTAAGCTTATAGACGTGTAGATATTGAGGTATGACGTGTATAGTGCACAAAGACATTCAAAATCTCTGGCACTATTGACTCCTTATTCTATGGTTATTTGTTTTAAACCTGCTAAAATAATATTTTTTTTTTTAATTTAGAAGACGTTTAATACAAGCACAACTTTCAAGTGCATCATATAAGTACATTTTAAATTACTAAGTTATAAAGGAAAGTGTTCAATAACCTCATATTATGATATAGTGTATAATAAAATATATATTACAGTTTACAACAATTACAATAGCAAGCTGAATACAATTCTACGAAAATATACGGACAAGTTTTTCTATTTCTAATCGTCAATGAAACAAATTATTTAGTTATTTAAAAAAAATGGGACGTGCAAACTTTTATCAATCATAAAACATATTAATATTTAGGGTAATATATTAGTGATGTAAATGCAGAGACACATCTGTATAATGGTACTGTCCTCGAGTAGTATAATACAACATTACGCGTCATCGTTTATTTTAAGAAATATATACGAGCTGAAAACAAATTATACGTTAACCTGTTGTGTCGAATTTACTGGGAACATTATTGTATATTAAATATATTACTATTATTTTAATTCAATAACATGCACTATACGTGTGTTTAAATTTCAGTCGTCGGCTCAAAAATAAATCCATAATGTATTAATGTTTCGTTACTCGATAGGTAGGTTAAATTAGTCAGTACAGGTACCTTACGTATTTCGCAATTATTGTAATAAACACTTTTCCTTGCAGTTGTATAATATAACTCATCGGTTTTGAAACGAGTGTATTATTTAATAATTGCATATGTATTTTTAAAAAAACTAGTTGTTTTACGTAGGATTTATAGCATACTTTTTAAGTTCAATTTTTACATAAAAATATTAGTAACTGCCAATTATAGAATACCCTCACTAAATTATAACATTTTTTAATAATTGTCATCAATGAAAAATACTACCTATAACATGTATCTGCAGGCCGCCGATTTTATAAAAAAAACTCGCCAAATATTTAGTAAATCAATACATGTAGGGATCCTTCGAACAGTTCGGACATGATTTAGTGGCAATGACTATTGGTCTATTATATTACCATTGTCTTTTAGTTAATCATTATTCATTATTAATCGATAATTATTTATACAACCCGGCAGTATTAACAATACAGTAAGTTTTAACTTGTAGCTCGTAGGTATGTATATACTATGTATTATAATTTATAATTATATACATACATATATTTCTGACTTCCGTAATGGTTGATTGTTCACAAGTGGGTAGTTATTAGTTTGTGTGGTTTGTATGATTACTGCGTGTTGGCCAGACCCTATATTTTGACTGAATTAAACGTATATATATAGTACGAAATTGTACGTTATAACAATAGCATAGCCGTAATTTTCTGTATACACTTGTGTAGAGCAGTGTCTACAGAAATATTATATTAACAATTCGAGGTGTTTCATTTTTACAGATAAGTATACAGTTCTGGAAAAATATTCCAATTCAAGTTAGAGATTTAAGTTTTTTTTTTTTTTTATCAAATAAATATAAACTTTTCTTCGCTTACATTATACAATGTGTCATACAGATAGATTCACCTAAGCATGTTTATCTTATTTTTTCTATAACAATAAATTAAATCAAATTCTGAGTTTTGGAATTTTTAAATATACTCAAATACCATATTTTTAAATTATTGAAACTTTTTGTATTACTTAAAAGGTGTCATGTGGTGATAATACAAACATTAGATTAATATTAAATAAGTACTAAGATTTTCAAATCATTCATATAGCCCTCATCTTCCAAACCCGTTATCGTGGATCTTTTATCCTTATTCCCACACAAAGTTAAATAACTCAAAAACAACTCGTTTGATTTTTTATTTTGATACAGGAAAATATCCAAAAGAAATTATCCACTAAATAATTTACAGTATAATAGGGTGATATTCATTTGAAAAATATAAGTTTCTATTTGTAAATGAAGCTTAAGTAGTACAACCTTTTTGAAAATTTCAATATATGGGCTTTGGATATATTTAAAAATTTTAAATGTCTGATTTTGAACAGCTGCTTTGTTGAAGTAAAAAAAGGAGTGAACATATTTGGTGAATCACTTTATGTGTTGTAAGTTTTTAACATTTATACTATTTTTTGATTATTATTATTAGAGCCCGGATTTATTTGCATTTAAAAAGTGTCAAATATGATGCAAATATGCAATTATATGCATTATTTTAAACTTTAAAAAATGTGTTTTTTTTTAAAAAACCCATACTTTTACCCAAAGAAAATTCTAAATATTTTATAAAAACAAAAAAAAAATTGAAAATATCCACTGCTATATATTAAATCAATCTAAAACTTTTAGGAAACTTAAAAAAGAGAATACAAATAAAAAAAAACTAAAATCCTCTATAAATATTTTAGATCATTTGAAATTACTCTAAAAAAATAATAGATAACTTAAAAAAATTACAAATATTTTAAAAATTAAATATTTTAAACATTAGTAAATAATAATATAAATTTTAAAACTTGTCAGAACAATATAATTAAAATATTAAAATAGGTTCTTTTAATAATTTTCAAAACAGTGAACAATAATATATTTTTCCATATTTTCTGATGTCATTGAAGTTCTTTTTTCAGTTAGAATTAATTTATACGTACTAAACGACCTTTCCAAATCCACCGAAGTTATTGGTGCAAACTTCATACATGAACACATAGAAGGAGTTAAGTTTGATGGCATGATACTGTTTTCTTTCCCTGACAAAATTGCTGTTATCTGCTTCGCGGTTTGGAATCCAACATTTTTTTCAATTAAATAAAACAGTTTTTCTTGAATTATTTTTCCTTTTTGTCCTGGTACTTTTTCCATAGTCAAAATAACATTATTTACAATTTGAGTAGAATCACAAAAGTTAAACTAGAATGTTCCAAATTTTTTACACTTTTCACTAGTATAAAAAAATGAGATTGAATAAATGTAAGGTCACTTTTAACAGATTCCAGATTTAGCATATTAATACATTTTTGTATACTAACAACATTTTTATCTTCTAATTTCTCTAAAATTATTTTAAGATCATCAAAATGATCTGCACAAAAATTAGCTGCTTTAATCCATGTCCCCCATCTGGTTAGTACTGGTTCTGGCGGCAAAAGTATACTGGGCATTATTTCTTTGTATACATCTACTCTCTGAGGTGCTTTAAGAAATACTTTTTTTAAATTACTTACCAAAGTATTTACATTGGGGTACATTTCTCTAACTTTTTCTGCTAGACGCTGGATCATATGAGCAAGACATGAAATGTGTATCATATTAGGAAAAAATACGTTTAGTGTTTTACCAGCTTTCATCATAATGGCGCTGCATCGGAACATAAAAGTAATCTTTTTTCATCATTCCCACCATGAGGCCACAATATTCTTAAGCTGTCATTTACAAAGCGAGAAATTGACGAATGATTAGTTTTATCTAATTTTTTGCATGAAATTAAAAACGGTTTACTAGGATTTTGTGCATTTAAAACACCAACTAAAAGGTTTGCAATATAACTACCGTTGATATCTGTAGTTTCATCAACGATTAAATATATATACGAGTCCCCAATTTTTTCTCAAATTTTTTCAATTGTTCTTACATAACATGGATGTAAGAAAGACTTTCGTAAAGTGCTTTCATCAGGAATGTGTTTTTTTGTATGATTTTGTAAAAAATCGCGGAAGACTGGATTTTGTAGCTTAAACCAAGGTATATTTGCTGCTATGAGGCTCAAACACAAATCTTCATTAAAACTTGATGTTTTTGGTTTGGTTTCATCTCCCAACAACATTTGTTTACTATTGTTAGAACTTTTTTTCAAACATTTCAAATGAAACTCGGTAGTTACATGTTGCGTTATTTGAAATTTTTTGTTACAACGCACCTGGCGATCACAAACTTGATAATAAACTACTAATCCACTAGTGGTAAATACAGTTTTGTCACGATTGTAAAACTCAACCCATCGAGGTATGGATGAACTCAAATTAGATTTAATTTTTGGCATTTTGTCTTTTTTTCAAACGAGGCAAAACAAACACAACTGCGGACACACACCTTGACAGACGAACGATGGTCGATAACTGCGTATTTAATATTAATTAATTGATATCGTGCCGGGTGGTGGCTATTATTAGGTGCCGGTCGACATGGCAGCCGAGAATTTCCGACCGCCGGTATATTGGAATTTAACAAAAGCAGATTTATAAATATAACTTATATAACGATACGCGAATACACGATGTCGATGTGATTATTTATAAAATGATATCGACATAGTAAGCTGAGACGCGAGTGTATATTTATTAATGGTTAATTTATTTAAAACCCATTAAATATTCATGTTATATGCATTTATGAACAAATATGCAATAACCCTCGAAATATGCAAAATATGCAATATAAAATTTGGAGTTTAAATTCGGCGTGTTATGAATCGTGGACATTTTAAAACCCCATAGACGTGCATACACTTAGTGCAAACATGCAAATGCATATAAATCCGGGCTCTAATTTATTATACACATGATTAGCGCCATTTAAAAATATTATGCGATTGGAGGAGACGAAGTGCTTATTAGTATTTGGTACCTGTAATTTTATTATCAAAAATATATAACTAACAATATTAAAGAAACAAATTTTAATTTAATTATTTATAAAATATTATTATGCAAACAGTTGAGCTGATAATATTTTCTGTCCATTGATTATTTGATTATAAACGATTCAACGTTGTATTGATACGAATAAGAGTTAGATATTGAAAAAAATAATAGATTTGTTTAGTAAAACGATAAATGGATTTGTTTAAAATTAATATATTATAATTTAAGCACGATTTTATTTTAATAAATGAGGGGTGGAAATCCAAAACGTACTATTGCCAAAATACTGATTTTTCAGGAGAAGCGATTTTCTGTATCTCCTTTGCTATAACCAATGTCAATTAACTGAAGCACTGTAAATGTAAAGTATAATGAGTTAAAACGATTTTTAAAAAAAAATTTCATTTTTTAAGTATAAACCCTATTTTTTTGTCTTTTAAAACTGTACAATAATCCAAAATGTACGTTTTTCATTAATTTGATGGAAATAGTACGTTTTGGAAAATATAATGAAAATAATTTGTTTTGGAAAACCTATTAAAACGTACACCGAAATGTGTTTTTTCCAAAATAAAAATATTATTACTTATTTTATTGTTTTTAAATTTTAATGTTTTTTATGATAATTTTAAAATTATATGCTTAATGTATGACACGTAAATACTTATTTCCAATGTCGTATCTCCAATTTTGGTAGTTAATAACTCATATGATATTAAATTACAATAAAATAATATTGATCTTAAATTTTTGAATAATAAGTAGATATTTAAATCAATAACTAAAGTTTTGGTATACATATTTAAATGGTTTTTACTTATTTGCATCTCCTGAAAAGTATATAAAATACAGTTAATCATATTGAAATTCAGCTAATTTAATTTATTATTAATTCTTAAATAATAAATACAATAAAAATAATAAAAATTCATATCTAATAAAGGTCTTCTTCATAAACTACACCTTCGTCATTTTCAATATTATTATTATTTACATTTTGAAAGATATCATTATAAAATTCCTATAGCAACCATTGGTATTTTAAAAAAGTTATTTAATTTGAAAACATCTTCCTTTTTTGCTAACTTAACATGGTTTTGTTTTGGCAACATATCGACTTGACCGATGTTCTGAAGATTTTTAAACCTTTTTATGACACCAACTCTAGTAACTTCACCTTCATAAAATAGACAAATAATTTTGAAGACAAGGATGTATTTTAAAATTATTTAATAATATATTATTACTATTAAAAACAACTCAAATGTGTTTAATAATCTAGGATTATATTTTTAATTTAATTTCAAACTTAATGATTGTGATAATAACTTAATATTATAAATTTGTAGCTATATTTTAGTACGTTTTGGGTTAACTATTTTATTTCCCTATACCTACAACATGAGCAATAGTACGTTTTTTCGTAAAACTGGGAAAAGTACGTTTTGATTATCTAAATATAATTTGTATGCATGGAAAATAAGGTTCGTTTTATTTTTCGGATTAAGCAATTATTTTTAACAGCTGATTTGACCGGGAAATAGTACGTTTTGGTCTATTCTGATAACACCAATCGATTTGTCGACGTTTTTTTTTTTTATAAGAATCGATATCTAACTCGTTTTTGTCAATTTTGACAATAGTACGTTTTGGATTTCCACCCTTCAAATACTAATAAAAGAAAATATAATATGGTAGGCGTTATTTCTTAATACTTTATATTTTAGCACCATTATAGATATTCTTATTCTTATAATAGGTATGCCCTATAATAATAATATTATTTTAATTTTGTATTTTTGAGCGGTAAAGTATATATTTGTATTTGTATGAGTATCGAGTATGCTATCAACGAAACCAAAAGTCTGTTTATTCTTACTAATTTTTTCTATTATCTGCCTTGATTTTTGATAGCATACTACATGGGCTATACACGTACATAATTAAAAAAAACGTATTTTAACTCTTTTCAGTAGTATATAAAATCTGGCACTTCATTTATAATGTTAGCTGTATACTTAATATGTTAATAAATCCAGAATGTGAAATAAGAATATCAGCATCGTATATTACCTAGGTATGTTGGCAGTAGCTATACGTATATAACACTGTTATGATGCGCATATGAATCGTGGAAACGTATGAAATATGAATTGAATAATCTTAGAACAAGAAATTATAGGATTCATCTGTCATCACTATTATGCATGGGTGGGTAGGTGCCGGGTGGGTATAGTCAAAGTAAAGATGCGCCTACGTCTCGACGTAAAATAAATCGCTGTTGCAGCGGTAACCTACGCGTGTTGTTATTATATATGATATTTATAGTTTATTATTTCCACAGTGTCCGAGTACAACGCTGCCAATGGTACTTATGAAAGCGTATTTGTAACGTCGTAAATAACCAGATTGTATATTTAGTGTATACACACGTCATGCAAATTTAACGGCAAAAAGAACTCTATTATTATTATTTTATTTTTTATTTGGTTAAGTATTTAGCAATAATAATGTGGAAAAAATTTTTTTTTAAATTAAACTCGCTAAATAATGTACAGTGTACTCACCTAATACTAAAAAAGTATCTTAAAAATAAGAGCGTGCTAAAAATTGTTTTCATCGTTTCAAACAACAACACTGATGGGTAAGTCGATACAAATTATCTATCTCGGTTGAAAGTTAAGCTATGAAAAACTAATCATAGATTAATCGTTATAATATAATATAACAGTATTATTTGATATTTTTGTTATCGAATTTGCTCAACGCAGTAGAAAACCGTGGTTATATACTATGACTTCCTGGTAACAAACTGATTACGCGTCAATACGAAAATAATTACTTACGTAATATAATATACCAATCGACTGAGATCTAATTCAAAATGAATACGTCGGATCTGTTTTGTGTTAATTGATTTATTATGTTACCAGCTGTAGCCTGTAATTACATAATAATTTAAATGTCAACGCGTAACCGGACGTAGGTATAAAAATAAGTCGAGTCGAATGTCGATAAAAAAAAAAAAAAAAAAAAAAAAAAAAAACAAAAGTCTTAGTTAGTGCTTAGTTACTTTTGATTTTTTTCTCAACTCGTCCGGTTGAAAAGTCAAAATCGATTACCGAATGACTGGAAAAACCACAGCGCGTCTTCCGCGTGTACACGTTCTCCGTCGGTGGCAAACATTGGAAACAATCGTATCGTACAATTACAACGACGTATCATAATGCGCGTGTTACGTAGGTACTCGTGGGTGGATACGTGTTGTGTAGAAGCTGCAAACGGCGTGGCGGTCGCGATGACATTCAACGGGGTGCGACGTACGTAGTGTAATATGATAATATATTATATTATCAGGCATAGCGTAGTACGTAATAACAACAATAATAATAATAATAATATTATTATCGTTTTACCGCGTGTGTATAATATTATAATAATAATAATTACATACGCCCAATGCGTATTTACGGTACGGCGGATAGGCCCCCAGACTAGGTCATCCGGCCACGGTTGACGCGCGGCGACGCCACCGATAAATTATTATCGCGATGTTTAACATACCCAATAACATATGAGATTTTGTCACGCGTAGGTATACACGAACGGTGTGTAACAGCGGACGAGGAGACGCGTCAGGGTCTTTGATTTTTTCGGAATGTCCGAGACGGGTTTTGTTATGGTTTTTTTTTTTTTTCTCATTCACCTCCTCTCCGCGCCCAGCCGTCGCCGGCACCGGCGTCGCGAGTAACTCGGTAGTTTGCGCCTAATGGCGGTATCACACGCGCGCGCCAAAACCGGATTACGGTATACACATACGTACATATTATGTGTGCGCGCGCGCGCGCGCGTGTACAGTGTCCTCTTGCATATGCGCAAACGCGACGATTGCGTAATGTCTAATGGTCGTGATGTATAATAATTATTATGATGCGTACAGGACGAGAAAAATATCAATACCTAACATCGTTGTAACGCGTGTGAATATGATTTTTCGGACGGCGAGCGCGACAAACGCGACGCGGTCGACAGAGAAGATATAAAACACGATATTGCGACGTACGGCGCACACACGTCGACGCGTTGAGCTACCCGTGTCGTACCTACACGGCATAGCAACAACATAACATAATATCATATATCGCATTTTCATAATAATTATTATAATTTACAAGCGAACACAACTGTTGCAATTATTATACTTGAACCGCGACCGCGGTAATAGTGCACACCGTTCTCGTTTACCGGCCGCAAACGCGCGGTTGTAATTATTATCTGCGCGTTGTCGTAAATCCTCTCTATAACGGAATCGCTTGAGACCAACAATATTTCCGAGTGTACCTAGTTCTTGTCGGATTATCAGTAGAACCGGAAGGACGTGTGGTAGATTTTATGCGTGACGATAGAAATTACTGGAAAAGTTAAAAAGTAATAATTTCAAAATAATGCTTAGTTGTATATAAGAACACAGCACTTCGGTTAAGTCAGCGTATAACTAAACACCCGTGTGGAAATGTTCAAAAAAATATCGAGTCTGTCAACCTGATACACACCGAAAAAAATCACAATCATATCAATAAAATTCCGGGTTGAATTGATAGTAATCTTGTTGATATAGAGCCAACAATATACTGCTATCATATTGATAATACTAATGATAATTGTACAAATCTTGTAATTTCAACGATGTATATTGTCGATTTTAAAGTCAGCATTGTACTGTTAACAATTTTAATATTGTTAATGATATAATTTATATTTTAAATTTAACGATATTCTACCGTTAATAGTACAATCCTAATTTTAAAATTGACGATATATATTGTTGAAATTACAATATTTGTATAATTAACATTAGTATTATCAATATGATAGTAATACATTGTCGGCACTATATCAACAAGATTATTGTCAATTCAACCAGGAATTTTATCAATATGATTTTGATTTATTGTAATGAGAGATGTACAACAATAATTTTAAATCGTATTTATAAAACATATAGCAATATAAAATACTGTATACAGACAAAATATTCAAATATAATTTTTTATAAGATACAGGTTATATACCTATAACTAATAGTTTTTTTAAGTATTCAAAATACACGGCTGGAATAAAATGCATGAGAAACTAATATGTGAGACATTTTCTTAAAACAAAGTAATAGGTACTTTTATAAAATAATATTAAAACCACTAGGTAATAAAAGCAAAAAAAAAAAATATTGTCATTAACAAAATATTTATTTTAAAATTATAGTAATTAGTGAAAATTAGTACTCAAAAGGATTTATGGCTTACTTAAATCTGATAATATTTGTCCTAAAGTATGGCAGGGTGTATCAAATTTTGTATTTATATTATAAAAGAATTTTTGTATAAATAGCCATACGAAACATGATTTCAGTGGATACTCCAAATTAAATAAGTGGAATAATTTAAAACAAATATCAAATCCACTTAAAATTGAAAATATTTTATATTTTATGAAATCAAAAAAACACTACTATTTCCTGAGGATTAACATGGTGTACCAACAATTAATATAAACGGTTGAATTGGATTTTTTTCATTTCGCCGTACATTTATGTATTCTTCTAATTCACACACAGAATTTTTGAAAAAACATAAAACTGTTTTGTGAATCCTTTATAGTGTATTTAACTAAACTTTTCCAGCATGATCTTTAGTAACTTTTTGGATGTTGGTGCAAATACAGCGTGTAACAAATAAAATAAAACCGCATTCCATCTATAAAAACAAAATATATTTAGTCAATTAAATAGAGAAAAATAGAGAAAATTCATGAGAGTAAATTATTTATTCTTTGTATTAGGTAGATATCATAACACGGTTATATAATTATATATATTGTATAGCTGTATAAGTTATTTTATAAAAACTACTTTCAAAAAACAAAAATCAAAACAGATACTTTGGATTATATTGACATATGTATAATATTACTTTGACTTATATTTGAATTCTTCTTTATGCTTTCGAGTAATTTTCGACTAGAAGTATCTCTAGTTTTGTCATACAGTAATTTCATCATTTTTGATGATTTATCTTCAAACGTATTTATCAAATTTGGGATCTGCGGGGGCGGATCCATAAATATGAAACGGGGGAAGGCCAGGAAGAGGCTAATTTGTACTATAGAAAGACAAAATATATAATTTTGTATGTATTTACGTATATATATATTAATTATTATAACAAGTTTATTAGTATTTTGACCAATCTTCAATTTTCATTCATCTTATTGTATCTGTCCAGAAAATCTATTTATGACATCGTCTATGTATTCGGTATTGCTAACCCATTGAGCCTGTCTTCTGTCATAGAAGATCTCATGTAGCTTTTCAGTCGTCTTTGGGAAGAAAATTATCCTCCAGCTGTTGCTGGTGTTATTGTCATTTTTGCTAAAATATGTAGTAATACAAAACGTTAACGTTAATACCGGATGACTACTGACGTGTGTAAGATTTATTTGAGTAGCGAAGTAAATAATTGAGGTTTTTAAATCGTCAGCTATAAAATATGACACATACAAAAACAAATACAAATACAAATTATATTTAAAGAGCTATTTTGAAAAATATCTTGTAGTTTTCAACAAAACGACAAAGAAATGTAATCAAACACGTCAACTATTATTCTAACTCCGATTTATGTATATACATCCATAAATTGTAAATTTTTTTATTGCAATTAAATACTAATTGTTAACACATTGGGGCTTAAAATTTAAGTTTGAGACTGAGCCCATAAGTTTTTACCAATGACATTTTTTATAAACGTTAACTTTTTGTGAGATCCGTCAACGTCGTGTATATTTTGAAATATATATTTACTACCATTTTTGGGATGTATCTATTTTATTAATATTCTCAGATATATATATATATTATAATGACCAGACTATATGTAACGAAATCACAACAAAACCGTGCTCACTTTTAAATGAATTGCTCGTTTCGTGTCAACAACAATATAATAAAAGGACCCACGAACTGCCTATTCTTGGAGATATGGAACATTTATGTATGTACCTATATAATATAATATTATGTGTGTGTGTGTGTGTGTGTGTGTACAATACACACGACAATCCTGGATCAGCATACACTCATTTGCATACTCGTAAAACCTTAAATGCTAAAACAAGTGTTTGAACAACTCAATATTATATGTATATAAAAGATGAAACTATAATATAATGTATTATTATATATATTATATATTATGTACAGGTAAACACGACGTTTAGGCCTATAAGGTACAAGTGTGTGTAAATATTGTGCTACTTTCTATTTTCACTCTCGCATGGTCCAAAGATGAAAACTATTATTATGCAGTTGCACCAGTAGAACATTATAATGTTTTGAAAACAAATATTAAATCATGAAGGGGAAGAGGGCGATGACATAAAATAAAAAAAAATGCGCGTGCATGCATTTAGGCCTACTCGTGCACTCCCGTTTCAATCTACCTGCAGCTATAGTCCAGGTCACATCATCACTACACTTTCACGTTAACATTTGTTCAAGACTTTTTTTTGTTTTTGACACGAAGATTTCTTTACGCGTTCGATGCTTGCGAGTTGTGGGCCGTACAGGAAACGCGTACACCATAAATGACTACTCATCATCGATAACGCGCCGTTAATTCAATATTGGCTGGTTATTGCAATAACTGCTGCAGGTACTATACTAATAAAATACCTTGTAACAGTTGTAACTAGCACACTACATCATTAGATACATATTTTATCTATTGGCTTGGTTGTATAAGATATAGAGCATTTAAAATTGCTTAATTGCGTTTCATACTAAATCTATATTACTCACGAAAAACGAAAAACATTTTCCAACATAGTGTTATTGTTTTAAAAATGTTTAAATCACTTAACTGCACACAGTGTACGAGATAATTATCTGTGCTTGGGTACTGATAAATTGAATGTGTCTTGTCAAAAATAAACATTTTTATGTGAGCAATTTCAAAACATTCGTTTTTAATTTTTATATTTATAATACTAAACCATCACGCGACGCAGGTCTTCGTGTGAATAAGCGAAAAGATTATATTATCTTATACAAAGCAACACACAGGTTACGTACAGGTTATAATATGTATACCATGACATTATAAATTAAGATCTTTTATTAATTATCATATAACAAATACAAAAAAGAAAAAGAAAACAAACTACGACTAATTAAAATGTAATAATTGAACAATATGTAATTAGCCGACTGTAAAATATGTACAAAACTACTTTGTGGGGTTGTACTTTCCGAATTCCTTACTGTTGTGTATACGGGCGAATAGGTACTTTGGAAGGACGTTAATATATTATACCTATTCGTCGGTCATTAGCATTGTATAACTTTATATAACTATTACTATTATTTATCATAGTCGTGTTTGCGTAAATCTCCGTTATCACTGTCAAAACTCTGGTCGTTAACCGTGGCGACATTTCATTCAAATTTTGCGGTCAGTCCTATAATTTTATCAGAGGATTGCTTAACCAAAAATTAATGGTTTGAAAGTATTCATTGTTTTTCCCACAATTAAAAATGTTTATGTACTTTTCACAATCATCTTCGCGTCAATATTATTTTATGTTTTAACCAGAATATTATATTATGTATTAGGTACAGTTAAATTTCTTAATGATGCAATATCGTATATCTGATGGAAATATTTAAATCTAGTAATCGAATGTCAGTACCATTGTGTCGACTGAGTTATAATAATTTAATTAGCATCTAATTAAATTATACTTCGACGATTCAGTAAAAAGTAAAAGGTTTAATTAAATAATACCAACTGAAAATAAAAGTAGATAAATTATTTTAGTTTTTGATATTTGAACATTAATTATATAACAGAAAATACCTTATAATATCATTACGAACCTAATACAATGACTTGATTATCAATATCATCACTAAAATGGATCGATAAATTGTTCGTTTTTACATTTTATATCAACTCGAAATATTGAAAACTGTAGACTAGTGCAGTAACGCGTAGTAGCTCCATTATTTGTTTTAACTTTCAAACATTGAAAATGAAATAATTATTTTATCACGTCACTATGATTTTGGATTAATAGTCCAGCTACGTCGCATAATGCATATGTAATTGCACACTGATAATTATAGCTACATATAACAATAAGGTTATTAACATTGAGATTTTTAAAGTCAAGGGTATTACAAAATTAAATGTTTACTATTGTATGTTATTTAACTACAATGCAATGGTTTGGTCAACGTCATAGTTCACAAATAAAGATAAGTATTAAGTACACACATCTAAACGTGATATATGAGTATCATATCGGCACATTATTGACACGTACCTACGTACGTTTATATGTAAATGGTAAATGACTTGGGCTTGGTATTTGTAGTATTTGCATTTCTTTTCATAGTATCTACTCCAGCACATGCTTACCAAAAACCAAATTTGATTCATGCATCACAGAATTCAACTATAATTTTTTTATTGCATTTCTTTGCATTTTCTAATTTCTTATGATTTTCGTGAATTTCGTGAAAAAAAAAATAATTATAAATTATATGATAGTGAAATGTCAGCTTAATAACTTTAATTTACATTGTCAATTATAATTTATATACATATTCGACATTTTTAGTGTAGTTTATAAAATTTTAATAACAAATATTTTTATTCGTATTATTTATTATTTTAATAAATTATTTAGAGCTAAATTTTAGATTTTTTAGTAGAATTTTTATATTTAAAAAGCATTTTTTTTTTGTATCTTTTTAGTGCATTTACCTCAGGTTTTTAGTGCATAATTTTAGCCCTTATGACTATAAAATTATTTCTACTCACATTTTACATGATATGAATACTACAACACTATCTGTAATCACTTATCACTATTATAGGTACATGCGATGTGTGCCTACACTCGATTTAAAAGTAAATTAAGAAGGTGCATATACACATCCGGTTTTAGATGATAATGGGGACTTAATCAAAGCCCGGAAGGGCTAACATAAACAATTAAAAGCTCACTTATTATTCACAAAATGAAGTAATTATGTTAGCGAGTTTATGATGGTCTGCTAAGAGTTGCGAACATCAATACCGCTAGATAATCGTAGGATATAATGAGTATAATGATTATGTATGTACAAATATTACATTTTTAATATAATAAAATCGCGTTTGAATGTAATAGATATAACATAAATTTTAAACTATAGTATGGTGCTTAAATTAATTTGAATCCTTACTGCTAATAAATAATAATTCATGTAACTGGAGTCAAATTGTTGGAGTTAAAATTGTGGAGTCAATTTTTACCACATTTACAATTTGAACGATATAATATGGTTATTAGAGTGTGCAGATTCATACATTAACAATCACTTAAATATTTATTTAATTATGTTTTAAAATCATATTAGTTTCGTACTAATTCATTGTTATTTTGGTCCAAAAGTTCTACTTTCAAATATTATTATTATATTTTCAAATAAAATATTGTACCTACTCTTCGTAGACATTAAGTAGCGCCAGTCTTACTTTATTTAAATATTGTATTATCAACATATACCGACGTTAATCAGTCATGTGACCACTGACCACTAATAGGTGATACAACATATTATCTATCTACAGAGAGCGATTATAATTTATAAACAGTAAACAACTCTGAACTTTTATACAGATTTCTGAAAGATTATTTTATAGGTAGTTTTTTACGCCTAAAGTCCATGCCCCATGTGCTCACTACACTAAACGCCGCGCTTGTATAAATTATTTGCAACTAACATTTTCTAAAATTATATTAATGTGATTGCGGATTTACGAATAAAAATATTTTTAGTTATTTTATGCCGTCATACTATGAAGATATTTCCGTAAATGACGTTTTTTCATAAAAAAATATATTTTTCTAATCTTCTTGTTGAAAAAAATATGTACTTATAAAAAAGTCTGATGGTAGATTAAAATAATTACCAATACGACCAAATAAGAAAAAAAATGAACGTTTATGTCAATTAGATAATATAAAAATATCGAAATATGCAAAAATATGAGAAATAAAAACATTGTAAATAAATACACGTTGTGTTAAATCCATTTATTTTTTAAAAGAATTGTTGTACAATATGTTACGTTAAATACGACTTAACATTGATATGCATCATATGCAAATGTAAGAACTTACCAGCCCTATAGTTATAATATGTACGGCATACAAACTGATAAATCATTATATTTATCAAAATAGCAATACTTAAAAAATATGTATACATACACATATATATATATATATATATTAAGTGAGTACTCTGCTTGTACCTATCTATTCGTACGCTGTGCATATTATTATTGTACTGCCTATTACTTAGCTACATAGGTTTATTAGTCGTTACCTGCAACATAATGTTCGAACTAAAATAATATAAGGCAAGAGCAATGTATATTATTATAGCTAATAATATGTATTAAGAGAAATTATGTTTTTATTTTAAACTGACACTAGTTTACAAGTTAAATGGCCTCCACACATAAAGAAGTTTTAAAAAAGGACTTTTTTGTATTCATTATAAAACATAGTTGTAGGTATAAGCGTAATTACAGGTATTATCGAATTCTACAATCAAAGAAAAAGTTCACGTAATGCGCGTAATTTCAACTGTGCGTTCACGTTTTTAATGTAATACCTCCGGAAATAATGAAAAGAAGTTCACGACAATTTCAGGATGGTTAACATGTGCCCTATAGTGTCAAGTTCGCGTGTAATACGATAGGAGGTATCCCATACGTCGTCGCAAGTATATATTATACATCATGCCCAGTTAACTATGCCAAGGTGCGTAAAACTTGAATATTTCTTCAAACTCGGTAAACATGTTTACGATTTGCAAATAATGTGTCGATATTGACATTATAATTTTATTTTAGTGTTTACTCGATCATACTTTAATCTTTAGGTTATATACATATACACATGATGGATAATATATGTAGGTATGCGTTCACCTGATATTATAGATATTCTGTATAAATGTTAAATTTGCAATTATTATTAAACGTTTTCAGTAGGTACTTGTATGTATTCTACGCTCTCAAGTTTCGATACCAAAACAAAATATAAATATGACTAATATTAAAAATTACAAATGAACGTAGGTATTTGACGCATACACGTTGCATTACAAGACTTCCAGTGAGAAGTCTGAGCTACTTGTATTATTATTATTATAGGTCATAGGGTAATTATAAACTGATTACATTAATCACATTTTTATTATTAATTATAATTATTACTGACTTAAAATATTTGATTATTTTCATATAAAAAGGTACCTATATTTTCTCTACGCAAAAATATATGTGGAATTAATACTGCATTTTAATGATACTTTTATTTCTTTATTTTATTTTTATAAATTTAGTATAAACGACTGGAGATATAACAATAAAATATAAATACTCTAAATAAGTTTAAAAAAAGCATATAACTTGTGTAATATATATAATATTATATCTTTTGGTATCACAATACCTGCAGTATGGATATAATTTTGTAATTCAATTTTAAGCTTAGTGTCTTTTTTCAAAGTTTAGTATTAAGATTTTTTTCTTGTGTTTTGTAAACATTATACATTATTATGTTTTTGATGATCATTTTAATTTAATTTCTCTTTATAGCGTGCCTATTTTATAGTTAAACTTTCAGTTTAAATATTATCAAATACAACATATATAGAGGGCGTAATGGTTTTTAAATTAAAATAATCATTTCAAATTTTTGAAAAATACATAGATAGATCGAGCTAAGTATCTAATGTTCTAGTAAATATTTGCAAATATTTAAAATTAAAATTGCTGATACTATGTAATAAATATACACACATTTAAATATATTTGGTCAATCTAAGCTTTAACCAATTAGATACAAATAATTAACATTTTTTTTTTATTTTTATAATATCAATTATTCAATTTAATCACTGATATTAATTTTAAATGTTAGTATAATACTGTTTTAAAATATCTGAAAGAATGATACACACAGTAGATACGAATCAGAACGAATTTAGAATCCTTATCCTTATATACCTTAAATATAATATAAAAGAATAGGCTTTGTTCATGTACCAAGTCTCTGATGATACTATATAAAACTTTATCATTTTTTTCTCAGAGTTGTTCCAAATACTTCACTGAGTCCGACTGAGTGTCCCCACATCACCCATTTTTTCATTTTTTGTTTGAGGTGACGAGGGAAAACGAAATATTGTATTTAAATTTTATCGTTTTTCGTCGAGGCATTTGAATAGTTTTACGATTTTTTTTTTCACTAAGTTGTTAAGTTATAACAGTTATACTATATATTATATAAATAATTGTATTTTATTTAAAAACTATGCACCAGCGTATCCTGAAAATTCTGATAGTATAATATATATACATATATTATAATACATATTACATATATATAATACATAGAATGGTTGAAAGTTATAAAAATTAAAGTCAGGCGATGATATATGTACAAAAATCACGACGTATATTATGTATTTTTCTAGTGTTAACATAAAAACTTATACCCTAGAACGCACAATACTTTTGGACTTATATTTGAAGTCTAGTAAAAATATATACTATAACTGGGAGTTTCGCGAAGAAGAATACAACTTTTTTTTGCATAGAATTTAATAGTTCGACTTCCCAACGTTCATGACTTCTATTTTTTTTTCGTTTTAACCTTCAGCCATCATATTATACAGTGGATTGGAGATTGTCGATCCATCGAGCAGATGAACCGGGACTTACGGTTAGTATTTTCGTTAAGCAATACGGCCCATAAGTCAAGTCTATTGAAGTAAATGACCTCGAGAAAAATAATATTATTTTTATTTTTTTAATAAAATATTTTTAGCGGTAGTCACTATATAGTCCTCAATGGAACATGTTATTTTGTTTAATGTTAAGTACTCACCTAAAAAATATGTTTCTCGACCCGTTCCATCATCGAACCCTTAACGCTTCATCATCATCATATATATTATATACATAATATGGTATAGGTATATAATTGTATGTAATACTGTTTATGTATTATATAATGCATTTTAATATCAAAAATATGATCAATGCAATCAATTTTTATGCATACTGGTTACTGCGATATGTTGTGTAAACGTTTTCCTTTTTTTGCCGTTCAATAAAAATAAAAATAAAAACGTATTAGGTCTTTTCTTATATAATCCTTTATGTATATATGTATATATATATTATTCCCTATAATTTTTAATTTCATAAATACTGTTTGTGATGTAATTTTTTTCTAATTATCTTCAAATTCATAGTTTGATTGGTGAGCTTTTTTCTTTCCGCCGAAATCTAAGTTTACATAGACTATCTACAAACATGTTTATATCTTGGTACATAATGATGGCATTCATCAATATGTAATTTTGTATACGAACTGCATAATATATCGCTATAAATTATACTATAAAATAATTTATATTAGTATAAATAATATATTTAATATAACAACATATTATGCATACACGAATATGATTCGACATTAATGTTCACAATTATAATATGGTTAATAATTATTATATAAACGGTTTATTTTAATTATACAAAAAACTTTGTTTATTCTTGCATTTGCATGCGTATGACTTACTTACTTACTTACTTACTTACTTATGCATATAATATTATATATGTTATAAGCTCATATATATGTATGATGCAACGAGATGTGCTATTAATTATTTAAGTATTATAATGTATTTATGAATTTAAATGCTAATTCGGAGCGTATTATTTCATAATTGCAAACAATCTAAAATTGGAGCTATTGAAACCAATCAACAATAAAACAATCACCAGGAGTATTATGTAATTATTATTTATTATTTTATTAGATTTAATATAGAAAAGTTTAAGCAAAAATGATATTATTATTTTATTTCATAAAAAAATACTGTCCTTGGTTAATTATTATTACCTATAGTATAAATACATTAATGCATTTTTACTAAAAACGTTAAATTTTCATTTTCATTATTTCATTTTGTTTTTGATTTTTGAGTACTGTTTGTTATTTTTCTGGAAACAAAGTATAATAAAATGTGTTATGGCTATTTAATGTAACATTATATTTATTAGGTAGGTAGTTGTCTGCCAGAATAAACGATCGAATATGTGATTTCTCTTCCGTGTATATTATATTTTTGGTAGTCCACGTGCATGATATCAGTGTCTTTTTATTGGACAGTGTTAAATGTTTATAGGCTGATCCACTGATGAGTGAACGACAAAAAAAGAGAAACTAATACAATATTATTGTATTTTACCGTCTACAATAGGAAACAATGACATAAAATTAATTCGACAGTGTTATTGAGAAATTGAAAGTTAATACTTTCAATATTTTCCCGGTGATAGCCACAGCAATAAAACATTAAATTAAAATTAAAAATCAACATTCAAATAAAATTATGGTTAAATAGTATTATAATTATTAATCACCGTGGAATGAAATATTGTTGTTGCTATTATCTAAATGATTATTCTAGAAACTTATGACATTAGATAAAGCACTAAGTGATTAATGATTATATATTCAAATATAGTTGGTGTATCAGACATCTTTGATCGGAATATAAAATAAAAATCATGTTATTATTGGAAACCGGACTTTTTATGTCGTCACAAAAACAAATTTAAAATAAAAATTTCTTCGAAAAGTTAAAAAAAAAAACTTGTAATTTTCACACTGAAATGTTTTGTTGATGCGTCGTATTTATGTATAAAACCTGTTCCCGATATACCACGAATGCTCTCAAGATAACAAAGTGTTCACAAATATTTGTTTACACCGAATAATGTGCATCATATAATTTATATATATATATGATTTTAGTTTGGCAGTTTATTTATTCTTCACATTTTGATGGTATTAATATATGTACAAATATAATATTTCTGTTACCTATAAGGACGATAATAATAATTAATTATACGGTGTATAATGTACACATACTCGTATATTACGAATTACAATAATACAGTTGCAGGACACGCAGCGAAAACAATTCGGACAACGATGGTCCGACTGATTTAATTATTTTTTTTCTTTCGAATAGATCATGTATATAGTGAAAGTGATTAGGATTGAGTTTCGGACACGGCGTTGTGTTGTTATCAAGGTCGTCGCGAAGAATACACCACTTTGATCTGCTTTAAGGTCAGACAATGCGTGAACTTACCCGACTCCCACTGCCGAAGGACTCGCAAGTAAATGGTCACCGCCGTGGCCACTTCTATAAATAGTACTTGTAACTCCGCGGAGACGTTGACTATCGCTTGGACATTCCCTGGTCCTGTTTCGTCTCCATAGTGTTCTTGCCAGTGCAAGTAGTTTCGTCTTCCAAATCATCAAATTATCAAGGTAAATATATTCATACTATAGTTCATAATAATGATTTTTCTATTATTTTGCAATTTGTTTTTAAACTTAATTAAAAATTTAAATCGTTTAAAATAGGTTGGCACGTCTAATTTCAGAGTAATAGATACTGATTATTTTATTTATAATTTGACTGTGTATAATATCATATATTCGTTGAAATTAAATTTTTTAACAAAATAAATTTACATGTTTAGAATTATGTTTTTAACATTTTATTTTACTGAAACTAAAAATTTTATTAGTTTCCAATAAATGTATCTGCTAAGAAAAGAAAAGAAAATATAATAATACCTGCAGTTATGATTTTTTTCTCATTTTTTTCAATACCCATAAATTATAATGTGTATGTATTAAATTTACCATAAAATTATTAACAAAAAAAAAAAAAACTTTTAATGATATGATGAGAATCTTAGATGAATGCAAATTATTGCCGCTATCTTTGCTAATAAATAGGCAATATCAATAGGTAAAAACCAAATCGTATTTTTAAAAATGTTAAATATTAAATACAAAATATCGTTATTTTAAGATTAAAAAGTTAATTTTTAATTTAACTTTTGTGATGTGATTCAATATTTAAAATAAAATTTATTTATTTTTAATAATAAGTCATAATATAAAAACAAAATTAATTAGTATTAATAAGTGTTATTAATTATAATATCAAATATGCGATGAAAAAGGGGACCTATAACATGTAAATTGAAATATAATGTTATGTAAGTCATAAAGGCGTACAATGATGTAATATTATGCTATTATAAAAATATAAAATTGTATTGTTAGGCGAGTAAACATAAAATTTATGTTAAAAATGTAAATGTTATTTATTTGATGTGTAATTAATAATAATGCACGGTTTCAATCTGACATGCTTGGATTTAATTACTAATTAGATACTAGTAAAAGGTGTATTACCCAGTAGATAATGATGATGCAAAGATATTTAAATTATGTACCTATTCTACTTTATTTTATCATTTTTAATTTAAAATCAGATTTCTCCCCATCAGGCATATTCATTTTTAATTACACGCGTTATAGTAATATATATAGCTACTATTATACCTATATTATAATGATTATTAAAGTTTGGGTAAATTACGAAAAATGTTAAGTAGGTATATCATTTACACGACTTAAAGTGACCCACATGCACTGCAAGTTGGAAGAGTATATTTGAATAGTTGATTTTGATGTTATATAAATCAACGGTGTTTGTAGTGTTACGTGTATCTAATACTTTTATTGAATTAGAATATCGTTATGAATATTACATGTATGTATTTAACACGAATTATTCAAATAAAACGTGTTCGGAATATTTTTTTCCGCATTTTTAAAAACACGAAAAACACATTTTTAATCAATTTTAAACGAACAATAATTCTTGTTTGTAGTAAAATAAAGTTTGTATTCAAGAAAACAATCTATCACTTAAAGTTGAGTTTTTAATTTGACATCTTATTACCTACATACGTAATTTAATAAAATTCGAAATTTGAAACGCTATTTTTAAAATATCTATAAATTAAAATTTATGTTAAGGGACATAAAGTATACACAATTATAAATACTCGAACACTTTTTTTTGATATTCTGAATACTATTTGAGCTATTTATTCGAATACTGTATAGAAATTCTAAATAGGTATGTACTATGTACATGAAAAAGACCTATGAATTATTCACTATGTTAAGTTATTATTACACAAGTTACATAAATAATAGGACATTATGATTAATTGTATTCGTAGCAAAACAAGAATATATACCTAGGTACATAAAACTGACAATATAATAAGTATATTACAAATTATAATAGTACTATATGCACGCGTTATGTATACAATATGTATAATGACGAAAGACTTTCCGTTTATAGAAACTTTTAATAATAATTGTCATTTCGCAGTTGATAGTTACCAGTTACCACAAAATATAAAATATTAATCAAATTACCTACAACGACCGTATTAGTCCGACAGCCGACGTATTGTACAATGCGTAGAGAAATTAAATATCACGCCTTTCATATTGTATTATAAAATGTGTATACCTATTAAAAGAAAAAGATATTTGAATAAAATCGTTAACCTGCTATGAAAACATTAATTGCTAGATAAATACATTAAATATCTCGTTACTGATGTCTTCTCTGCAGGGTGCTGTAAAAGAGTATTGATGGTTTTTATTTAGATTGTTTCAAATTAATTTAAACTACAAGTAAATAAGTAGTAATACATTGAAGTATCCACGTTGAACTATATTGATAATTTGAGGTCCTCGGCTAATGGTTTTCAGAATAAAATTCAAAATTCTAATATACGGTACAGTGTTTATGAAAAAAACTTCATCACATGACGTTTCGTTTAGTGATGTTTGTATTTGAAGTGGTATTAATAACAAAATATAAAAATAATATAGCATCATATCATAGTTATGATAGCTTCTAAATATTTCATTAGAGTTAAAAAACTGAAAAGAATTTAACGATATACGCCATAAAACGATACATTTCATGAATCGCGAAGAAATCAAACAGTTTTCGTCGTAGCCAAAAACAGACGACCTACGTCGTAAATTATATTTTTTTACCATTTTGATCGTTACCTTTATGCTTTTACAAAGCTTTTAACTTTTCTAAATCAACAGACATTTTTCAATTTCATATCGCTTAACATAATTTTCTTTTTAAGATTTTTGAATAATAAAAACTAAATACCTAACCAGTCATAAACTCATGTCCCATATTGTGTTGTACGTAACGTTTTAGACCGGTATTGATTGGACTAGTGGAGCAGTGACAAACGGGCACAAGGGATAACTCGCGAAATGTTTGCGCACACTGGCACTTTAAATACTTCTAGCTAATTGATTTCCTAGTTCGGCATTAGGTGTTTGCACGCAGATTTATACGATGGTTGTATACGGTATTTGAAACGTCAAACTGCAGATGTTTTCAAAAACACACGAATTCGCCGAGAAAACGACTGTTTCGCGGCAAAAGAACCACTCCGCCGCGCGTAACACCGCGTACTCACTACGCGACTTACGTATTGTGTAACGGTGTGGTTCCATTAAAAATAAAATAAAAACCAAACGGTTAACATCGGCGACGACAAATCCGATCGGACAGATTTCTCGTCGTCTCGGCCGACGTATCCACACATTCCGCCGGCGACAATAATTGCAACGGTTACGAGTGGTCGACACGTTTACACAAACCGGGAACCGAGAAGACAACGACATCACTATTACACGCATTATTTCTTACCCGTATAAATACACACATAATGATAATAATATTATAAATTATAATATAAAATGTACGGCGGCGCGGCGTTGCGCAACCGCTTTTGTGCGCGGCTGTAATGAGATACGCTTTCGTTGCCCGTCGTCGTCGTGCGTTAGAGGTTATATGGTTAGAGGTAGATAGATACAGACGGAGGTATACGCGGTGTGATTATAATAAATGTGTAGGCATAATAATATAACGCGTTGCGGTGGAACTGCGCTGCGAAAAAAAAAAACCTTTGCCTTTCAACTCGACAACGAGTCCGACGGACGACACGGGGCCGGCGCGACGCTTGTTGTTTGCACTGCTGCTGTGTCCGATTATCGTGTAACATTACTTATCTACTCGTTGCGTGTCGTCGTTATATACATCTATACCTACTCTGTGCGACTGCAGTTATTATACTATACAGGCGGAATACCTGCCGGTTAGTGGGTGGCCTAGGCGCCCGACCCGACCTGACCTACGTGTTGCTCGATCGGCTCACATAAAAATATATACAATAAAATAACTGCAGATTGTTCTGTATATACATATAAAGTAGCTGCAGCGGTGGCGGTGTCGACAACGGCAATAATATTAAAAAAAAAAAAAAACGCACAACAAAACGCCGATGATTACAGCGAGCCGAATCGTTTCGAAATCCATTACGCATTTGCAGTAAAATCCATTTGTTCGGGTCGGTATTATAATAATATCGATAATAAACTATGCTATAAAGTCGTATAATTGTCACCAGACACACTACCTCCGTGTAATTAATATTATGCGTTATTATTACGTCGGTTGTTGGTTTGCACCGCGAATAGTGTATGCGGTACTTATGCACGCCATCGCCGTCGTCGTATATCGTAGTTGTGCGGCCTATGCGGATATCCGATATCGTATTAACGGTCGAAGATAATATAATATTATCATATAAATGCGTAGTACTATAATATTTAGATGGGTCTCTTAAATTTGAAAACTAAACTCGCGCGCTGCGACTGCGTAGTGCGTTTTAAGAATAATTTTATATCGCGTCCTTTGCTCGGTTTGGTGCTACGATATTGTAATACGTCTCATACGATTACGACGAGAATTATTTTACGAATAAAGAAACGTGTAGAATTCCTATTTCATTTTCAAATTAGTTAAAAAAAAAAAAATAAATGTTTATTTTTATCTGAAACATACTTATTATGTTATAATTTTTCTACATAATTACGCATAATTTCAGACTGCGATATGATTGCAATATTTGACTGTATAATTATTCGACTTTCATATTAAAAAAAAATGTGATATTAAGTATTTACACACCATATGAAATCAACGATGATGAAATTGTGCAAGATGACATTGTAGCGCAATTCACCTTACCGAATATTTTTTTTTAAATGAATGCTTTTGGGTACATCAAATCATTTTGAAAATTAATATTTAAATACATAATATTTTATACGGTTTCCAACATAAAAAAAACACATTGTATTTATACTTAAACCAAGTCGAAAGAATAGTGTGATATGGTATATTTCAAACACACAAAAAAACAACTTTAATACGTTTATATTTTAAAGTTTAAATAGATAGTGGATTTTTATTATACTTATGAAATCATAAGTAAAATAGAAATTAAATTTACTGTTGAATATGTTAAACCTAAACCTTGCATTTTATAATATACGATAGGAAGAACACATGACATAAAGTAGTACTAAAATTTAGTATTCGAGTAAAAAATATAATAATTATATTGTATTAAGATTAATTTTTGAACACGTATAATAAATCTAAAATAAAATAATAATACTTTGGTTTATTTTTTTCATTAGACTTTTTGAGGTGGGTAGTTAAAATTACACCCGCATACATTTGCATATACTTTTGTTACGTTAATTATTCCGGTTCTTAACCATATTTTTTTCTTTTGTCACAGATGACTGGAACTGTATCTTTTGGATTTTTCGCCTTTGCGCTGACGGTGACATGCTGTTTGGCGGCCATCAATGAAGTAAAAACCAACAACCCCGTTACGCAGAAACCGGGTCGTTTCCTCAGCTTGCCCATCGCTCAGAAATGTAGTCAAAGTAAGTCAAAGAAATAGTAACATTACACAGTATAGTGATATTACAAGAGAGCGTAAAAACGCATCGCTAGAAAAGTTATCGACTTGACCTCTGAACCGGTCGCTAGCAATAGATTGAGCTACGATTGTATTAGAATTCACCTTAAAAATCGTATAGGTACGTATTACACTGTTACACAAATCTCAAATCTCGTACGTATCTATAATAACATCGCATGTATCGATGGCGTCCGAAAAATTTGTTTTATTTATTCGTTTCTCACAAGACAATTGCGGTAAAGAATGAAAGCAATTTAAAACGTATTATAATTTATATATGTATATTTAATATTTAGTCCCGCGACTATGGAAAACGTTCGAATATTTCACTCAAAGTCGGTGTTGTTCGGACTTGTTTTATACCCCTTTTTTTTTTTATACAGACCCGTCGCGAGCCATTTCACAATCGGTTTAACTTTAGCTTAGTGGTTTTGAAAAAAAAAATCACTTTTAACGGTATATCTGTTTCAACTCCTCCTCCTCTGGCCGGCGGTTGTTCGTGTGGATCTGCGAGGGTAGGGCTGGGGTTTTGGCGCTACGGACCGTTCCACGGATCGTTCTGCTGGCCACGACGACACTGTTCGTACCGCGGCGCGTGGCACGACTCGTTCCACGGCCTGTGGCGAGGCTCGTTGTACGGCTCGTGGGGCGGCTCGTTGCGCGGCCGACGGGAAGCCTCGTTGCGCGACCCGTGGGGTGGCTCGTGATGCGACCCGTTCCGCGGCCGCAGTCACGACCACCGGATCTTCCGGGCTCTCCGACAGACGGCGATGGACCGTACCGCTGTGGTGGTTGCCCTGGCGTATCCGCGAACAAACCGACCGCGATCGGTTCCGGGTCCGCGGTGGTCGGCTGGGCCGCGCCCGACGTCCGGCGGCCGCCGCCGTGGATGACGGTTCCGCGGCGTCGTCGTCGTCGTCGTCCACCACGACCGTCCACGGCGACTGTCCCGTGTCGTCACGTCCGACTCCGCTCGCGGCCGCGCGATTCCGCTTAGCGACGGACCTTCGCCGACTGGCCGCCGTCGTCCGGTGTCGTCGATTCGTCCGGTTCGACCGATTCGTCATCCGATCTTCGTCGTCCGGTCGGTCGTCGTCGCGGTCGTGGTCGCCGCCGCCGCCGCCGCCGCCATCGTGGTCATCGTCATAGTCGTTCACGGGCGCAGACGGCGGTGCGACTTCGGTGGTGGACGACGAGGCGGACGCGGTCGAGTCGTTGTCCGCGTTGCTGTCGTTATCCGACAACGACGGATCTGTAGGCGTTACCTCAATGTTGCCCATTTCTTGGGAACAGTGCGGGCAAGTAATCACAAAAGTTCGCAGAAATATTTTCTGCGTTACCAACGGCGACCGGCGGTGTGTATTCGTATACGTAATAGTTGTGGCTGTGTAGAGCGAGAACTTCTACGCGGTGAAAAAAAAAATTGAAAAAAAAAACGTATACAACGTTCGTGGTGGAGGCGGACCGTTCGTTTCCATCAATCAATAAATATATATAAAGAAAAATAGTACCCGGAGATTGTCAAACGGGAAACTATATAAGACGGTCGAAAAATATCGGTCCGGAAATAGCGTTGTTATATTTTATAGTTAGCGGCTAAAAGAACGTCGTCAGTGTAGGTATATAAAGGCGAACTCTAGGCGATAGGTACCATATTTTTATTATTTGATGATAAATGAGACGGCAAACGTACAGTGTACAAGTTCAGTGGTGCGAAATCGTTTAGGATAACAATTGTTTTTTTAGAATTTATTTTTTTCTTGTACTTACGCGTTATTACATTATGTATGATTAAGTCACGTTAAAATAAACAAATTACCATTGCTATTGAAAATTTAATTAAAATATCTAGAAAGATATCGGCAATTTTTAATTTTTAAATCGAAATCATTAAAAATTATTTTTTTTATATTACTTATGCAATATGCACATAAATATAATACAATGCATGTAATACGCGACTTATGACTAAGAACAACTTCTACTGTAATGCTGTAGTGTACAATGATTTTATAAATAATAATTAGGTATTACCGTAGTATCATAATAAGTATTATGACTTATAATATAGGTTTTTTTTATAAGCACATCTTATTAGAATCAACTTAGATTTGATTGGATATGATCAAATATTATCACACTTGTACCAAGCATCTGAACTAAAAAATAAGAAAAGTTTATTAAACGTAATTTTTTTTATTTATACGAAAAAAAGATAATCATATTTGTTGCAATCACTTGACATTGCTATTTTTTGTTTCTAGGACCGAAAGAATTCACGTACAAAGGACGCAATTACTTCTACAGTGGACACACTCAACAGTACAAAACATCCAAAGTAGATTGGTTAGAAGCAAGAAATATCTGCCGAGAATACTGCATGGACCTCGTATCGATTGAAACTCAAGAAGAAAACAATCTCATTTTCCGATTGATCCAACAAAGTGAGTGTTTCAAATATTATTACCTGCAACAAGTAAACCGATGTTTATTCATTTTTATTATTATTATTATTATTATTATCATCTCGACGTGGTTTATGATAAGACGCTACAACTTTATAATTCATAATTATAATTTTATATTTAGCATGGATTATAGATACATTTGATAAAATAACACGGATCGATTATAATATAATA
Organism: Rhopalosiphum maidis; assembly: GCF_003676215.2. NCBI lineage: Eukaryota > Metazoa > Arthropoda > Insecta > Hemiptera > Aphididae > Rhopalosiphum > Rhopalosiphum maidis. Next base: position 12,274,770 of record NC_040879.1, read on the forward strand.
TTACACTATTAGACATTATAATTTACTTATTTAGTGCGTAGGTATACTTTTTATCAACTCGAGTATGGATTCATAATTCTTATATTTTATGATCATGTTGGGTAATTACTGTTTTTTCTATAACACACTTGGTAGTTAGTACCTACTTAAGCTATAGTAAGTATAAGCTCTATCAAAATTTCGAAAAAAAAAATACATAATAATATTAAGTATAATGACTGTGAAGCGTTGTTTTACGAGAGTTGATTAATGAATATCAAAATTTAAGACAAGGGCATTACTTTCATAACATATTCTCACTGGCCGAATCCAACAATCCAACTGTATATTTGAAGTTATTGTTTCGTATCATGCCTTTATCTATGTCTATTGCAAAAACTTAACCTATATTATGATCATTGTTTTATTTTTCAAGGCTGCTCTGCCATTGATACTCCGAATAGATCAGAATTTTGTTTTAAACAAATCCAGCCTGATCTGGCTCAAAATGATTTAAAAATAATTATTAATATTATATATTATATACAAGTATACGAGCGTACCTATAATACTTATCCATCTCATTACCTACTTGTTGCAATTTTGTGAGAACGATTCGGCCCGTTACCGCTGATTAGTGTAATATAACATAATTCACCAACCATTTTTAATATGAAAAAAATTGTATTTTCAGTGATATGTTTAGTAGGTGGGTGTATAACACGTATTAAAAAGTGTGTATTTCAAAGTTTTTCGATGACCTTCGCAGCTTCACTATAGGCAACTGAAAGTAAATAAATCGAACAAAGGACTCAATAAAAAAGCAATAATATATTTCTATGTATAATAAGTAATAATGATTTTATAGTTAGATACGCTTATACGTATATTAATAAATTTGTGACTGACGGAAAAAAGAAGAGCGAGGTGCAGATGTTGTATAATAGTGACTTAATGTATAAATATATTAAAAATAATTTAGTTTGTTTATGTAATTCGATTCGTAGTTCGTAGAACCATTAGTGTTCCGCCGCCCAGTTGAAAAGAAAACACAATTATTATTTAATTTTACTATTATAAAAATGTTGTGTTATTATCAAACGTATACCTATTGACATTATTATTGTCCAAACAGTTTCACTCACATAAAATATAATATCTTATTTCATGGCACGTGCTTCCTTTATGAACTATCTAATGTGAAACTTTTTTTTTTTGTGTTCTACCAACAGTCCTAATTACGTTCTGTATTACACGCCAAAACAGTTTTAGAAACATTTTACTATTTTAGCTCACTAAATGTAATCGGTTTCTCCTTGTCATTTTATCCAACAGGTAATAGACGCATCAAAAAACTTAATTTAATCGAAAATTTAATTTAGCTGACACTAAACCGACGACGTGATATTTTACACCTTATATCATTAAATACGTTTTTTGATAATATATTCTTCAAACACTATACAAAATACCTGTATAATATACATTTTTAATACTATTCATAATATAAAATATAGATATAAATAAAGTCTGTATAATTTTTCAAAATTGCAATAATATATTGTAATATTGAGCTGAACAATTCATGGGATTCGCGTCATTATCGATTGAAATAATTGTGTTTGTTGTGACAAAAAAAAATTCGATTTGCATATTCTTGTTATTTATCAACATTTTACCTAATAAGTTTTCATTAAAAAAAATAAAAAACCTGAAAAATACAATTTTAAACGACGAAATTTAATGACGAACGACGAATAAATTAATAATTAAAATATAAAGTGTAAATAAAACACATTTTATGTACTTTAACTATACAATAATTGAATAATAATTTTGATTGTATCTAATCATATATTTAATTCATACATAAATTATGAAAATATTAATTTAATTTATAAAGATTGCCTGTTGGTTTTGTACGACCTTATGATTATTACCTCTTGCGCAAGCGAATATTGGGCGATATATCAAAGAGCTTTACCGTTAGCAAAAGGATGCCTTAGGTTTTCTTAAAGTTTACGATACCAAATAATATGCAAACTTGTTCTTCGCGCAAGCACTACCCGTTAGTAAATCAATCGCTAACAATTAAAACGTTTATAACGTGCACGAGTCCTACTCGTTAAAAATAATCACACCGACTGATCATAAATCTGTATATACTATACCCGCGACCCGGCTTAAAACTCGCGACAGTATTATAATAACAAAATCGTGACCGGCTCGGCTCGGGCGTTACTTTCAAAACATTTGACAATCCGATGGTTGTGAACGATACCCCAAACAGTCGATTTCTGTCGACTCGCAGACTATACAGTTTGTACTGCCTCCAACCCCGTCTCCACGACAACAATATTAATAGCAATAATCGATGTCGAGATGTCGATGTTTGCATAACATTGCAACAGTATTGCGGTTTGCGAGTTATGATACCTGCAATACCAATATAATGCACCACGGGGTTGTGGCGTCAAAAATCGATTAATTTAAGGATTCACAAAAATCTGACAAACCGCAAACGGGTGTCACCGAATCGCCTTCGAGGTGCACCGTCGCGACTCGTGTCAGGAGCGGCTTAAGTCCTTTGCCTAGGTGGGGGGGGGGATATTATTTTTACATTAATATTATACAAATTATACATAATTAAATCAATAAAAATATTTGACAAAATAAAGAGTAAGATGTCTGAGGGGGCATGCCCCCCCCTAAAAGCCGCCCCTGAACTGTTAGTATAGAGGTCGCCACCGCTGCGATATACGTATTATATAAATATTATGTTCTGATGATGTATACGTATTGTTAATGACGATATTATCGGTGTTTCGCAGACGACGCTCCGTACATCTGGACCAGCGGACGGCTATGCGACTTCAAGGGCTGCGAGAACAGGTCGGACCTGGAGCCGAAGAGCGTGAACGGATGGTTCTGGTCGGCCACCCGGGGCAAGATACCGGCCACCAACCAGACGCCGACCGGCTGGACGTACAGCCCGTGGAGCAAGAGCGGCCACAAGAAGACGCCGCAACCGGACAACGCCGAGTTCGACATCAACGGCACCGTCGAGTCGTGCCTGAGCGTGTTGAACAACGTGTACGGCGACGGCATCGCGTGGCACGACATCGGTTGCTATCACGAGAAGCCGTTCGTGTGCGAGGACAGCGACGAGCTGCTCAACTACGTGGCGGCCACCAACCCGGGACTCCAACTCTGATTGCCCACACCGCCGACACCATCAAAGAAAAAAAAAGATCACCACCCTCCCCCCAAGAGTCATCCCCCCACCCCATACACGGGATAAGCGACAGCCGCCGGTCACAGTGCAATCGAAAATATTGTATTTCCGCCGTGTACCCCGATAACAATAACACTATAATCATACTCGTCGACCGCGAATTCAAATCATCGGATATGCGCGCAATATAGAGGGCCCCGGTGACGGTTCCGCCCACCGTTATTACGATGTATCTTAAGATTCCGCGCGTGCGTGGTCGGTTACTCGGTAAATTACTGTCAGTAATAATTAGCAGCGACGTCTATCGTCCATGAAAAATATTCAGGATTCGCATAGCACGTCATCGATCCGCCGTGTAATTCTATAGTTTTTCATTTCTTTCTACCCGCCATAGTACCTATACTATACCGTCGTAGACTTGTAGCAAATTTCACACGTCATATCACGCGATTCACGTTTCTCCGGGGCCCCTCGGGTCGTTTTAACAACGACTGTTGTTAGTCGTGGTACGCATAAGTCGCCCGCACAGAACGTCCGCGGTAATATAATAATAATATATAGTGGTGGTGTCTCGACTTCTCGAGTCGTTCAAGTCTCCTCCGTCCACGCAGGACGTATTTGAAAACGCCATAGAATTCCATTCCGTTCTGAATACCTGCTCGGTCGCATACGACTCGCGCGTCTTGTCGCCTCTCACTCCGTCCCCGTCCCCCAGTCCATAATCGTCGTTCATCGTCATCATTCCCCATTTATATTTTTATAATACTTTATTTATATTATCATACGTGCATATTATATGGCTTAAGTTTATTATTATTATTATTATTATTTTTTTTTTTTTATCTTACTTTTTATAACTGATGTATTTCAGTTCACTAAAATTTAGTCGCGACCGCAGTAGTTGTTGTCGCGACGTATCTTTCGTTTTTGTATTACATAACTATAATTGTTTTCGTATATGAATAAACGTTCGGATTCAAATATTACACATTTGTGCGTGAACTGCTTTCCGCTCGTGTCCTCGCATCATCCACGCCCGTCAATTCCGACAGACGCCACTCTACTGTCCCTACAAATTACCATTTATCATATTGTACAGTAATGGTTTACTACGTACCTACAATATTATTGAGGTTGTTCCTGCCGATCATATTCTTAAGGAGTAACGTGTAGGCAACTCATTCTATTGTCATGCCGTTTTTAGGCGTGAAAACTAAATGAACGTAATAATAATATTAGGCACGAGCGTGACAACGTATTTTTTGGTTTTATATATTATTTATTGTTATGAAAAATGCTTTTGCAGTGAAAACATTTTGAGGATTCGACTGTACCGTTTTTAATTCTGATAAAAGCTTACGACAATATAACTTCTCCTCGAGAAAAAAAATTTAATTTTTAACAGCAAGATAGATTTAAAAATAAACACATTTTGTTATCGATCATATTAATGATTGAACTTAAAATTTCGAAAGATATCTAGGTTTTTTTCTATGAAGGAATTTTAATTGTATCCTATAATGTATAATGTTAATATTACGCTTAGTCTCATTACATCTGTTAATTAAATATAAATCCACTTAGACACCGTTTGCTTCTTTATTTCATTAATGTTTTGGCCACGAAATTCAACGAAATAATTTCTTAGTTGATTTATATTTATAATATTTCAAATATACAACGTCTAAGTATATAAAAAAAACGAATGGAATGTTGATTATTAATCATGACTCATGATTAGTACGATTAATTTGTAATTTAGATATTATAAGTGTTTTAAGGCTTTCTTCAGTATGTTTTCGATCAAAATTCTTCGTCAGAATTAATCGCGGAAAACGTTCATACACTTTATTTATAATAACTACTAGTTGCAAGTCCTTTAAATATTTTACTCAAAAACAGAAATAATGAAAATTTTGCCTTAAATTTAATATTTTTTGAATCTTGTTAATTAAATATTAAATTTAATGTACCATGTATTCATAGGTATTAATTTTTGAATAATAATGAATATTATATAAGACATAAGAACATAATTACTTTATTAACTTAAAATAAAACAAAACAAAAAAATATTAATAAAAATAATAAATTTTGTTATATTGATATTACTAATAATAATAAAAGTATGTACTTTCAAATAACAATACATGTTACGGATATATACAAAGATAAATATAAAATAAAATATTGAAATAAAACCATAGAAATTATTATTTTATTCTGTGATAAAACGTCATATTGCCATATTTAAAATTGATAATAATCAAAACTTTAAATAATTAAATGTATTGGACGAAAAATCTACTTGAAACTATTTATATAAATTTAAGTATAGAAATGTTTCCATTTTTAAATGCATTATATTGCATAATAAGAAGTAAATTTTATCCATGCGTCGCCAATCGCCGTGTTCCAGTATTTCTGATTTTAATGAAAATATCTCATGCAAATAGCATGTGACTTCAATAAATTGCAAAATATTGAGATGTCTTGAATAAAACATTGAATTACATTTGGAGTGAAATGGTTCACAACTTCAACATTGGAAGGACGATTCTTATTTTCTAAAAATAAACCGATTTCTAGATTTTTCACCACAAACTTTGACCAAGATGGAAGCGGCAGCCTTTTATTTTTATTCTAATGGGAAATTTAAGTGCTGTATTGGAATTGTTACGTTATATATTTGCATATAGTATTCATTATCTTAATAGTAAATAACCAAGATAGACGAGTACAATCGTTGTAATTCTGCGCGCGCACATTAATATCTCCTCACGATAATAAAATATTTTATAGATACTAAAATCTATATATTAGTACATAACGTTAAAGTTTTTAAGAGTACAAAACTTGTGTACCTGAATTTTTTTTTTTATCGAGAATTCGGAACACAATTCGTGTATTACTCTTTTTTCATCAGGACACAATTTGATGTAGGTACCAATAATTTGTTCGGGACACAAATCGTTAACTGCGGATTAAATATTTTGGTGTTTCGTTACGCGTCGATTCTAGTTTATTTAAATTTGTTCTCATTTTTGAGTAAAAATTAAAATAAGTTACATAATTTTTAAATAATTGCATAATAGTTGTATATTTTAAAAAGCATTGAATAAAATAATTTCAAGCTCTATATTTTATTAGAACGGAATAATAGATGATAATCGAATAAATTAACCAAATTTTTTTTATTAGCAATATTGTTTAAAAAAAATAAATAAATAAAAATAAGAGAATAAGAGAACTTATGTTTATAATTAGCTTAAAATGAGTTATAATATTTTGAAAATTTTATTATGTGTATAAAATGTTGACATAATCGTGTGGAGAAAATTTCAATTATCTATAGTTATTTGTTATTAATATCTCTTTGGATATACAAAAAAAAAAAATTAGATTTTGTTGAAACCTTGTTCTGCGTAAAAATTCTAGTTATATTCGCGAAACACGCTACAAGTAATATTATATTAATTATTATCGCATAAAATAAAAAACCTGCACACGACCACGGATACAATTCTTAGCATTGAGTTTATTCATAATATAAATCAATCCACTCTAATTCAGTCTGACATAATTAATTATTTGTTTCAATTTAAAATGTTACAAAGTATTCTGTACGATCTATAGACAATTTTCTGCAGAGTTCAGAATTTTTTTCAGAATCAAACTTTACGTCTTTTGAGCTCAAATTGACGGCAGTAGCAAGGCCCCCTAATATTTTGAAACATTTTAGGAATATTTAATTTGTAGGTACCTTTTAAAAGTACAAACTGATCTACCAGAAATTTCTTTCAAAGTCGAAATACGAGTAAGATATATCCTCTGAAGAAATAGTGTGCTCAAATAATTGTTTAAATAAAAATTTAATTTAATTTAAAATTTAAAACATTCTGTCATTTACTAATATGAGACGTATACCACTCGTATTTATAACTAATAAATATTATACATAGGTAGGTATGTGGAATTATATTTTGTTATTACGTAATTATAATTTTTTTTAAAACAGTACCTATTTATATAATTTACGCAAGTATACACAAACTTATACATATACACGGCTACATAGCTAACAATTTACAATTAATAAATAATAATAATTATACCGTCGTGGGTATATTTTTTTTTATCTAATCAATAATGTAACACGGAGAAGAATACACAAATATTCAACAATGCAAAAATAACTAGAGTACATTATTGCATTTTTTATTGTTTTTGGCCACAAAAAAGACGTTGGTCCTCAAGGATGTAGATGGGCATTTTCAATTTTAAGGGAGGACGATTGAATAAAGGAAATAAAAAAAAAAAAATATTCAAACAAATTTAAATATCCCACAAAACACTACAATATGCAAACGATACTTTAATTACCTGCTTACAAATGTTGATAATCAAATAAAATATTTCTGTAACAGCAAGAGATCAAAAATATGTGAACTGTATTTTGTAGGTAGGAAATACTAGGTTACTTTTATTTTTATTTAAAAATTATTTTTTATTACAATATAATCATGAATTATTTTTAATTGTGCATTCCTTTTTTGAAATGATTTCCATGAATAGATTTTGATTTGCTTGTTGAAATTAGGTATGTACATATTACCAATGTCGGCCCGGGATCTATAGGACCTAGGAGGCCAATTTTTCAAGAGATCTCTCAAAAATACCCCTTTAACTTTTTTTTTGACAATTATCATTGTAGTAAAAAAAGTTCAAATGTTAAGATTAACAATATCTTTATTTATCCAATATTTATGTATCCACAAAATGTAATATGTATAAAACGTTAAAAACTATGTAACTTAACAGAACTGGATTTTTGTATTGTACAATTTATATTAGTAACCCTTTTAATAAATTTGATGAGTTAGCCATATTGTCAATCTTACCTAACAATATACCTAATATTATGATACTTTTTCAGTTCTAAAAATAGGTCTTATAAATTGATTATCATTTTATTATTACAAATTATTTTAATATCATTAAAGTAATAAAATTTATATTATAAAAAGATACAATGGATCTAATCGTGCGCATACTACTGGGCACAGAATAAAAATTTTAGTAAATAATTTAATTCATTTCTTGAAAAATACGGGTCGGGACCTCGGAGGCGATCGCCTTCTACCCGCTTGGGCCAGTTCGACACTGCATATTACTGAATAAATATACATACGAATTTAATATAATATATAATAATAATATTATTAGTAGCCTAGTATCACTAAAATTTCGCCAACGACCATACCACGTTGAATACACCAGTTCTCGTCCGATCACTGAAGTCAAGCAACGTCGGGCGTAGTTAGTACTTGGATGGGTGACCGCTTGGGAACACTACGTGCCGTTGGCTTTTTTTCTTTTTGCATTTTTACTGCACTTAATAATTTTGTCAAAAACTGGTTTTACGTAAAAGTGCGCAATTTTAAATTGTTTCCCAAATTATGTTTACCTATCTAGAATTTTTAATTTTTACCTCCCAAAAGTAAAAACTCGATTCCAATTTGCTAACAGAAACCATACTCAAATTTGAAAATTGAAGCATTTTTTTTACCTATTGTGAAAAAACGTAAAAAAAATCTTCATTGAAAAATCTATACATTGATCGTTCCGTTCGGAATCGAATACAAATGGATTTTGACTAAATGTTTCATATTAATAATACTGATAAATATTTATTATTTATTATTTATTTTTTTATTTTTTATTATTTATTTTTTATTTATTTTTTTTATTTATTTTATTTATTTATTTATTTATTTATTTTTATTTTTATTCTGATAAATCTAACTAATCTTTTTAGAATTAAAATTGTATCGCATTAACTTACTTAAATCTTGTAAAAACTATAGGTCATTTAGCTTAAAAATATTTATTTACAAAATAAATGATAAAAAAAAATGGTACTTGCATATAAATTATACAAACATACAATACCAATATTATAAGATGTTATAATGTAAATTTAAAAAAAATAAGTAAAGAACAGTCTGTAAACTGTAAATATAAAAATGTCTATAGTATATTATTAAATACATTTTTCAATGTTTTTTTTTAAAGTAATACGTTCGTAAAAATAGATTTAACTACTAATGTATGAATAACGAATAACAATCTCTTATTTCAAACTATAAAATGTCATTAAAAATGCATTTGGAAATATATTATACTATTTTAGTTTAAAACTCATAAATACCTATTAACTTCTAATTTTCAAATAAAAATACTTTTTCTTATGTAATTATTCATCAATTAAATTGTTTGGTATTTTAATTAATTAGTAACTATATTCATTTGAAAATGTATTTAACCAAAATGATTTTGAAGCACTCTAAAATATGTATTGTGAATCTACGAAAATGTAATAATACTCACATTAGCTATTACGAGATAACTATGATAGATCTATGATAGTATCGTATTTCTAGATTTGGCTTACCTGAAAATAAATCGTTAAATTTAGCCGTAAGAAGATATAATATTAATATAGACTATCAGAACTTCAGACTATCAACTTAACTTAAATACAACAATATATATTATATATTTAAAAGTCTACAAATGTGCTCTAAATGACTAAAAGTATTAAGACAAGTATCATCAAAAATAAAAACGATGCATGGTAACTATAGTTGCCAGTTGGTTTTCGATAATTACTGGCTTGTCGATAAGTCAGACTGTACTGTAAACACATTAAATTTGTAAATCATATCATCGGACTTTTACATGGGGTTTTGTAAAAAACTTAATGGATTTATATAGTAATATATTCGTTACATGTCTAGTTCCTCCATCACTATATGACTGTACAACTTGTTTTTAAAGTTCACAGAGTATTGAGCACACAAAACACAAGACTATGTTGAATAGTATTTAGTTAATGTGTAATGTAAAAGGCATTATATTATATCCTTATTTTTGTTTTGTTTTATCTTTATTAAACGGGATAAACCCTTTTGAACATATTATATACATTACATTTACATTATACAATATATACATAGGTACATTAATTACATAAACCAGACGAAATATGAGAACATTTACTTACAATAGTAATAGCCACGTGACGTCATCCGGCCATGGCACGACTAACCGTGTTCAGCGTGTTCTGTGAGTTTATCGCTATTATGATACAATAATATTATGATGTAGGTATTATAAGGATTTCGATTTTTTTTATCGCTTGATTTTATTTATTCGTCGAGTACGACAATAAAATCAAAATGTTTATACTTCTAAGAAATCTAAGTATGATGTGCCTTCTTTTATGAAAAAAAAAAGTGTTTAGGATATTATTACGTATAAATTATAACTAAAATATCGCGATAGTGAAACATCCGTAGTAAAATTTATAGGTATCTATATATAAATATATAATGGTGACAGATAAGGCACATGAGAATTTTGTTCATTAGTTATTGAAACATTTTTTCCTACTGTATACCGTTTATCCTTGGTTTATACTTATCATAGGAGAAACTCTTGTAGCTCAAAAAAAATGTATTTATTGTTTCTCTGTTAATGAATAAGTAACGAGTGAATTATAAATTAATTATTGTTGTTTTAAACAGAAGACACAAAAAAAATAAAAATTATGTAATATTAAAGCAATGTTTTTACAATTAAATTTGACGGTTTTAGAATTCGAACTTAACATTTAAAATATTTATAACATTTTTATATCTACATACATTTTTGTTGATTATGTGTAGCTAATTATGGTAATTAGTTTATTGAAGTGGTGCTTAGTCTGTAAATATTTTTAAACTGGACCTAAGATATATTATATTACCGAGATACTTGATATATTATTCTATTCATATAACCAAGTGATAAATAATAATTATTATCTTTATAATAATAAAACCTATTTACACCATTCAACGGTACGCCGGTATTGATTTAAAAGTTAATAATAATAAATAATAACCAATATTTAATTAATTAAAAATATAAAATATTCAAAATCTTTGGCGAAGATTGATATTATCGATATAAGATTTATTATCATATAATAAAAAAATAAAAAACAATTACTAATAAGTAATAATGTTATTATGTTTAATTAAATTTTATCAAAAAATTGTATGCATAAAAATTGACGAATCCGCTTCTGCACGAAAATTTTTTTTCGCGTACAATTATTTACCATTGAAATCAAATACATATAACTAATATTATCTATTATACTATAACCTACTCGTTATGATATACACTCACAACCTCCACACAGCACAGCGACTTCTCTGGGCCTCTGGCTTTTTAAGTGGTTTTATTTTAAAATATAAATAATGTAGTACATCAATGTACAAAACTATTAAAAAAAAATTATTATTTATTTATTTTTGATACCTATCTGCTCAGTTTAGATTAATTTTACATACCATTAAAGTCATTATACACTAATGCTGAAGATTAGTAAATAATTATTTGTTATTATTAATTAAAAATGTATCAAAATGAGCATTCTATTAAACCGTTGAAATTCGTTTTTTTTAAATATTATTATATAAATTATTTTAATATAAGGTATTTAGGTTTCTTATAACTTGAATCGAATATTATCTTTTTCAGACTATAATTAGTATCAAGAATTTTGTTTTCAATAATATCTATATTAGCTGTCTAGCGGCTTAATTGAAAACACAATATTATTAATAGTGAGTTGGGACATGCGTAGTATACGCTTGATGTTGACGATAATTTTATTTTACAATACATTTAATAGGTAATATGACAGAGAAATAAACTGCATTTTCTTATTAGTTATTGTTGTACTGGAGTTTTAATGTTAAGGAAATCGTAGTCTATATTATTTTTACCTATAGATACCAAGATACCTACAATAACAAAAATAAAATATAAATATTGATTGAAATAAGTATCTTTTTTTTAACTCATATATTTGAATATGTATGTGTTATTTATAAGTTAAAAACACTTTTTGTGGAAGTAAAAATGCTTTAAATGCTAAAAATGAGATAGGGTGGTTAGGTAGCAAATTGTATCTAGTTAGTACTTTGGTTACTTAGAATTTGGAAATGTAAAAAAAAAAATAAGGAAAGACTGGAGTTTTTATACAAATCATATTTTTGATAATATTATAAAAATATTATAGAGATATTCATAAAAAATTTTCTTTTTAAATTTTAAGGTTTGAAAATTGAATACAAGATTCCTCATGAGTATTTCATTTTGAAACTATAAAATCAAATAAATATATAAATAAAATTATTTTTTATAGTCATGTTACGTCCCGACTTAAGTTGATTCATACATCAACGTAAGAAAGAAGACTTGATGTTTAAGTGTTATATGTATTTTACTAAGCGTTAGTAAAATATTTATTATACGTTTACGACCTACCTCTGTATGTCTTGGATATCACTATCACCTGCAGAGCTCTCGTCTCGGTCACCCTTACATACGATCGATTTGCAATAGAGTGCTATGGTTATGGTGGTGATGATTCCGTTGACACAAGGAGCCATCGACGCCTCGTATCAATATTAATATTCTCGTCGTTTGTATCGATATCCGTCTTCGCGAGTTACGACTTTTCTGAGAAATGAGCGACGTGTGAACATCCTTAAATGTTCGAATCGAATCAAATAGTATATTATATTGTTTTATCGATATCCATCCTGGCCTTGACTCGTAACAGTCATTTTAAGTTCAAATTTAAGACGAAATTACTTATTTAAACAATAAATAACGATGTTTTAAATTATATTTTTTTTTTTTTTATAATTTATAAAAATTATTTACGGAACTTAAAACTTTTAACGTACTTATATCATGTTAATATGAATTTTGTTGTACGCAATGCAATTTTTGATTTCTTTTAAGATATAATCTCTTTATACAATACACCTATTTTTACTGTTTTACGGTATTTACTGAAAGATGTTATTTTGATTTATATAATTTGATATAATAATATGGCATAAATACATAATACTATTGTAATAATTCAAAACGATACAAATAATTTAATAATGCAATATTTTTGAAAAAAAATTAAGTCAACATACCTTAATAAACAAATAAAAATTAATTGCTTAAATAGCTATTTCAAAAAACATATCATGAAATATACTTAGTGATATATGGAGTATAGACTTACGCACTCTACTTGACCGATTCCGCTCAGAATCGTTTTGCATGTGAACTTATATTTAACAGACACATAATAGTAACCCGCTCGAAAACTAATCTACAGCAGAGTGGTATACTTTTATTTTGATTTCAATATAAAATGTAATATAATAATGATAATGAATTTTATATTCTTACGCACTATGTCAAATATCAATTTAATTTTTTCCTGATTTGTTATTTGGTTTTAAACATATTTATTTATTTTATTTTTTAAATTTAAATTATCACTTTCAAATATTCTTATGGTTTTATTTCGATTTCTACTTATGTGAAACTAACCTTCACTTGTACGTTTTATACACGTCGTTACGTGAGGTTATCAAATGTGCCTAAAAAAACGAAATCTTGGTTATAAATTATTAATTAATAGTTGTTATTAGTTGATTACTTACTGATGAACAGTATTTGATTTATACTTTTACTGAAAAATAGGTGCAGATACGTGTTATAAAATTGAATGTTTAGATATATTCTTCCTCAAATTTTAACACTATTATAAATCGATACAAAACAAACTAAATTATCATAGTCGAAATAAGAATGTAACTTGATTTACATTAAACCGGCCAAGTTCGAAGTATCAACTATTGAACAGTTACAAAAACAATTTATTCCTTTAGGACAATCACTTAAAATTTTCAAATTAAAAATGTCAAACAATGTTAAATGGAAATCAAGAAATCGTAATCAAAATCCAATGTTTAAATATTTTTAAAAATGATCACTATGTAAAATGATCCACAGTCCTTAGTATATTAGTAAATACTTTATATTATTTAATACAATTTATATAAATATACCGTTATTGATCAATATGTGTAAATATCATTTTTGGCTTATAAGTATATAAGTCACTCTTAGTTTAAAACTCGCTTATATGTTTGAAAATGTACGAAAACATCTAATTATTATAATTAAAATATAAACATCTAGTATTTTAACGTTTTTATTAAACAATTCATTATTATTTTCGTACATTTTTTTTATTATTTTTATTTTACGTTTTTATGAGCAAATATAATACATAATATATTATAAATTTCTAAGGGATTTTAATGCCAACAAGTCTCGAATTTCGGCGATGGCTTACGAGTATGTAAGACGGAGAAAACAAAAATGGATGTACCAACCAACTTCAGCAAGTAGGTATACTGAACAATAACAAACACTAAGGAATAGTGATTACATATGTATAGGATAGGAGGAAATCAGCAGGAGGAAAAATTACGTTATGGAACTGAGCAAGTAATCCGGTATAATCGTATTTAAGTTACGAAAATATATGTAACATAACAAAAAATTAAGTGAAAATGCATTGCATACCTTTAAAAGAATTACGATGATATTCGATTTGTTAACACAAAAGTTTCTTTCAAGGGCGCAACACGCAATATTACCCATATCGAATCGAAAAGATATCCCGAAATCGTGTGTTTACAATATATATATTGTATACAGATTTTAAAGGATCGACCAATAACAACGATCCCCTTCCACTTCCCTTAGCACGGCATAGTTTTTTTTTTTTTTTTTTTTTGGTGCGCCCAACGGCTACCTTCGGTCCACCATCCGGACAGTTGCGTTCGTTCAGTCTTTCCAGACCGTTGTATGGTTCTCGTGGTTAGTGCTTTAACGCGTCTCGAGTCTACATTGTAGTTACAATTTTCGTTTTTTTTCGGTTGTTTAATTTAATTTTAATCCTATATGTGTAACAATAATATAGTATATAATAATTATATTTCACCGGTTAATGTTATTGCACGTTTATTAATATTTGTGATTTAAGTCGCACTTCTAACCACACGACCACCACGGTCGCAAGGTGTTGGATTTTGCAGTAAAAAATTGTGTTGCGAAAATAATATCAGTCGACAACCACTGTACGAGACGGCCTGTGACAAAACATAACTATCGAGGTACGTATAAGTTTAATTGCAATTCAAATTATTATAATTTCTATTAAATTTCGGTTGTGTATATCAACCATTAATTTCCCGTTTTACATTCGATTCTGAGGGCGGAGCAAGAATATATTGATTTTACAACGATGTATATTTCTATTTTTCTATTTTTATTTCTGTTTTCTTCTTTTGTGGCAACAAAAATGCTTTGATATTTAACTTAGGGGAAGTGTGTAAAAAATGTCAAACTTGTACGGAATTAGATATTTAAGTGAAAAATAATGATTTGAGTTATTTTGTTGTTGTTAAATTATTACTGGTAGGTAACTTTTAACGTACATTATTTTTAAATAACACATAATGACATTTTTAAAGCATAGTTTTTGGCAAAAATGTCTTCAACCTATTGTATTACTTATAGTAAAATAAATGCCTTTAATATAAATATAAATAATAGTAATTAAATTGTCTTTATTATTTTATTTATTTTTATTAAACTCGTGTAAAATATAGGTACGTACATTTTATTTTATGACTATTAATATTGTCTATAATAAATTATGACACAACTATAGAATACGTACATATATATATTGTAGTAGCTAGCTAAAATTATTTTTAATTTTTTGTTTTTATTAACATTTTAACAACTCTTTTGGTCCAAAAGTATTTAATTATATTAATTTTATAATCAACAACGTATATATATATATATATAAGATAAACAATAATTTATTTTGTACGGTTTTAGCACTGTAATAATAATTATATTATGTGGTCATTAGTTTATCACTTATTCCGGAAAATAAATCGTCTCGAAACAATGGCATCAAAACTATAATCCATTTGACCGTTGCACAGTTTGTGTATTGTAAATATACATTTTTTTTCCGAAACGCTTATTAGACTGTGTGAAGTTTAACAAAATTGGTATACGATACTGGTTAAACTGTTAATTTCGTTTATTTTACTAAAAAAAAAGTTTTACGTCAGCGTTGCATTCGATATCGGTTTTTGTCAAAATGTATTGTTATTTCGGCGTTGCATTAAGTCTGTTTTGTGTTGGTCGAGAAGTCAGATGACAGAGAGATTTATATGACCTACAGCAGTCTAAAATATAGTGTTATATTTGTATAAATTTATAATTTGTTTTATTATTCGTTAACTATTTGCTTTTGTACACTCGTATAAAAAAAAAATCGGCTCGATAAATGTTTATATACATACTAACACACTGTTGATTGTTGCAACACCAAATGAACCTTTTTTTTATCCCGGCAAAAGAATTTCGAAAAAAATAACGTATTCATGCGACTTATTTCCGAATTCCTGTATAATACGTTACCGATGTCTATAATAATATAATGTATACGTATATTATTATATATATGTGTGTTAAAGTTTACAATCCACACACATTAACGTTTTGTGCTCACGTCTCCGCGGGGTATCTGACATATATATATTGCAGGTTCCTTATCCAAAGAGATTTGTTTATTGTTATACTTGCGGACTACTATTACTATACACGCGCAACGTTCACGAATGCTTAACAAATCACTAATACCTACCTCGTATACCTTTTTAATAGCTCCGATAACATTTCACTGTGTTATAATACGTCTTTTAGAGATTTTTTAACAGGATTATTTTAGATTCTCCAGACCGAAACGATGAATGTATTATTGGTTTTACAATGGTTGGTGTTTTTTTTTTTTTTTTGCACGCTAGCCATCGCCTTTTTGAACAGTACGAGTTCATTAATCATCAACTTTTAGTGTAGTTTCTTGCTAACAAATCGTATATAGTTGGAATTTGGGGATTATAGGGGATTAGAGAGGAATACATTTCGCCCCTGCTTTTGAAAATATTCGTGCAAGACTCTGCAGGTTCGATGTTATGTTGTAATTCAAAAAATGAACAACCGTAGAGACCTTCTTGAGTAACCACTTGGCCTGTGCATAATATCACATAATATGGATATTGTCGATATTGAAATATTACATATAATGTACTTAGGTACTATCTATATTTACAATTTAATTCAATAAATGTTCAACATCTCTATAACCGCTAATTATTCTTTTTACGTGTATTAGTAGATTAAAAATGTTAAATCAAACGTTTAAATTGTTCTTAAATTCTTACGGTAAATCAAAATCAACGCAGAATCATTTTTCAAAATTCCGTGCATGGTTTATAATTATAATAAACATTTGATATTATTATTTTAATTTAGTTAAAATAACTTCGTACCGGGGTTAGTGAAACGAGACGAGAGTTCATAATATATAGTCGGTCACTGTATCCTGTTAGCTTTTTGTACTGTAAACAATATACATAGTTGGTACCTACGTCATAACTTGTAAAAACAACAATTCACTATTCTGATATTGTTTTAATTAATATAACTAACAATACAATAAACTACTAAAAATATGTATGTTTTTGTTTCGCCTGACAATCATTCCTAGGAAACTTTAATATACTTTAAGAAAACATACTTGTGTTATTCACTTACAAATTCCTTATCGTATATTTAGTACAAAACAAATACCTACATTTCAAGATGTAAATATTTTTATTCAAATGTCATAGGTTCGTTAACATGATGGTCCCCGTAATGTTCATAATTTAACTTATCAACTGAGTCATTCGTTTTATTACTAAACATATTATGATTTATAACACGAGCCGTTAGTGACTTTGAAATTTTGAATTAAATATACGAATAGTGTTTGAACTGTTTGAAGCTGTGAAATAACAATTTAATATTTTAGTAATATTTAATAATAATTCTTTACACCACTTAGAGTTATTTAAATTTTAAATCTAAACTAAAAAATAATCGAATAATTAACCATTTATAATGATGACAAATGTATCAATTTTTCTATTTATGATTTTTATACGTCGATAGCGTCAATATCAATAGTGTGATTATAATCTGCTTTATGCATCTAATACTCAAACAAACGTATAATTCAACAAAAATTTAACTAAAAGTTTTAGTAAGTTTAAAATAATTAATTCACCTTCAAAAGTGATGTTTTTCATCAGTCAACTCTCAAAACTATCGTCGGTGTATCCATTACATTTTTTTAAATAAATAAAATGAAAAATGTAAAAACAATTGGTCATTTTTTTAAGGATATTATTACAGTTAAGTATATTTTTATATTTTTGTTTTATTATTAATTAATAATACCTATTTATTTATTTGTTATTTACCTATTTTATAATTTCATAATTTAAATTATCTGTAAATTAATTCATACAATATTATCATAATGACATTAATAAATAGCCTATTTAATAAATAATAATAATTCAAAATAAATTAAACAATAAAACTACAATAACTTATTTTAAATTTTCTTGATTAAATGATAAAATTACAGCAATAATAATGATTTTTCTATACTCATATTAAATCGAACATATCAAATTTAAATCAATTGGTTAGCTAATTGCTAATACAGAATTAATTTGAAAAATAGGTAATATTTTTACATGGAAAAGATATCACCAAAAACAAAATATTGCATTGTTTTGTTTTTATTTTACATTAATATAAAATGCAACTGACGGATATTAAAATATTTTCCACAAATAAAGGTCATGTAAAGTAACAAACGCGTGTATAATATCATATTATACAAGTATTTAATTTCGTGTCGTTTTGTATTCAACATGAAATTATTCACTAAAAGTTTCAGAAAAACTATTAAAATAATTTAAATTAATATTAAATTTGTAAATAAGTATTAAAAATAATGTTTTATTATCTTAAATAATATTATACTTAAGTCCACTATCTACTGTAACTTTTTTTTTCTAAATAAGAATAGCTTTTGGCATAACAGCGGTTATTTGAGTCCTATAATACTTATGTTTTGAACTCAATTAGTTTTTCAAAACTTGTTTAAATTCAATTCACTTACAGATACATTTTTATCAATATTATATTCTTTGATTCATGTTAATTTAAAATCAAAGTAATAATTTTTTCTTAAAAAAATGGTTATTACTAGGGCTAGAATTTCTATGTCTTTCCATGTTTTTTCCTTTAAGTCTAAATTGATTAGTTGTCAGATTTTTCCACGGTTTGGTTTAATCTTAATTTAATAGAACAATTTTTTTCTCTCATATATTTGCACATTTTGAACATATTTATTACATGTATATGAATTTTTGTAAATCTTGTTAGTCTTAAATAGTATTTATTTAATGAACGTCTATAATTATTGGGTTATTTGTCGAATTATCGTAAATATACTACCTATATAGACTAAAATAGACTTAATACTAATGAAGAATAAGGGATTCAAAACACTTCTAAAAATGTGTATAGTATTATAAACAGTGAATATAAAACGAAAGAAAAAAATGTTAATATTACTTTAAATCTCGAATGAATCTCGTAATTTAAATATGCTCCAACAACATCGTGTGATGTAGAAAGGAGTTTCAGCCAATACGAATCTTCGATCAAATCACCGGTCGTTTCATTTAAGTTTTAAAACTAAAAAAAAAAAACATAATGTAATAATATTAACTAATATTTAAAAAAAATTTTTTTTGTATATTTTTACATATTTTGGTAAATAAAATGCATATTTTACAATTTTTTATTGCATATAAATCCTAGTCCTAGTCATTACCAGCATATATTTTTGCCACAGTATACTTAACGCATAAACACATATTTTTAAATTAAACACTTTTTGTAATTTTTTTAGTGCATATAAATCCAAGCCCTATTCGTTATTGATCGTAATTTGAAATGTACTACCATCGAGTCTGATGAACAATATAAAGATAATACTAAGATAAACATTATAATAAAATAGTAAATATCGTGCCTAGTGCCTACTCAACGGTTATAGATACCATAGCGATGATAATTATTATTAATTATTAATATTATTATAGTAAGTAATCGACTTACAAAACGTTAATATTCTTATGACACCCGAGATTAATGTTTTCACCGGCGCGGTATCTAACTTGATCATCTCATGCGTCCCTGGTAGTGGTGGATGCAGAATGAAATCACCGAGTAGTTTTTCTTTAGTTTTCTTTCGCGAAATTAATTTAAATTGTTTATGTAAAATATTTTCAGTATTATAGTAACCACATAACACTGCGAAGCAGTTGAATATTTTAAACTAATTATTTGGTATATTATGGACTTATTGTTAATATGTACACACAGTTTACATAGAACGTGGTGATAATCGCATGGTGTAAACTGTAAAGGTTACTTTAGAAATGTCAAAAACTATTCAAATACAATTTATTTTTTTGTCAATAGAACGATTCAATAGAATATTTAAGCGAACATAGTTCGAACGGATGTAGATTTTGGGATTTTATGATTTAGTGCTGTTCTTGTAATGCTCATTAACCGGCGGTTAGCGAATTTTATTACCGGCGGAATTCCACCGGTTAACGTTAACGGACACTTAACCGGACATTTAAGAACGGCCCTAACGATCTTAATAAGAGATAGACAAATGGGTGTGAAGTTCTCTTAAGGAATGGTTTTTAAATTTAAAATAATTATACATCAATTAAATCTTAAGTCAATTCGGAATCTACTTAATATATATTATTACTTATTACATACCTATTTAATTTTTTTTTTTTTTTAATAAATTATAGGTTACTAATGTATGTTATGTGTTAGAAATATTCAGTCGTACCTATAAGGTGGTATACTAATAATTATACGATATGAAATTATATTTTGTCATTTCGCAACTATATATACATAATATGCATATTATGAATATATATATATATATTATGCATTTTTAAACAGTATTTAACATTAATCGCGATAATTTATATTGAAGATTTTCAACATCACGACATTGTTATAGAAAAATAACGCCTTTCTGAAAATGTAAATCAAAATACTCAATACACATTACACATTTAATTTAATTTTTAATTATTATATTATACCGGTTATAATAAGTATTTTAAAATTTGATACATAATATGATGTTTAAAAATTTTACATGGGTATTTACAAACATATACATAACGACATCGTGAATAGGTACATTTTAAGGGATGTGAATTATTTTTTAATAAAACTTGAATAGTCAAACAACTACGACCACACACTCTACATCTCTGCAATATGCAAGTGATATAAATGATAAAAAATAATAATTATTTTCAAATTTTAGTAAACAAATATAGGTAATATTTATGTAACGGCAATCAATCAAAAATTGAAAAATGTGTAAATTGTTATTGAATCGATAGGTCTTTCATTGTTGTTTATAAAAATACGTATTACAATCTATTCATCAATTATTTTAAACTATATGCATCTCTTTTTGGGATGTATACAGTAAACGGATTCTGATCTTTTTGTTTGGTACCATTGAGTATATATTGTATAGGGATACAATGTTCGATTATATAGCAATAGTATTCAATACACACTTAATAATAATGCCGCGCTAACGATAAATTGTTACCAACGCCTGTAGTAAGAATCCGCCTCGAAAAAAGATAAACAACATGGGGCTAGTATCTAGTACTTGGTTTGGGTGACTCTTTTTCAAGCACTTATTGACAAACACTTTATCAATATAAATCGAGTAAAAACTAAAAAAAAAACGTTCAACATTATAAATGGTTATAAATAGTAAAAGAGCTCAATAAGAATCACCATATTTTGAAAATTATATCTTTAAAATAATATAAATATTTATTAAAAAGTTCAAATATTTACATTTTAAAGTGTTATTCATTTGTGAATAAACTACAATAAAAAAAAAAAAAAAAATGAATCTATCGAAAACTACATATTATTTTTTGGTAAATATTCCTACTATTCCGCTGTGTTTGTTAGTTTTTTCTAATTATTTTAAAAATAACTTTTTTTTATTTCCAAAAATACTAACTCCTACCAAAAACCACTCCCAAAGTTGAAAATTGTCTTTCTGCTCAGAAATTTTATGACATTCAAAACATTTTCAACCAAAATCAACCAAATCAATACATTCTGGGTAATACACCGAAACGTCCAGATTTTAAAACCGGAGTAACAATTTGAATTAACGTATGTAGTGTAGTTAAATTACATTTATGATTATTAGCTGGTGGTTGACACTAGCACATCCGGCTTTTGTTCATAGTTACCTACTGCTATTTTAGTCGTGCCTAATCTTTGGTACATGAATGTACCTACCACGTGAAAAATAAAAATTGTATGCAGAAAAAATATTATAATTTTAAATTTATTTCTTATTTTTAATAATCTATTGAGAATTACAACAATGATAATACTTAAGAAGTTTATAATATTTAATAAAAATAAAAATAAATTAGTGTTTTTTTTTTTTGTTTTAACAATATTCAGTATAAAAACCGTGTAACTTAAATTCTTAGCGAGGATTGTTAATATCCATTAGTTATAAGCCAGATCTTTCTAAACATTTTGCATACAAATTATGTGGAAAAATGTTTGTTTGTAAACAAATAATGTAAATATGTGTATTAAATACATATAATTTATCTTTTACGAAAAATATACACATCATAGACTTTCAAAATTGAACTGAAAACTTCCTCAAGATACTACTCTATAGACCTATACCAGGGTTTAAAATTAGGGTATTTTACTACTGCACACCTAATTCCACATATCAAAATAATTTAAAATATTAAACAAAGACCTAGTGCACAATGCACATGCCACATATAACTTCGTTGCATAATTATTTTTGATATTTATTAATAATTAATTATAATAAATACAATCTAAGACAATTTTCTATAAAAGTCCTTGAAACCTATATGACTAAAAATTTTAAAATTAAAAACAAAATAGCTTGAGTTGATAAACTTATTATAATGTACTAAAAGGTCACTTCCTACTGTTTAATGTTTATCAGAATGGTTGTGAATTTAATGTACTAATAAACCATAAATAATGCATTTAAAATGTTAAAAAAATGCATTGAAATGTGAAAAATTATAGTGCAAAATGATCTAAAAAGGAATATATGGCCTAAAGAGGCAAAAAAATTACTTAAAAAATTAAAAACGTAAAAAAATGTAAAATAAAAGTTTTGTAAATGGATTTTTTTATTACATAATTCAAATTATACACTTACAAAGCTACGTTTCACAATTACCAAAAAAAAAAAAAAAAATGCACTTTCCTACAAATTCACAGCCCTATTTATCAGCTATCCGGTACTGGCAGTTTTAATCATTTTTATATACCTATATCATGAACATTATTCTCTAATGTTCATGATCTATATCTATATGTCATATTATCTTTGATAATATAGTTAGCATTTTGACTGCGACAGTTATACAACAGTTCTGCAAACATAAATTGGTACCACAAAATCACGACGTCATGCGGTAAAATATCGTTATCGGCAGACGGTATTAACGTAGAAGCTAAGTAGAACAAACAGCACTAACGCAGCAAAATCGAATGAAAAAAAAATGAAAATTTCCATTGTAGTAGGGCTGTGGAAATGGACCAATTTTAAATGAATATATGTTAATTAGTAATTTTCAATAATCAATATTGAATATTATTCAAATAAAAATGTATAAAAGCCAAAAAACATATTGCACACTTTTAAATTTGCTACTGCACACAATTTTAGGTCCTGACCTATAGTACTTTAATGCACAAACATTGAAATTGAATATTACAAAATACAAATTCTATTAAGGGTCATAAATACTAAAATGCTATAAAAGCACAATAGTTTGTATTATCTAAATACTGTAAAAATAGATAATAAGATATAATATTATATATTTTATATAGTACTTATTGGAATGAACAAAAGAAAGGTCAGCAACAAAATTATATGGTCTCGCAGTCATTGCACCAAATCTTAAATGTATACAATCATACGTTTTACACTAATACTTTACTAAATGTATTAACGTATATTATTACCTACTATTTAATTAAAATATAAAATGTAAAGCACTCAAATTCAAAGCAATACTGTTTTTTGATTGTCCTTTTATAAAATATCGATTTTTTTCGCATTCGTGATTTTTATTAGGATTTGTAGACTTGAAGTATTTTTACTTTGTAATATTTAGTTATAGTGTGTTTATACTGTTTATAATACTAAAGAATATAGAAGAATATTAAGAAAAATATTCATGCGAAATATTTCCACAGGCAATGGACTGAACACTTTTGATTTAGATTGTCATTAGCATTGTAAGATTTAGTGATATTATGTACACTTTTTGTACAATTTTTATGTTTTTCACACAAAAATCAAATTTAAAATAAAAATAATTTAAATAGGATAATACACAAGACGCTCGATTGTCACATCATCGAACGTCGTACATAACTATTTAGTGTTTACATGATATTATAGTGTGGTGTACTAGTGTGTAACGTGTTCACTATTTACGATAAAAGCAATAATGAACATTATTTGTCACTAGTCTAGACGTTTATTACTCATTACTGTGATTAACCGACATCTGATTATACTAGAAAATATATAATTTTAATAATATTATCATTTATAGTTTTTTTTCCAAGGCCCAAACATTCGATATACTCATAAACTTATTCTTTCATCGTAATTCATCTTCGTTAAATATTCGATATTTTGAATTTGTTGTTTTGGCCGAATACCAATTTTATTTATACAAAAAAACTAAGAATATAATTAGTGTGTTTATTTAAAAATAATATTTAATACAAATAAATTATACAGATTGGAAAAATTACGCAATAATAACCAACAACCAACACTAATAAAGTTTATAATTTTAAACATAAAATGTTTACACATTATATTAAGTTTAAAACTGGGTGGAATCAATAGACGATATTATAGTTAATACGAACAGAATTTTTTAATCAAAGAGATAGACAAATGATTGTTAAATTTACTTCGGGTGTCGTAACCCCCTCCCCACACTACAACAATAATAAAATCTAAATTAAAATCTTTTTTATAAATATTATTTTTGTTATGCCTCAAATTTTAAAAATGATTAAATTTAAATTGTTTTAAATTGTAATTTATAAATGTATGTCAATTTAAAATAATAATCAATTAATATCAATTTTCTTGATTTTTGAGACATGACATCGACAAATTTTAGGGATCAATAATTATGAATGGCCATTGGAACTTATATGCTTGAATTATTTTTTTTTTTTATAAATTGATTATTAAACAATATCCTTATTAATAGTTACACCGCCTCTGCTCAGAATCGTTTTTCGTGTAGCTACAACAATTTGTCATTGAATTCAAGTTTGACACGTCTATTATACAATTTACAGCGCTACAGTTAATACTGAATAACAAGAAACATTTGAAACCTTTTATACAGCAAAGCGAGTTCCCTGGTTTATTTATTTTATTTTGATACATTTCGTGTAAATAATGTAAATACCAAGTGTAAATAATTATTAAGTCGTTTGGAATTACACTTATCAAACGTTTTTCTACGTTTAACTTTCGTCGTACATTTAACTAGTATATATGATAAGTAAAATAATTAATTCAGAATATTTTCACTATTTAATTCTTAAATTATGAAAACATCTCGCATAATTTATTTCAGAAACTCAATAGTGTTTATGTTTTGTTACAGGTGATCAGCAGAGAAGATATAACCATGATACGTCGACAGTATAAAGTTGGAACTTTCCCAAACAATTTGTTGATATCGGCACAGAAATGGTTGATATTGTTATCAATAATACTAATATCATTTGATTTTTCAAATTCATCGATAACCTGTGGACCTGGCATATATTCACCAGGAGGTAAGTAGTACTAATCGCTCTTAACAACTAAACTTTAAACTAGTCGTATGAAAAATTTAAAAACCTTCAAAAATTAACCAATTATATATCAAATGCGTGTACTTAATAAGTAAGTTGACGAAAAATTAAAATATTTGTTGTGATGGGACTCACGTGAACCTGTTCAGATGAGCTCATTATCTTTTCGAAGATATAAACAACAATTTATCAACATGTTGGCTTGTAATTTATTATTATAAAATATATATTCAATCATAAATGGAACCCGAAAATTGTAGGTATACCAAAAACTATTTTTAAATATAATTTTAATACCTCAATTTAAATTAGTCGTTGATTGATTAAACTATTGAATTAGAAAATTGTTTAAGTATACCTAGT
Organism: Rhopalosiphum maidis; assembly: GCF_003676215.2. NCBI lineage: Eukaryota > Metazoa > Arthropoda > Insecta > Hemiptera > Aphididae > Rhopalosiphum > Rhopalosiphum maidis. The sequence goes on from NC_040879.1 coordinate 12,301,261, forward strand.
TAATTATTTTTTGTATATGATTTAAAAAATAAGAAAATTTCCATCCGGTTCAGTAATATTAGTGTCTTGTATATTGGTTTATAAAAATTAATTTGTTTTATATCCATCTATCTGTTTCACAATCTGTAGAATTTTGAAACGGGACGCGTTACAAATCAAATATTATTAACATTATTATTTGTTTGTAATTTTAGGAACTACTCCGAATGGTGACATTAATATCGAATACAACAGTGGTACTCCGTTGGTAATCACATGCAATTTAAATCCTAATCACGAACTACTGCGGAAAATACTTAGTGATGAAACTGCCGATGATAGCAAATCAAAACTACTAAGCCAGAAAATCCGGTTCTATAAGAACGACGAACGCGTCGCCAAACAGTACGTATCGGTCATCAACTCGACGGCGGCCCAATTGCGCGTGTCAAATCTCTCGGCGAGTTCCGATGTCTATACATGCATGGTATGTTTGGATAAAAACAACCATGGTGTTAAACTATCTAAGACCGCTGATATTTCATCAATCAATATGGCTCTACGAAATAGCATTATGAACACGGTCGGTTACCGTCCAAACGAATCAGTCGACACGGACATCGGGGTGTGCCTAAACAATGTTAATGTCGGATGTAAGTTAACTATCCCATTGTATAACCTATGTAGATATAAATAACATTATTTTCTTTGCGGATTACTTGAAGCACTATTCGTTTTTGAACGGTTGATTCACAGGACATGGTAGCGATAATATACGCGCTTCGAACCATTATAAAAAAAAAAAACCGCCCGTTCGTCGGATTTTTAAATATTATCATAAAATATATGATATAAATAAAAATAAAATATTGTATGCATTAGTGTTAGGTAATCTGTGTGATTGTTCCGGCGAAGTACGATTGCGCGCGTTTTACCTTTTTAAGTACCTATACGATTGCGCGCAGTGCCAGAATAACAAAGAATATGATTTTAACTATTCAAAGGCGTACGATTGCGCGTGAAATTGGGTGCGACATTGCCAAATTTTTATATTAAACAAAAATTAAGTTATATCATAATTATTTTTAATATTTAAATACAGATACAAATTACAAATACATTTATTCAGAAACTAAGAATGATATAATATTAAAAAAATATTATCATACCGTCATAGAAGAAAAAATAAATTATTACATAAAAAAAAATTATCGTTAAAAATATTTCGTTGAATTTACGTAAATAACGCAAAATAAAAAAAGTTAATAATTCAAAAAAGTGGACAGATTACATTTAATATAATATTTAAATTAAATTTTAAAGCCCCGATACTTATTTCTAAATACGGCCAAATACTTAAGTAAATTTTCTGGTGTTTTATTATTTAAATAATGTCTGTGTTTAATGTTCAAATTTTCAATTTTTTATAATCCTTCTTTCGATTTTAGTTTTATTTTTATTTTGAAAATGGTAAACGGATTTACCATAAACCTAAATATTTGGCAACGTTGTTCAAAAGTAAAAATAAAATAGCGCGCGCAATCGTATAGTGCCCAATTGTTCAATTTTTAAAGATTTTTTAAGTCGTTCAATCACAGGATTTTTCATTAATTATTTATTTGATCTAATATAAGAATATCATATACAGTTTGCATTTGGATTTATTTGCGTGGATTATTAATTTTGATTTTCGATCGAAACATAGAAAAAAACACATGATAACTTAAAATAAATAAATTATTATGAAATTATCTACATGATAATTGAAATTTTATCGAAATGATTTCGAATGATTTATCGAATAGGAGACAAATTTAAACCGTGCAGCATTTAATTATTTTGAGTCAATTATTTAAAAAATAATAGAATATTTTTAAACAATTTTTTTTAATTTATAAAAAAGTATTTTCAACGTTAGTGACTAATACGCATACGGTTATATTTAATAATATTAATAATTATTACGCTCTTAAAAGAAAAATACAGTTTTTCATGGTCGTTATCTATTATTTTTGTTTGTATAATTTATACAAATGTATGACATATGTTATTATAAAATACCGATAGATTATATTGATAAATTGTGTAAAGTATTTAGTTGTATTAGTGTTTACTGTTTTTAAATAAATCGTCTTTGTTTAGATAAACCACTCAACGTTACAAATTTTGTTTGCACCTCTAACAACTGGGAAAGTTTAACGTGTAATTGGACCAAACCGGAGAATTCGATAAAAACCACTTATAAGGTGTACTTCAGATTGGCCGGCCGTGCTTTTAGCAGGTGATTCATATGCGTTTTTTACGATAACATGATATTTATTATTTATAATTTATATTTTTTTTTCATTGTACGTGTTCTTATTTATAACATAGAAACATTTATTTTTTATTTTCAGAAGCTTCACAGCTTGTCCTACGAATTCGGATGTCCGAGAGAATTCTTGTTATTGGGATTTTTCTACTACACCGTTATACAGACAATCGTACGAGTATTATTATTTCACGATAACCGGCGAAAATGCACTGGGAAAATCGTCAATGCCAATTCGTTTTCACCACTACGCCAACAGTAAACACGCCTACATTATATATTATATTTTTATATCTGTTTGAATTTAAAAAAAAATTGTATATTATATATTACAAGCACACGCGTAACTATATTTTACTACTATTTATTCTTTTTCTTATAATTATTATTATTATTTTTTTTTTTTTTTAATGTTCAGTTATTCCCGCGAGACCCACAAAAATCGCAGCGATTGACCAAACAGAATCGAGTGTCAAGCTCACGTGGTCCATTGGAACAATGTCTTTTTATTCGCACGGAATAGTTTACAAGATTCAGTACAAATCGCAATGGGATTCCAATCCTGAACACTGGCACGTAAGTGATCAAACGCAGGTACACGCGGATAAAATTGACATTGTGGTTTGACGTACATTTTTTCCCGCATAGACTATAATCGTCAATGACAAATGCAACCAGCAATCGACATCTCACGAAACCGATTCGGTGCAAAACACGGACTGTGTGGAACACGACGGAGATCATCATTACTTCGACGTCACCGGCTTGAAATATCCGTTTGCGCGTTACGATTTTCGCATATCCCTTCGGACGGCGCTCGCTGGCGGGGACGATAAGTGGTCTGCTCCCGGTTACATCACCGTCAACACCAAACCCACGAGTAATTTTATAATAACAATTTATTTTTGCGTTTACGATGACCTATAACCTGCTCGTCGGAGATAAGTCGTATTTTGGCGAATATATATTTTGTCATACGAAAACGACGAATACTATATATAGTATATTCCAAAAGTCCCATATATCACCCTTAATATCTCCATAGAAAATCAATATATTTAAACGCGATTTTTTTTACAGTACTAAGTATGGAAATTCTGATTGAATGGCATAAAATTCAATTTTTTTTTTAGCTTTATTATAACTTGAGGATAATGCAATTTCACCTGTTTTCAAAAATCGAGACATTAATCTGTTTATAACATTGTACGATGGTTTTTTACGATCTGGATACTCAATTCCATGACTATAAGCAGCTTGTCTATGACTTTTGTTGTTTTGGAAGTAACACTTCACCATGTCGATATACTTATGTACTGAAAGTGTAAGAGACAATTTAAATATTGAATAAAATAAGTAAGAAATAAAAAGTTATAGCTAAAGACACAGTACCTACGTACTGTACATATGACACTAATAGCAGTAATAGCTATAAAGAAAGAACACAAAATAATAATTTACAAAATTGCAATATGTGTAGGTATTATTATTATAAATCGAATTAACTACAACTGTAAGATTATGTCCAATTTCGTAACTTTAGGTTCACTTCATGATAATTAAAATACTTAAAAATAGGTAACCAGTTTCGCTATTCAGCAAATGATAAGACACGGCTATTTTTATTTCTATTCAAATCAAAACTTTAATTAGAAATATAAAAGTATTGTTAAGCTGAAATATTTTATTATTAAAATGTGAAACAATTGATTTTTTTATTACAATCATTCAAAAACATAACTTGCTTTAACTTGGTCAATTTTTATTGAATTTTAATATTTTTTGTTTTTGAACTATTTTAAAAATTGTGTTCAACAAAATGGCTATCTTAAAAATTTAAAATTCTTAAACGCATAAAAATTTTTTTTGGCAATTATTGAATTTAAAAAAAAAAATTCAATTCAATCAGAATTTCCATACTTAGTACTGTAAAAAAACCACGATTAAATAAATATTGATTTTTTTATGGCGATATTAAGGGTGATTCGGGACTTATAGGACATACTATAATAGTCTCCAATATCGACAACTAATAATCTGAAATAAATTAATCGAACATCGAGTAATCTGTTGTACACAATCGCGTATAAATAATTAGATAATATTTTTGTTCGATTGAGTTGTTTAACGATCGAAATGTATTTTATAGTTCCCAAAAGACCACCGCAAACTGACATTGGAAGCTTTCAATGTGTTCCTTCGCCATCAGACAAATCCAAAAGGGACGTGTTAGTCTATTGGCAAACTATTGAAGACAACGAAAAATGTGGCGAATCGTTTGAGTATATTGCTTATTATGTTTATAAGACGGAAGATGAACAAACCATGTAAGTACCGTTCGTCGATTTCACATCGACGTTTTAAGGGGTTATGTATAGGCAATTTAAATAATTAATTAAAATGTTCATTAGAAAATTCGTTAAAAGCATTTTTAAGAACATAAGCTATATTACGGCTTTTATAATGTGATTTTAGAGCTAAATTATAAATATGAATATGAACAATTTGTTGAATGATGTATAAGTAATTTTCAAACAAAAATACAAAATACATATATTATTATTATTATTATGTATGTATGTTTTATAATATACAACTTGGTTTTACATTTTTATTATAAGTAAAAATCATATTAGTTTTTTTGTAATGGATCAATTAATTTTTACTATATTTTAGGTACTTGTAAATGTTAGATTGTACAAAATATTTTTAGTCAAAACTAAAAGCCAAAGCATCATTATGTTTTCAACTTTTAACCAGTTGCTTACGATACATACTTAAACTAATTTAATAAAATATTATCTTAATTAATCACTAACTTTAAATCATTCTCACTTATTTGAACTTTTATATTTATCAACACAGCACTCACCGTAGCGACGAAACGTATAGGAATTACGCCAAGTTCAATTGCCTCAGTACCAGCATAGGATACGAGTTTATAGTAGTATCATACAATAAAGAAGGTTTTTCTACAGAATGTTCAAAGGTTTATGTACCTAGCGAATCAGACAGTGAGTATAAATCAATCATGCATATATATATATGGTTTATTTTAAATTAATTTATATACTTTACCTAATTGTTTTTTTGTTAATTTTACTATATATAGCACTCGATAAACCAACATCGTTAAAGAAAAGTGTATTTGACAAACAAGGGATTTTCGAACTATCCTGGAAAAGCGCCGATACTCAGAAATTGTCCACTCCTAATCCACTAGATTATTATACTCTATTTTGGTGCGAAAAAGACATTGTCCATCCACAACAGTGTAATGTAAGTGAATCTATCTATTGTATGAAATACATCGATCTTAATTAATAATATACAGTTTTGCGTAGTGGTATGAATACCGATGTCGTTTTTGCTTTGATGGCGCTAAGCCTGTTACAGAATTAATATTGACACACGCGATAAAAAAAATTGGAAAAAAAAAAACTTTAAAACTATTTATTTTATTATAAAATTTGATAGATGTGTAATTATTAATTTTATATTCATTAATATTTATTAATAAAAATATAATAATTATGATACAAATTAACATAAGAAATACAAAAATAATTCAATTATCTTGGTTTTTTTTTGCATTGTTTAGTTTTGTACTTTATTTATATATATTATATACATATATACAAAATAATCTTGGACCGAAAGTAGAAATATGAAATATAATAATGTAGGTAATTAATTAATTTGTATTAATATATAATACCTACATATTATATTGCGATATAAGCAGTAATGTATTAAATCGATTATCAACGTCACTGTCAGCAACATTGATAATAATAATTATTATTATTATCCAAAATTTTTGATATTGACTGATTGTTTAAAAATGTTTGTTTTTATCAGGGTTATATGAATTGGATGCACGTGCCGATTTCAGTATCTCACTACAATACTACTGTGTTCGACAACATGGAAAAATATATTTTTGCGATTAGCGCAAACAGTGAAAATCCTTCGAGAAATGGTTTAGATAACCTTAAGGCTAGTAGTAGCGGAATGGTGTGGGAATCATGTACGTAAATATTAAACTGCATGATATGTTTTAACAAAAGAGCCTTCCTGTCAAAATCCAAAATCCAATAACAACAATTTTTTTGTATACTTTTTTTTTTATATTATCGACATTTATTTTATTGTGTAAATCGATTTATGATTGATTAGTCGATGACAATGTAAAGAACGTTTGGGTTAGTGTGATTGGTCCGACATTTGCGGGCTTGAGCTGGAAAGTCTACTGTGACGACAAGACTGGTTTAATTATTGGATATCACATATTTTACTGTCCCATAATTTCCAAAAAAAATTCCCTTTGCAAAGGTAAGAAATTTTTTAAAAATTGTAATGAGAACTTAATATTAACCTAACTTTAAAGCATTCGGTTATGGTACTTAATTTTATTCACTTCGAATATTAATACCGCACTTTGCATGAAATGAGGCAATGGGGTCTACTTATTAAATCCTTCACAATTAAATTAAATAATACCTAACCTAACCTCATCAATAATACTTTCTTTTTTACGATACATTTTTCTGCTCTGGCTATGAAATTTATTTTAAAAAATCAGTGGTATCACAATCGGGGGGAGTTTAATAGATTTTGTTGGGAAAAATATTATGTTTTACAATAATATTAATAAACGTTCATTACATTTTAATCATATTTAATTTAATATTATAGTATCATAATATTTCTTTTAATACCTTTGTATTAAAAAATATACAGTTTGAGATATTTACCTATTGGTTATTACTATTAAACATGAATGGCATTCATATTTATGATAAATAATTTAAACGCATTTTTAAATGTGTTTTCACTACGTGATAATTGTGTTAATTTTTACTTTTATGTATCAAATGTCAATATTTTTTGCGAACGATTAATATATCATCGTTTCTTAATGTATGTATTTCTCTATGATAATAATTGTAATTTTTTATTTCATAAATTATAATTTAATGTTGTATACTTAGTATTTATGACATGTTTATTTATTTAATTGAAATTAGGTACTTAATATACGTATCTGTCTAATATTAATACGGTATAAATTAGTGATGTATACAAATATAGTTTAAAATTAAAATAAATATGGAAAGAAAAATGGAACAACGGACCCTTATTAGTTATTATTGTAGAGTTTATTAAAAATCCTTAAAAAAATGCATGAAAATATGCTTATATATTAATATATTATTAATATACATATTCTTTTTGGAAAAAATGTACAACACATACAAAAATACTAAAGCAAAAAATTTAAAGTACATATATATAATATATAAATTATTAAGTATTAGTTGAAATAGTATACATTTGGAAACGTTATAAGCACTTACTCGTAGATAATTAAAATTGAATAATAATTGATGATTTTTGAACCATTGAAGCAATTCAATAAATATAATTGTCCAAAATAGTATTTTGATTAATCGCTAATCAGTATTATAATTGTGTTCATTTGAAACAAAATAAAAAAAAAAACAGTATTTAAAATTATTTTCCTTTTACTTTCAATTATTTTTTCATAATGTATTTTACCATTGAAATGTATTATTGCACTGAATGCACTGGTAAGAATTTTTTTTAACGCATGACAATTACTATTTACTTGTTTCTATGTATAGAAATACGCCCATTAATGTAACTGGCCATCAGCGTGTACTTAAGATATATTAAGTCGTTAATGCGTCGTTATATCTTTAAGTACCTAATCCCATGCAAAGTTATTCGTCTTTGCCAATAATAGTTTAGAAAACATGATGACCGCCAATTTTTATGTTCATAAAAACATTAAAATGTAAAGAAATATAAATTAATTAGGGTGCTAACAAATGTTGAAATATTATGAACATATTTTTTTCAAATATTTTTTTACTAAATTATAGTTAAAAATACAATAATACTTACAAAAAAAAAAAAAAATATTGTATTTATTTGTTCTACTTTAATTTTTGACTAACGAAATTGATTTGCACCTTACCTAGAATACTCGACGGCCATTACAAAAAAAAGAAAACATGGAAACGTCATTTCCAAACCTTAGTTACAAGTCAATTTTGTAATTGGGAAAATGGAATGGAGGTTTACATAATTGGTGATATACATTGAGCAACAAGGAATGATATTAACTCCAATCAGAGTTCCGTTAATAATGCATGAGCTTTCTAATGTTATTATAAAAAAAATTAATATCACATGTTAAAAAAATATTGCTTAATTTAAATAAGTAACTAATTTGTATTAACAAGCATTATAATTTTAAAAATGCAGTGCTAAGTAAAGCAATTTAAAATTGAAAAGCACAGTAAGTTATACTTTTTCAGAAAGATTTTTAAACAAAAATCTTGTTATATTGTACGTCTTTTCATTGTACCCATAATGTGTAGAGTGTCACGAAATAAATACATAAACAAATAATACATTTGTGCAAGAGAGTAAATTCTCTAGTATATAATGTATGCACTTATTGTTACCTTTCGTTCTTTTACAGCATGTTTTCATTTTCACTACGGTTAATGAGAAACGCTTCGTTCAATTTATTGCTTCATTTTTTATTCTACCGTATGGGAAAATCAAATTCTGTCCGGAAATTTTTCGCTCATATAAAATATATTAATTGTTGACGCACTACCACACATTTTTTCGACAAATAAAAATTAAAAAAAAAGAAATATTTTACCAAATATACTTAACTTAAATTAAACATGTTAGTTCTTATGCGAAATGGCTAAAAAGTATGAACAGTTTAAATAAAGTGGTCAATATTAATTGTGCAACAAGCAAATGCTTGTATAAATGCGTGATAATGTTGTGTACCTACGCGATAAATATATTTGTATGATCAACTAATTTCCGGCCAAAGACCGAGTGATTTAGTTGTAAGTAATGTGAATACGGTAAAATAACGGTTTTTGAGCTGACAATCACTCACAATTACCCCGATAAACGCATGCTGTAAAATAACAAATATACGTAATATACTATATTATTCCTTAAAGTTGAATTTTTTCTGCTCCTAAAATTAATGTTTATAAAAGTAAAATAACACCATTGTAAATCAAATACAATCATCTCTCCACTTAGACTCGAAGTCTTTAAGTCTTAGACTTAGAGTATAAAACGTGTTTACGAATTATTACTGCATAGACTCTATACAGTAATAATTCGTAAACACGTACATACTCCTATACTATAGGAGTTTAAACAGTCGTCAGTTAACGCAGACTTCGTGTTCTCAAAATATACCGAGTTGTTAATCCTCATATATTTAAGAACCTAATCACTACAAAGTAAATTCGGTATCAGTACATTTCACCGACACTACATTTGCCCGATACTACACTTGCCCGACAATATCAAATTAAACTATGAATAAATTTGTGTCAAAAATTATTCAAAATATTATATTATACTATGTTATTTACAAATTAATTTTACATTCAAAATTATACAACTTATAATAACACATTTCTATGAAATATAAAGTTGTGTTGTAAATATATACGGTGACACGTTAAAATATTCTGGTAAAAATATCCCGTAAACCAAATATCCCCGACAAAATATCTCGCGTAAATATTAATTTAAAATTTAAACCTTTTTATAAAAGTTACATAGATAGTAATACAATATAATTATTATTAACGTTTATAAAATAGAAAAAAATTAAATAAAAAAAAATTAAAATTATATGTTTTTCGTCAAAAAGTATTATACTTATTATAATTATTATTATACTAAGTTATGTGCTATTGCTTTTAAGTATTTATTGTTATTCGTAGTATCTACTATTTATTTGCTCATCCGTATCTTCAAATGAAGAAATAACGTTATCAATAGGTACAAAAGCAAGAGCCGATAGTTTTTTTTATTTCGTGAAACAATATTACATACGTGGAATACCTATCATTATTTACGCGGGAATATTTTGGTTTATATTTTGATGTGGAAACAATAAATATGTGTCAAAAATTAATAAGAATAAAAACATTATACTATTTACAAATTACAATTTGATGTTATAAGCGATTCCCCTTAGAAATTAGAAATTTGATCGATTTCCCTTGTCATTTATAATTGCATTAATACGTTTTATTCATCTTACTTTTTCACATAGAACGATATTATCCATGATAAAATATTCGTCTGATTTTGATTTTTTTTTTTTTTAATTATTGTACATGACAAATGTAGTTTTAGGCTAATGTAGTGTCAGGTAAAAGTTATGTCGGGTAAAAGTATTGTGGGGTAAATGGTGTCGGGCAATTGAATTGTCGGACATTCGAGTGTCGGGCAAACATATCAGACCCAGTAAATTCGTTTATTTAATTGTTGTGTTAATTGAAACTAATCATATAAAATGTCCAGTATTTACCGATATTTGTATGTATGCAATGAGAATATATTGGTATTATTCCACACCCAAAAGTAATATTATAACGCAAGAAAACAATAATGAGATTAGCTTGGTTAGCAAATAAAAAATAATAATATATTTTTAATGACAACGTTTTTCAATTGAAAATCACAAACCGTATTTTTGTCGTGTCAAATTAATAGTAATTAAATAAACATTAAAATTTTTGGAATAACTTTAGTTTCAATACAACCTACGTGTTACGATATTAGGATAAAAAATATAATGACTTATCAATAAAATTAGAAAAGTTTGTACACATTAGGCAACGAACTATACAATATGAACCAGATTCAGTAAGTACATCAAACGAAAAATTGGTATCATACTTAACCTGTATGTATACTTTTATTAAAAAATGATAGATTATTTTACTTTGACATCTTTTACAACATCGGACTTCGATACCATTTTATAAAATAGCTATAGCATGAATTAATATGTCTACTTTGTTTTACATCCCAAGAATATTTAATAAAATATGTTGATTTTCTTACACTTACTACCTACCTACATTAATTTCATGTTTTCTTGTAACATTTATGATTAATATCAATTTATATTGTATCTAATTATATTGTTTATCAACCATTGAACAATTCAACAATAATTGGAACACAGGTAATATAAGTACCTATACATTTATAATAATACAATATATTGTGTGTATGCAACTATAAGCTGTGCCCGTACACTTCGTTACCCGTACAAAACGCATTTGTGTAAAATACTGTTACTGTTCAATGTACATATAATCATATATCGCTGAAATAAACCGTATAGTTATTTTATTTTATGATTGAAATTGAAAACGTATTTTTCTAAATATATTGTGAATAGATAATATTAATTCATAAATTACAATTAGTCATTAGTGCTAGAACTTAGAGAAGATTTCAAATTTGAATACAATATATTTTGATAACATAGTTGATAACTAATAAATGGTGAGTGCGGGTACTCAAATGTTTTTCACGTCATATTTTGATTTGTATTTAGCTTATTTTGTATCCTTGACTTCTTTTTCATATTATTATAATTTTTCTATGTACATTCATTTGTTTATAATATAATTTTAATATAATTGCCGTCCGTTGGAGGGAGGTCGTGACGCGTATTGAGTTTTTTATGAGATTAACTAAAAAACCGTATACAAAAAAACGATACAAAAAAAAAAAACGAACCTAATGACACAGACACAATATTATTGCACTGTTCTCTTGTAATATGTCAATGGCATGTATTTTATTTAAAAGTTATTAATACAAAAATTCGGTGTACTTAGTGTTGGTGTATGCGCAGTGCGTAAGATTATTTTTATCGACAAACTTCTCGGGACAATTATTCATATCTATACGCCGATATCAAACACATCCGTGGTCATTATAACCGCACATTTTACACCGTTCAATACTGCACACATTTATTTCATTTTTAAAAAGGGAAATTTGAAAGTTCGATAGTTTAAAACCGCACACATTTGATTGACCGTCAAAAATTAAGCAACAAAATCATAAAATAGGTTTTCATCTGGACGAGTAGCCATAATCTCGACAAACGCCTTAGGAATCAAATGTGATGGTAAATAAGGCGACCCCAAAAATAGTTTTAACCATAATCCAGATTGTGAATTTTTATGATTGTAATTTTTTTTTAATATTATGGAATATAACTGATTTTTTTGTACAATCCCGAAAGTTTTATTTTTATAATTTTGCGAACTTGATTAAATATGGTTAACTTGTTTGCGGTACTATACGATAATGTTATTTTAGATCAATGTATACGTTATCAATATAAATCAATGTGTGCGGTATTGAACGGGTTGATCTGGGGAAAGTATGGGGGATTAAGGTATAAAAGTGTGCGGTTTTGAACGAAGAACTTTTTTTGAAAGTGTGCGGTTATGAACTACAACGCATAATTTGACTGACAAAAAAGTCAGGTTGCATGTAGCTGAAAACCTGCAGGCTACCGCCAATATTATAGGTATACAATTTACTCGTTAAATATTAAAAGTATTTGGGGAGAGCCACCCTCAACACCTAGGGGTTTAAAACATAGCCTATGACCTATTTCAGATCTACCAAATATACACAAAAAATTTTATGAAAATAGGTCAAGCCGTTTCAATATAATATACAATGCCTGGAAGCTATCCAAAATCGTTTCCTTCATTATCCTACAAATGTAGTACTCTGCGACCTGCGCCAACCACATTCACAATATAAGCCGTTATTACTCACTAAATACAAATAGCCTTGTTGTTTCAAAGAAACATATGTGATTTGAAATTTTTATTCAGATTGGTCAATGACTACGTATTATACTGTCTGGAATTGCTTAATTTTATAAAAGAATTTCCCCCGATGACAAACTTGTTCTACTTATACTTTTTATACTAATTTGCACAAAACTAACTATACCATAAATGTTCCACTAAATAGATCCGCTAGATTAGCTAATAATTCCCGAATTCATTTATTTAATTTTAACTTATTTTATAATTATATTATTAGATATACCATATCATCTTAGATATTTTCTTTTTTACTTGTTATTCAATTCTACTGTTTCTTAATTTAATTTTATTATTATTACACATATTATTTATATAAAATGCAGTGGGATTTTAGTCTGTTTAAATTAACAAAAAATAATAATTATTATTATAATTAATACGGGAATATATGTATAGAAAAAATATTTTAATTAATATTCAGTCTTAGTTTGAAAAATTCAACAATGAGAAAAATCACAGTACTCAATATTTATTACAAAAATAATCAAAATATATAATACTCATAATTATATGTATATACGACTGTATATGAGTATAGGTATACATTAAAAAATAAATTTAAGTCAATCAATAAATTAAAACTTGACAAGGACTTCTGCACTCCGCGAAAACATTAATATTTTTTAAGAAAACTTCTAGGTTTAAAACATACTAATAAATAACAATATAAACACTGAACATGATAAATTATGTATAATACGTATTTATTTATAAACCTTGGCAAATTAAATGTAGACCCTTAAAATTTCTATTGAGAGTAATATTTTTTTTTCGTCATGTGTTATTCTATTTTCCTTGTGACTATTATAATTGAAATTTTTTTTATTCGTTTCAGAACCAATGATAATGAAAACAGTGAATGAATTTCATCCCGATGATTGCAAAGGTTCTATACTAGTTTCAAATTTAAAACCCCACACGGAATATTTAGTGGCCATTGCGATTGTTACGGATAACGACCAAACTATGAATTTTGATATTGTCATCAACACATTACATGGAACAATATTAAAATGAAAATATTACGAAAGTAATCAAGTATAAGTATATTATTATAATTTTTTTCACTATTACATCTACTGTTTATCAAAATCCTATTATTAGTATTATTATTATTATTATTATTATTATTATTATTATTATTATATACCGGTGTTTACTAGTTGCAGTAAAAATAAAAAATTAAGTATACTATAGTTGCGGTCAACCAACAAAAAGGTTACCTACTAATTGTGGTCATTCAATAAAAATGTTACTTACTGATTGCGGTCACTCAATTGTTGGTCTTGGTGAAATTCTTTTTGCGCTTATATCCAACTATTGAGGTACAAAAGCGCAAAAATAAATAAATATTTCTTAAATGTTTTTATATTTAAAAAATAACATTGATAGATTCAGATGAAGTTTAATATTATAATTATTGTATTGTATTTTATTGTAACAAACTATGGTGACGGCTAATAATCATTTTAGATAACTACATATACATTATACAGTATATATACCGGCGGTTCCCAACCTATTGGTCGTGGACCATATAATATTGACATTGCTAACGTATATATTTAAAATAATATAATTATATATTTGTATTGTATACCGAATAATATTATATACATACGTACATATGCTAATATGCTATTATTCATTTGTTCATTTCATCAGTGGGCCTCAAAGATTTTTTTATAAAATTGGTAGTCCGCATAACTAAAAAGATTGGGAACCTTTGGTATATACAGTATAAACTTATAACAAGGGGTATTTGATAAGTCTAACTTAACTCCAATAGCATGTTAGATAAACGCATATTTCAAACATGGAACTTATACATAAAAAAAAAACATTTCCAGATTGGACTACCTAAAAACTGTGGGCTTTAAATTTAATTTTTTAGGTACTCATAAATAATATCATACTTATTACTACTAATAATATATAATTTTAATACAAAATTGTTTAACTCATTTTATTATCACTCTAAAAGCTCAGTATTTATTGTGGCTACAACTTAGATATTACCCTGAGACATAGCCAGCATTTTTTTTTTATGGGGGGAGCTAAATACTTTTAACTAGAATTATTAAAAATCAAATCAAGAACAAAACAACAATACTGATAATAACATATTAACGTTGATTTGCCGTTAACATATTATTTACTATTTTAAATAACTTAAATTTGTAAAACAATTTCCATATTTAAATTTAAATATTTCAAAACAATATAAAAAATACAGCCAATGGGGGAACTTTAGCCCCTATAGCCCCCCCCCCTTGGCTACGCCACTGATATTACCTACAATTGCAATGACCGCAACTGTTATATGTAAAATCACCCACAACTGCGAGCGTATGTAATTTATGCCAAAAACAACCTAAAGAAAAAATATTTATGTAATTTGCTCCACATTTCAAAATATAATTGGTAATTTGCGCCACTTTTAAGGTTGTAGTTTGCGCCACATAAAACTAAATAAAATGACATTATATAATCTGCACCATTTTGTGTTCAAAATGTAATTTGCGCCACTTTTAAATAACTAAACAATTTTTTTTACAAATTAACATATAATATTTTTAATCATTGATCAATCTCAAGTTAATTTTAATAATTATACATTTCTTGAAAATTATTTTAAAAAGTATTAAATTATACAACTACTTACAATTCCTGTAATTAAAAAAACATATAAAAATCAGTCATATTATAACTATAAATAAATGTATATAAGTATATAATAACTAAAAAAAATTATTTTTACAAATTAACATATTGTATTTTTAATAATTGATTAATTAATATCATTTTAATAGTTATACATTTTTAGAAAATTATTAAAAGTAATTAAAAAAAAATATTAAATAAGTATAATTCCAATGCATACAATTCATTATAGTTATAAACTTATAAATAAATATATATAAGTATACTTAAATTCTAACAATTGGAGTTAAAAGTGTAGCGCAGATTACATATTTTATTTAGTTTTCTGTCGTTGCGCAAATTACTGAAATTATTTTTAGATGTGGAAGTACATGTTATATTTTTATATTTTGGCGCAAATTACATACATACTTAAATTTATCTATTGGTAGAGCAAAATACCATTTCCCACAACTGCAACTAGTATGCAGCCATATTTACTATTTTTATTTATATATTATTATAATATTATGTGTGTACCTGAAGAGAATAAATTTCGTTTAAGGCAATTTAATATTTTAATAATATAACTATTTAATATCATTGTTTAAAAATGTATAACCTACAATTATATTTATATTATAAGATTCATTAAACGTTGTATTTTTATATTATATTAATAATTTATACTTAAGTGAAAATTTAGATAACGTTTGTAAAAAAATGAAATGAAATGCTCTTAAAAATCGTATTATAATATGGTACGCATAAAATTATGCACTGATTGGCGATTGCTTACTAATAATACACTATATAATACAGTAATATCGTTTACGTCAATAATAGGCGTTTGGTTTTAAATTATTTATTTGTCATAAGCCTCAAGATTAGTTGAAAAGTGTTAAATAAACAATATTGCAGTAAATAACAATATAAAAACATTACCATTTTAGTTTACGCACTTTTTACACAAATTCATGTTCTTTTTTCACTTGAAAATCATAGTTTTTAAATATATATAATAACTGTAAAAGCCTAACTAACCAATAGAGTTTTTTTTTTCCATTACCTGTTAAATTTGTAAATAATTGTATAGTTGAACATTTAAAACAAGATCTCTCTTAAGTATCGTTAACGAATTAAAGTGTGTAAAGTAAGTTCCCTATCCTTATTAATACTATTGCGTATAAAACATTTCTTACCGTCAAACATTAAAGCGTGTAAATTGAATTGCTTACCCAATAAATTGCAATAGCTTTTTATTATTGGTATGATTGACATTAAAATGGTCTTTTAGATATTTTCAATTTCGTGTTTATACATTAACCTAACTTATTATAGAGGTTGACAAACTGTTTTCGCTCAAAATCGTCTTTCATATGCAGTGATTTATCATTGAATTCTAATTTAACCTATACATTACAATGTCTTACTCCTCAACAACGAGGCCTCCTCGACACCTATACTATAGATACAGCAGTGAATTAACTAAATTCTCGTTTATTGTATTATTATGTAGTAAACATGTTGTTTCAACTATCAACTTCATTATTATTATAGATTAACGCATATAAATAATATGTATAAATATGCACGAATCATAATAAATAGAGAGTTATACATTTTTTGTATTTCACAATAATTGGAAATTATTGCTTAATTTATATTTTATTCATACTCATATAATAGTAATCAATAATTTATGTTTTAATATTGGTACATATAATTAATTTATGTACCAATATATGTTTGATCTTATTATATAGTTTAAATTTAAAACTTAATCTCAGTGTATTCATCTTGTATTCAGGAAGATGTGAATTTATATTATATGTTTTTCTAGATAAAACTCTTTGGGACATAGAAAATAAATTTAGCTTTCAAATTATGTTCATCTAAATATTAAGTTAAATATATATAATAAAATATATTCTAATATGAATATTAATATGTTACTAGTAATTGTGGGACTGTTTGTCTGTCTATATCATAACATATTTGTATTTTATACAGTCAATAAGGACACCCATGAGAGCAAGACTACTGTGTTTTTAACCATAATTTTCGTTTAAAAAATTAATTACAGTAATCAGAAGATAATAGTGAGATTTATACTGCACCCACAGTAACTAATTTATTGTGTCCGTTACCTACCACAGTTATTATATTATTGTGAATTACTCATTGTATCACGAAAACAGGGACAGGAAATTAATTTTAAACGTCATCTAGGATATTTTTTTTGTATTATATCAATGTTGAATTAAATGTTCAAACATCTATAAAATGTTCATAATGGCAAATCCAACAAAATATGTAATGTACTTATTATCATAAAAACCTAATTGTTAAAAAAGGACTAGTTAAAGAACGCTTAACAAAAAACGTCAACCTATTAAAGTAGTAATATATATATTTTGGCCAAGTCAAACGCCTCACTCAAGTTCTATTTTAATAAGTAATAATAGTACTTTTTTATTTTTATTGTTTCATAAAATTTACTAGAAACCTAACGAGTAATGGTTGATGGAAAAGATAAAACTTAGAAAAAAAAATATTTAGACTCCTTCCCGAAATAGTTTGTCTATCGAAGTACAAATATCTATATTGCGGTAATGTCTGTTTATGCCTCTTTAAAAAATATGTTGATAGCGAAGTACGAAAATCATACTTAGGTATCTGTACCAGTTATTGAAAACGCACAAGAAGCCAATTCAGATACTACTGACCAACTATTAAGCAAAAAAAAAAGAAATGAAATAAAAAGCATTGTTGTCCGTTGAAATAGGAGTGAAGTGAGACTAAACATTATAGAATAGATTTAGTAACAATGTACAGATATTACTACTTTTATATAGAATGATTTTTAATGTCAAGTATTTTTTAACTTGACATTTTTAATGATTATATTTTTGACGGGGATATATGATTTTATATTGTTTGAAATACTTTAATACTACATTTTCAAATATTATAACATAAACTGATTTCTTTAGAGCTAATCTGACTTTTTAAACGGTGGTCCATATTTTTAATTTCGTATTCTTAATTAATGCTGATAAACATACAAACATAAAGATTATTTAACTTATGATGTAATATTCTTTATAATTTAGTAAGAAAATGAAATGGAAGTGAACATTTTATTAAATTGTAATATATACATAAATAATAAAATATAAGGACTACATTTCAAGGGGAAAAGGTTATAAATTTATAATATGTTTTATTTATTTCTCCTGGTTTTAAAAGAACTATATAAGGCTAAGAAATAATCAAGACGTTGGTTGTAACAAATAACGAATATCGAACAAATTGTTGTAGTAAAAACGGTGTGTCGGCCGTCGGGGGTGACGCGTCCGTGTGTTCGTCGTTGGCCGTAACAATAGGACAATAGGACAGATATTTTCGTATGATGGTGCGCATCAGGCGGTGTTACAATACAATCGAGACCAATTGTCAACAAATCAAAGAAATAATATTTTGTACCTTATATACAAACGAATAAAGATTGAGAACAATTTTTCGATCGATGTTGTCGTTTATTTTAATTTTTAGCAATAAAGTATAAAGATGATAAATGCGATTTCGCGGTTTACGTATTAGATATTCTAGTATTCTACTGTAAATAGGTGTCAATATTGCCTATAGTCGTATTTTTTGGATAAGCCAAATTCAGATGTTTTGTGGATAGCAGTAACAGCGTTATATACCTAGTGTTTATAATGGAGCATTTTAAAATTAACCTAACCTAACGCGGAACCGAACTTATATTATTAAATAATTATATAAATAAACATTTGTATAAGACACCGCAAATACGGGTTAATGAAATTAAAATATTTCAATAAAAAATAAGTTTTAAGAACTACCAATGGGACAGACGTTTTTATAACTGTAAATTTTTTTTTAAACGAAAAAGAAAATCTGTATTATATGTTAATTTTTTAATATGGTACATATTAAAATTTAATATCAGTTATACAATTTTGTATTTTCAACCAATGCGGCAATGTTGCATAAAAGTTAACTATAAAAAGTTAGCAGGTATAAACGTTCTTCAGAGAGTCATTAAAAAATGTACGGTCGACAAGGACCGTTCTCAATCGTGCTATACCCGAATCAGAGGGCCTTTGTCGTCGACGGTGTGTTGCGCGTAAAACGGACGGGGGTCCCCGCTTGTTCCGTAGATGGACGTGGTAGAGAGTCGGCCGTTCAGTTTTTGTGTCCCATAGTGACGATGGGAAGAAAAGTATAAGATAATTTATACTGCTTGTAAATTACATTTTTACTACTATTGCGGACCTATATAAAATATTTGAATGAAAAATTGATAAACAGTAGTACAACCCGGCGCCACAATAAAACAAGTTACATATCGTGATAATATATTTAATTATGTATCAACGAACCTGTTTTTTTTTTGTTTGTATGTACGATGTCGGTCGTGGCCACGAACACAATATATCAAAATTCAGATCCCCCGCTCCGCGGTCAATCAACGGGCACTATTTCATACACAATTTCACTTGCACTTGGTAACCAATATGATTGACATATTTTACTGTCAATAATGTAACAAGTCAAAATGTCAATTAAAATTATTTTTTAGTATAAAACTAGAATATTAAAATATCGCTACTTTATTTATAAATATATAAAATCAGTGGCGTATTTATGGGGTGGAGATTGACCCTCCTCCACTCTAAAAATAATAATGTAAAGACTTCAAATTTTAAACAAGTCAATATTTAATAATATGTATAATAATTTGTTCATTATGAAAATTCCATACAGCACTCACACCTACCTCGTGTATGAATAATCGTATGTGGGATATGATGAGTTGGATCGATCGATAGAAAGTCGAAATACAGGCAATTAATGTATTCGTAGAAAAAACTATTTACTACTAATTTTTGAGACCGTCCGACGTTCACCATTTTGGATTTCTGTGACTATTATTAGTAATATTTATTTTATCGACTGTTCTTCAGTATCCAATTTTTCTTGTCATTAAGCCATCCTCGAGTTTTGATGAATGCCGACGACAAAATTATTTCACTTTTATGACCCACCCCCCCCCCAAAAAAAAAAGGTTTGTTTATGTGTCACTGTATAAGACTATACTGTTTTTGTATTAACGTTGGAGTTTCATTCATCCCATCGCATCAGGTCTTGCAAACTTATAATTAATTAAAAAAATATTTTAATATTTTCAAATGAAATTGAATGATGCAACCAATAGTTATAGAAGCATAATCTACGACACCATAGCATTATAACGACGAGGTTGTTCGTCTACCTATCTATCTATCTATCTTCGGTTAGAAGTGTTGTTGATAAACAACAAAATAACTTATTTCTAGCATTACTAAGAACTTTTCGACTTTAGTGATCGGTTAGGTTAACAATTTGGAATGATTTGATCGATCTGATATAATACATCGATTTTACCTAGTTAGTCACTCGAATAGATCCTGCTATTTTTAAATAAGTTAATTTTTTCAAATTGTTCATATTAATTTTTATAAGTATAATAGCGATTTTTACATCGTAGGATAATACCATAAATGGGTGCCGATCGAGATAGACAGTTTAGTATTATAGTGCCTATCTACGTAATAATGTTGTCATTCACTCATCCAGCCGCAACGATATACAATATTCATCGTTACACTGTTTAGCTATAGAAAAACAAAATGGACATGCGCAATTTTCACGTCTGGCAATATTTTAGACACCCATAGGCTTACAACTATATTATTATGTCTGTATTGTAGCACTTATAGGTCTATTGATATTGCTGACGTGTTCAGTTTTCGCATATATACGTCGTACCAAAATATTGTTGTCATAAAAAATAAATTAATATCCAACTAAGATGGTGGGAGTCGGGGGGATAGACATAGTATATTTAATTAAATTAAGACCATTTTATATTGTGCCACCACCAGAGACAATTTTTATATTAAATACGATGGGTCTCTATGTCATTCGTTTAAACGCTAATAATTCATAGTTTAGTATGTTCTAGCCTTTAGCAACGACTCCTTCCTTCGCCCGAGGATTAGCGCACAACTATCAGGTGAGTATCATCCACATAATTTATGTATTTCAATTATTTCAGTAGTAGTATAAATCATTTTTATTACGTATATTGTATATTATTATGTTGAGCGTGTCCGTTAAATATAACGCCCTGGGCTTTGAATTTAACCTATATAAACGTTAAGGACTTGGTCAATTTGCCCATTTATTCTCAAACTTCGATTCACCCAAATTTATCGACTAACACTTACCTACTTGTTAGCTGTACGCTGACAATAGTGTGAATTTATAAAACATAAATCAATTGTAATTTATTGTGTCAACATTAAATACGACGAATCAGTTAGCGCAATTGAAGAAGATGCGTACGTTGTATTATTGTATAAAATATTCGCTTGAACGCTAATAAATTCTAAATTTCTTAAATGATTTTTTTTCACGATTATAATCATAAATTAAATTATATCGAGTGAGATACAGATCAAAAATGAATAGCTAATTATTAATTAATTATCAATTTAAAACTTAAAGTATAAAAATTGTTTCGTTATACATTTGTTCATGTTAATAATTGTTGACTGCCATAACATGCCCTTAACCGATGTTCGTTTAAAATATCTAATTTATTATTTGCCACAGTGGTTAGATAGAGTAGTTAATACATTTAATCTTATATTATCTATTGAATTACAGTTTAGGTATTTGGGATGTAGTAAATTTTGGTTATTTTTAATATATCATTGACATACTAATTGTGTCCTGATTATTTGCGTCCATGAATTCAAAATAATGTATAAAAAATAATATCAATAACGTAGACAAAATAACACGTTTTGATTATATCTAAACTGTATCATTCAAATTTTTACCAATCTATAAATAATATTATAATAACACTTTAATATAATAAGACAATAACCTAACCTGCTATTCATATATTTTATATTATTTTAATTAATTTAATGACAATATGTTTGATGTAGATGATTACGAAACGACGAAAAACAATATTTTTAACCTATCTTTAGCAGCATAATATTTTTAATATTGATATTGTCAGTCTAAAGTTGATATTAAATGGGAAGGAAAATAATTTTTTTACATCGGACGCAATTAGTGTAGTTGTTCAATATTATCGGGACGTACCTAATTCATATGAAAAAGGGATCTTGGGACCCTATTCGTTTTCTATGGTATATGTATTTCTTAATAGTTACAAGATATAAAATTGTATAATGCGTATTATTGTGTATTTTATATTTTTAGTCCTATTTCTAATTATTTGTGTTTAAAATCATATTTTTTAGATGTTTTTCATAAATTAAAGTTTCGCAAAAAAAAATAAGTAAATAGATACCAAATATTTTACCTATGTTTTATAAAGCAATATTGAAATTCATAAAATAGACGACTTTATTAATGTTCAGTTAAATGTATAGATAGTAAATATTATTAATATTTAAGTTTACTTTTGGATAGATCATTTTAAATAATATTATTTAATACTAATATTTATATCATTGAATTCAAACTCTTAAGTTACTTTGGGCCATATTTAAAAGTTTTGCGGTTCTTTTAGAAGTCATCTTGCTAGTATCTTGCATCAATATTATAACAATTACTATTAATTAAATAATTTTATTAAAAACAAAAAATTATGTCTATACAAAAAAAACCAATAACACACACAAAATCTACAATAAAATTGACTTATACCCTTTTTCACAAACTTTTTTTTCACATCATGACTTATGCTTTATCATACATGCAATTTACATGATATTTAAAACATATGGACTCTTCTTAGTGCCACCATTAGATCCGGCGTGAAATTTCTTACAAAATTGATGCATAATGTCAAAATGACAAAAAAATGACTTGTACCCTTTATCACGAACGCCGTCCTTTTGTTTATAATGTTAATAATCATATTAAACAATCCGTTTAAACAACATCATAACATGTATCCTTAATTTTTAACCTGAGCAATAAGCTTAAGATTCTAATTCCTTCAAAAATAAAAAAGTGTTCCATTTACTGTAAATAATTATGTTACCTACAAGCATTCTTTATCTACTTGATGTTACATGCAAAGAACTTATCTAAAATAATTTAATAAGTAGTTTTGAATAATTAACAATAAAACTATGTTGTTTGTTGATGAAAAATGTTCTATACTACGTATAATTTAATATGGATAGCTAGGAAAATTAATTTAGTTTACTCCAGTAATTAAACCTTATATAAACTATTCGTAGTTAGTTGTAGGTTTGTTATAGGTAGATTTAGAACCAAAAGTTTTTTTTCCATAAAATATTATTATTAAAGTTAAAATTATCAGATAATTATGTTTAAACTGAACGGCATTTCGAGTATAACTTGTTTAACGATACTAGTCAATTTAATTATAACAGCTAATAAATAATGATATTTTTAGAAGTGTATGTTATCTAAATGATGATTTTTCATCTCAATTCCAATTACCTAGTTGATTTAATAAAATTAATATCAAACGCTTTAATATGACCAATTCAGATGTTTAAATATAATTCTGAGTATGATATTGGTTAACAAAAGGTATACATGTACTTAAAATTATTATTGTATTCAGTTTTATTCCCCTCATTTATGGCATAATTCAATAATAAGGATGGATGATGTAGATACCCGTATAAAGAGAATCGAGAGGTGGAAGGATATCACATTTAATATAAAATATTAATTTAATGACAACCTATTTATATTGTACCATCACTAAATAAAAAATAATTTCCTGAGGCTGCTGCTGATCGACTTAATGAATCACATAAATTCAATCTAGTTGAGTTAAAAAAAAAAATTAATTTTAAGTTAATAATATATTATTATTTATTTTAATGCTAGTGTATAATCAACGATTTATTATTTAAAATTACGGAAACAATATTACAGGTTTTTAAAAAAAAAAAATGTTTATTTGTGTATAACTTGTATTTAAAACTCCATCCTTTTATTCGCAGTCAACGGAGTCAATGTTTTTGTAAAAATTACTTCATTAATATACGTACTTTATATTATATTATGTAATTTTTTACTCAACTATAATACTTTAAATAAGCAGATCAAGATCATTCAAGTGATACTGTTTTATATTATGGTATCTACCTACTGGCTCTACTGAATAGGTACTGCGTAACTTGCAGATTTTCACAATACCGAAATATTTGTTCACACGAACAGCTCGTTTTCACTTACCTTTCGGTTTAACCATAAACGTTTTCAATTGCTTTGACGATATTATAAAATGTAGTTTTCTTTCTAAAATTGAATTCGTTAAGTTGGTTTACCAAATGCCTGCATTTGATTTTTGTGCCTTTTGGTATATTAGATGTTTGTTTTTGAAAGTTCATTTCTGTTTTTAACATATCAACATTTAGAATAAACATTTTAAGCTAAACGTAATTTAGGATACGATTGAGAATTAATTTCTGATTATACTTACCAAGACTTAAACATTTCCAATACTAAATCATATCTTGTGGTTCTTTATTGAATCTAATATTCATTTCATTAATGATTCGGTCTAATATTGAACAGTACATAAAAAACGTCATTTATTCTTCTTTTGAAGACGTAAAGTACCAAGTACCTATCGTGTATTAAAATAGTTCATTTTGGTAGGCACTCTTCTCTTTTTCAAAGGAGAAATTTAAATAACAATAGGTACCTTATAATTTTGCAACATAAACGGTTTTACGAAAAATATCTGTGAACACATCACACCGATATAATAATAATATTAAGTACTTTTACGTTGATGACAACGATATGACATTATTAGTATAATATTTTCTACCCGCAGTAATTATAATCAGAACAAGAAACAAAAATACTACTAAAAAGTATATAGATTCAAATATTCTATTGAATATTGGCATAAAAAATACCGTCGAAAAAGACGATTTTTTTATAAAATAAATTTCAAAAAGTTGTAAATGATCAATAAGGGGAAAACGGAATAATAAATTCAAATTTGTATTCAGATTTATTATTTCTTCATTAAATCAATTGGTAAATTTGATAAAAAAACACGTTTAAATTTTTTTATTCCACGTGTATTACACAAAAATAGAAACAGTCGGTATTGGGTTTCCTGAAAACGCGTATATTAAGAAAGTAAGAAATAATAGTTGTCTTTTGATTTTTACATTAATCTTACCCGATAAGTGATTTTCTTTAGAAATGAAGTATAATTTGCTTATTTTTTATGTTTGTCCTTATGTGTCACAAATTAAAAACGTTTGTGGTATATTCACATTACACATTTTACATTAATTTATTTATGATTTTCAATATTTTTTTATTGTCACATATAACAGGTTTATTGACAGTTATCGATAAATACTTAAAGTAATCGACTGTGAATGGTGGTTGCTGATATAATCATGGTTCGACAATTTTCTACAAAAATAAACCGACGCAGTTTGTCGTCACTTTCAATGCTATGCGCTACGTTAACATGGCTAGTCGATTTAACATATTCTTCTGTGACGTGTGGCCCCGGTATAAAATCAATCGGAGGTAAGAAACTGCAATCTCTTTAAATTTTTATTAATTTGTTATACATCTTTAAGCGCTTATGGAAATTCTATCAGTAATATGCTATCCAATTTCTTTAGTCGATATTTATTGGAATTCAAAATAAGTTATATTATAACATAATTACTAATTCGCTAAGGTATTATATGTCATCCTTAGTGTCTGAAAACGTAATTTATTATTATTCAATTCTAGTAGTTCTAGACTTCTAGTAGATTTTAAAAATAAAAATTATGTTTATTGCCATAGATAAAACTATCTAATCATAAATTTATATTTTACATATTATATTTTAATATTATTGTATGATTTTTGTATGATTTTCAATTGAAACATTTTTTTCTTTTTATTTATTCATCAACTTAAAACGTTTGCCAGAGTATTAACAAATTATTGTATTATTTTATATTTATATGTAACCATAATGAAGCCTTGTGATATGTATAAAATAATAATCTTGTGTATATTGTTGTAAAAATTATAGGTACGGTCCCAAGCGGTGATATCGTACTAGAATACGGCAGCGGCGTTCCCTTGGAAATCACATGCATCTTGCAATCCGATACCATAATAGTGCAAAACTTGTTTCGTGACCGAACGGACAGTAGTAATAAAACCAAATTTCCAAGCCACAGGATCATGTTTTATAAGAATGCTGAAATCGTACCCAAACAATACGTGACGATCGTTAACGCCACAGCGGCTCAGCTGCGCATCCCAAACCCCCCAGTTGGTCGAAATACCTATTATTGCACACTATTACTTGATTATGAAAGGCGACAAAACGACAGTTATGTTGATTCCGACGGCGATCACTCGTCTACTACGTTATCTAGTGGTCCATCCACGTTTCCCCCCGTACAACCTGCACCTACAAGCTTGAACACGAATGGATCTCATCAACCAGGGTCACAACTTGGGGTGTGTTTGAATACGGTCTATGTTGGACGTAAGTTAACCACAAACTTCGAACCTATTTTATTTTAATTGTGCGTTAAATAATAATTGTAACAAAAACTTCAATAACTTAACGACTTTTATATCGTTTACTTGAACAATGTGTTCTATATTCCTAAATTATTTTTTCGAAGATATGTTTTCCTTACATATAGTCTTATTTTATAAGGATAAAAAACAATAATAAGTATCTTATCTAGTTAAAGTATGATAAATATTATGTTTATCATAAATACATACGTGTAGATTATTCAAACAACTTAGGTATAAAGAATGAATTATTTCATTATACATTTATAAGTTACAACAAGTAATACATTTTTTTTTTTTACTTAAAATGATTAATTTTAAATATTAACTGTTGAACCTAACCTCTCACACTAAATGAGTTTGAGGAAATAATCAACTAACATTACCACAATATACAATAGCCATTTTCTATGCGAGACTTAAATTATAAAAAAATGTAAAGCCATTTAAAATAATATTTGCTTAGATAAGCCTGAAATCATAAGAAATTTTACATGTATCTCTAACAATTGGGTCAATTTGAAGTGCAATTGGAATACATCAGAGAACCCAATTAGAACCACTTATAAATTATTATTCCGATTACCCGGACGTGCTGGAGGCAGGTAATGTATTACAAATATTAATAACAATATTTTTTATTTATCAAATGTATCTTTTTATTTATTTATAGAATCTTCATAAACTGTCCAACAGATTCAGATATCAGAGAGAACACATGTTATTGGGATTTTAAAACTACACCCATGTATAGACAACCTTACGAGTTTTACGATTTCAGATTAAACGGCCAAAATGCTTTAGGAAATGTATCTACGTTCATCAACTTTCATCATTATGCCAACAGTATACTAAAAAATATAAAAAATAATATTTTACTTTATCAGAAAAAGTATTATAGAATTTTATTTAGTCTTTCTTTTTTCATATTTAGTTATTCCTGCGAGTCCTATAAATATCACTGTAATCGATAAAACAGAGTCCAGTGTTATGTTAAGATGGTCAGTAGGAACAATGACAGACTTTCCACGGGAATTAATTCATAAGATCGAGTATAAGTCACAATGGGATTCCAATCCTGAATACTGGCAAGTAAGTTCAGGCATCGATCAGATGATCAATCAGACACATCTACATTGCATTACATTATATTACATTTTTTTTTTTAAATTTTTTTTCCAGTCTATTAACATAAGCGATACGTGTAGTGCACCAATATTGTCCAATAAAACAAATACATTTTTGTATGACATGAATTGCCAAGAACGTGATAATGATTTTTATTATTTTAATGTCACTGATCTAAAATATCCGTTTACACATTACGATTTTCGCATATACGTACGTTCTTCGCTTGCCCGAGGAGAGGATAAGTGGTCTCCTCCTGGCAGTATAACACTGAAAACAAAACCTTCAAGTAAGCTAATACTTAAGTAATCTATTTTATTGACTTTATTTTATAAACACTGATATTCGGTTGCTCAATTGCGTCCGTAAGATGTATTTTATAAACTAAATCAATACAACATTAATATAGTATAAAAATATAAGTTAGGTATTATTTTGTATGCAATTATTACAATTGGCTATTTCATCATATATTATGGTCCATAGTACCAAGAAGACCTCCAAGAACTGATATTGGAAGCTTTGAGTGTATTACATCAAGAATCGACCAAACAAAAAGAGACGTGTTCATTTATTGGCAAAAAATTGATGATAGTGAGAAATGTGGTGACTCTTTTCAGTACCGAGCTTATTATACTTCAAACACAACACAAAATAAAACCACGTAAGTGCCATTGATAGTTTTTTTTTATTATTATTATAACTTTTAAATCCATACTATTATTTTATTTAAAACTATAGAATTCACTATAGCAATGAAATATATGAAAATTATGCCAAGTTTCAAGGACTTAATACTTCGGTTGGTTACAACTTTACAGTTTATTCATCCAACAACGAAGGTTTGTCGACAGAATATTCAACAATCTACGTACCCAGTGAATCAGAGAGTAAGAATTAGAGAAATATACAGTTTGTCGTTACGTGTATTTTAATCTTTTGATTTTTAATAGTACTTGAAAAACCAATATTTCTAACAAAAATGGTATTTGATCAACAAGGTGTTTTTGAACTATCCTGGAAAAGCAATGGCACTACGAAATCGTCCACTTCCGATGAACTGAATTATTATACAATATTCTGGTGTGAAAATGTTAAAGGTCTTCCTTACCAGTGTAATGTACGTAAATTAATAATAGAATAATTTTCCAAATACAATTAGTATATTTGTTGTAACGAAAATTGGATTTTAAACTAATACAGATATTTCCAATAAATATGTACTGATTATAATAATGAAAGATGTATCACGATTCCTGGCGTATAATTACTATTTCTTCCATAAATTTATCTAAAATAATCATTATGTTTATGAATTGCACACCTGAAATACATCACCATTGCAAATTATTTATTTTACAGGGTTACGTGAACTGGACGCACGTCCCTGGTTCAGAATTTCGTTACAATGTCACTATATTGAATTATAATGCTAAAAATCACTACCAATTTGCAATAAGTGCTAACAGCCGACGTTTATTGAGTAATGAATCCAATCCTCAAAACAATTTTAATAGTAGTGGAATGGTGTGGGAATCGTGCACAATACAAAATAATATAAGTAAGAAGATTTATTGTTTTTGCAGTTTATAATAAATTTTATAGTTTATCGATATTCATTTCGTACCTATCTATTCGTTTATGGTTGTGTAGCTGCTAGAAAAGTGGAGAACGTTTGGGTTAATGTAGTCGGCTCGACGTTTATTGGTTTGAAGTGGAATATTGACTGCACAGACAGAATCGGTTTGGTTGGCGAATATCAAATATTTTATTGTGCCGTTGTTTCCATAACCAGTAACATTTGCAATGGTAAGAATTCGTATTAATTATTTAATGTAAGTATAACAATATAATAATTAGATTAAAATAATTTAATTTTCTTTCACTGAAAAGATTGGATGGGAAATATTAAATTAATTAACTTATTGTGCTTATTGTCTTAGTACCTACATAGATGATCTATTTTAATGATTGTATACAATGTGCACGTATGTACTCGTACAAGTAATTTCTTAAGTGAGATTACAGATTTAAATGTTTAAAACGTAAAATTATAATTACTTTATCCAATATTCATGAGTTTTGACACATCAATACATATAACTACACCACGAATAAAATTGATTGTAATTAGTAATAATTAAATAATCAATAGAAACTATGAGTAGGTATATATATGTAATAATTTAATTTAATTTTTATCTGAATGATATTTAGTAAATATTTATATTATATAATATATTATAATGTATCATTGGAAAGATATTGTAGAGTAAATTTTCACAAAAATAATTTTGTACACACAATATTATGATGACGCTATAAGACAGTTAAAATACGGAAATAGGAATACACCAATGAGGTCATTTATCCAGTAAAATAAAATTAAAAAAAAAAAAAATTAAAACACCAAGCATTTTATAAGGTGAAGTCGGGTTATACGAAATATAAAAAGTAGAGTTACTTAACCAACCTATAAATAATAACAGAATAAATAGCTTATTATTGTATATTATTCAAATGTAAATAAAAAATGAAATACCTGCAGTATGTTTGTAAGCTTGTAGCTATTACAAAAAAACGAAATACGGGCGTAAGATTGGCATTACAGTTTTAGCAGAATTGTTCAAAACAAATCCATTAACGTTTATATAATATACTTAAATTTAATCAAATGAAAACCACATAATAGTATTTATTGAGGTTGATTTGGGGTTGACATTGAAATTTACTTGAAGTTAAAATTGGATATTACCTATGTTCTTAAAATTGAAGTTACTTTCGGCGAAATACTCGTGTTTCGTATATAAAACGTTCATACGAACGAAAGAAGAAATACAAACACCAATACCGAAATTTGAGTGCGATAATGAATGCAATATTTTAATGCGTGTTCATTTTACAATCGAAACCAAACTTTATTGTAAAATTTCGACCAATGTAAGATATTAGTATTCATAATAAGTGTAAACACGTAATAATGATATAACAGTTGTGATATATAATAGTATGTGATTTTTCTTTATGTATTAGGTATTTAGGGACATACCTATTAAGTTGTTTTATTTAGTATGAATTTTGTATACCCAATTATTATAATTCATAATTATTATGAATCTATCTTATATTTTAGGATCTATGCTGTCCAAAACAATGAGCAGAGAAGCGGCACAAAAAGAAGGAGGTTTTACTTTATTAACGAATCTTAAGCCTTATACTACGTACATTGTTTCCATAGCAATTAGTACAAATTATGGCAAAGGAATACATAGTGATCCTTTACTAGTTACCACATTAGGCTTAGGAGGAGGTTGGTATTTTAAACAAGAATATCCCAAAATTATACAACAAATAATGAAACATAGTTTATATTTTTAATGCATGAACCGTTGACGGTAGCTCAATCATAATACAACAATTGTTCTTGTTTTAAAATATTTTTAATTGTATAACAAATATAGGTACACCTATACAGTTTGACTTCACTTACTAAGAACTTCAACGATACTTTGCGTTCAATTACGATACGCAACTGTCTCGCCATACGCACATAGTAGGTACTGTTTAATTAGTACCTACTTCATCTATAAATCATCCTGCGAACGAGTAGTGACAACATTGTATCTTGTTAAATTTTATGTAGCATGCACTTGTGAAACCTATTTTGACCTCGTATAGTTTACACTCTCTTTATATTTAAAATCATTATGGTTTAGCCATTTATGTATACACGTTTATTTTATTTTATTTTTTTATCAGAGACCATGATATTATTGTCAACATTAGATCGAATTAAAATTAGCAAAAAAAAAAAAAAATATATATACTAACAATTTTATCAATATTATAATTATTATAACTATTATTAATCTTATAATCACATTCACAAATGTAGTAATAGTAATTAATAGTAAATATAAAACAAACTATTATTAATACTTACGTTTTAACTATTTATTATTATTTTTATACCAAGTCGCACCAACTGAAATGTACAAAAAAAAATTATATTTTAACTCAAATTTGTGTAATCCAACTTCAATTATATTGGACGCTATAAAAATGTATTTATGGCCAAAATATAATTTATACTAAAATACAATATACCTATTGATATAAATATGGTATAATGTATAATATATTATATTATAATGATTATACAATAAACAATATACAATTTATATATTTATGTATTTATTATACAATAAAAATACATACATATTATTATATTAAATATTATAAAATAGTATTTTGAAATGAGTACTTAACTACTTGAATAATAATATGACTTTGAAGAAGTTTAAATTAGAATTATGTAGATATTTTTATTTTATATTATTCACAAAAAAATAAATATTTCATGAAAGTGTTACAAGAACATTTTCATAAAATGTCTATATTTCATTAAATTTATATGATACCTAGTTTAACGCTTTTTCGATACAATTCAATATAATATAGTATACACTACTATAATACTATACTATTATCTTCCCTCCCAAAAAAAAAATATTTCCTTTATACGCCACTGTACCGTTTGTACTAATAGTATATGTAAAAATAAACCAACGATGGTTAACAAAAAAAAAAAATAATTTCTTAATAACTTATTCGTTTCAAATACTTGAGAAAATCGCTAAACGGGTTGAATGTAACATGATCAATTTATTTTTTAATAATAATTATTTAAAACCGGAATTAGGGAGTGTATAATTTTTATCACTATTACATGCATAAATATGATACTAAACTTACGGATGTGGGCATCTTTTTTCACTCTTATTTAAATGATTTTTATCTTTATAACTCAAAAGCGTCTGTACGAGTAAACCATCGAAAATTGTTTTATGGTAGTAGAGGGCTCTAGGACTGCAGGCTTGAGCATCATAATCTTGATAAGACGGAACCAAGGCTCCTCCCTCACGGTTATCATGTTATAAAAAAAAATCAATTTTTTTTTTGTTATAATATTTACATTCTTAAAATACTTATTTTATTTATAACGAATTAAATGAGAAAGATAAACGTTTTTTTTTTTTTTGATATTGATAGCAGAGAAAAAGTGTAAATTTTGGTAATCAATCAGGTGCTTGGTTAACTGGTGTATGATTGACGATAAGTCAGTACACGGACGTTATTATAAGGGTTTAATATCAATACACTTTAACGGCACGTGAACCTTTTAACATATTACCTATATATTTTTTACACTTAATAGGTGTAGGTACAATAGTCAAACACGGTTGAATAATTCAATATTGCCATTTTTAAAGTTCATCGAAATGTAGAAATAAATTTTAGAATTGTTGCGAACCGGTTCATTAACAATTCCAAATTGTGGAAAAATACACTTTCTATATAAAACATAATTTTCAAAAATAAACTGACATTTTTTGCCTAGAGATTTTTCATCTTAAAATGCTATTATATTTAAAGCAACAAATAACTATATTTTAGTAATTTTATTGTTTAACCAACAATTTAAGAAAAATAAAAATAGAAAATATATGTTAAGATTCAGGTAAAACTGTACATGTGGTTATAATATATAGTGAGCCTCCCATGAGATTTTCAAAATCTGCCGTATCTCCATGGTAGCTTATAGAAATTATTGAAAAAAATAATAATAAAAGATTCATATACGAGGTATACTATGATTTAAATTTTAAATTAATGCATTATTATGGTAAATGTATAATGTAAGAACTAAAATAAATGTTCTCGTATAAAAACTTTAATAAATAAATGTAAATAAATATACATAAAATTGAATCTAATCATAAAGTCAAGCACATCTTAATATTTTATTAAACATTATTTGCATACCGATTGTATACTAAATCCTTGCGAGAACAAAATTAAAAATTAACAGACACGATTATACTGTACCTGTAGGAGTTGATAAGTTTGAGGTAAGTCTAGATATTATAATAATAAATTATTGCTGTTTAAAAAATGTATGCAAATTCATTAAAAATCAAATATTTGATTATTATTAGTATTTATTTTCACATATATTGTGTATAATCTATCATTTACCGTTACTTAATAATATTTTATTAAATAACCATAATTAATATGTGTGGTAAAGTGTACTTAACACTTTAACAGTGTAATAAGCTTGTGAATTAAAAAAGTGTTTTATAACGTCTAGATTATTATATTTCATTCAGTCACATTTTTTCATGGCTTTTCAGATAGAAGAATTAATTTTAATACATTTCTGCTTTAAGATAATTACTGTTAATCATATGTGAACAATTTGGATTTTAGCCAGAATGTTATGCTAAAACAAATTATTTTATTGTTTACAATGTAAACATTCGAAAGTTGCTAAATTATTTCAAATCTTAAAAATAGTTATTTTAAAAACACTAACTTAATATGGCAACTCCTAAAGTAAACGATGTCGAAAAAAAGACTTTTGAATCCAAAAATAATGAAGATCCAATTCCAGGTATAGTAAACATATCAACAATAAATACAGATAACAAAAAGGTGCATTTTTTTTTTGAACAGCAACAATCAATGAGAACGATCCTAGAGCGTCAGGAGCACAATCAATTACACCTGCTAATTTGTCCAACAATGATTTTGAAAATGCGTCGTCAGTGATAAAATATCTTGGTGAAGATGAAATACCCGACGAATGTCCGTTGAAAAATAACAATGAACTATACTGTTATGATCGAGAAACGGCCAAAACTTTGATGTATTTAATAGGTAAATTAAAAATTATTTTTTCCATTAATAATAATAATAATAATTACCATATTATGCATGCTCAGGATTTCATTGCAAATGTAATTGATAATTTCAAAGTTCATTATGAAAAAATGAGCATGCATATATACGAGTGTTTGTAGGACAGCCATTTTTGTTTTTAGTTTTACGTGTAAATTTAATTGATAATAAGAATGTAAAACAACCTATAAACATTTAAAATTATAACTTACATTTATATTAACACTTTTAAAGTTTTTAATATTAATATGTTTTAAAATACTTTAATATATCGACAATACAGTATTTATAAATTTATAATCATCAATAGTTACAGTAATAATAGCTACCAGTTGAAGCCATAATGAATTAGATTACAAAGGTAAACGCTTCTAACAGATAATTTATATTATTATGTTTGAAATATTCGATTAGGTACTAGTCATTTTGATTAAATATGTCTTATTCCACAAATAACAATAATAGAAACCAATACGGACTTACTTCATAGTGCTCTACAAATCCACATTGTCTTTACTTGAGAACATTTTGAGGATTTTATATATTTCACGTGAACAGATATACATATTTTAAGGCATAGAAATCATATTTACATGTTCATACATATATATATAGTGGATCTAAGTTCAGTTCCTCCTAATTCATTATAATTTATAGATTCGAAATATTATTATGTCGTTCTAGGAGTATCAGTAAGTGTTTCATGAAGTTTGATTTCAGTTATAAAATTATAAAAATTAACTTTAAATCTTATGTCATATAACAACGTCGCGTATCGTATCCAGATGAGAATTTTGGATGATACTCTCCATCTCTCCATTCTTCTTGATTTTTTATGGATACTATTGAGTTTATTTCATTATCACTTAATTGCGTAGACATTTTGTGTTTTGCAGTAGGGTACGGGTCGAACAACTCAACAATTGATATCAATTTTTAAGTAAATATTTCAAGCAATAAATGCCTTTCAGTAATCGAAAAAATAAAATATAAATTTATTAAAAGTTCTTATATATGTAACTCACTCGTTTTTGCTTCTATTTTAAAAATAACTCCAAATATACTATTTACACTTCTCATGACTACAGTGATCATTGCTAGATAATATTCAACCTCGAAAAGACTTAAATGAAAAAAAATATTGAATAGTTAAAGATTACTACATATTCATTGTGAAATATTATCAATAGATGAAGTTTTTAATAGATTAGCTAAGGATTCTTTGGGAATAAAATTAATATGAATTAATATGACTACTAGGTACTTATTAAGATACAAGGAATTTTAAAAATCTTTCCTTTTTTTAACGGTCCATATTACACTTTTATTTGTTTGACTCCTTTCTCTACGTGACTTACTTATGTTATAGAACATGGTTTTATACTTTAATAAACATATTTACATATATTAAATATTGCGATCCTTAAACCTAAGTTCACATTTAAATTAATTAAAAATCTATTAAGAATATAAAAACCAAATGATTAATTTCTGTGGAAGTATTGTAATTGCATGCCCGTGCGCACGCTTATAACAATAACTATATCTTTATGTTGAAATGCTTACATATGTTAATGTTATACGTACTTGTATAAGATGTTATCTATAAAGTTTACATACACAACGCAAAGTTAATGTCCGCTTTTTTGTTTCTACATTTTATTGGCATTTATTTTCCCTTCATTCGTTTTCGTCTCATTCATAAGTCAGAACTCATTATGTGTACGAGTACCATATTATTATTTTACATAATCAATTATCCACATAGCCAAACTACTGAGATTAGGTTTTTCCGTTATTAGTGCGTAGAGTTTTTCCTTCTCATATTTAAATGTCTTATACAGAACAAAATATAAAATGTATTTTCGTACTTGGTGCATTAAGTGTAGTGTTGTATCTTTTTCAGACAGTAGAGATCGCCAAAAGGTGTTAACGTGGATAAGAAAACTAGACGGGATGAACGACGACGAAGGTATATTGGAACGTGTGCATTACATAAGGTACCTGGTGTCCACACTGAGTGGAACATTAGGATTGGTAGAACCATTCACGTCTATGCCCCCAAAAAACGTAAAACCTCTGCAACTTGTTTTACCACCAACTGTTTACGCCGATCTATTGAAAGACCAACCTGAGCCTTGTTTAAGGAAAAAAATATATGCTCATAAAATGCCAAATTCCAATAGTCGATTTCTACAAGACAAAAAGTTTTATGAACAACAATTATTTCCACCAGAAGGCATTATATGCTATGCGGCTGCTTTTAGCGTCATATGAGCAATGTTCGACCGAAGTGGTGATGTGTAATAAAATTCAAAACATTCTATGATTTCGACATTATCAATTTTTTTCACGAACAATTTTTCCAAAATTTTTTAGAATTTTAAGTGACAACTTTTAGACTTGAGTTTCTATAATAATGATAACTACCTATATAAATTACGTACCTACTCTATACTATAGAGTCTACAGTATGCCGTAAAATTATATATAGTATTTATATAGGTACTAAGTTTATATACCTAATTAATATTATAGGTACCTAGTTTATGCTATTGCTATGTAGCAAGAGTAAATTTTCAAGGCAAATCATAAATATAGCGTTAAGTCAGCATTTTCGGTATAATATTAAGCCTGAGTAAAATAATAGAAAATTAGGCTTAATCTGACAAATAATATTACTATAATAATATATTTCTATTAATATTACTGATGCGTGGAATCAAATGAAGATGATAGTAAATTTTAATCTACTTATACACCACACATTTGGTAGGTAAGTAGCTAGTATAGAGGTAAGAGATGACTGCTAAGAACGGGTCTTGTGAAAAAGACTAAAAATGGAAAACATTATTTCTTGGTCGGCTTTTTAAAATCAATTAGGAGTGTTATGTTCAAAAATTCATGCTATTTAAAAATACTCACGTATGCCATATTTATGTACCTCTTGGCTATTACCATTACAATATTACACTTTAAATATGCTGTGTTTTTTTATAATAAATCGATTGTTTGTAATAAAATCATGTATGATGTATTGTATGTACCAACATTAACATTATAAAACAAATTATATTATAGGTAACCACAATTTAAGTGTTGCTTATGGTATATATATACCTATAGTGAATTATAAGTAGTTTTAGTTATTAGTTTTGACTAGTATGTATATTTGTAGATTAGAAATGTACTAAACTTTTTAAAATACTTATAAAATAATTTTATAAATGATTCTCGACTAAATAAACTATTTAAATTATACAGCTATAAATAACTAGCAACTAGTTATAAATTAAATAAATACTTAATGATAATAGTAAATAATACGTGGATTTCGCATTTAAAAATAAACCTAAAAAAATCATTGATTGAATGAACAGATTATAATTATCTATTCATTTTATTATCTACTAACTTTTTACAAAACTTTGGTAAACTTTAGTGTTCAAAAAAATAAATAATTTAATAAAACATATTTTAATAATAATAATAAATTTATTTTTGCAACATTAGAATATCTTAAAATTATTTTATAAAATTTAGCTTAATATATTTCAGTACCCCCTTTAAACAAAGCTTGTGCTGGGGGCCCAGTTCTTATAAATTGATAAATATATAACAAGGTTTTTATTGATTACTAATTAATTAATAGAAATAGGATTATCAAAAATATATAATAATGTTAACATAATTGATAATTGAAAATTTAAACATAAGTACGAAGAGAGGGAAACAAATATTATAATTTTCCAATAATAATAATAATATTTTACATAACTAACTGGTAATATTTTTAAAAGAAATATAATTTACAAATTCGATAAATTTAATTGTTTTGTATATTTTTTGAATAGTTTAATATCTTTATAATTTTTTATATTTTAATCTATATAGTAATGAATATAAGCTTGTTAAAACTCTATAAAGTAACTATTATTGATTAATTTTAAGAATCAGATATTATGACATTGCAGGAACTGCACGGAATTTAAAAACATATTAAATAGAATATTTATTATGTTTAATAAAAGGTTTTAAAAATGTATTAAATTTCAGTAGTTATAGTTGTTACTTGTTACAAATACCTTGTTTATATTACCAGTAAATTATAATTTAATTACTAAATTCAGTAAAACAATATAGTGTATGATGTATACATAACTAATTAAACAAATATACAATAATGGTTTCTAATACATTGTATTATTGTTGAAACTTAGTGTTCCTATCACTTTTGTGTTTCCATTATTTTTTGTAAGTTATCAACAATTATACAATTAATTTAATAATTTGTAACATATTTCATCTTTATAATATTATTCGTGAATTACCGCGCATGTTACTGCATTATACATACTCTTTATTTTAAAATTACAATTATACACTACAAACATCAAATAATAAAATAATTTTTTATAATAGATACTATATTATTTTACTGTATTATTATTATAATTAAATATATTATACCTAATATTATTAAAATAAAATTCTATAATGTAATAATATAAATAAATTAAATGTCATGATTACTTGTGAAAATTACACGGGCTATATATTATAAATTTAAAAAAATTATATAATAATAATGCAAAAAATTATATTTTATCAAGACTTGTGAAAATTATATTGACGTATAATAAATTATGTAGAGAAATTCTTTTTAAATTAAATAGGGCTTGAACAAGAACATATTTAATGACATACTCTATTTCATTTTGAGATGAATGTTTAAATTTATTTTGCTCTTTGAAAGTACTTAGAAAATATTTACAATTATATATTGTAATAATTATATAATTATGGATAGCAAAAATATATTTAGGATATTTGGGTATATTATTTTATCACTATAAATAAAAATTAGTTTATAAACATTTTATCAATAAACGTTAAGCATAATATTATCTATAAAAGTAAACAAAATAATATATATTATTTATTTAGAATATATTATTTCATTATTTCTATTATAATTTCTATAGATCTTAATCTTTATAAAAATAATTACATAATATATAAAACCACGATACCCAACAATTATTATTTAATATATATAATTACCAATTTAGTACCGAATTCTTTATTGCTAGAAATTTTGTCTTCAAATATTTCAAGATCAATTATGTTGTCAAGAGGAATATTGAAATCTTTATCAATTAAAGATGATTGACCATCATTAATGTTATTATTAAATGGATGTCATGTGATGGAATTTTTTCAAGTCTGCCTTCTATGATTTCCGATATTTAAACAATTTCCCTTTGATTATTAATAGTACTCTTTAATTTAAATTTTAAGAATGTTAGCCTATGAAGCACTTCTTTTTTGAATTCTGTAGTACCTGAACATAAAAAAATATTGTTTATTTATATTTTCATTTATTATTTTTTAGTTTATACAGATATTCTGTACTTGATACAATGACTACATACCTGCAAAATTGGAGTCCAAAATATTTAAATATGTTTTAAGTAAATCATGTGTGCAGTCAATGTGTTGTG
The DNA here is from genome assembly GCF_003676215.2 of Rhopalosiphum maidis. Taxonomy (NCBI): domain Eukaryota; kingdom Metazoa; phylum Arthropoda; class Insecta; order Hemiptera; family Aphididae; genus Rhopalosiphum; species Rhopalosiphum maidis. The sequence goes on from NC_040879.1 coordinate 12,341,928, forward strand.
TAACAATGGAATATTGAAATGGATATTTTACAATTTATATTATTTTATTATACTAACCTTTTGGAGTTGATACAAAACTAACAGTTTCTGAGGTTTTGGTCGATAGTAATGGATCGATAGCATATTGAGGTGTCCCTGCTATCACAATAACATTTGGGTTTTCGTTATATATAATTAAGTGAAAAATATTAAGTTTTTTTGATTGTTTTTATAGGTAAAATAAAATTTAATGTAATAATTACCAAGTTTAAGATCAATTGATTTTATAATATTATATCTCAGATTCCTGGGAATTTCAATAACATAATAATTAAATACATAGTTAAAATTAATAATATTATATCAATTACAATATTTTATGGGCATTAGTAATGCCTTGTGATTTAATTAGAACTTTTTGAAATCCAACAGAAATTGATTCACAGTTTAAAATTAATTTAGTTTTAAATAATTTAATTTATAGACATTATATAATGCTCTGTTAAATAAAGTGTTGAGTTAAAATCAGTAATATTATCCGCAGAGTTAATCAAGGTAATCATCACAAGCAAGATTTGTTTGATTAACTATAAAAAAAAAATATTGAAACAAATATAATCAATAAAAAATTATTTGCTTTACCTATACCTACCATTTAAACCACACATAATAATAAATTATATAGATACAATTATTATTTTAAAACATTCACCCATATTTTTTACTTCAAAGTGCCATTTAGAAATGTATTATTATCATCACTAAAAGATAATTTCTTTACAATTGATGACGATGATGATTTTTTCAGCACTTCATAAATTAAATAAATTGAGTATAAATAAACCAATAATATAAGTAATTAAACATAATATTAACTGTAAAAGTATAGTAAGATTTAATTTTATTAGCTAATAAGAGGATATAACATATGTTTAACTTTTTTTGGAGATGGTGACCATCCATTTATTAATGTCCTAGTACCTTTTTTCTTGTCTTTAATATTCTCATCACTGCTGTTTGATAATCTTTAGATGCTAAATTGGATATTAATAGTTTAAGTATGAAGATTTGATTATATAACATATTTTTATTTTTATTAGACGTAACACGTGAAAATGTTGGAGACAAGGATAAAAACTGCAGATTTGATACATTATTAGCTGTTCTTTGTTTGGGTTTGATTAAAACATCGTCATTGGTAGATGATATATCAATGTTATTTAATCATTTTTTTCTACCATTTTTCTTGCTTTAAATAATAGATCTGTAATACACATACATATAGTTTATACTAACAATAACTAGCTACAATAATAAATCTGAAAAGGACCCATTTTATAATATAAAACAATATATAATACATAATAATATTTACAACTAGATTAACTAAATTATGTTACAGAAATAACCTATAATTTTTTACCAGATATTTTCAATACATGCCATTTGTATACCAATATTTTATTTCCTCACAAAAATTTTCTACTGAGTTATCTTCACATAAATATTTTGATGAATCTACCGAATATTCTATCTTCACAAATACTTTTTGAATCTACTGTCGATTGTTCTGATTTACAATCAATACTCCGACAGCAATACAGCATTTACAAGTATTTACAATTTTACAGAGTTGATTTTGGTATTTTTCTTTAATCAATTTTAGTTCACTCTAAACACAATAAAGATTTTATTACTCTTACAATTATCTATAATATGTATGTACAATATAAGACAAACATGCTTGATATTTATGTATTCATCTATTTGTTTCTCGTTTAAGTCATGTTTATGTTTCAGCTTGTTTATGTTACTATCCTTTGTAGACAATTCATAATTTAACTTTTCTATTTGGTTTATATGACATTTTTCACGTTCAATTTGAAATTGGATTTTTTCAATAAGACTGTAATAACTAATAATTTATAAAATATCAGAACTATACATATGTATAAACATACATGTTATATAAAAGATTATATATAATATACATATTATATAGTATTCTCTTTTTTTTGATAACGTTGAGTTTACTTGTAAATGTTTGGTTATTTTTATTAAATTTGAATTTGTATGTTGTATCAAATAATTTATTATATTTAACAACTCAGTCATTATAACTCCGTAAACATTGCGCTACATACTAAAATTAATTAAATTTGATTACCTAGAAAAATTGTTATTTTAAAACCAAAAATGTTTCATATATTATTTCATATTTTTATTAACTTGTGTAAAATTTAAAAATTTAAATATTTTAATGCATTTAATTAAAATAAAGGCTAGTTTAAGCAAATATCCAATCATAAAAAAAATGATATCAAGCAACTCTAGAAGGTCTGTATAAAATGTATTTATAATATTAGTAGTATCAATGATTAAATTATACATAATTACTTTATATTTATATTTATAATCAATCTCAAAATATTATTATTGTTAACTGTTGTCCAATATATTTATCTAATTATTTATTGATTGGGTGCCTAATATGACAAAGATAATAATATATATTAACACATGATTCATTTTAAATGTTAACTTGAATCAAAGTGATTCATGGAGTTAAAATATATGCACTAAGAGAATATCACACCAAAATGTATTGTCTAAGAAACTTATAATAAAACAACTTTTACATTCAATATTAAAATGATCATAACTTGCATCATAATGATTATATGATTTCTTATATAACGCGTTGTTGAACGGTAGTACAACGAATAATATATTTGATAATGATTATCGTAGTAGTATTTACTACACACTAACACTTACAGTCGCAGATATATAATATTATAATATGTTATATTATTATAGACGTGTGTATATGTAAATAGATGAGATATAAAAATACACAATTACCGAGTACCGCCGAAATTGTACTGGTTATCTTTCTTAATAATTCGATGATCAGATCGAGTGTGGAGTGACACGAAGCGCGATTATGTATATTACCTATATTTTGCTGCGGTGCGCAGTGCAAAACTGCAAAGACGAAATCATTGAAATCCACAAACTTTGAATCGTTATAAATTTATAATTTTTAAACTAGGTATGTCCGTTAGTCAAATTCTGTTTTAACTATTGGTTTCAATGTAAAAACTACTTAAAATCCGAAATAAAAATTAAAAAAAAAAAAAAAAAATGATGTCCAGTAAAGTAAAGACTATGTCAATATATTTTATTATCATACAACTTTTTTCATTATTATTAAATTAATTTAATTAATCGTTTATAATATAATCCAATTTACTTATAAAATATAAATAAATGATACCTAATAACAAATATTTTAAAACAAATATGAATTTTTACTTTTAATTCTCACTGTTCATTATGATTCAAATATGTTTAATCATGTTACACTTTGATAATACAATAGTCACACAGGTTTACCTTAACCTTAAGTAATATCTAAATAAATCATCATTTTTCATGATCGTCCTATGTTTAATTTAGTACAAATATTTTCTTTAAATTGTTGTTGTATGATTCATATACTTACTTATGTATCAAATCTCTGACTTAATGGCTCTAAAATGAATTATAATATAACATAATAATTAATAATATTATTTATATTAATTATTATTTTCTACTTATTAGTTATATTAAATTTTAAATTTAAATTGTTAAAAAATTAACAAATAAATAGATGCAGTTGAATTGAATTTGAACCTTCAAAGCAATACTAATTAAAATAAGCAGAAAAACAAATTCAGTTAACTGTGTTATCTGTTTACTTCATTTTCCACTAACCATTTCATATTAAATTTTAATTCATAAAAAACATATACCTAGCATATATGATTTTAAATTCAAATTATTAAAATTGGACAAATATTAGAATATTGCACTACAGTTTTAAAATGTTTTTAATATGCAACAAAAATTTTGTTTTCAAACTTTTGTTATATGAAATAAATGTATTTTTAACTCTTGTTAAGTTGAATTCTAATGAATGAAACATAAAATAATTGTGTTATAGATGGGAACAAAATCATTTTAATATATTTATACTTTAGTTTTATATGGTTATATTAATGTTTTCATGTTATAAAACATCAATCACTATTTTATAGGTAATATTGTGAGCATTATTAAATTTATAAGAAAATAAATACCATTGATATGCATACAACTCATCAATACTTGTGATGTGACTTTTTTCTTGCTGAAGAAATTATACTTGTAAACATATATATTAAAATATGATTGTAGGAATTATTTTATAGTATCTATGCAATGTTTGTTAGTAATACATAATTTGATTGTAACAATTTTAAGTCTTCACTTAAAAATGTACATTATTATATTAAATAATAATATTTCTTAGTAATTTATAAGTAGAAGTATTAAAAAAAAATCTTTTTAGAGACACTCTTTGATTCGTCTGTATCGAGATAACCCACAATCATGGTTGTAGTGAATATCAGTAATGCCACCAATTGAAAAAAGAAATAATAAAACTTTTTCTTAAAATGCTTAAATAATGTTTATATTAAGCACTAGTTCAAAACTTAAACTATTAAATTATATCGAAATATTAATTATAATGTGTTTTATTATTGATACAAATGATACAAAATTAATTTATTAAAAATAAAAATATACGAAACTATTGGCACTGCTAATACATAATATTGATAAAAAAATATTATACCAATAAAATAAAAAATATTTGTATGTTATTTAAAGTTATTAATCGTAAATGTATTCATTATCAGCGTTTTTATCGTCAATGTATTGATCTCCATCCTCCGCCATCGGGTCCAACACATGAATAACTGTAAAAAACAAAAAAAATTATAAAAGATTTTCTTCTTCGCGAGTTTGTGTGAAGATTTAAGTGTATTCATTGTTATGGTTAAAAAGGATGATTAATAGAGATTTTTGAAAATTATTTGTCAATTTATTTCAATCGACTGAGTATGAAAAAGTTTGATGACATCAATACTATCACACCTTAAATTTTAATTGTGTAATAAATTACATAAATCCCACTATTATAATATGTAGTTTAAAAGATGGCACCACTAAAGCAACAATTTAAATATTTCAATTCCGCAAGTTAGAAGTTAAATCCAAGTAATATATTTTTATTTATTATTTTTTAAGTTATTTATACTTAATATTTAATTCTTAATAATATTTGAGTAAAAAATTAGAAGCTTATATTAAAATGTATTGTTTACAATAACTAATAATTAAAAGATTGTCGTCTCAGAGATTAACAAAATACTATTATTTTTATTATTAAAAAAAAAACCTTTAAACCTTTAATATATATTATATTAAGAATTAGAATAACATCTATCGATTTCAACAAAAAATTATCTACGGGATTTAAATAATGCACTCTAACACAGTAACACCCTTATGTTCTACCAATGATGTATTTTAAGTAGATTCTTACTTACCTAGTTGATAATAGTAACGTAAATAATCAACTTTGAATGATTGACTATTTGGTATTGGTGAATCAGTAATTGTCGGTCTGTAATTTATAAAATAGGTACGTATAAATTATTGCTATAAAAATCATATCGATGATTTGAAAAGTAGTACAATGTTATCTGGGAATTTTTTATTACTTACCTAGTTATGATTGAACTGTAGGTACAAGAAAAACTTAATAATTTGGTTTTTGGTCTTTTAAAATAAATACATTATTATCCATGAGTTATTGTACCAATTATTATCAACTTAAAGTTTCAAAAATAGATGATAATTTTTTTTTAAACAAATTTCTTTTAAAAGTTATGATAATTTCAACTATATGTTAATTTTATTGAATAGTTGATTAAAGTTTCAAATTAAAGATATCTAATGATTATCATTTATCACACAATCACTAAAATGTTAAGCTTAATTATCAATTCGGTACTTACACATCAGGAGCACAATAATTTATTTTCATATAGTTTCGGGAACATGGTGTTCTACAACATTCGTCGACAATTCCCCTTTTTTGCCTTTTTGGACTACCTAAAAATGCACGTAAATCATTAGCCATGATAAATATAATTATTTGATAAACCTATCTGATTTATGAATTGCCAGGTATCTAATACATGCATTATAATTTTTTAAATTACAGTTTATTATATAGTAATTAAATCAAATAAACCTAACCTATAATAATACAACTTTAAAATTCTAGTTATTCTATACTTCATATCAAAATAATTTGTAATTAGATTATATAGAGAAATTATATTAACCTTTGGCATCGTTGTATTTACCACTGCATAAAATGGCAAGCTCGTTCGATAAACGTGAGCCACAATATTGGCTCAACATATTCATATATGCATCGTCCCATGAGGATGGTGCCCCTAGAACTACACTTAAATACACTCCGAGAAAAGTGAAAATGATATATAACTTCATTTTTAACTGAAATATACAAAACATAATATGGATTATAAATAGGTAGGTTTAATTAAAATGAATTAATTCATTATGTAAACAAAAAAATAATTAATAAGTTTTGGCCGTTTTGCTCTAGTTTGTCAATGCATTCATTTGTAAATAAAGATTAATTAATAATTAATAAATTAAAAGTATATTTGTATCGCCAAGTTTTGAGTGTAAAAATAATATATCTGTACTATTAATTGTTTTAAAATTAAATTGATTGTAAACAAATCTCGAATAAAAGAAAAACTTATATCATATAGACACAACTCGTGTGTAACGTAGGTACAATAAATAAATAAATATTTTATTAAAACAATTATAAAAATAATAAGTGACCGATAAAATAACTTAACATTAAGTAATATGCTGCTAAATATAACATACTTGTGCAGAGAAGGTTTTCCGTGAACGATATAAACAATGACGATGGCACGATTTAGTTGGTAGAAGAGACAGAAGAGTCAATGCCGGTTACTAAGACTGGAGCTATACCGAATTGTGATCGTTTGAGATATGGCACAGCCGGCGACGCCTACCTGGTTGTATAATGATTATAGGTTGAGGAGATGTAGTGGCAGGGATTGGTTAGACCTAAAATCAGGTTTACTGAGGGACCTTAGAAGAATGGAAGGTTCCACCTATATTTCCCTTCTACTGCTGAAATGAAATTACATATTTTTCAAATGTATATTATTTAATGTATACACTAACGTATCACCGTATAATTTTATTCAGTACCTATAGAACACAACTAAATTGTATAGGTACAATTGTAAGTGTAGAATTAAATTGAGAATAAGGGCGAATTAAATGTTCTAAATATTTTCAATAAAAGTATTTTTTAATTTCTTTACAACAATTTTATTACAGCTAACCTAACCAGAAAATATATTAAAATCGAAGAAATTTTACTGCTCCAATAGGTTAGTATTATCGTAAATCGTTATTATATTGTTAATGACGACGAAGATGAATTAACTAAATACACGCTGAGTAGTGAGTCATCCGTAGAGACACAGTGCTTGACAAATAATTTATAACACAATGAATATAATGATATTATACTAGTATTAATTATAAAATCAGAAACTATACCCATTTTAATTTATTATTGTATACTTTAAGATTAAATAGACACATGTAATATGTAAACTCAACCACAAGTATCTTTTTTTAGTGTAGACCAGACGTGCTCAACCCACAGCCCGCGGTCCGTATCAATAAGCTTTTAAAATTACAAAATATCTTACAATTTATTAATTTTCTTTGAACAAAGATAATATTATATCTATTGTTTATATTATCAAAATTAACAAAATAAAACCGTGAAGTACATACGTTCCACAGAATAGAAATAGAAATTTGAAATATGAGAAGCAAACCAAAAAAGGTTCAGCACGCCTGGTGTACACTGTACATTACAAGGAAAAAACATATAAAATGAAGTTCATGTTAACTCTATCAGTGAAAAAACTAGGTTGCTAAATTATTTTATAATAATATAGTATTATTAACAATTATATAATTGTTTATTTTAAATATATTTAAATAGTATATAAAATGATTTCGTGTAATATGCTAAAAAAAAAAAAAAAAAAAACTATGAAAAGATATTTTATACGTAAATTGACGTAAAAAAATATAATTCAGAAACGACTTGACTACCTGCAACAGCTACAACAAACGCTCATTCATTTATTAAGGACGCCATACCCGCATGTGTTGTCTCTGTCTTACTAACGTACATCATAACTAATTTTCGTTTAGCAGAATACATTTTGTGACGTTAGCTTTAGTATTAGAGTAAATTTACCTATTATCAAATTTAAAGGTAAGGATATTATCTAAACAATGACATAACTTTTAATGATAAACAAATAATATTCTATGGTTGCTATTTTTAGACAATTTTTTTCCTTTTGATGGGAATCTATACCAGAATATTATACCCACAGATATATTATATCAGTTGGTAATATCATGGTAGAGAATAAAAAAAAATGTATAATATATATATATATAACCCATAGACATAATTATATATATTATAATATAATATTATTTATATTATTATTATTTTATATTATGTCTATGATATAACCACATTACCACACTGATCATTTTTGGAAATAAAACACATTAGTACCTATAATAAATTATTTTTTTAAGAGAACGCCATACCCGTATGTGTTGTCTCTGTCTTACTAACGTACATCATAACAAATTTTCGTTCAGCAGAATACATTTTGTGATGTTAGCTTTAGTATTAGAGTAAATTTACCTATTATCAAATTTGAAGGTAAGAATATTATCTAAACAATGACATATGCTTTTAATGATATCATTATTTTGAAGTGAGTTACAGCTATATGTAAAATATAACAACTTTAAAATGTTCATAACTTACTTTAAAATGATAATATCATTAAAAGCATATGTCATTGTTTAGATAATATTTTTACCTTTAAATTTGATAATAGGTAAATTTACTCTCATATTAAAGCTAACGTCACAAAATGTATTCTGCTAAACGAAAATTAGTTATGATGTACGTTAGTAAGACAGAGACAACACATGCGAGTATGGCGTCCTCTTAAGGGGCCTCGCTACGGTTATTATTTAAGGGACAATATTTAGGAAACTCATAATATCGTCTTAGCCGCCCCAGATCTATGTGTTAGATGTAAATGATTATTAGTGTAAGTGAAATGCAATGTGGGTACCGGCTGGAGTCACCGACGGTTGCCACTCCCGTACGCGCATGCACACGTCAATAACTCGATAACAATAAAAATTCATTATACGAATTTTACAACAACTTAGGTACTTATTGATTTGACAAAATTAAAGTTAGTTAACATTTTCCGTTCTTAATTCTGAAAACATATTTAAATTCAGCAGAAAAATTTCTGGAGACTGTAACTTTCCGGTTTTAATTTAAATTTTAAATTTAATATTATTAAAATTATTATTAATGTCAGTATTTTAGTCTGTTTAGTTTATTGTTTTGTAATATGTTTTGGTTAGGAACATTTGAAAATGTTAATCCTAAAATTCCTAAATCCTAATCGCTTATATTTCGTAGTACCTACTGATAACTTTCTTCAAAATTAAAATATCAAAAAATGCCAACGGGAACTCTTAATCCCAAAATAATTATTTCGAATGCGAACTTTGATATACATGATACTGTAAGCATTAGTAAAACGAACAGAGCATAAATGAAGGTACAACAATGACAATATCAAAACATAGGTATGAATTTTAAAATTTAATTATATATTTATACGTTGAATATAATATTTAAAATAATTCGCAGACTTAGTTTAAATCTTCAGTTTTAGTTCCCCTAAAAATGAATTTAATTACAACTATAAAAATCCGCTAGGCCACAATAGACTTTAGTAAATAAAAAACTAATCGAAATTGCTTAGAAATCGATTTTATAATATAAATTACACAATAAGTCAATAACCCAGTTCGTATATAAATCTCTAACTTAAAATAAAAATATTAAGAAATACCGAAATACCCGTAATATTTCGTGCATTGTGTTGATGTTTCATTGAAACATCCGTGCAGGTGTAAATAAATACAAATGGCGTACGGATGGTCGAATACCTGTGTGGCACCAGACCGGCGGCGTCTCACCACGCCGAAGGTAGATGTTTTGTTGTAGACAGGTACTGCAATTATACCTATACAAGTTTTAAACAAAATCTTTTCGGCGCCAATATACCTTTTATCGTTAATATTTTCGACGCCAGTGGGTGCCCATATATTATATAAAATGTTTATGTTGTGTCCATAAGTCATATCCGTCCGTCGCATTGTGATTCGTGAATCTCTGCAAGTGCTTGATGCGATCGTTTTTGCGCAGTTTTAACAAGTACGGTCTGTACTAATATATTATTATCAGCCACATAAAATAATAAAGCGAACGTCTATTCTACACAACACGCGCGTCAATGAACTATAATTTGGACAAAAAATAATAAAATATTTAATATAATATAGATAATTATATTTTTAATACCATTGTATTCAATCATTTTATTACAACATTTACTGTATAAATAAACATCTACTCTATATTTTTACGGTAAATCTTATTAAACAGTCGTGTTGAATTCGAATACATTTTGGCATATAAACTCTGAAATGAAAACTATTTTCTAGTTACATAACATATACACAGCTCATATACAAGACATGTACACAAATCCAAATAATCCAATGCTTGTGACATTAATAAACTATTACACTTATCAATATTCTTGAACGTGTACTACCCTATTATTTAATCATCTAATCGTGACTAGAGTCTATAGAAATTGCGTGTCGATGCTTAATGCTCATTATTTACATTTATAAAAAAAATACAAAATTATAAAAATATAATCATTATCTAAATATGTTTGAAAATTTTGTATAAATCTACAACTGTGCTTAATCATAAGTTATCGATTATAATATTATTGTCACTTATATAATGTCATCGGTATATTATCCGGTTATGTCACTAGTAGGTAGGTAATACTTCAGTATTGTTAAAACGCACGATGTACAAACGACCAACCAAATTTCTTACCTGAAGTACTAATGACGCGCTGACGACAAACGCCGTATGTAACTAGCGTCGAAAAGAGAAAATAACAATTTCCTTAAATTGGCTATATTATACATAACATGTACTTTTTAACGGTTTTTTTAAAATATTATTATTTATTTATATTTATATTGTACACATTTTTAATTTACTTTTTAACATAACTTTTGATAATATAGTAGTAATAAATTAAAAAACTGATTATTTTGACTTGTTAATATACTATAATTTTTAACGTTTGTAACATTGACTTTTTATTTAATTTATAAATTTTAATAATTAATATCATACTGTATATACTTAGAGATGTAACTTATGTTTACAATCTATACTTTATGTATATAATAGTACAAATAGTGTCCGCGTTCTGAAATGAATATTTTTACCCATATATTTTGCAAATATATTGTTTTTTTTTATGGAAATATTAATAATGTGTTATTGTTATAGTAATATTCACCGTCATTTATTCGGTATAACATTCCGTATACATTTACCTACTACCTATACACAAAGCAAGATTTCGATCTTTTTAAACTGTGAACTGAGAGCAGCTGTTCAGAAACTCGTATGAAAAAAGTCTATAGGTATACAGAAATGTTCATTTTCACACATTCTCAATTTTTTTCCATATAGGGAACGCAGATTTCTATACGAATATAAATAATTTTTGAACACTATTTTTCGTTTGTATACAAACGAATCGTACAAATCGTTCGTATATGGATATTATTCGTATACATTTATGAATATCCCATCCAGGGTGATTGAATTATTGGTTTTATACAATAAATGATTTTTATTTTCGAAAATGCTTTTTGGGATGATATTATAAATTATATAATAAGCGTTTATCCTCGAAAACACACTACACTACGTGTCTTGGCATTATTTCATTAAAGGTACAGTATATGGCCTTCAAGAAAAATGTCAGAAAAAACGTGTAACGAATTCACAACAGTGGATATTATTCGACCCATCTCTGAACGCGATTCACACAAAAATAAAGTGGTCCCTATACTTATTACAATGGATTTTATAACTCTGCAGAGCATCCGCCGAACACGTACCTACACATTGGTTACACCCCCGCAATGATTAATGACATTTCGCTGTAGTCGATTTCTATGGCTATACATATATATTTTTTTTAATTCGGGATTCAACATTATTTCAAAAGGAGTTACGACGCATATCGTCAAATCGAAAAATATAGACCTAAAAGGTGTATATACGTTTACTATTTGTCCTTCAAACTTTTTAAAATTGTAAAATTATGTTTTTTAAATTTTTACCCGTTTTGGTATAAACTTTTTTTGTAACATAACATCACATTAGTTTATATTAAAATAACTTAATACTGTTTGCCTTAAATTAGTTTATTACATTTTATGCACAACATTTACTTACCTATAATAAAAAAAAAATATTCTGGACACAATTTACAGATAACCGTTCTTCACATTGTGTATTGGCATTAAAGATAGTCATGAATATTTGGTGTTTAGGAAGGGGTAAGTTGAGACTTCCTCAAAACCTCTCCATCTGGGTGAAATATATTTGAATATTTCATAGATTCCCAAAAAAATAATCAGTTTAATTTAGTTTTTTTCGTGTGCATATAATATAAAGGTGTACCTATGGGATATAAGTATTCTTGCGTGGTAGGAACTTATTTGCACATATCGTATAATAAATAATATTGCTTTGTTAATAAATTAAATTTATAATCATCAAATCGTGATTCGTATAGTTTTTCCTGGTACGAACAAAATTAATTTTATTACCAGCAAAAGACTATAGGCATCGTGAACCATTGGGGTAATTCCATTAAATTTTAGCAGGTGCAAACAGGCGTGGCTCCAGCCCCCTTTCCTCTAAGAACATATAATATATATAATATTTTTTGTAATAAAGTTTGGTGAAGAGTATGATTTAGTCCCTCTGGGTGTAAAGCATTAACATAACATAACTAATAACAATAATTAATATATTAGATGAGTAATAAAATCTTCATTATTCATTATTCTTAGCTTTTACATAGTTATACTTATTTAAAAAAATTATTAATCATGTTAAAGCTAAACAGCGTCCAGAAACTGACACATTGCTATTAAACTTGTCTGCAATAACTTGTTCTACATAAATGAGTTGATTTTTCTTATTTTGTTACAAAGATAAAATACTGAGACGTTCTTGGCCCATTGTTATCCGCAGATATGCTTTTAAACGCCGTAAATACGAAAAGCTTATTTCTCACGACGCAGTATTCATAGAAATTGTTGAAAAAAAATGTTGGCAACACGAACATTTATTTAACCCTACGATTATCTATAGTATTAGTTACGACTATAATTGATTAATAATAACATAATTATTACATAACGTGATGTATTTTATATTCTTATAATTTGTTCAGTTCTTTTTTATCAGACAATAATTTAGAATTATATTTTTGTCGAATTTCGAGTTCAGTTTATTTCAGCAGGTGCAAACGCATATCTTTGCACCTGCTATATATTGCGAGGGGATGCAAGTGCACCTGCTATGTATTGCCAGGGGATGTAAGTGCGCCATCGTACACCCCTGTATTTACGCCATCACTGATGTGAACGCATCTTAAATGCGAATATATTGTGCGTGTGTTTACCAACACCCTGAATAGCCGTCTACAATACATGGGTCGTAGTCACGTTTTGTTGCCGTTGATTTAGGTTTAATACAGCGATTTTGGTATAAGAATTTAATACTTCACGGTTAGGACTGCAGGAGTGAACGGTGTATCAGTATACATTCGACAATTCGTGTACATTTATATATATTATTATTATGTTTAAATATATTTGAAAAATAAATTATAGAGTTTTTAAAAGGTTATATGTTATATATAATAATGCGCTATTAATTGTGTATGTGCTTTAATGAATACGCCATGTGAATTGTTTATTGACACTTAATAGCCATTAGGTTATCCTACTATAATTATGGGCCATTTTCTCAAATTCGAAAAAAATAATATGTAAATAGATATTTTAAATAAACAAGAAATGAGTTATTTTCAGCAATATTTTATAATGAAATTGGATTTTTACAACCATAAAATGTACTATGTCGTCTAGACAAATAAAATATGCGGTACTTAATGATTTTTAGGAGATAGCCTTATTTTTTGTGTTTATTCGAGAGCAATAATTATGAACTATGCTGAATAACTAATAATGCTATTAATTTTAAACGATATACCAATTTTATTATTATTATTATTATTTACTTTCATTTGAAAGTTTTGTAACGATAAATGTTATAGTACATACAACATAGTACAACCACGACGGTAAATGATAATTAATAATAATATTAGGTACCGTGGACGCCAGATTATCGGAGCGTATGAGAAAAACCGCAGAAAATCTTCGAATTCGTTAGTTGAATATTATTATCAAAATTATTGTGGCGTAATTGGAAAAATATTAATTTATATTCTATACTTCTAATATCAGTAATATCGCTATACATAAATATATCACACGAACAATGTCATCATCATCAATGGTAATTTATTTTAATAAATATAACGTAAAAAACCTGCCACGCATTTCAAGGAATATCGTGCAACTACGTTACTGCTTGTGTTTTAATTTCAAAAGTTGTAAAATTATGTTAGTTACAGCCTGTGTTCATTACCGCGTACCTGCAATTACGTCCAACGGAAAATCTACATTTTTTTTTTTAATGTTATACACGCACCACCGGGCGGATTTAAGCAACGCCTGTATGGCTGGATGCAAGCACGTTTTGGTCGATAGGCAACTCAACACACAATCTGTTTATTAATTCAACAAAATAAAGTACATAAATGGATAAAATATAAAGGTACCAACATTTAAATAATTTAATCAAGTTATTATTTACTTATTTAAGAGGATTTCATCATGATATCTGTTATCTCTCTCTAACCGACGCACAACATGGCACATTTTAAGTTCACAATAATGACTATAGACATATTAATTTCTCAAATTAGAATGAAATAACCTCATATAAATTTTTAAGTTAAAAACATTATCTAGGGCATCGCATAAGCGTTTTGTTATATTTTCAATTTTGAAGCAAGTTATGAGTATTTTAAAATTGTAAATTATTTATAAATCTTAAGAAACTCATAACTCGCTTTAAAATTAAAATATAATGAAACGCTTATGAAATGCCTTTGATAATGTTATTAACTTTAAATTTTATAAAAGGTCATTTCACACTAGTTTAAGAAATTAATATGGTTACAGTGTTATTGAGAACGTAAAATTTGGTATAATGTGCGTGGGTTAGAGAAAGATAACAAATACTACGCTGACAGAGCATACAAACAATTATAAATTATAAATATAAATTTGTAATTATTAGAAACTGTATGGCGAGCACCTGTGTTTTGATCGATAGGCAACTCAACACACAATCTGTCTATTAATTTAACAAAATAAATTATATAAATAGATAAATATAAAGGTAGGATGTACAAACATTTAAATAATTTAATCAAGTTATTAATTACTTTTTGAAGAGCGCAGAAACAATTGTAAATTAAAAATATTAAATATAAATTTGTAATTAGAAACTAATATTACAGTTGGTAATCAGGATACAGTATACTGCTCGTCTACGCATTCCGTTTACAAAAAGTTATACAAGCAATATTAATAATTACCAGCTGTCATAACTCATAGAAAACATTTTAATTAGTTATTAATCATTATTCAGTATTCTGTTAAATTATTTACCCCCCCCCCCCTGGAAACGCCACTGATTCTATTAATATTTATTTGTTAGTATTTCTCGTTGGAGATAGATTTAGTAATTTGTATACTAGTATACAAGCTACTACTAGCTAGTAGTTATTAGTACACCGGTCTTAAGATTCATGATTATTAATCAAAGCTTAAGATTTTTGATTTTGTAACAGTGGCCTGGGTGGCTGTGTTCATCATTGAATCATTGAACAGAACACTGAATAATGATTAATAATTAATTACTAATTTTTAAGAATAATGAATGTTTTTTACAAATAATATTTTGAAAGAGAATATTTTTTCTCTTAATATAAAGTTGTTGCCAAAGTTGCCGAAGTGCCTTCGCTGGTTGGTTCTTCCCTCAAGATATTCAAGCTTATAAACTAAATTAAATATAACCATCACTTATGCTTATTGTACTTTTTTTTTTTGTACAGATTGTATAATTTTCCAGATTAAAAATAAAAATAAAAAAATATATAAAGTTATAAATATTGGTTGTCTTTTTTAAGAAAACTAAAGAAATAAATCAGACAAAAAATTTAAGAGAAAAATTTAAAATTCTACACATAGGGAAGTGAGCGAGCTTAAAAAATGATACATTTACACTTAACATTATTAATAAAGAGCTATTAAAAAAAAAAAAAAAAAAACAATCATAAATATTTAAATAAGAACATACATTGTATTTTCTTTAATAAATGTTTACTTTAACATTAAATAACACAAATTATTTTTCATAAATTTTTTAATGAATTTAATATTACTTTTAAAAGTAATAAGATTTAATCTTAACGAAAATCTGAGTCATAGTCACAAATATTTGAATATAATTTAAGTGTTCTGGCATACCTTATGAATAATTTGTTGAAAGGGATGCTTTTTAACCACCATTAAAGCCCCCTTTGGGTTCCCTTTTACTTAACCCTTAACTATATTTTCATCTAAAGCTAATTTCTAATGTGGTCGATATGATAGTTTTACTTAAACTATTTAAAAGTGGCCTAATTTTATACAATTTAACATAGTCTGTTTCTCCTCTTTTTGGTTTGAGAGTTATCATTGAAATGTAAATGTGAAAGAATCCATTCAAATCTATTCACTAGCATTATTTTAGAAATAAAATCATCATGGAAATCGGTGGCATTCGACCAATAGTCGTTATAGCTAGGAAGCTTTCTTAAAGATATTAAATATATTAGTTAAAAAAAAAAAAAATGTTTAATTCATTTGATGTAATAGGTGCCTGTTTGAGTTGTCTATAGATTTATTTGAAATTAAATGTGTTCCAAAAAAGACTCAGGAAAGAGTTTTAAAAATATAAAGGTTAAAGTTATTTCTACCATACTTGTTATGTGTTCTGTGATCCCAACAATGTTTAATACAAAAATTGCATTTTTAATTTATACAATGATGATGATAAACATAAGAATCAGTATTGTATGCTATGATAAAAAAAAAAGTAAATAGTTGGGCAAATACAATTATCTATAACACAAAATGTTAGTATGTTTAATAAGACAATTTATAATATTAGTCAGTCTCCTTTGTTACGTGTTCATGATATTAGTGATTTAGGTGTGATATTTGATTCTGCTCTCACATTTAATAAGCACTTACTATATATGGAGATCCTTGATGATTTTAGGCTTTATTACAAGAAATTATAAGGATTTTACTAATCCTGCTGTTTTTAAAACATTATACATTACTTTAGTCCGATCAAAATTGGAATACAGCACTGTTGTTTGGTCGCTTAACTTAAATTATCAATTCCAATGTTTAGATAATATTCAAAACCGATTCCTTCGATTCATGGCCTTCAAATGTAATTTAACTCGTTTGCGTCATTCTCCTTATGAACCACTTATACATTATTTTGATATTGGTAGTTTATCTGAACGGAGAAAAATATATGATATGAAATTTTTATTTAAGCTAATCAATGATTACATCAATTGCCCTGAAGTTTTAGGTTTACTCAATTTTTATGTCCCTTAGTGTAGAACTAGATCATTCACTATGTTTTATATTTTTACACATAAAACAAATTATGCTTCTGCTTCTCCTATGAATAGGATAATGTTAATAGCTAATGATTTAAAAATCAATTTAATTAATTTTAATTCCATTGAATCATTTAATAATTATGTAAAAAACATTTTTAATATTTAAATATGTTGATTGTTTTATTATTGTATTGTTATTATTACTATGTTATTTGTATATTAACGTTCAATTATGAACTATATTAATTTAAATTATTGTAATTGGATCGTTTGATCCGTTGATAAATAAATAAATAAGCACTTAAAGTGGTATTTTTTACTAACCACTATCCAAAAATAAAATAAGTTGGTCAATGCAACTCACCATTTTAAATGTTTACTTAAATTACTTTGATTCATGAAATTAAAAAAATATGTACTATAATAGTTAATTAAACCTGATAATAAAAACTATAAGAACAATCTGATTTTATTATCAGTTTTTAATTAACTATTATAGTACATCTTTTTTTAACTCCATGAATCAAAGTAATTTAAGTAAACATTTAAAATGGTGAGTTGCATTGATCAATTTATTTGTAGGATTGAATATTTTATTGTGCTATACATAAATTGTGTAAATCAAAATTGTAGACAGCTAGGTTACCTAATTAAGAGGAGGTCACACCAGCATGTGTTGTTTCTGTCTTAGAAACTAATAATGAATCAAATTTAACATTCAATTTTAAAATGATCATAACTTGCATCAAAATTCAAATATTAATAAAAGCCTCTAAGTCTAAGATGCCATAAATACAATATTAGCTTTAAGTTTAAAAAAAAATTAATTTATTCTAATTTTAAATATAACAATAAAATGAATTATTGTGAACATAATATTTGCTATAAGTTTGTAAGATGGAAATAACATCAGGATTTGTGTCCTTTTCATGTTAGTATGTCATTATTGTTACTAGGTATGTAGTATAAAGTATAATAAATTGTATAGTATTGTAAAATGCATCTCTTTCTATTATTATTAAGATTACATACTCTTGTAATAATAATGTAATATGTAACAACTCAAGACTTTCACATTCTTTTATGTTGTTTATTTTATATAATTTTTACAATATAAATAATAAGTATGTATCAAAGTTATATTATATTCTATATTTTATGAAATATTAAATCATGTAGTATATTCTTCTAAAAATTAAAAAATGCATCAAAAATTATTTGATTTGAATGAAATCAACCAGGACAAAATCACTTAAAAACTTAATATTGTTTTGAAAATTATATAATTTATTTAATAGTGGACTATATGACTATTAAAATAAACTTAAAAAAATACTTGATTAATAAGAATAATTATTACATTAAGGTTTGATGATATAATAATTTGTACTAAAAGTACTGATTATAATAAAAACCAAAATTAGTAGTAGATTATTAATATGAAATATAAGAGTGTTACCATGAAAAAGTTATAAAAAGGAAAGTTGGAAATCTTTTAAATGTGATTCTATTGTAAATAACTATGAATTTACTAAGTGGATTCAAATAATCGCTATTAAAAAAGTATTGAACAGAATAAAAAAAATTAGTTAAAGTTGGAAAATTATATAAACAAAATTTTATAATTCATTATAAATGTTTGTGATAAAAAGTTGTGATCTTCAAATTTAAATTATATAAGAAATATCACGTACAGTGATATTATAATGAACACATCAATCTCTGAAATACTAATAATCAATTATATTTATAATGTGTAATAAACAAGGCTGTGATTTTAATACATTTGCATGTTTATTTTGCTACACCGTATAATAAAATGGATTCGGCCAAAATTTGTTTTGACTTATTTATAGTTCAAATACCAAATCTTATTTTACATATTTCATGGGTTAAGGCATATAAATGTATGTTTTTATTAAAATTAAATTTATTTTAACATTTAGCAATTTAAGTGTACAAATTATATATAATTTAATTTAACATTTAGTATAAAGTAGATAAATTTAAAAAATAATATATCATTAAATGTTACATATATAAATATTTTGTAAGATGATGCAATCTATGTCCTGATTAATAGCATAGGCAGCATCCCACAACTTTTTTTTATAAAAGCACAAAACATACTAAGTAAGTCGCTCAGTCGCTCCGCCATTCAGGGGCCTAACGTCTCAGTCGCATACCCAGTCAATATCCTGCACTGTCCATCTATCATATTTAGTTTGTTAAATTAAAATATTGTTCATAATTCATTTTTGTATTTCGTCAATTCCTAATACATTCAAAACTCAAGAGGATCAGTTTAAACAACAAGATTTGCAAGAGTTAAGGTAATATATCTACATTTAACATATACTCTACGTTTAGTCATAAATACACATTTTTTACATGAAAGGAAAACTCTTGTATTCACACCCCGAATTAAGTTTACACGTTAATAACTTGTATATACAGTAATGAGATAAGAAGTAAGAATATCAATCTAAATACTATATATTAATTTTTATATACTAATATTAAATTAGAACATTATATAGTAAAACTTCAATAAGACGAAACTTCGGTAAAACGGAAACCCTGGTAATACGGAAAATTTCTTTGGTGCTTTTTTTCAAATTTCATTTTTTTTGAACCCCGTCAAAACGGAAACCCTGTTAACACAAAAATTGCATAGTTTGAAGTAATTCCGTCTTATCGAGGTTTTACTGTACTATATTTTTAACTCATTACAGTGTGATGATTTATAATGCCATGATCTACATACTATTTGTTAAATGAACCTTTAATTAACAAGCTTTACTAACAAAATATTGAATGTAATTGTTTTAAAATATTCATTTTTTATGTTTTGTTTATATTGCAATCAAGTGGATACAGTCAATTCTTATACATTTCTTAAATAGAAATTATTTTTACATAGTGCATTATTGTTTTACAAAATAGATATAATATGTTTATTAATTAAATAATTATTTAGAAAAATAATAAAATGACTAACAGTATAACAAAGAATTACCTATATAATTCCTATTCTATTTGAAACTAATTTATATCTAGATTGGAGTGAATTATAGTTAGGTGTATTATTACTAATACTTATTTAAAATTATCATAATGTTAAAAAGTAGGATATAAAATGTGTTTTCACTACATTACTTTGCAACATTAGAACCTAAAGTTGGCCAACACGACATAAAATATATTTGATTGACCATCTAAACTTAATCATTACTTGTCCATAGCCAACAACTTAAAATGTCTTAAGTAAACATTTATAAATAAAAAAAATAGCAAATTTACACATTTTCAATTAAATTTGTTTGACTTATGTGAATCCATAGAGCAATTTCATAATGAGTATATACTATATATACAATTTTCATTTACGCCACAAATTTGCATCATTGGAAATTTTACTTGATCTCATAGTTATAATTCATATGTTTTCCAGACCAAAATAGTTGAGGCTATAAAATACACAGTTTATAAATAATTGTTATTTTAATATTGAATGAATAAAATATGTAATAAACCTTTGGAAAAGCAGAATGCAGTAATCTTAATCAATATTGGTCACCAGATATAAATTAACAAATCAAATTACACTAGAATCTCTTTGAAATTAATTTTTATGTGTTAATAAAAATGTTCATGTGATAGTCTTGGGTGGCAATGATAAGGCCCTCAATTCTTGGTATGACTAGACTGGAATTCATTCTACGGCAAAAAAAAAAATATATATAAATTAATAAAGACATAATTACATAAAAAAAATTAAGAGGACTTAATACCTGCTTGTGTTGTCTCCGTCTTACACACATACAACATAACAAATTTTTGTTTACCAGTTTCAATATTGAGCTGTTATTTTTGATATTGGAGTGTATTAACCTATTATAAAATTTAAAGGTGGGATTATTATCCAGGGTCTCATTTAGCCTTTTATTGATATTATTATTTTTAATTAAGTTATGATAATTTTATAATATTCAGTTTCAAAAATATCATAACTTACTTAAAAATAACAATATCAATAAAAAGCTACATGGGTCCCTGGATAATAATCTTACCTTTACATTTTATAATAGGTCAGTTCTTTCAATTATCAAAATAATAGCACAATATTGAAATCAGTGAACGAAAATTTGCCATGTTGTATGTGTGTAAGACGAAGACTACACATAATAAATACATTTTTTAGTAACACTCGTTAACAAAGCAGCTTCAACTATAGCTTTTTCAGTTTGTGGTAAAAGTAAATTCATTTGATCACCATTAAAGAGTATATACTAATCAATCAAAGAGATATAAGAAAGTAAAATTAATATTGTAAAATAGCTTTTGTATAATTTTTATATTTTTTACATATTCTTTTAAGAGATTTAAATATTGTGAGATGGTAGCCTGTATTGCAAAGTATATTATTTTACTAAATTAATTACCCTAGAACTGTCCATAGTTTTCTTTCTAACACCGAACATCACCCCTAAGAAGACGTCATACCAAATATGTTGTTCCTTCTTACTAACTTACAATGTAGAAAATGTACGTTTTGTAAAACACTTTTTACGTTGTTAGCTATAATATTGGAGTAAATTTAATCTATTAATATAAATATTATGTTACAATATATCACTTTAATAATATTACACTTACGTTCAGAATCGTGTATCAGACCTTGTTAAATACACGTAGGTACTAAAATTCTTGTCATTAACAATAATCCAGATTTTATACCTTTGAATTGAACTCATAACCAACAATGTGTCTACCGGTGTCTACATAAGGTATGGAAAACATACCTTATGTATGGTGTGGTCACACATGTTGAGTTTTTTTTTCTTTGTCTCCCTGTTATGAGAAAATATTATGAAAGACTTCTTACAAAGGACAAAATATTACTATTTACTAGGAATAGTGGGTCAGTATAACAATTGATTTAATAATATACAGATAAGCCATTCTATCATCAATAGTAGCTAATTGCATTCAGCCGTTGGACGTCGAGGAGTTCGATTGCATTCAAGATGAGTAAACATAAGGTTTTCTTATCCTATTTTATTTGTATATATTATAAATCAACGGTACAACCCACAATTGTCATTCGAATAACAAAATATTTACTATATCATACTCACAAATATGTGATTGAACCCTCCATACAAACGTGACATACGTGCTGCATTGCAATTATTTATAGCATATAAATTCCATGTATTCATGCACAAACGCGACTTTTTCTGGACACCCATGTCGACTGTAAAGCTAATCTTATACCTTAAAACACGGAATCGATTATTAAAAATGACACAAATAGTTAAGACGGAGATACTGTCAAACCAACACACACAGTTTGGAATTACTTACATGATTTGTGACCCACCAAAAAATCTGTAATGTTCTTTAACCACGTACGTGAACGCTAAAACAATTTCTATCTTAACTGTATTGAATGATTTTTGAACTATACCCCAACTTGTTACATATTGTAATGTGCTTGTCAAACGATAATTGTTCAGTAACGAAAAATATTACGATAATGCTTATCACAGTATTTCACATTCACCTCCGCAACAACTGCTGATATAATAACTTACTGGGTACTACTGATAATGTAATCTCTCTAACTCGATAACAAGAAAATTGTATAGAAACATTAGAATTAGAAACGAGTAACGATCGAGTGTGGACTGTGGAGTGACATGATTAAAGATGATGCTTGAAATCCACAAAATTTGAATCGCTATAACTTTTAAAGTCGAATCACCAAGTTCTTATTGAACTATTGGTTTCTATGTAAAAACTGCATAAAATTCCAAAAAAATGGTGTTTAGTAAAGTAAAACTATACCAATATGGCATTATATTTTATTATCATTCATCTTTTTTCACTTTTATTAAATTTATTTAATAAAACGTTTCTAGTCTAACTCATTTACTCATTGGTAATTACAAATATTTTAAATCAAATATGAATTGATACTTTTAACTCTCACTATTCATTATAATTCGAATTTATTTAATTGTGTTACACTTTCATAATATAGCTATACAGGTTTACCTCCACCTCCAGTAATATCTAAATAAATCATCCTTTTTCATGATCATCCTATGTTTAATTTAATACAAATATTTTCTTTAAATTGTATGATTCAAATACTTACTTATCTATTAAATCTCAGAATTAATTGATTTAAAATGAATTATAATATAACATAATAATTAATAATGTTATTTATATTAATTATTATTTGCTACTTATTAGGTATATTAAATTTAATATTTAATTTGATAATAAATAAATAAATAAATAGATGACGTTGAATTGAATTTGAACCTTCAAAACAATACTATTAAAATTAGCTGAAAAACAAATTCAGGTAGGTAACTATACTATCTGTTTACTTCTTTTTCAGCATAAAATTTCATATTAAACTATACCTAGAAAATATGATTTTAAACGCAAATTATCAAAATTGACAAACATTGGAAAATAGCACTTAAAAATTTAAAATGTTTTTAATATGCAGCAACAATTTTATATTTTAAATTGTTGTTACGTGAAATAAATGTATTATAGCTTACTCTTGTTTTTGTATTTGTATATTTGTGAATTATTGATAGTTGTATTCATAAATAATAATATAATATAAATATTTAATTTACTGTTAGCTATATGTTTTTTTTTAAGATTATGTAATCACGATCAATGATTGACTTACATATGGTAATTAAATTCAGTCATAGTTTCTAAAATAAAAATGCACATCCCTTATTTATTTCAATTTAGTTAAAAAAATATTATGTTCTATAACAACATCCCAATTCAAAACTGTAAAAACTCTAAGTTAAAGACCAATTTATCATCCAGAAATAATAACAAAAAAAACAGTAATTTATAATTAATGCATTGTTTTTTAGAGATAAAAAAACAAAATGTAGGAAGCATTTTTGGCAACTAGATTACATTTAACAATACCTAATTTTTTTAGTTTTCTTAATTTTTAAATATTACTTATAACTTAACATATATTATATTTTTGATTCAACAAATTATACAATGTTTGCTACAACAAGGCATATTACAGTATATAACTAAATATCTCCAACCAAAATTGACATATTAACTTAATTTATTGCATAAATGAATAAAATATAAACCATCTTATAAAGAATAAATGTTTAAAACATGTTTTTTAAACACTTATTCAAGAAAAATACCTTACAACTTATAGAATTAGAAACATATTATGTTAAGTAAGATTTTAAATTTTAACTAATTATAAATATTTGACCATGGATACAAAAATAAGATAATTTATCTAAAAGAATGTTGTGCTTTTTGAAAGTCAGTATAAACTATAAACAGTATCCAATTGAGCACTTTTATTTTGGACCAAAAGCCCAAAAGAATCTTAACCTGATAAAGTAAAGTATTAGTCGAAATTGTCATTTTTGGTCTGAAACCATGTTAGTTTTTACATATGATTATATGAAGAGGGGGCATAATTAAAGATAGCTTTTTAGTAACAAGAGCTTCAAACATTTGTGGAATAGATAGCAATTTGGGAATCGGTCTATAATTAGTGACATTATGTTTATCCCCTGACTTGTGTACTGGTGCAATGGTATTACAAAAGATCTAATTATTTATTAAGATACTTCTTCATTCAACATGGCATATAGTAATTGGTAATCAAACGTTTTCATTTTTTTCTAAGATTCGAGAATTTTAAATAATTGGTACAAGAAGCAAAAAGTTTGAACTTTTAATGGGCACATTTTTTTTTTATAATATAATCCGAGTTCAACATTAGTCCAAATAGAAGACTGAATGTAATATATTTTTGTCTCGGTCAAATAAACTGAAAGTGATAAATAATTTCGTAAAATGTTTCAATAATTTATATTTTTGTTACCTATTTATTAATATTACTATTTACTAATATTAGAAAAAATAAATCATATCCAATGGTAGGAAATCCGAAAACAAAAAAACAAACCCAGTTACAAATACAATAATTTTATCTAGACATTCCTTATAAATAAATCTAACTACATCCTCAAAGGCTCAAAACCACTCAATATTATCAAAAACAAAAATTTAACGAAACAAAAGAAGTATGGCCAAACATTTGGAACAAGTATCACTTACAAACAAATTAAGTGATATTAAATTGTCTATTAAAAAGTATTAATTTTCCCTTATTTATACTTTCTTTTATATTATTATTTATAACCTTTTTTTTGTGTGATATACTTACAACAATAATTACTATTATTATTTTTTTGTTATATTGTATGTGTTATTTATTTATGGTTAATCTAAATAGGCTAATTCAACACAAATAATTATAAACATGTGTTATAATAATAACTTAAAAGGTGAGTATCAAAAAAACAGTAGAAAAATAACCAAGTAAAAATAACAGTACAATTTATGGATGTAATAATAACATAATTCACGCGTGGTATATAATAAATAATAATATAATATTATAATTACAAAAATACTCAATGTTGTTAAAATTAAATAGATAATTAATTGTGTTGTTTATTTATGTCTTGTTTTAGTAAATAGATATCTACACTCAAATGCATACCTGTAGCTTATAGTACCTACCTATGAATTACGACAAAGATAATAATATTCTAATATTTCATTAACGCAACGCATTATACATTATAATACCATTTAGTAGGTAAGTACTAGTACCTACAAATCTAATTATAATACTGACAATGATTATGGTTTTGATTGTTTAAACAAAATTACAATCCAATTTATGCTGAAGAGGAAGAAACCATGCACTACAATATATATAAGTATAACTAATATAAACGTACAATCTCGACAAGATAATACCAGCAAGACTTATCATGGCCGGGATAAATAATTTTTGAATTGATGCGTGAACGCTAATTGTTATTTTTTAAATTAAGAGGGCAAGGTGCCGTCGAATAAATATTTGTTTTCTCTGTGGACTGTGACTGTGTCTATATCACGCATAATATAGGAACAAAGATATTACGTGTTTCCACGATTACGGCTCTCCGATTCAGTTTAGGGCAAAGACACCTGTTATATTATATTACATTACATATAAAGAAGAATATTCCTTTGCATTTCCTGGATAGTTTTTAATATTTTTATAAATATAAGCCTGTTTTAATTTAAATTAATTTCGATTATTTTTAACCATTAATACATTATTCAAAAATGAAAATATTAAAATTCAATCCGGTCAATGCACAGGAAACATTTTTCTATATAAAATATATAATTGGTGCTTTAGCCCTAAACTGAACCAGAGAGTCGTAATCGTGGATATACGGATTTATTGTTCCTTTATTATGTGCGAGATAGACAGAGAAAATAAATGTTGGTATGGCGCCCCCTTAACGTTGGATTAAATGTTGCATGAATTATTGTAGGCATCGATTGAAAACATTCAAGTATCAAGTAAGTACCTATTATACTGTGTGTTTCGTGTCATTCGAATCAACTCCGTGGCTAATTAAGAGGATGCCAGCGTAGTATATATTAAAAAAAATATTGTCTTAAATTTAAATAATTGTAAAAAAAAAATCATTTAAATAAATTGATGTCACGGCCTCACAGAAATAATTATAAGGTAATACATCAATACACGACTTTCAGTCACACTTTATACGCGATTCGTGTGCTCGTGTGATATTGAAAAATAATTTGTATAAGTACATTTAAATTTTAAATTTCTTTAATATTATTAAAATTGCCTATATTAAACTCCTTAAAAATACTT
Source organism: Rhopalosiphum maidis (assembly GCF_003676215.2). Lineage (NCBI taxonomy): Eukaryota > Metazoa > Arthropoda > Insecta > Hemiptera > Aphididae > Rhopalosiphum > Rhopalosiphum maidis. Next base: position 12,369,522 of record NC_040879.1, read on the forward strand.
GCGATAACTTGTATTTAATTGTTTTTGTAACAAATAAATATATAAATAATATATTATATATATGATATAAATATTGTGTTAAATTAGAGATGCAATTGATACATAGTAAAACCTTTTAGTCTTTTGACTAAATTCAATTAAATTTGTAATTTAATGTTAATAAGGTTATAGTATAATAACATATTAACATGATAAATGAATAACTCACTGTTATACATTTATCAAGCTTTATATGTTAATCTAATAAATCCTATCTCGGCTATGTGTCATATTCAACCCTAAATATAATACAAGTGCACAAATTTAATAGGAAATAATAAACATGTATACTAATTATCTAATCCTTGCAGTTAAATATGCATATGGGGCACCTAATGTTTGTAGTGAAAGTGCTATGAAATCGGCAATGCTAATAAATGTGTGGGTACGGTTTGACCTATTTACCATCACCATTCGACTTTCAGAACGTATATAAAACTAAACCTACGTACCCGACATTTTTAAACTAAAAAAGATAGGCAAGTGTATATTGCTTTGCTGTAATCAGGCCCGTGCACAGGATTTCATAATAAGAAGGGGGAGTTTGAAAAAAAATGTATAATGTATAAAATAGATACATCAATAATTAATAAATAGTATTACATGTTTATATTTATTATTTATTTTGTAAATATATTAAAAATGATTTGCGTAAAAATTCTCGTTTTCCTTGACTAAGTATTATTTTTTTATTATAAAAAAAAAATATTAGGATTTTTTAATAATTTTGAACTCTTTTAAGTATCAATGTAAAATCAATACAAAAAAAATGTTATAGAAGTGTCGTAACTACTGAGTATGATATTTTATTATAATTTATAGGGAAAGTTTATCATTTTTATTTTTATCATCAGGCTTTTGACCTTATTTATTATAATATGTATGTTATCATTTCAGTCTCAGATAAAACAGCGGAATGAATTGGTATTATACAATAATATTATTCAAATTATATTTAGGAAATTGTATATAATTTAATTGTAGACTGTAGTTAAATTATAAATAAATTTACTTCTAATGTTTTTTTTATCGACTTCAGAATATATAAATTTTATAATTATAATTCATATTATCCGTATTTTTTATAGTAGTTCAAAACTTATGATCCAACCACGTCATGTTACCAACCACTTCGCCACAGTTCACTGTTCACTAGCGACTAGTTACTAAAAGTAATTTTTATTTTATTATCATCACTATATTTTTACAAGTTGTATTACTTGGCGTTACCCGTCAATAAATTAAAGCAAAATAGCCTATTGTAATAAATATCTATTTTTTCTGGCGTGCAGATAAATATGAATATGTGATCATGGTTTTAATATTGAAAAAAAAGTGATGATCGGTACAAAGACGAGTTTATTAAGAATTAAAATCTGTTTTCATTATAAATTTATTTTGGTCTACTCAATTTAGCGTATTGATGGAAGTTGAATAGTGGTAAAAATGCCCAAACATAAAAAAAAATTATAGATATTTATATGCACTGGACTTTTTACAACACAATACAATACTTAGGCTTCATAGTAAATTAGTATAGGTAAATGGAATACCATTTTTTTCCCCATTTGATCAAGTCAAGTAAATCAGCAGCCATATTGCCCATATTGAAGCTACGAACCTCTTTTTTCATAAATCAAACGTAAGGAGAAATTGTTCTATGCATCTATGTTATGACATAGATTAATTAGATTAAATAACATCATTTCATACTTAGTAAAGATATGTTTGTTTCAACAAAACATTTTATATATTACTTATTTACTTATAATGTATAGGTACAGTGGCGTAACTATAAATTTGGGTTCCCAGGGCAGCATCAAATGTTGGCCCCCACAGCTCCACATATTTATATTACTAAAATTAAAAAATAAACTGTCATTACTTATTATAAATATAGTTTATTTACGTTATATGTACAAAACTAAAAAGTAGCTATTCAAAGTTTTTTTTCTAGCTTCCATCTCAGAAAATATTTTTATCAGTTCTTTTGTGTCCATTAGTCCATTTGTCTATTTTATAATAATATGATAGGTATATTTTGGTTGTTTTGAACTTTATTTTAACAGTACCTGCTCCGTGGGCTCCGGGTTTTCTAATTTTCATGGGGTGCTCAAAATCCCAAAATTATTTAACTTATTAGAAAAATGAAAAAAATTTTCAACAAAGCATTACATAAAAATTATCATTTATATTTATATTTCTATAAATGTATAATATTAACGTATTGAATATTTATGTTTTATTTATTTCATGGGGTGCTCCAGCACCGTAGCACCCCAATAGTTCGCGCCCGTGCCTGTCTCGTGAATTTTAAAATAAAATTAAAATGTTTGTATATTAATTTAGACTCTGAACAGAGTGAGGAATGTATTGATTTTACAAGGATGTATGTTTTTTTTTTTATTTTTTTTTTTGTGTCTGTCATCACGTTTTGGAGTAGAAATAATGATTTGATTTTTTTAATTCAGCCTCGTTTTGAAAAGGAAAATGAATCTAGTTGGTTTTTTGAAGGGGTATAAATAGAAAAATTTCTAGTAGTTTTCAAAAGCGTCAGGAAAAACCTTAAAATAGTAACAGAAAAACGGGAATTTTTACGCATAATCAGTTTTTGACAAAATCGATTTTTTATTTTGCTGTAACTTAAAAACGATCGAATCATTGTAAATACTTAATTAATTTTCACCAAATTTTTATATCATCGTTATCTATTTACGATTAAATTTTCAAAATATTTTGACTTTTTTAAAACTATTGCAGACAATTGAAATTTTCGATTTTTCTAAACTTTTTCTTGAAATGCCGATAAAAAAACCAAAAATCTTTAAAATTTAATAAGGTTTAAAAAGGTTTATTATAAGTTGTACTTATCGTAGTAAAAAAAAAAAAATCAAATATCAAAACTCGTTAATTTCTCACAATTTTTGTTTATAAACAAAATTCAAATGTTTACGAAATATGTCAAAATTGCAAAAATTAGCAAGGAATTTTGAAGTTAAAAATTCATAAAATGTTTGTGATTTACACCTAAGGCTAAAAAAAACCCAATACAAGTTTTCCTTCAAATAACTGTAAAAAAGAACTACAGCGTCAATATAGAAAATATTTTGTGAGCGTAAAAAATTTGATTTTTTACGAAATCACGTAAAAGAACAATATATTACAATTTAAATATATAGCCATATAGATAATAATGTAATATATCCTACTAATTATCCTAGACTGATAAATCATCTCCGTTCAGAATCGCTTTTCGTATACAATGATACCCATCATTGCATTCAAATTTAACACATTCATTATAGTGACTTACTCCCCATCTCTACTATACACTATACAACAGAGCATACCCACTTGCCGACCCGGGCATTGCCGTGCCTTGCCATCCCATGGTTACGCCGCTGAATCTATAAATAATTATAAACAAATTTACTTGTTTTAAATTTTCTTTACTCATTTCATCAAGTACCTATTTAAATAGAAAATAATAAAATATTGATACAGATACAGAATATACTGTTATATAAAATTTAAATGTTATCAAGTTAATATATTTTTTTAATAAGTTAATATTATAACAAAAAGTGTTTTTCTATTTTTTTTTAATAGTAATGATGAACCATGAACGTTTTAACTAGTCTTAAGTCTTCTTTTATCATCTTTACTCTTTATCAAATATTAAACATCCGATTTTTAAATTTTGTTGAAAATATAATATAGTCTATAAAGATAAATTATTTTAATCAAATATTATTTAAAATTTATAATAAATGTATTAAAAATAAAAACAATTTACTTGCATTTTTTTAGTGCATTAATTAAAATTTTTAAGGCATTAAATAATTTTTTTTAAAGGCATTTTTTAGGGTTTTATAGGGCATTACATTCACAGCCCTAGTAATGATGAACGTCTTAAGTCTTTATCAAATATTAAAAATCAGATGTTTAAATTTTGTTGAAAATATGTACTTCGGGCAACGAAACTCACTAACAAAGAACAAACAAGTCCGGCAGCACTCATATTTATAACCACCAGGGCTCGTGAGTTCATGCATTTACATGCATTTTTTGTTACACAGGAAAACTTGCTAACCGAGATACTAATCCATTTCATAACAATAGTAATAATTATAAAAAGTTTAATAGTGCATGTTTTTGCATATATTGGGTGTAAAGGCATATTTGTCATATAGTAGGTTTTTTAGTTATTAGCGCATATTATTATATAAAAAAAATATTATATTTATTTATTTAAATATTTTGGTTCTTTTTTGTTTCTTATTTTATTTATTTTTTCTATCAACAAAATGATAGTATTAGTTTTGATTTATTAAATTTGACTATTTTAAAGTGTATAAAAATTAAAAGGAATAAAATACTTTTAAAATAATCTATTGATTGAAAATTTGCCTATGATTTTTTTACATATTATTTTAAAAATGTTAGCGAATGCATATTTCCGAAATTTTTACTTAATATTTTTCCAATGTTTAAAGCATAAATGCATGCTAATTTATGCATTTTTATAACTTACAAGCCCGATTTTTAAATTTTGTTGAAAATATATTTTATAATTTTTTAATTTAAATTTTTTTTATTTGATGCCATAACCTGATGCCATTTTGTGTGTCGTAGCTACCAGGGTCCCATGCTGACGAGCGCGCGTTAATCGTTAGCAACCGACAACGCATTGTGTAGTTGTAGTATGTAATATATTATTAAGACTGTTGAAAGCTAACCATTTTTAAGGGGTCGTATTTAGGCAACATTCGATAGTTATCGTGAGTTATGTATAACTGTGTGTGTTGTGACTGATCATTAGTGTGCGCGAGTTCCCAAACGCTATATTATGTAATTAAAGATGAACTACGGCCAAGATTCTTGGGAATCAGTAACGTACATACGCGCAGTCAGACGTCACTAAATTTTGCGATAAAAAGTTTTTACATGAAAATCCCAAAAAGCGAAAGAAAAATTCACCTAGTACCGAAAGTCCGATTTTAATTTTAAAAACATATTTGAATTCCTTATTCTCCTTTCTAGGTTATGTATAAAATTTATTTAAAATAATATAAGCCTTATAGGTGCATATTAATCTTATACAGTTATATTATCTGTTATTTCAAAGGTTATAATAATATAAACTATAAGCGGTAAATTATTGCACTAGTGTGGCCTATCTACAGTATTTCAGGGGTGGACATCTTGTGGTTCTCGTTAGTATCGTATTTATCCATATGGCCGACTCGCGAACATATTCATGTTTGGTGCCCTCTGGCCTCTGATATATTTAATCAATGTAATATCTAATGAATATATTTTTCGTGTAAGTATTTCCTATGCACGGAAGTATCCATTTCGACAAGTGCAAACAATACGGACAATATTTAATACGGATTAAATTAATATATTGTAATATTTTTTGAACGCAAACTCAGCGCAAAATTATATTCGTACTTCGATAATAATATTAGTGATGTACTTAACCAGTAGGCAATATTATTATGGCGGTCGAAGGACGTCGACGTCTCATTAAATGTGATGATACGAATAAAACATGAGTCGATCAATGATTGTATCAAAACGTTGATAAAAAAAATAATGGTAACAACTAAAAACCTTCGACATTACAATATATCATTAATTTTCTGGCTCTTTTATCGTTTTCCTACACTTCAGTATTCAATTCATATTATTTCGTTATGATAGATTCAACATGTTATTTCATATGTTACACGAAAACAATAAGTTGCATTATTTGCAAATAGATCTACGACGAAGTTTCAGTGGTGTTTTTCATCAGGTTTCGTGTATAAGTATAATATAATATTTATATAGGTAGGAAGTAGGTACACCAGGTAATGCATTTTACGTATTGGAGGTGTGTACACAAACGCCTTTTCAAAAAAAAAAAAAAACAAAAATTGTTTTTTTTTTTGGTTTTAATATTTAACGCGATAAAAATATATATATATATATAGGTATATACTATATATTTAAATCAGAATATGAAAAAACATATTATGGAATTACGAGTATAAATCTAATGTACTTTAAGCGACATCAAAGTGTTGGCTGTGGCGCTGTGCCCATCACGAATTCACGATAGGTACCGGAAGAAAACTATATCAAAATATTATTCTTATCGCCTGCAGATTGCTTAGTGATTATTATATAAGTTTATTTACATAATATAATCATTTTTAATATTGATTATGTTGTACTGTTGTAGCATTATATATTTTTAGTTTACAAACAATATCTATCCGAGACTCGCTGTTTATAGACTTACAGACTTATAGTGTCTAATGAATAAAGCATTATTATGCTATTCCTATTATAGTATAGTAATTCAATAACACAATCGTCAGTACGTTGTCACGTTCATTACATCGAGCGTCGTGTAATATTTTTTTCCGTGTTGTATATATGTTGTATAATATGTGTGTGTGTGTATTTTACTTTGTTAATATAATATAATATTTTCACAGCAAAGAACATTATGCCGTATTATTGTTGTGTATTTCAGTTGTAGTAATAACTAATAATAAAGGAGGATTTTCCAATAGCATAAAGCTATAAGAGTCACGATACATCTATACTTTTATCCTTAAACTCTTACCTACACTAGCTTCACTTACGCGTTTTAAGAAATGAACCGATCTTATTAAGCACACGCATTTAACATCTTAAACCAATCAATAACTCAATGATACCTATTATGTTCACAAGTGTAACATTTAGACAATTAAAAAATTATTATTATAATTGGATACAATGGAAATGAAAACAAGTTAAGTCTTAACTGTGAAAAAATGTTAGTATAAAAGAAGACATAAGTCTATTACTGCCATTTATGAATTTAAATTCCAACATCGTTCAGTACTATATGTATTTCGTTTTATACAATTTAGTACAACTAATAAAAAATTGTGTACCTACACCATACATAATATTATGTAATAATGATTTTGCCCATGATATGATAATATTACTACATAACTTCCAGTGATTAATTTCTACTAGTTAAATCTTGATTTGACGTGTTTGTTGTGAAGATGTACATTTTGAAATTCAATAACAGATGTAAAGAAGACATGTACCTATATGTAATTTAATGAAAAAATAATTTTTATGACGATCACAATGATGAGTTTAAAGAATAATATTTTATAAAATAATTTGAAAATTATAAAAATATCGATAGTAAAATATTATTTAGTATTTATTGGTTCATTATTAAAATACTACTAAAAATGTATATTTACTAAAGTAAAAAAGTATATAAAAATATAGGCTGCAAGTGCATATCACCTTACTATAAAGTAGTTGTCTAATATGGGTCACTGTAATAGATATATAAATTTTAGTGACGTGATGATCAGAACAAGACTAAGACCAAGACTTTGAAAGTCAGACTGAGTTTGTATTAGTCTTGGTTTTGCATATGACTCTTGCAAGTGTGCATGACTTGTTATTTTCATAGAATTTATATAAAAAAATAAATAAATAAATAATTATTTGTTATAGGGTTATAATAGCTGTGTAGGTTTTTTGCTACGACCTCTAAGATGAAACTATACAAGTCAATACGGCAATATATAATATAATATTATTAATAAATCAAACATTACCATAGAATAAGTCAAACATTTAATTTTACTTTTCTTTATATATTTTTATGAATCAATTCACCAACAAAATTAAGTTAGTAAGTTTCTATTACGTTTATAATAAATATCAGTAATTCTAATATTATTGACCATTATAATATTTTAATGTTTATAAATCGTGTAACCTTTTTTTTTTTTTACAAAAAGTTTTTAATTAACATTTTAATGTAAACTTATTATTTTTTTAATATTATACAATATTAGTAAATAAAAATATTATGTACTTGCAATAATCAAAATGAATTACCAAATGGGGTAAACTGTCCGTCTGTATATACATTAGTAAAGTAGAGGTACACAATATCCAATACGGCAATAACACATAAACGAGCGTAAATAAAAATATTCTTATAATCAAAAAAATGATACCTACAGTAATGACTTCCAGCAATTATTGGCATTTAGATTCAAAGTAGAGGTGTATTATGGACATGAATTATTATCCTATTAGCAAGACAACAACTTTCGTCATCTAATGTCGATTTTGAGAAAATAAAATAATTTTCCAGTAGTTGCTAATCAGTATGAAATATCTATATTATTTTGTAACATTAATTCCAATTATTTCTAATCTTTTTTTTCAATAATTCACCACTTCTTCGAAATACCAATCACCTTTAATAAATAACAACCCAGATAATTTCTTCTTATTTTCATTATAAGCTATTTAATTAACTCTAGATACACTAATGAATTTTTCAGGGGAAGGGAGGAATGCAAGATTCTTTCAACGTCGGTATTGTTTTGGTCTTGGTTTTGCATACCTAATCTTAGTCTTGGTCTTGTAGCAAGAGTCTTGCAAGACCGTAAGACCAAGACCAATTTTGATCAACATTAATTAATTGTAATTTTTGGTTTCAGTATAAACTGTTTATGAATAATTTTCTATTACATTTTCAAGTCCTAGTTGTAAAAATTCAACATTTCATAAATATTAACTATAAAATAATTTGGAAATTATGCTGACGAATTTCGTAAAAATCTGAACAATCAAATGCTTGTAAAAATAAATTGTATTTATAAATTTTAAATATTTAAAATAATTATAATAATCTTTTAATAATGACAAAATACAAATTTGGTACAAAATTAAAGAACCTTAAGTATCCTGTATGGTTATTTGTTTCTGAGCTATAAAAACATACCTATTAGCTATTACATTTGAAGAATAATAGTTTTTTTTACTTAAAACGCTTATAAATAAATAATGTGAATTTTTGGTAAATTATTTTAATTATATAGGTAGGTAAGTATTGTATAAAATGTTCAATTTTTATGAATTTTTAACTAAAAATAATTTGTACATTTTCACATTTTTCACAAAATTCTAACATCGCAAACACGCTTATGAAAAAAGTGACTAGGTATTTTAGATATTTTTTGGTTGACATAATATTATAAACAACTTATGTAAAACCTTGTATTGCATTTTCAAGGTTTTTTTGGTCGTACATTTTTTTATCAAAATTTACAAAAAGAAACTAAAAAGAATTCAATGTCTAAATAATATAGTAGTTATAGATGATATTCTAATATATTTATATACAATGTACTTAATATTTAATAGTTATCGTGTACTTACATTTATTTTTTATTGTTTATATTTGAGTAGAAGTATTCGTGGTGAAGTGGTGAATGTCATTCATCAAAATAATTTTCACTGTCTAACAACTATACTGACAGTTATTTTCTAACTTTCTAAGGGACAACTGACAAGCAAATAACAGGTTCTTAATTTATTAACAATTTTAAGACATTTTAATCAAATCTAAAACCTGTAATGTTCAGTTGAACTACATACAATAAAATACAAATGAATATTCTTATTCTCTCGTGGAAAAATTTTGTGAAAAATGAAGAGAACAAATACATTTGATACGTTACTGAAAATGGAAGTTATGGATTACTGGAGACGGATATAGTACAATTCATCTGGTATTTTTTTATACATATCATAGTATTGTACATATATTATTAATTTGGAATGTAGAGCAGATTTTCAATTAATTAAAAACAAAATCTGGGAGATTTAGAGAATAACACCTGTGAGGCTGTGTCCCTGTGAACAATGTAAATTGATAAATTAATTAGTCCAGATAAATGAAAAATCGATTTGTTACTACCGGCCAATATGTAATAAGAAAATAAGTCATTTACTAAAAAATATTTTACATTTTGGACGATATATTAGATATTTAAATAAAGAATAAAAATACTATATATTTTTATATTAATGATAAATGTATGTTATTATTATTATAATTGAATTTAAATTCAATAATGTATATGATTCTTGTATTTCTTGTAGTGTGACAATCTGTCATCTTGTATTAGGTACTGAGTATATTTAAATAACTGTCTAATAGTAATAATTAAACCATTCAAAATGAACATAGCTTACGAACACGGAACAATCACTTTCTTTGATGGTGAAACTTTTTTTATGTATATCATTATCTCGTTGTATAATAAAATTCCTTTGAAATCAGTTAAAACTTACAGTAGCTAGTATACAAAAAAATAAAGTTTTACACCAATACATTTAATTAAGTATAATAAAGCCAAAAATATAACGTTATAAAATAATTAATGATATTTAATATAATAATTAACTATTTATAATGTGTTGATAACAATGATACACATTACGCGAAAGTAACGTTAATAACCTATTATATTTTATAGTTTTATACACACACTAACAAGTTTTTCATATGTATTGTTTTCTACCAAAACTTATTCAAATTATCGTATAACCAATTGCTAATATGGTAAAATAAATTATGTAAATATATCATAAAATAAACTTAGTACATAGGCTGAACAAACTGTCTTAACTAGGATTTTTTTTATCATACATTATAAACAATTAATCACTGAATTCAAATGTAGTATATTATTATAAATTTTAGAGATTTATTCAATGACGTGGTACATCAGAGCAGTTTCCCCTTTTATTTTTGTAATGCTATACCCTGCAATTATTGGTGTAATTCTTACCTTTACTTTTTAATGCATATAATATTACCAATTTTATAAAATTAAACAAATTTCGTGTACGTTTTTCCATAACATTGTTTAAAAACATTATATAATCAACACATTTTGATTTAGAATTCACTATATGTTCGTAAATTTTATTATGTAATATTATGTTTTGACGCTTTGTAAAGTAGTCGTATTGGTATGACGGTATTGCGTTCATTTTTTGCTTTCCATTGCGATGAGTTTCTTGTGTTGTATATCCAATCGATTGAGAAACGACGAGAAACTTTTTAGGGATTTCTTTTCACCTGAAAGTCTTTAAACACTACAAATAAATTAATGAATAAAAAACACAGAATGATGCAAGTCTTTCGATATCGTTTTGAACCTAAAACAATAAAATTTATATTGACATTTGAAAACTTACTGATTTATATTAGTGCAAAATAAATTTATTAATTTGTTTTCAGATCCTAAAATCTCATTACGAACGAAAATCTTTTAATAAGCTATCCATAAAATTATACTCAAATACTTAATGTATAGTTTATATATGCAGCAATACACACAAACTAGAAACAATTAAGTAATTAATTTTACCTACTTATAATAAATTGCAGCAATAGCAATTGCATGATAATTTATTGTTTATCAATTTAATGAAGTGCAAAATCATACGCAAAAACTATTTTATTCAAAAGTCTGCTCAGTGATGTATATTATGTTGAAGGATTAATGGATTGATATTTGATAACCTCAATTGTTTGCTTTTCTATAAGTTATCAATAATAATACGATTTTCAAGTTATTATAAAATAAAAAATAAATATAACTGTTCAATATCTAAGTCGCTTAAAATGACATATTTATAATATTTGTTTGTTAAAATATTGAATTGTTAATGTTAACTTTAAGAAAAATGTTGACTGTACCACATCTTTTTTTACACTTATATAGGTAGGTACCTATGAAAAAAATACTTTGAGTTTATTTTTTTTTTATATTTATAAAATTTTGAATACATTTTTTTACACAAGTTATATTGAAAAACTAATAACGATATTGCACAGGCAAAGTATGGCTTTTTATGGCGATAGGTGAAAATGTAATATCAAACCTATAACTCTATAGCTTTCTCTGTTCATTGAAATTGTCTTTTTATTTAATTTAGTAGTGTTATGTTAACAAACAATACTGGACCAATTGAAGTAGATAATTTTGACAATACGTCAATACTACATAGAAATTGTCTATATAAATCTCTTAATCAGTTGTAAAGTATCTCATAAAGTGATTGGAGAAACGTGTTTATTTCATGATTTACAAGTAAACCTAAAAGTATGAAAATATTACACATAATAGGATAAATTACATTTTGATTCTATACACTTATTTATAAGATATTCAGCTTTTTTGTTGATATTTTAATAAACATTTTTTAAAATTCTATTTTTATTTCTAAAGTTTTAAAAATATTAGCTATACGATTTTTATATAAAAAAAAGTAACACATAAACTATTAAAAGTTGATTTCCATAATATTTAACGCCTCGGATAAAATCTAATTAATTTAATAATTACACAGAATTTAAATATGTCAACGTGGTTTATTTGTCAGATTATTGTATCAAATTCGTTTTAAATAAATTGAGTTTAAACGTACATGACATGTGCACGCGCGTACAAAATTTGAATTTGGTGCTGACACAAATGATCTTTTACTACTCGCTTTTCACATAGCAGTAGTAGGCAGGTACGTGACCACAAGCGATGATGTATAAATTTCTTATCAAATACCTACCGATTTGTGAAGACGTGATTCCAACCCCTTTAAGAATTTTATTAAATAATTTGAATCCTTCATTCTGTTCAAACTTCATCACATTTACATACTGATTTACATGATATAAGCGTCAGTGAATATAAGACCAGTGTTTCAAAAGAATCGCTTTCATGTTTATATTTTTCGAACAGTACGAATAATGTGGATATAACATTATAACTCACTTGTATCAAATAAAATTACATTTTAAAAATAATTTATAATATTAATATGGTAATTTGTACGTTGTATTAAAGTTTTGTCTACACTCTACATATATGCCGTAGTATCCGGTATTCACAAATTCACTATATACATAGTTGAGATTTTTTTTTTTTTTAATGTTTTTGGGTTATGCATTTAATTCTTAAATTAATTCTACTAAATTGATATTTATTTTATGCATGTAAAAGTATGCAGTTACATTATACAATTTATATTGAAAATTAAATGTATTCTTATAATTTATAATAGCTGAACCTATGTATTGATAACTACAGAAAGATCATTTTAATTTTAAACTAGGTAGGTATAAGTGTTGAATATAATGACAACTTCTTAAAAATATTTCTACATTATTAAGGTTTTATTTAAAAAGTTATAAAAATATAATTTTATAAATTGTTAATAGATAAAACGTCGAGTTAGGTATAAATACATTTTAAAAAGTTGTTTAGGTATTGGACAATTAACATATTGCATATATAAATAGACTATCTACTACAGTAAAATGAATTATAAAATAAAATACCTTTTTTATTATGTATATATTTAATATAATCAGTGTATGTGTAGTGGAGCACTAAATGTATAAACCAATGTTAAAATATACAATTAACATAATTTAAAGTATATTTTAAAATGTATTTATAATTTGTATTCTGTTAGATATAGATGAGTGTGATGCTATTGTTTGCAATTTAATATAAAATAAATGTCATTACTGTAGTTATCAAACCAAATTATTATAATCAATTATTAAAATGTACTTACGAATTTTCAATATTAACTGTAGGTATAACATGAGTCTTAACGTGCATAGAATAAATAGCACGCACGTAATATATAATTTCAATACAAGTTAAAAAATGTTGTTTCTTTATTTATACACATTTTAAGTTAATTTGTTAATTTTACGAGTATAACATGTGTATAGTTGTATTATAGTTGTTTTATTTATCAGCTAATTCTAAAGGTTAGGCTATGTAATAGGTATTATATTTGATACCATTCCTGCAACTGATGTATCACAATAAAGATATTAATTACCTTTATAACGTCCTCAATATTGTTAAATATAATATTATTTTAAGTTGGACAAAAAAAAAAAAAAATATAATTAATTGTCATTGAATAACGTATAATTTTATTGAAACATATTCATTCACAAAAATATTAAAAATGATAATAATTTGATATTATCGATAAAAAAAAAATTATTCAAAGTTCCACTAAGTAATCCTATCACAAACAATGAATAATACAAAATAACAGTAATATTTATCTTTTATTTTTTCTTGTGGCAAAAGTACGGTAATGCAGTTTAAAGGTATTATGATTATTTCATATTACCTATAATATACGTGTCAACATGTATAAATATAACACTTTTAATATTTAAAATTGGGTTATAAACATCAATATGGCAATAATAATATAATCAAACATTATAACACCAACTTACATTTCATTAATAAACAAATAAAAATAATAATAACAATAATAAGGTCTAAGATATGAGTCTGGCGAAAAAATGTCATTGCGCTAGTACTTAAAATGGAAAATAACTGGTAACATGCTTAAATTCCTCTACCAATCCCTCCGTGACAAAAAGTCTTGAGTAAAAATTAACAAATGTATTATCCAATTATCATTTCACTTTTGACCGATACGAAACTCGCTTCTTATGTTACCCATTTCCTAGTAGGTGGTCTATATAAATTACATTTCCAACAATAATTCGGAAACTCGTAATACTTATTATTCCATACCATATTAAAGCCCCCGGTTTGCCCTACTTGATACTTCTTATGCGAAAGTTTAATGAAAACATTCTTTTTTTTATGTTAAATAAAGTTTTCAACTGACACCAAAGCATACACAAAAACATAATACAACGTAACTCCATAGAAAGCGACTTAGGCAAAATTATCCAACTAATAACTTTTCTGATTAAAATGTTTTTTTTTTTTTTTTATAAACCAAATCTAACAACATTCATTACCTCATATATGATGTCAAACAAATTATACAATCACGACTAGAGAAATAATTGGCCATTCAAACCTCATACAAGTATAAATAAAAAAAAAACAAGGATAAACCCTAATTTTTGATCGATGTACAAACTTCTCTCAATAAATAACATAACACTACACGGGGCCCAAAGTACATATGTCCCAGATACACCTTGAACTATCCTCTTTGGAAGAATTAATTAGAGAAAATAATGCGCTAACTACATCTAAGACTTTTTTCGAGACCAGTAACAATATATTGTTAAAACTAATTAAATATAATTGTAAAATATAAATTCTTAGCTATAGTAGTTTTTACCATTGCAAAAAGAATTTTTGTTTAAATTAAATTATAGGTTATTGACTTAATTTGTAAAGCCTCTTATGTTAACAATCATATATATAAAAAAAAAAAATAGACAATATTAAATTTAATATCAATCTTTATGGCACCATGACAATATTACATGTATATTATACAAATACAATATAATAAAATAATAAAGTATAAACAAAAACAAAATACTATTCTAATTATTTCAAATAATAAGAAAGAATTATAAATATATATATATATATTATATATATTTATGTATATATAATATGTACCTTGAAATAAAATAAATATAAAAATAAATTATAATGTTATTATAAAACAATAAACATTTAAAGAAATACAAATTACAATAGGTACGTTTTAAAAGATAAAAAAAACACACAATATTTCAATGTACAAAACAAGAAAATCTTTAATAACACATTTTATGTATGTATGTATGTATGTATGTATGTATGTATGTATGTGTAACACACTGATACGTTTCTCTCACTTTTCGTCAAAAACGATTGGACCAACAAAAGCCGTCGTTGACAACAGACTTATATAAAATCTCACAATAAAAAAAAACCCCGTATAATTTAAATTCATATAATTAGTGCTTGTGTATACTACTACTACTACAGTACTAATACCGTTGACTGAACACAATTAATTGAGCGCTATTTAACTTAATGTAGAACAAAAATTTGAGACCCTCCACCGAATACCAATTTTTATACGTAACAAATGATTTTACTTGTCCATAAGAATAAAGGTAGGTGATAATTGTATGCGCACGCTCATATACAGTACATATAATTATGAGTGTGGGTATTATACGATCACTATAAGTTTTGAAAGTTATTAAGTTTATATAACAACTACAACTATGATTAAATTGTATATTATTATTAGTGCTTTGATCAGTGAAGTTAAGGTATTAATGAAAATACATTTAAAAAATAAACTTAAAAAAAACACTGACACATTGTTCAATCAATTCGGACGTGTTTCAAAATTAATTTCGTCATGATTTATTCAACATTTTTTTTATTATAACCGATCGCTTTTTTTTTTTACAATAACACTTATCGTACCCGGCATTTGTCAAACATAATATTACATATTGATAGACGTCTGTTTATTACTATCTACGTACACTACATTTTTAAAAATGATTGAGCATTTTTCACAAAATTCATGTGTGTTAGGCGTGCATATCTAATTGTTTATTTATTCACCAACCTATAATTATTATAATTAACTATAAAGTAAACAATAATATTATGTACACTTAGGGGGGGGGAGAGGGTGACGGTATATTTTTATAAAAAATAATAATAATAATACAATATGTACAGCAGAGAGAGGAGCCGGTATCCTTCGTTTATCATAATTCATAATATTATTATATTATAATACTATGTGGTCACTTCGATTTTGGAATTACTTTTATTTCTTAAAATTGTATATTTTTACGTCATTTTTTTATTTTTTTTTTAAATTTTTTTTATCGATTTTGATAACATTATGCAATAACTATTATAATAATTGCCTCGCAATGTATGATAATAGTAATTATTATAACTTACTAACCGGAAAAACGTGTTTATTTTTTTTAGACATAAGACATAATAATATTATAGACAGAGCGCGATTATTTCATACTTGAGCAGTGGAAGTAGCGCAACTGGCGTCCACCGATACGGCGGGCTGTTGGACGACGACGACAGGTTTACCGTAGTCGATTCGTCCGCCGCCCATGTGGAGTAGTCGCTTTTTCTCGGCCGCCGCGGTCACCATGTCCAACATGACGTACGCAGCGCTCGAAGCGATGAAGCGTCGCCGTCGTCGGTTTTTGTTGTTGCGCCGGCGACGGGGGTGGCGGAGGCGGCGATTGCAGCAGTTTTGGCGATTGCAGCAGTTTTTGTTGTTGCGGCGGCGTGGACGGTAGCGGCGGCAACGGTAGCTGTTGCTGTTGACTTAGCGTTGTCGTTTCGCAGCCGTTGATTCTGCCAAGATTGTTGGTGGCGGCACCGGCAACGGCGGCCGCTGCAATCATCATTTGTTTGCCACAATAGCCGTCGTTTCGGTTTTGTTGTTGTGGCGGCCGTGGCAATGGCGATTGTTGTTTATTGTCGAGGCAACAAGGCAACGGTTCACTTTTCTGTGATAAAAAAATAAAACGAAAAATAAATCAAAATTGTGAAATAAAAATCTAATAATTTTTTTTGGACATTAAAACTTGTGAGGCTGTGAGGGTGTTGTACCAGATGCGTATAGAATATATGAGTAAATCGACTAGGAAGGTATGGCGTGCACCACTCGGTGTGTCGCCACCGCGGTACTGAATAAGCGCAAGAGGGGGGGGGAGTTGATTATATTTAATGAAAAAAAAATCGCGGAGAGCACACGTAGACTTGTGACGTACTCGTCATCCCTTAATCCCCGCTGTTTCAATGCACAACTTGAACGATATTATGACGTATATATTATAATAAGCTTTCCTCGTACGATCAACTTTATATTTTTACCCGGCTGTCATCAATTAAACTTTCACCGCAATCATTATATTATAAAGGATCGAAGCGATAAGTGTAATGACACATTTTATTAAATAAAATAGTGAAGAGGACATCGAACCCGCATGCGTGTTGTAGGTATACCTACTATCTGGCGTTACACACACGTAACTGCACGATGAAGTATGATATACGTATCGCGGATTCTCACAACATTAAATAATTAAGTTTATTAATTATAGTAGACATTAGAACAGAGTATCGCACAGTAGTGTTGATAATAATAATAATAATGTGATGTTTCCCAAAGTTCAAACAATTGTTAATAATTTGTTTCGTGATAGGTGTAATCTATAGTATTATAGTTTTTCAAGTACTAGCCGTCTTATTTCCACATTACATAATGGATTGCACATAACTTTTGTACCCCTTCTAACAAAAAACTTGCGGGTACTTGAGACATTCCATGTACCAAAATAAAATATTTTATACAATATAAAATGTTTATAATAATTGTATAATATACAGTGGACGTAATATCACGTACGTGATTGCTATGACCCGAGTACATTAGAAATTAAAATATTATTATTATAAGTGATTATATTGCAATGATCAAAATGAGTACATTATTCTGAACAAATTCGGTTAGGTAAATTTTGGTCAATAATATTTTGCTTAAGACAACTTTTTCATTTCATCTATAATCTAAATAAATGTGAAAACGGCAATATTTGTCACGAATGCCCTCTAAAACTATTCATACGATTATTTGATTTTTTTGATCTAAATGAAAGAGTAGATACACCGTACACCGCACAACAAGTTTTGTACCTATTTCTGATTCTATATTAAGTTAATGCAAAATATAGTTATTAATTTTATAAGTAATCGGCTAAAACGCAAACAAAAATATTTATTTTTTTTTTTTTATTCTTGTTACCAATCATTAGTTATTCAAATTTAGGTTACTCGACAAAAAAAAAATACTGCTGTTAAATGGTTAAAAAGAAGCAACGCTGGACGGAACAACTATGTAATGTATCACAGTTATGACCGAAATATCATACATACGCAAATTAGAAAATATTATTTATCCACATTCTACACACGTTACGTTAAATGTTAGCATTAGGCAATCAAATTTAATAGGGATGTATTTTGTACGAGTAACGAAGTGCACGGGGATAGCTATAGTGGCTTATAAAAGTATCTATAAACATATTTATAAATTATAATCAACAATAAAATTGTATGCATATAATCATTGTATAATATGCAAACCGAATTTTGAAATCGTAAAATATAAAGTATGACTATAGAGTGGAATGGAGGTGAGCAGTAATCTAGTAAATATGATTTTTGTGTCCACAACAAACGAGTTGTCGTCTAAAAAGTCTAAATCATCATGATAATCTAAAAATCACTGATTTATGTCATTTTTTGAAACTGGAAGTAATTCTTAACTGCTATTATACGTCAATAGTTGGTACATAATATTATTGCGTAACATACAACAGCCAATTATTATCAACTGGCAACACTATTCCAGTCGAGGAAATTTAACATTATATAATACGTATACTCGACATTTTTACGAATTATGTTTAACAATCTTCTGACATCGATATATGCCATTGATTTAGTTTTATCGAATTTCTATCATAATTTCTGAGATTTGAGGTCATGGAATATTCTCCGCAAATATTCAAACGTTAACTGTTGGAGATTGTGGTAGTGATTAATAAGGGTGCATATGAAATGAGTTCCACCAATAAACTTCTTTAAATTTAATTTTTGCTTTTTTAAGCACACTTTAATTTAGTCTATATCTTAATACTAACCGAGTCCTGTCAAACTTTTAAAAACATAATATTTTCCTTCTCATTTACTTTTAACAAACGTAAGACAGTTTATAAGAAAAAATGTATTTACATAAATAGTTATTAATGTTTTATTTTTGTTAATTTCGGAATACTCAACAACTTTGATAAATATGTGTAATATACAGTGTAATTAAGTTGTTAAAAATAAATAATACATACATTTATTATCTTATATCGGTGAAAACTTTAGCGATAAGCTTTTTACACATTTAAGTCATATATATTTTATTTATAACAGCTGCAACATTTTTACTATAATTTCGTTTTCTTTAGTTATGAAATCATTTCTTTCAGTTGGATTCGGTTAATGTACTAATGAAAAGTGTTAAATAGTGTTGGTTTATTCCAACTATAACTATAAAAATGCACAATATACCTATATATTCACATAATATATACAATGCAAAATAAAAATAAAATAAATCTGTGGATTCGATTGATATATTTTTAGCTTTTCCCTTAATTAGAATATATTTCTTTCATGCCGGATTAATTCAATTAGTTAGTTATTTTTTTCATCGTTCAAGCACGGGACTCAAATGCACCTAGTACGCACCTAGTGGTAGTATAGGGGGGAGGGTAGGACAACGTGTTAATATACAATTTAAATATTATAACATTTATAACTTATAAAGCTACCTTCAAGTCATAGCGAAAATTATTCACTCGCCTGTTCGTGGTGTGACCGGTTTTCGTCAATGATAGATTCCACGGCGGGAAATACAAATTCTTTTCCACCATCAGCGGCGGGCGATGAATTACCACCGCCACACCGACTGAGGTGTTTATCATTTGACTGCCGCTGGTCGCCCACAAAACAGCTTATGACCGCCGCAGGGGCAACAACAACACTGTCGCCGACCAATCGGTTTTTCGTGACGTCCTGACAGATGTTGCTGCCCTGGTAGCCATTACTACTGGTCCGGTAACCATAACCGCTGCTCTGGTAGCCTTTATCGCTGCTCTGGTAACCTTTATCGCTGCTCTGGTAACCTTTACCGCTGCTCTGGTAACCTTTAGCACTGCTCTGGTAACCTTTGCCGGTGCTCTGGTAACCGCTGTTACCGGCGCCGCTTTGGTAACCGTTACCGCTGCGGACGATGTTGCTGCCGCATAGCGCCACCGTCGTATTGCCGATCTTTGGGATGGGTGTTATCGTTGGCGTAGCTGGCAACGAAAAGAACGGCATGACAGGTTCCGTGGGCTGAACCGCCTCTAGCACTTCTTCTTCGCTTTTCACACTGTTGCCGTCGCTAAGACTCTCGCTCTTCGTTTTTGGCAACGATGACGATGGCATTATGAGCTGTAAACAGTCAATAACGACATTAAAAATAAGGACGAGTTAATGACCATTTTAGTTTTTTTTTTTTTTTATTATGATTATCCATTGCGTTTACACCCTCTTTCGTTGAAAAACTAAACCTCTCCCGCCTTGCCTAGTTACTACCCTTTAACTGTTAGAGAATAATTCTATAGAATTCAATTGTCATGCAAAATAATCGACGGTAAAATTCATCTCGATTGTTCCGGTTCACCAAAAACTGTTATTCAGAAAACAATAATCAAGTACTTATGTTTTTTTTTTATCATACGACATACCGTAAAAAATTGCGATTATAATTATTAATATTATATTATAAAAGAACCTAGGAAAATCAATCTGTCTCGTAAAGTAAATTTCGAGTGTACATCGTGTCATTGAATAGATAGTGAATGTGTTAAATTTGAGTTCATTGATGTATGTAAAAATTGGAACTATGTATCAGATCTTACTCAATTGCTATAAGGATATAGTTGATAATATACATAATATTTATATTTCTGTTAGACGTTAGTTATTTATTTTAGTATTATGTGTGTAAAACATGCATTAAACTTTAACAAAATAATTGATTTTTATAAAATTTTATCATGTAAATTAAATAATAATAATTTTGTTATTAACTTTTGCGATATTTATACAGACATATAATAAAATAATTGTATAAATAGGATCATTGGAATCTCGTTACAATTTCACTATGCATTGAATGTTATGATAATTGCTAGGCAATTGCGAAAGGTTGTTCTTCTACTATCATAAATAATAAAATGTTGACTAAATTTAAACTTGTACTGAAAAAAATATGACTGCATTTTCAATATCTCTGATGAATTGCAATAAGCAAAACTTAACTTATAAGGTATCCTTTGTAATTTAAAAAAAAAATATGTTTTGAAATTTTAACTTAAATATTTATAAACCGTTCTATAATCACTAACAAATTTAAATTTATTTTATCCTCATTTTTTTTTGTATAAAATGGTACTATATTATTATTAATATTTTTAATCATCATAATTCGCACATTGTTGTGTAAAGAAACCTGTGAAATAATTTTAAATTTATAAATGATCAAAATAAAAGTTTAATTGTTATTTTTGTAAGAATAAATATAATAAATACACCTTGACATGTAAAATACGGGTATAATACATCCAGAGAGATAATGCTCGAATTTTATACATTCAATTTATATTTACTATTTAGACTAATAAATTAAGGGACATTTATGGAATAATCCTGGATGTTTGTCGATTCGTTTATTTGGACAGTGAGGATTTTGAATATTGTTTCCAACAACAAATGACGTTATCTTGGGGATTTAATCATGTACAGTGAAAAAAACCTATGTATTGAGACGGATTAATTTAAATGACAGATCTAGTAAAGCAAACGTAATTGACCTGCAAATATCCTCTAGTATATATACCAGTTATAAATTAAACAAATCCACAACAATAATTAAGTAGAGCTGTCAAATGACAAAAAGCATTTCATCGGTCACATCATGAGATGTATAGGTACGTACTATAATGACATGCGGTCAAGTAACGTGTTATGAGTACAAGTCTATATTGAAATACGGAATCATGATTTTGAAACATGTTTAGAATTATGACCACCAAGCCATCCCACACTCTTATAGTATAATATTATATAGCCATAATTTGTTGGAAATATATTAGAAATACATCGATATATTTCCAATTATAATTGTGGGTAGTAAGTAATAAGTTTTTATCGAATTTTATTCTAAATTTCTATTTTTCTACTCGGACATAATAATATATTACAACTACATTTTTTAAATTGTTCTGTTTGACCATGATTTTCGTATTTCAATAACTTTTTTTAAAAAAATCGAAAAAAAAATATTATGTTATTAAACTTATACAAAAGTAGTATACATATTTTTTTTAATAATTTATAACTTGAAAATATTTTTCATAGTTTATTATTGATTTACATTTCAAAATTTTATTTAAGAAAAAAAAATTTTAATTTTAAAGCGGTTGCTTTTGAGATTGAGCATCTGAGTATATTTTGCCAATTATCAGTGCTTAACTGTATTTTATAGGGATATTCAACAGTGTATTTCCCGGTGTATACGATAAAGTCTGGAGGATATCTAGCAATAATAATAATAATAATAATGTATTCACTTGATGTTTGCTGGACGAAGAGTCGTCGTCGTCGGCCACTGTAATGGTTGTCGAAGCCGTCGCGGGACTCCACCGGGACGACGGCAGACGCTCGGCACTGGCATTGACGCTGCTGTTTTTGCGGCGATTAGACCCTGACGAATTTCCGTTGTAGAACGCGATAGTGGTGGCATCAATGTCAGTCGGAGCGTTTTCGTAAATAATGTGACCGTCCTCCACGTAATACTGTTGACCCGAGTCCAACACGTTTTCACCAAAGTTGTTGTAATGGTCCTGTAGCAGGTTGGCGTGTGATTAATATAAAATCATAACGATAATTTAACACAATGACGAGAAACTTTCGTGAACGGAGTTAAAAATACTGTATGAAAAAATAAAGCGTTGATGGGCGAGTTGAATTAGACAAATCATCGTAATACGTATAGACGATGTTTTATCACTATCAGTGGAAGAGGGTATAGTACGAACGAAGCGCGTTGTCGAAATGCATAGGTAACTATGGAAGTAAAATGACGGTAATTATATCGCTGTCGTTGTTTAAATATTACTATGCTTTGGCAAAACTATAATAATTAAGTATACACCACCCTCATTGTTTGGCTTGTGGTCGCGATATGCCGTGAAAAGCTTTCGAAGGCAGTAATTTGCAGGGACCGTATACCATTATAATTATTACCTATATTGCCATAACCATTATTGCTATCGACATTTTGCCGGGTAAAATATATTTGACGAACCACAAATACGAATTTTGTGTTATACTTCTTAAAGCGGTACAATACTGTTGGTAAATAAGTATAAAGTAAGTAACTATATAAATTTGTGTTAACCGCATCCAAGCCGATAATTTTCTTATTTTCTACCTTACAAATTTAAGCAGTTTTAAATTATTCTTAGTAATTATTCAGAGTGAATATGATACAATAGTAATACATTTTATTAGAACGCACGACAGCACAAAATAAAAAAAGTTAATACAGAGAATACCTAACGTTAACGAAAGTTTCAATGCATATAATAATATAGAGTATAGACAAATACTTACAAATTTAAAATTGATGTTCAACGTGGGTGGTAGAACTACTTCTACGTTATGCATCACTTTGTATTTTCTCCAAAGTCTTACGAAAAAAAAATATATACATTATAATAATATTAAAGTTAAACGATACTGAAAACAATATAATAAGTATTATTTGTACATATGAAATTTACCTGTTACCCCAGTAAGTGGAAACAGTGGACAAAACGATGAACAAACATGACCATATGACTAAATGAAGCGCTAGAGGAAGACCTAAGGAAAAAACCACAATAACTTAGTTATAGAGAAAAATAATATAGTGAAAAAACAATTATGTTACAACAATATTATAACCCGATAACGTTTACAATATTCACTGCATTATAATATGGTATAAGTACAAATAAAAATAAAAACACAAAAACGATTGAATGTAAGTAGTTTGTTAGGTGTATTATAATTTATAATGGTTATAAAATAAATTTAATACAAGTATATTTATTATATCTTAAGACTTAAATATTATGAATTATGATATTGGTTAATTTTTAATGGGCATTAAATACGTATTATTATAAAAGTTAAAATAATACATATTAGAGAATGAGAAAAAAAATCAAATAGTAATTAGTCAATATGACAATGAAAGTATTTGGAAAATGATATGACCACTTTTAAGTAAGATACACAATGTACTACTTAGAGATCTGAGAAACCGACTACTCATATTATGTCTGTTTCGAGATATATTTTAAAATTACGTTTTATTAAGCAGTAAAGTATTATAAATGTAAATAACTATTTATTTTCTAATGAATTATAATCCAAAAATATTTTATTACTAGATTATATAACATTAAAATGGGACAGGAATAGCTTAATACCTATATAAACACTAGTTGTGTTAAATTATATACTTAAAATAATAATAATAATAATCATTAAGACGGCGTTTTATTCGCTTTTAAATATCAGAATATGATACATTGATATAATATAGCAATATTCCATTTGCCATTAATATATTTTTTTTTAAACAAAATAATTTTGTCATGATTGTAAATAATTAATTTCCAACCCAAACGTGTTTAGTATAGTATTTACGAAGTGGAGCGTGCTTGTGTCCGTTTGTACGTTCCTATTTTTCGATAATTTAGTAGAGATAATTAAGCCACATAATTATATATGTTTTATATTGATATATTTTAAAAGGTCAGAAATAGTACAAAATTATAATATAGGTATTATAAAAATTAATATTACATATTTCTTTTTAGGGTTTGAGATAAGTTATTTTAATGGATTTTAATGTTATTTAGTTGTTTGAACAATTTTATTCTAAGCTAGCAATAACTAGGAAAACACCTACAGTAACAACAGCCTGGCATCTATGCGACTTTGGAGACGATCCAACAAAAAGTAATAAGTAATTTTAATTTTTTAAATATATTTAAAATGGTAAATATATACGCGTTATATTTTACATTGTGTAATTGCTTAGTTAATAAATTATAAGTTTATAACACGTATATTTAATTTGATTTGTGTTAATAATAGGATACATTATATTATATTGCATGTTCGGAGAGTGTATGGTTTGTCTGTTCCTTATTTGTTTATTTTATAATTTTGTTTATCGTGTAGTCTACAATCGAATTTATTTTTAATCTCCTAAATTCTAAAACTGTAAATTTTTACAATGTTGAGTCTGTTTTTCAACCGTCGAGTAAAATTATTATACGTTGAAATAGTATAATAGTTTACCTTACATGGAATTCGTTTTATTAATATTTATATCTAACGTAATAAGTATATTGCGAACTTGGTATTTACTTTTTGCTCACATAAAAGCATTTGAATAATTGTTGCTCTAAATAATAAAAATAAAAAATATATATCTCCATAACTGTGAAAAAATAAAACCTACCCTTTCGTTTATTAGGGTACTTTATAATAATGCAGCAAACAGATAAATTGTCTTCAAACTATAACTTCTAGGGCAATTTAAAATTTGTCGTAAAAACTGTTTAGTTGAGGCTGCAGATGATTGAAGACTGGGGTTTAATGTACTTCGAGACGATTAATTTTATATATAAATATAATGAATGTGAAAGCGTTAATATGCAATAATTAATGCACTCGATTAACAACAAATGTGAAAGTACTTAATTTAAATTTAAGAAGAATGATATAATTAAATTAGTCATGTTTGAAGTCAAGATATTTTGCAGTTTTAAATTATACTTTATTTGTCAATGCTTGTTGTAATTAAAATCTTTTAAATTAACTAATCAAAATTAAATAAATGAGCAAATTTACACATTATGAAAACAAAAACCAACAACATAACAATTTTTATTGTTCATTTACATTATTATTTCTGTGTCAATCAAATATTAGGTGTACTTAAATGTTTTGTTAATAAAATATATTTATGAGTAGTTTTAAATTAATATTATATATTTATATTACACGTAGTGACATTTTACATACGTTTTATAGTACAAAAAGGGTCTATTGTCGGAATTACACCGATACATACCACGTAAATTAAATGTAGCGAGTAGCCCTAGGCCAAAGCCGGAAAAAAGTAAGTGCCTTTGCATCTCAACCCAGGTTTATATTATAGGACGAAACTGACTAGCCAGAATTGGTACTATTATAACAATACACTGAAGCGATGCCCCGCGGAATCATGATGTGGATCGGCGACCCAGACCCTATTCTTTTTGCGGACGGTTCACGAAATTAAAACAATATACAACTTTTTTATTAGTGTATCGTGTACATCCTATATAGTATATTATATAAATAAAAAATAAGTCATCACAACGACCCGTAAAGTTTTTTCATTCGTCCCACTAACGACATAACAATATGTGTCTATTTTTAGATATATAAAATTAAATAAATTATCGCCTTATAATAAAATTGGTACATCTATTAATAAAGAGGCTACACTACTGTATAAAAATTATGGTACTGTGAAGATATTACGAATAATTATTTTCATATACTTATTATTATTTATTGTATAATATTGTATTTTTTGGTTATATTATAATTAATTTAATAATATTATATTTATTATTATATTCACCATATGCAATGTATAATAATAATTACTTACTAACCAGAAAAAAGCTTAAATTTATTTTTATTGAAAATGGAACTTTATTTCAAATATAATTCGAAGTTATAGGTTATTTTAAGTTGTAACAGGTTTCAGAGGAGTTTAATTATTGTACAACGAAATAATGATAAATATAAAGTTTCATTATCAAAGAAAGTGATGGTTCACGTAAGCTAAGTCCACTTTGGATGGTTGATTTATTGCTATTAACAATTTTTAACATACTTATTTACTATAAAATATCATACTTTTATAAATTTAATTTAAAATTCATAATGATTAAAATAGGTATCGTTGTTTTTAATAAGTGAAACACATATCTACCAAATTTTCTGATTACAAAACGTACAATTCGAAAAAAAAATATTAATTACTTATAATATTCAAGTACTAGATCACTATTAGGAAGTAATAGCAACTGTTATGAGGGACCTCGAATTAAACTTTCAAAATTCAAGTAAGAATTTTCAATAACAAAATTTTTTAATTTTGCAATTTTTTCGATTTTGATGAATGTCGTCAAGATTCCGATTTAAAACTTTATGATAAATATTACTATGACCATGTATTATAGTTTTTAATTTGTACATGAACTACTTTTATCGATTCCAAAAATTACTAGAAAATTGTCTTCAGAGAAAATAAACAAATGATAACATCTTAAACATAAAATTTATATACTTATCGTTCTGCTCGAGTCTAAAAATATTGGAACACTTATAAAAATAAATGCTTAAAAAAAATCTATTTAGGTACTAACTACTAAACTACCAATAGTAAAACAATTGCTGTAAGATCAATAACTTCTTCTGAACATGTATCGTTCAAATAGACATTAACAAAAGAAAAAAAGAAATTCAATAATGAGAGTAATTTTATTTTTTCAAACTTAATGGTGGACGTTTTGAATCAGTCAATGTTTCCGGAACAAAACTGTACGTTTTATATAAAATGTATTTAGCATTTAGAATAATAGTTTGTTAAACAATATTACGTTATTTTAAGTTTTGATGTTTGCATCTTTGTAAATATCTGTTAATCATTTTAAATTTTACAATACTGTATTCAGCTATAAGATACCTATTCTCAAATATTATAAAATATATAAAACTTTATTAATTTTAAGATTTATGATTTCGAAATATATACCTACATGTTATTATTGCCAATATCATAGTGTTTAAATAATTGATATTTGCTTAAATGTTGGTTTTTATACATTTTTATAAATAAGCACATTATATTTTTAATAATTCATTAAATATCGTCGCAGTGAAAATTTTAAATATATTAAAAGAAATTGTTCATTAAAAATTACCTGGCAACACACAATTGACCGACCCTGGAGTCGACCATTGACCATAATATGGCGTATGAGGATCCAGTGGATTGTTATTCACAGCTCTTACAGCAAATGAAAACGTTTGTTGACCCCTATCTTGTTCATTATTACAATCGGGAACAGGCACACGAAACACGTTTGCTAGGTGAATAATAATAAAAAAATTATTAAATTTTATGAATAAACCTAAAATTGAGTACAATGATATTTACAATTGCTGCGGTAGTAGTAATTGTTAGGATTTTCTTGTATTTGAGTGGAAGCTAAAGCGGTGGGTGAAGACGATCCGCCATTTGTAGTAGTTTGTTGTGAATTTGTGGGCCCACTATGATGCGCTACAATTAATTCATAATAATCCACTGGACCAGCCGGTTTCACGGGTTTCTGCCAAGACACAGCTACCCTAGTGCTGTTTTCGTAATTTAATGTTGGTTGAGGAACCCTTCCTGGCACTATATATAAATATGTATATATAACATTGAATTGTATTGATATGATTTTAAAGTTTTTAACTCACGTCCTACAGCTGTTCGCACTTTTATGGGAAGTGAGCGCTCTGAACAAACTGTTGTGCATGCTGTAATGGTAATTGTATAGCTTCTATAACTCTCAAGGTGTTCCAGACGACACTAAACATACAATTTATTTTATTTTATTATTTTTGTTATTAAATACTTTTTTTTATTTTTTTCTTAAAATGTTATGAAGAATAAATATTGACATGTTTTAAGATATAAATTAAAATGCTAACCTTTGTGTCATGAACTGTAACACGACGTTGTTCATTTATGACCTGTTGTTCGTCGAATGAATCAATCAGATCCTGTTGCTGTAATACATCGTCCAAATAATAATAAATATGATAGTAACGGACAATACCATTCGTGAATTTAGGAGGCGACCACTGAAGAGAGACGGTCGTATTGGTCAGACTCGTGACATTTATAATAAGGTTTTGAATGTCGGGTGCTAAGTATTAAACATCATTAATTAATAAATATGAATACAATTATTCTGATAGTGAAAATTGAATTAGAACTACTAATATGCCAAATACAAAAATATACCTCCTTCTAGAGTGGTGTTGAGCAAAGGATCGCTATGTAATCCTTCGCCATGTTTAGTGATCAATGCAATGGTAACCATGTATGTAGTATATGATTTGAGATCTGTAATGCTTGCTATTCCTCTGCTATCTTGTGCCATCTCACCACTAACAGTCTTATTTAACATAGGTTCTAAAATATAATTTACAAATAAAAAAATAATTAATTTCACATCTTATATTACGTAATAATATAACTTTATTATAGAATTATTATTCTAAAAGTTTAAATTTAAATTTAATTCAATAATTATACAATATACATCAACCAATTATTCAATTAATACAAAAATAAAATATATCAAACTACCTATAGAATAGTATACATTAAAATAATAAGTATTTTCAAGACAAAACTTTATATTTCATAATCAATATCATTAACTAATTAGATATGTATTTTCATAGTTGAATTATAGTGAGATATGTTCACTTCCTACTACAATTATTTAAATATTTTCTTTTACTACTGTAGAAATAAGAGTTTAATGACGACAATTTTACTTTAGTTTATATTTAAATACTTCGAAATATATTCATAATGATTAATATTTTTTTCTACCGACTATAATACATAACCAGAACAAAATAAATATTATAAATAAGATAAATAAATACTATTACCTTTACACGCAGAATTATTTATGGATACTACAGGACAGTAAAATATACGAAATCCTAGAATTGCGCCTATTCTGTCAGAGCAGTCGAGTTTCCATCTCAATTCCATAGATGTCGAGCCAATCATATTTATCCAAACATTTTTTATTTTTCCAACGACTAATTAAAAAAAAATGTATAAATACAGTATTCAAATCTATACATTAGAAACTTAACGAATAAAATAAATTATTAATGTTTATACTTTTATTATGTAGTACTGTACATGATGCCCATACCATCCCACTACTAGTATAAGTGGGTTGATAAATACTAGTAACACCAGTCTTTGGTGTGCTTTGACTGTTAGCGCTTATGGCAAATTGATAAATTTTCATATGATCTGATACAGTAATATTATAGCAAGATTCTGAACTTGGTATATGCATCCAATTCATATAACCCTGTACATAAAAATCACATTTGATGACAATTATAAATATAAACATTATTTTTTTTTTTTTTTGGGGGTGGGGATTATATGTTTAAAAATTTGAAGTAGTTAAAATTTGTTATTTTTTTTGTTTTTTAACTCAACTAGTTCAAGTGTCTATAAAAATAACTTTAGTTAAGTTAAAATCATGTTGATGATTTTTATAACTGTGATTTAAATAAAATGAAAAAATTAATGTTATTCATTAATCAAAACGTATAATTGTCTAAACATCTTTAGCTGCTAGTATGCATATGCCGATATAAATGTATACCTAGTAGAATGTATTTTAACAAAATGTTTCGTATTATTTAAAAAAATCGATTTTTGTAACTTGCAGGGTGGTAATTTGAAAAAAAATTAATCAACTTATTCTTGATTGTGTTAAGTTAAGAGGATGTCAGGGCACTATTGGTTTTTTCTCTTTGACCCGTGCGAAATATGGCAAATTTACGTTCAGAGAATCAGCTTTTTCTTGTAAGCTTATTAATATTTATGTGAACTAACATATTATAATAAAACTTTAAGTTAATAATATTATATATATTATATTCATATTTTGGATGTTTACGATAATTCAATTTTTCTGCATTTTTAAATTGTAATATTTTATATACTCCTAATTTGCGGATATAAAAATTGAATTATCGTAAAAAAGTCAACGTATAGACAAAGATAATTTCCTTATCTTAAAGTTAGATAATAGTTCGATTAACTCTAATATTTAACTTAACAATACCGGATTGGTTCTATTGAACACCAATTCACTATGTCATGCATGAGTCACAGAAAAAACAAAGTGCTTTGTCATCCTCTTAATACTTTTTTCACAATTAACTTTTAACTTCTAGAGTAAAATAGGTATATTGTTTGTTTGCCATCAATTTATAACTCAATAGTTGATTAACTTAATTAACTAAAGTCAATAAACAATACATGTTAATGTACTTAGATTATTTACGTTCGGCTTACTAAAATTATTGTTTTATGATTATTTATTTGTTTTTATAAATAAACGGGTTATATAAAACCCATTAGCAAGATGACGAAATAATGTGAGTATACAAGTTTCGACTTAACTTAATAAAAGTAGGTATCAATGTAAATTAACTTATATATAAATGGTAATAAAAAAAAGTGTAATATTAGTAAGTTTGTCAAATAATGTATAATAGCATAAAATAAAGTATAGAATGGTAGTATGAAGAAAATAACAAATACAATAATAATTGTATTATCATCAAATAGCATTCGAATATGATGTGACCCATTCCCATATATATTTAATAAATTGTACATACATTACACTGGTATGGACGGTCCTTATCATTTTCACACCAAAATATAGTATAATCATTAACTTGATTAGTTGCTAATGATTTTTGACTACTAGCATTTTTCCACGAAAGTTCAAATACACCTCGTTCATCAAATGCCATTTTTGTAAACGATAACGGTTCGTCAAGTTCTAATAACACAGTCAACATTAAAACTTACTCAAACAATTTTAAATTACATTTGTGTACTTACTGTCTGATTCGTTGGGAACAAAAATTGTTGAATACTCGGTTGATAAACCTTCTTTATTTGATGAATACACAGTAAAATTGTATCCGATGTCGGTATTGAGTCCTTCAAACTTGGCATAATTCTTATATGTTTCGTTACTGCGGTGAATACTGTATTGTGAAACAAGTTTAAATTCAAAAATTAATTCAGTAATAAATTAAAATAAATAAGTAGATTGAAAAATAGTACTAACAGGGTTTTATTATCTGAAGTTGTGGTAGTATAGTAAGCACGATACTCAAACGATTCACCACATTTCTCGTTGTCATCAATATTCTGCCAATAAATAAACACGTCTCTTTTGGATTTATCGACAGGTGACGTTACACACTCAAAGCTTCCTACATCAGTTCGAGGAGGTCTTCTAGGTACTATAGGCATTATAAAATATTATGACATTAATTAAATTATATTATTGAAGGAAAAAATAGATATTATTTAAATGATTAAGTTTAATCGAATTTATTATCATATTGTGCAAACTACGCGTAACGATATAGATATATAAATTAACTTACTCGAAGGCTTGGTTTTCAAAGTTATACAGCCAGGAGGAGACCATTTGTCCTCCCCACGAGCAACTGAAGAACGTACATATATTCGAAAATCGTAATGCGTGAACGGGTATTTTAAATCGGTTACATTAAAATAATAATAGTCTGTGTCACGTTCTCGACAATTTGAATAAGAACTGGTGTGATTGGACGTTGATGACGAATTACAAACATCACTTACATTTACGGACTGCGAAAAATAAATGTTACCCTAGTATAATTGTTATTTTTATTGGAAAATGCACGAGCACTTACATGCCAATGTTCAGGATTGGAATCCCATTGAGACTTATATTCGATCTTATGAATTAGTTCTCGTGGAAAGGCTGTCATTGTGCCTACAGACCACCTTAGCATGGCACTAGATTGAGTTTTATCTACCACTGTAATATTAATAGGGCTCGCGGGGATAACTAAATCAAACATAAAAACATTTTTTTTTTTAGTAAATATATACAGTTATTATTTTAACACAACACATTTGTATTTCATAGTTAAATAAAATGTAAGCAGTATTATGTAATATACCATTAGCATAATGATGAAAACGAATAGTCGTAGTTGAGTTTCCCAATATGTTATCACCAATTAGTGTAAAATAATAATATTCGTATGGTTGTCTATATATTGGTGTAGTAGAGAAATCCCAATAACAAGTATTTTCTCTGGAATCTGAATCCTTAGGACAATTTATAATAGTTCTAAAAAAAAAAAAAGATTCTTTATAATGTAGGAAAAAAATAGTTTAGTTATTAACCCTAACTATATAAATTACTATTATACATTACCTGCCCCCAGCACGACCAGGTAATCTGAAGAATAACTTGTATGATGTTTTAATTGGGTTCTCTGGTTTGGTCCAATTACATGTCAAACTTACCCAATTATCAGATATACAAGAAAAATTTGTAATTATAGCCGGCTTATCTAAAAAACAATATATTTAAAATATTAAAATAATTGTTATTTCTGTATAGGTAGTATTGATTATATTACATATATGTATTCACTATGTATAATCAATGGTAGTAGGTATGTGTATAATTTACACAAATATATAAATTACAAGAACTAAAATTTAAAAAAAAATGAGATTTGAAAGGATATACAACCTCACCGTATGTTTAGTGTGTTGTGTGTATAACAATTATTTAAAAACTCTTAAAATAAAACAATGTACTTGAAAATAGCGAAGTGTTTGGCTTATATTAATAATGCTAATAATCCACTTAACTCGAGAAAAACAAAATTAAGATAAATAATTAGAATTAAATAATCAATCAAAGAAGACATATCAGTCTCGACTAATGATAAGAAAATAACAGTTTGAACGATTGCACTTCAACTACAATAAAACAGTAAAATATTTGTATTTACTGCAGTACTTATACAATAAACTTGAACTGCAATATTTCATCCTGAGCTGAAAGTTTATTTAAATAATCGGTGTATTTAATATTATTATTATAGCTGCCATCTCGTCCGATAAATTTTAATCCCGAGCAATTTTTAAACATTAAAAACGCTGTCGGAATTTTGATTGAAATTCATATGAAATTAATTTTCGCAATGGAACACGCGTACACATACAGTATTATACAGTTTTTTTACGGTTTACAACGATTTTTATTACAAATAATTACTAAAATACTATTCATAATTAAAAAAAAAAAAAAAAAAAAAAAAAAAAAAAAAACGGAGTACTCACATCCGACGGCAACGCTGTTGAGGCACACCCCGACCTCGGATGCTTGCGATACCAGCGAAGGGGGTCCACTGGTTTCCAAACTCGTCGGCGGCTGGGTGGGAAACGTCGGCGAATCGCTAGACTGCGTGGATAACTGTGCATCGCTGCTATTATCGTAGTCGTGATTAGGACGCAGTTGTTCGTTAAGTAACAGCGTGCAATAATAGGTATCTCGGCCAGCCGGCGGATCGGATATGTGTAGTTGAGCCGCCGTTGAATTGATAATTGTCATGTACTGTCTGGACACGCGTTCGGCGTTCTTGTAGAACATGATCCGCTGACTCGGCGTAGTAGCTTCACCGCCGTCAGCGGTATCATTCCGAAACAGGTTTCGCACTTTTTCATTATCGGGATCTAAAACGCACGTGATTTCCAAGGGGACTCCGGTGCCGTATTCAATGACAATGTCGCCTCTCGGAACGGTTACTAAAATTATCAACACCACATTGTGATTAACACGCACACACATTACATTAGAATAAAGGCATTTAATGGATAGGTGGATCTGAATATTGGTTTCGTCGATAATCGAGCAAAACATACTAAATTAAAAAATGTAAATTATATTTTCTAATTACAAATTGTCTTTGTAAATAAAGTATAATATACAAAGAAAAGCATTTATAGTTTTTATTTATTTAATAAAAAATAATAATAATTGCAAATAATTACACATTAATAATAAGTATGTATATTAAAATTAATTTTAAGATAATACGTATTTCTATATTAAATACCCGACTACTAATTCAATAAAATGACAAGATTATAATAAGTTTAAAAACGCTTGAAATTTATTTAGAAATATTTTTTCGGCTACAACTCGTCATATCAACCGTTAGGTGTGCATGCGCATAGCGTAAATATGCAAACTATATTGCACTATTGCAGAACTACAATTGATCTAATGGATATGCATACTAAATTTAAAATATTACTTTTTTCCTGGTATACAATATATTATAATTATAAATTATCACGGTCGGCAACACTTTTTGGGACTCTCGTTTTTGGCCCTCAGTTTACGTAATAATTAAAATGCTATATCTTATTTCAATTATTTAGTTGGCTATTTTTTTTTCTTTAAAATTCTTTAAATTATCGTAACCGTAAGAAATGACAAAATTTTGCGCTAATTTATGAAAAAATAACCTATAATATGTATTATATATTAATATAATAATCAGTAATAATAGTTTAGGTAAGCAACGGGATAATAAAAATATTATGGTGTCGAAATAACCTTTTTTCCTACGTCCATAATAATTTAAAATAAAAAATGAACATGCTACAGATCAACAATTATAAAAAATAAGACGAGACTAACAAAACGTATTTATGATGCAAGTTTTAAGTAGGTGTAAGTACACGAATTTAACCAGTACTTATACCTATGTATACCTATAGCTTTCCGAGTGAGTTTTCATTTACAGACAAAATATATTGGTGTCAGCATCGTGAATTTGACCGGCAGTAAAAGATAAATAAGTTAATATTAATGTTTGGCGTTTATCAATCATCATTATTAATTATAAAAGCTAAAATGATGTAGACCATTCGAAGTTGTTGTTGCGCACAGTAGTATTCGCAATTCGTAGAACTGCGAGTGTCAAGCAGAGCGTGCTGACCAGGCACACTCAATATCCGAACGAAACAGTTCCGAAAAAAAATCTCTTGTAAACCATTCACATCCCAATTGACATACTTAGTGACGAATAGTTTTTACTGTTTTTGAAATTGGCGTTTCTAATTATTTCAATTTCGTGATGTCCACGATGCTTTTTTTATTATTATCATTCGAGCAATTCGACCACGCCAAAATTCAAACAAAGAGAACCTCGTCATGCTATCCGCAGCAGATTAGAAACGTTATAAAATATATTGTACAATAATAATATTGTAGTGTTAAAATTAGAATATAGATAATTAGTGTCATACGCCAAAGTAGTAAAAATAAGCCATTAGTCCAGCCAGTTGGTCGCATTTAAATGGTGCTGTCAAGTACTACGTATTAGATGTTTTAGTTTGCAATAAACTACAAAAGCTAATGGTTTCAATATTTTTTTAAACATTTTTTTATCCGAGGTTCTGGCTATAGTGCAGTCGTAGTCGGACACACGACGTTGTCACTTTTACAAGCACCAATAACAAGAAGATATTTTTCTCACGCAGTTGCACTATAGTAAAACAAACAAAATAACTAAACGTAAGGAATCAACCGATTCTATATCTGAAAATTATCTAAAATCATAATAAAGGCAAAAATCTGTTGAAATTATTCGTCGATAAATAAAATTTAAAGAAATGTGATGTATCAGTATAATAATATTATAGTATAATAAAGTACCATCGAGTATAAATAGTGCAAACATATTTTATAGCTACTAATTTATACTCAATTTCTATGTTAATAATATGATGAGTGATGACATTAAAACAATTTAGATACTTGTATTTTTAAGGTAAATAAAATAATTAGAACCATCAGTAAGAAAGCGCATATCCGTATTTAAATTAAAATTGTTTTAACGTTACCATTAAAAAATTTAATATTAATGAGTTAATATCAACTAAAATATTGTGTATTACAAAAAACAGCAGTGTGTCACATTATTTTAGTTATTAATTATTACTTATCATCTAGTATTATATACTACGATAAATATCAATATGTGACTTTGAGATACTGCATTCCCTAGAGATTTGATTTAAAAAATCACATGTTGTATAATATTTACTTAGTATAATATTGATAAAAGGCTTATTTTGTTTGCAGTATTATTATTTTTACAACACTGGTATAAAAAAATGTTATATTTTTATTTTTGGTTATATTTAGTACAGATATTTTATAGTTTTTACATTATATAACTAACTAATGTAGGTAATACTATTATTGTAATATTTTATGATAATGGTTTTTGTAAGTGTTGGTAAATCAATATTAAAACAATGATGATACTAAAGATTACAAAGTTTATGTTTAATAATTATACTATTGGATTGTCCTAAATTAAAAAGCAACACCTATCTCCTTAAAAGTTTAATAAATTCAAAATTAATTGATTTATTAGAAAAAATGAAATATTAAAACGGCCGTCTTTTCTCTCATTCAAGAGGTATAATATTTTAAATGGCACCGATAAAAAATATTGAGAACAATTTGTAATGAATGCAAAAAATAAAGCTCACTAAAAAAAAAAAAAAATCAATATTTTCAACTCTTTTACTTTTGCATTGCTAAGCACATAAAAAACTGTATTGAACAATTTAAATACACGTGTATACATTTTGTGCATAAAACACCTTGTAAGTTAAGGTACTAAATTAAATTATATCGAAATAAAAGATTTTGAAGTTCATTTTTAGGTTATAGCTGACTTATAAGTCACCTCTATGTGATTAAATAAGAAGTATCAGTTACAATATTTGTACATTAAAGGAATCTATAGTCGGGCTCAGATATCTAGTATATTTCATAGCAGTATACATCAATAGTGTCGTGGTTTATTTTTAAATTAATTTATTATGTTACATTTAGTGAAGGCTGTTGAACAATACATTGCAACTTTAAACTTTAATATTTTCAATATTAGCGGCTAAATGTATTGCCGAAATTCGAACTACGATTTATAATTATTGTATACCTACATTGGCTACATTATTTTATAAAAAAGAATGAAATTATATACATCATAAATTATTATTTTTTTAAGTTTAAACCCATTACATTTTATATGAATTTCATAGCGCGATAATTATATTCTTATTTAAGTACATAATTGTTATTTTTTTTATTTTTACGGTTTTTTATATAATTAGATGAAGCGTTCTTAATTAAGAGTTCAATTTGGTATCTTGCCAAGAGAAACTGGCGCTACAGTAATAATATAATAGGTATGCTTCATATAGCTGAGAATATTACGAATAACAGTATAGACGAAGACACCATAATTTGTCAGATAATATTATAGTTTTATAGTTTTGCATTGCAATTAATAGTGTTATTATATAACCATTATTTACTAAGATATTTAACAACTAAATGTTTAAAAGCAATTCG
The DNA here is from genome assembly GCF_003676215.2 of Rhopalosiphum maidis. Classification (NCBI taxonomy): domain Eukaryota; kingdom Metazoa; phylum Arthropoda; class Insecta; order Hemiptera; family Aphididae; genus Rhopalosiphum; species Rhopalosiphum maidis. The sequence continues at coordinate 12,408,121 of NC_040879.1, forward strand.
TATTCTTACCTCCAGCTGATTTAATACCCGGGCCACAGGTTATCGAAGTGTACGCCAAATTAACTAATAATGACACCAACATCAATGTTATCCATGGCGGTCTCGGTGGCCACCAACTGTGTCGGTGACTTCTTATGTATTGTCGTTCCCCCATGTTTACATCTCCATTGCCATAAACGTATTGTTGCGTTCAATATTATAACCTGTAATAAATAACAAATGGAATAAAAAAAAAATTCGACGTTTTATAATATTCGAGGTACAACTGCATAGAGCGAAATGTTTACGAGATACAAAGGCATTTCAATATTTATATTAAATACATTTACGAATCAATGAGTTAATAATAGCCAATAACCCACTCAATAATTTAAAAACGTCTACTGTGTTTATGTATATATGTATAAATATATACAAAATATCCACGAGGACCATCAATTTCATTTTAATCATAAAGCATTTACTTCAAACATCCTTCCACGGAGTTGCGTCTAAACACAATATATGTACATTGTACATGTATATATGTACAATATAATATATTTACGTTAAATAGTTGGATGAGAATTGTTATTATGTAAATAATCCTTTAGCCTTTTAGATTTACCAATATACAAAGCAAGTTAAATTTCCACATGGTTTGTTAAATTAATTCATAGCTATGTTAATTAATAACTATATTCCCACATTTCTGCAATAACTGATTGTCTTTTAATTATCTACCTTTGAAATATTACGTTTCTAGACATAATTTCAACATAACTTTTGGGCAGAAATTCAATTTTTGTTTTTAATTGTTATACCTAATATATGGTTTATTAATTATTATGTAATTTCAAAAATAGAAATAATAAAGTACTTCAACAATAATATCTATTATTATATATCATAATATAGGTGTGTAATTTTATAATGGATGTCCGAATTTTTTTGTGGATCAACGTCACAAACGTTAAAACTCCATTGTCGTAAAAAGTTCGTCATGTATTTAAGTTTAATGAATCGCATAGTATAGTTGACTGCCATTATGACTTTTAAAAGTTATCTCGGGGGATTTATCACGAAGTAGTAAAAACATAACAAACGGCATAGTTGTAAAAACGTAATCAAAGCGACAAGCTTGTGGGAACGGCACTATTGTAGTTTTGGTATTAATAATTTTACGGTGCTCGTGAATGTTTTGTACAAATATCGGGTACTGTACTTTATGATTTCGATGCCTCATAGTTTGACATTTATTTGCTATTGACAATAAATTAATCCATACCTATACTTAGTGGAAGTTGTGAAAATCCAATCCAATTAAAAAGATATACATATACGTCGTAAGCTACTACAAAACACCCAGAAATCAATCACGTCAGTTTGGAGTAAATGCCTATTTGGTTCGTGTAAGCTACCACTCGTAAAATTATCATTGATTTTTTTTCTTTAGTAACAATTAAATCATATTCTCACAAAAATATGTAAGTAGTGACTTTTTTGATAGCAACAACTTATACAAAGAACGATAATAATTCGAAATCAAGTATCCAATCTACAATCTATAAATACTACTGTGCTACTAAAAAAAGCGTAATATTATAAGTTCACAGAATTAATGATTTTCACTTTTCAATAACATTAGCATAATTTTATTTAGTCGTCAGTATTCAATTAATATTTTGCTTATTATCCTAAGGTCGACTGTACCGATACACTTTCAATTACAAACAAATGAATCCATGTTCAAAATGACAAACTAAATCATATTTCATGGACGTAAATATCTATAATTGCACTACGCCCATTTATATGACATTGTGTTATATTAATTTTCATAATTATATATAATTTTTACGGAATTTACAATTGACCTTTTAATGTGTGGATAAAAGAACGACTGTGCTTTATTAGTAATTATGTTACAGTGGGTTTCTTTTGTTTTATTAAATGAACAGTGATAATATTACAATAAAAACAAATAACTATTCATTTCAAGCTTGCTATTCTTTTTTTTTGATTTACTATTGGTATTGTGATTATTTTTCATTGACATGCCAAAATGCTAAGTCTTGGAATTAACTTGTACTAATAACTAATATAATAGTTAATAAAAAACTATCAAGTATCAACTGCACTACGTTATTTTGTATTCGCGCGTACATAATATACACCTTCCCGAATACACGTGTCTTAAATATTATGGGTTGGCTTAATCATCGCATGCTAGGCTCAGCAATGTGTTTACTTAAAACGTTATTTATTGTTTATAATAGTCACATTAAAAACCAGAAGAAATAGCATTTTGTTTTAGTTTCAAAAAAAAAGTTTATATATTATGAATAAAAAGAAACGGAATCAAATTGAGAAACGGATTTATATGTAAATACATATTTTTACTGTGCCTTGATAAATTAATTTAAGTGTGTGATAAATTCGTTTCAAGGGATTTCCAATGAAATTAACTATATTTTATTTTACATATTTTTATATATTTTGCCATAAGTACATGTTTTTACATATTTTTCAATAATTCCATTTTTTCCTACATATTTTGACAATTTGTTCATTTACGATTTTTTTTAATAATCATTAATTATGTACGATTGTATTTTTCAATACAAACAACTCCCCAAATTTCCAAAAGTACGACATAGTAACAAAAAAATACCAATTATTGAACTTAATCTACGGTAGATTTAACTTACTCCTTCAGACATAGTCAAAATGCAATATAGTTCAATAACATCAGTGGAAGCCAAAAGATCATTTAGTCAGTATAAGGCAATTCACGACCAAATCAAAGATCTTTTGAATTTCAAAATTTCAAAATGGCTGTTATCATACATTTTAATCAAGATAATTAAAATTTTTATTTTTTTTAGCTTTTTTTATTTCTATTTTATAATTTGTAACACCTTTTAGATTCTGAACGGAGTGATGAATGTATTGATTTTACAATGATGTGTGCTTTATTTTTATTTTTGTGTCTGTCATCACGTTTTTTTAAATAATTTTACTATTTAAAATATAATTTGTTTCATTAAAAACTCATATAGATATATCAAATAATTAAATATTAATAAATAAATCATATTACTAAAATACATATTTTGGTTTCATAAATACATATAAATCCGAGCCCTATTAATAACAATGCAATTTTTGCTCAAAAATGTATCGGAACATTTACAGAAATAAGTTTATATATCATCCCATACTTACGAGTATATTATGAAATTTTAAAATATTACATAACTTAAAAAGTAATTTTGAAAGTTTTCAAAATATAAGTTTAGTTTAAATATTTGAATTAAATATAATATAAATTATGATGAACATTTCACAACAAATTAAATCAGATATATTGATTTTAATATTTGCTATACAACAAAATAATAAGCTTGCCTACATTAAACTGGTAAATAGTATTTGAATTTCATTACATTGCACTGTCAAAATCAATCCGTGTTGATAAACGAATAAAAATATAACTAAGAAAACAGAATAAATAACTTATAAGAAATAACTGTAATAATAATCATTCATTTATATAATTAATGTTCTTATTTCATATACAAAAAATATATACATATAGAGGCAAACTTTTGTGCTACCATCAATTGGTTTATTAGACATAGGTATATTATCTATACAAGGAAATTATTAAAATAGTACCTATTTTTCCGAAAATGCTAACTCTTTATCGCTATTTATTTATTCTTAAAATTAATTTAATACTATATAGGTACGTGTTAGATATGAACACAAATCAATATAAATGATAACATATTTTAATAAAATATTATTATTAATAATGTATAATTTATTATTATGAATGTTATTAACTTATTACCTATGTGGTACCTATAGTATCCATGTAATACACTATTAAAATGTAATAAATTACATAATATTATAACTACACTATAATATTATATAATATGACAATAATTAAACCTTTAGCAATGGATATACGATAACGTGCTAATTTAATTATATATGCATTTTTTTATTAGGGCATCTTACATATTTTTTGATTTTGATGACACGTTTCCTAAAAGATATTAACAATATTTTTTAAATTATTCTAAGATAAACATAAGTAATCTTGTATTAAGGATTAAGTTTTTTGACCAAGATAAGAAAAATAATATAACATACCTAAAAATAAAAAACATACAAATTCAAGCAAAAATCTCTTAATAAAAATGTATTTATTTAATAACAGAGGTATTTTTAGCATATAATTATGCTTAAAAAATTGTAATACATTTATCATTCACATTTAAATCATTCGTGGAGAGTATATTATAAATAATATTATTTTCAAAGCATATTATAGCGCATATTTTACATACTTTCGATGCATATATTTAATATTTTTTAGTCCTAAAGTCTTGAGCCCGGCTTTTAAGTTATTACCGACATATCGTATAGAATGGTGTGAATAGGTTCGTGGTAAAATACCTTGAAATTAGATAAAATTATTTTTTAAAATTGTACTGTGTATAGAAAATACTATGATTTAAGTAATAATTTAATGTTTCTATAGTTTCTATTAGTTAATATATTTTTTTAATTACGATAAAATAACTAATATTGTTGTTAAAATAAAAATAATAATTTGAATATCCAATTTCTTCAAAAATGTGATCATCAAATGCTTATAAAAATAAATGTGTCAACTATGTATTTTGATATTTTTTAAGTAATATAAGATGCACTGTCTTATGAACTAAATTGTCCAGCTTTAGGTATTAAAATTAAAAATTTAGTTTACAAAATAATTTTCATAATTTTGTTAATGGACCATTTTCATCAAAGTATTAACATAATCCGTTTATAAAAAAAATATATCAATGTATTTTTGATATAATGTTTTAACTGCTATAAGAAAAACACTTACAAAGAACCTTGTATTAAAAACTGTCAAACTTTTTGACTAAGGAAAAATAATTAAAAATATATATTGAAAAAGTGGAAATTTTCAGAAATAGATAATTAAAAAATAAATAAATAATTTAATATCGTTAATGAGTATTTGTAAAAAAAAATGTTATAATATATGTCTATTACATGCCTTAATTCCTGTATTAAAAAAGGGTTTGCTTGTTTTTAAAAATTATAATAAATAATTAAACATGGATAGCCAATACATTTCAAAAATAATATAATAGAAGTGTTAACATAAACATTTAGGATGACAATTTCAATGTCCCGGAGGTTTTTATTAGTTTTTAATTTTTTAAAAGTACTTAACAATCCAAAAACTACCTTCAATATTGAAGATTAAATTAAATTTTCAAATCCAAAACGTGGTAATATAAAAAATACACATAAATGTAAAACTAATATCAATGCCGCTTTCTTTAAAATAATTTATAATGGCATATTATAAATATAAATTCATTTTGAATAATTTAAAATTATTTTTTTTTTTTACAAATTATGAGGATGTATTTAAATAAAAAAAATAAAAAAATGTAACTTTATTTTTACAATCTAAAATTCAATAATCTTATACCTACCGTTAATATGAGAAATATATGTATACAAATTTAGTGTTTTAATTAGGTCACTCAATTGCTTTTACAGTTTAAAAAAATTATTATGACTGATTTTTAGTACAAAAAATAATTATTATAATATTTTTATTAAAGGTATATGCGTATATTAGATTTAAATGCACAACAAATTAAAATAGTAATACGCTATTATTACTATGTAAAATAAAAGGACTTGTTACGACAAGCGCCAAAGCCTCTATAGTCTATACCTTACCCAGCTTAGTATTTTTGTAAATATAAGCAGGTGCTTAATTTATTCAAACAGTTTCTATGAACATAGAGGTTACACAGCATGAAAATGATTGAAATATGTGAAGAAAATAACATAAAATTACTCTGTGGATTTTAATACATATTACACACTATTTATCAGGGAAAATGTATACAAAATAAACTTTATATCTACTACCTACAACCCATACAATATACACATAATATACACGTTATTATTTACGTTTTTATTGAAAACCATGTTTGTATAAGGTCTACTTTACAATACAAATATAAGCATATACGAGTAGTATGAATTAAAAATTATATTACCAACAATACCCAATCGTTCCAATCACATTAAAACTTGTTTCATTATTTTAAATGCAATAAAAGAATAATACAATGTGTCATCTATACTATTTGTCTTCTGTCTAAACTTTAAAACTTAAACAATATTTCAAATAATTATTCATATCTCGTTACTGTTTTTTTTTTAAGTTAATAACATTTTAGAATACATGTTTAATTCCATATTCCAAAGAATATTAATATATAAAAATCACAATTTCGAACGAGTTGATAGTTGATTAGTTGTAAGTAGGTACTTAGGTAAAGTTTAGATGAACGATGTGAAGTGTCACAGGAGATCTCCACAAATGTTGCACAACTCAGCTCATATTACTTAAAACGCTTGATAAAAATAAAACTATTTTCAAAAACGTTGTTTTTATAATGAAGAACTATGTAAAAAAAAAAATTCAATCGCGTCAATACTTATTGAAATAATCATGAATAATTTTAGTATTAAAGCAGCATAAAATTAAAATGTATGGTATTTAATTTATGATATACGCCGTGTAATGTGTAGTTATATTTGTTAGTACCGAATAATATTAATATATATATATATATAAATAATGATTAGAATCATAAACGAGAAAACACAAATAAAAGCTATTCATTGTTTGTTTTGAAGCATATTATTAAACATAAATTAAACATTAGAACAATTTATAATATAAATTTAAATATTGTTTTTTATATTTAAATTGCTATATCTAAACTTACAAATTATTTTTAGTGAGAAATTAATTTCTTATCCGAAATTTTTTGTTTGAATTCCTTTTTTTTTGGCTTTGCTATAAACGTTCATTTATGTTTTTCTATAATAATTAAATTAAATAGGTACTACTTTTAAACTAAAATCTGAAAATCTAATAAAGCAAAATGGACGCTATATTAAGGTTAGTTTAATCCAATTATTTTGATCAAAATCATAAATTAATTTGCTTACTACCTAGCATTATTTTGCATAGTCGAAACTACGAGTGGAAAGAGTGGGGGGGGATAGTGACTTAAAATTGTATAAATTAATTAAAATAGGTATAAAAATATTATTGAAAATTAATTTTAAATTGGATATTTGATTTCTATTTAGAAAAATATAACGTTAAAACGATTAACGATAACAAATTTATAAAACAGTTAACCTCTCCCTGCTTAATACAAACTTCAAAATTACACGTCTATTTAAAAAGAAATGTAAAGATCCAAAATTATGAGATTATCAAAATGTCCATTTGGAAACATATGATGCACTTTTTGAAAAATTTTAAATTTACATAAAATAATAATATAAACATCATGAAAAAATATGTGTTTTAGCATTAGTCATTAGCAGTTTATAGCCCATATAGAGTATATTATGTACACTTTACCTACAGTAATCACAATACTTGTGCTAAAATGTCTTCCAGACGTCATAGTTGATAAACACATTTTTCTTAAGGAACGTTCGATATTAAATCTGACTCACTGAATAGAAACGTATTATAATATTAAATACCTGGGTTTCAAATTTCAAATGTGTGCATATCATGCATATATTTTATTACTTATAAATATAAATATATTTGTTGCTGTACCGCACAATACGCATATATGCTTACTACCGTAATTTTCAACTTGTGCATTAGTTTTCTTTTCAACGAACTGTTATGAATATAATATTATATATTGTTTTTTGTTATCATGAGATAGACGATAGAGCACTGCAAGTAAACTAGTTATTGTATCTAAAAGTTAAGTAAACTATAACAATGTAAAACGTTTACGGTCATACAATAAGTACTATTCAAACTTACATTTATTACATAATTTAATAATGTCTAATTTTAAGACGTTACAATTTAGATGTTAAGAACAAATTATAAACCTCTGATTTACAGTATTGTAAGTATTTTATAAAAATAATTATAACATATTATATTTAACAAGTATAAGCAATACGTTATTTGTTTTTTATTTTTTTTTAAGAATTATTTATTTTATATTTTTTATAGGATAAACTGAAATGTTTCTAATTAGTTTGTAAAGAAAATACTCATACCTATCACATTCCATGAACCATTTTAAGTTTATGTACATTTAGTTTCAAGTTTCTACACAGTAATCTAATAACAGAAAATAATAATTATAGGTACATATTTTTTTTCTGAATATAGATATTCATTTTATTTAAAAATAATATAATTATCTATAACTAATACTACATTGGTACTATGAATGAACAATAAACAATTCAGCAATAAAAAAACCGCGGTAAATGTACGAAGTACCAATATACTAGCTGTTCTGAATCTGAAATAGTATGCTAAACAAATACTATGTTTTAACGCCTTGCGTGGTGGGCGGAGCAATCAAACGCCTGCCTGTTTATTTAATGTGGAATTTAGTTAGTAATCATTAATCACTATTAAATTATACAAATAAAATGTTATAATTATTATTGTTAAGATTTCTTTGAAAAATTGTGATAAATATTGTGATCGCAGTAGGTACCTACTACTTATGTACCTATGTATTTTTAAAAGTATTATTTTATTTAGTAATTTGTTGCGTGCAATACTTTAAGTATAGTTTCGAAACATTAATCAATGTACTAAAGGCCTTTCAATGCAAAATTAATTAAGTTCCATTATTTTTGTTCTAATAAATAAGGTATTTTCTATTTTAAAATTTGACGTCTTAGAAATTATAAAATATAAGTATTACCACTGATATTCTGTAGGTAGTGATATAAATTGTCAATGTAGTGAATTGGAAGTGATATGAATAAATTACTTTGGTAGTAAAATAGGTATAAAAAGTTTCGTGCACAGCAACGCAAATAGGAAACCGAAAACTTTATGTTGTAACTTTGAAGAGGTTATTGTACGATTTTCTCAGAAATAACCCTGAATATAAGGAAGAACTAATAAAACAGTGGGATTGTCGATTTTAAATTTTTTATAAAAATTAAACACCATTACGCTATAAACTACCCATCGGTCTATTTTGGGATGAGCAAAACATGACGGGTTTATCAATACCCAGCAGTCTCTTTATCCTGTTAAATTTTTCTAAATCTCAAAAAACTCAAAACAACACGTTTGGTGTAACAATAATACAATTAAATGATATAATATGCATACAGAAGAAATTTTTTTATTGTTCATACTTTGGACTGAAATAACGCTTTTTAGACAAAATGTTGATATAATTCACATTACTCGTGAATTACTCACAATTATAGCTGATATTGTTTTTAATACTCAAAGTAATACTACACCATATCAAAATGTAGCAGTATTGTATGATGATTGAATTAAAAACCATCATAAAGCTAAATTCTATTAATAACAAGAAAATACTAAATATCGTAATTTTCACTAGTCTTTGTGGGGCGAAAATTGATTTTGGAAAAAACTCTATTTGCGCAAGATGTAATAAAATAATAATGATAATAAATGATTAAAAACGATGGAAATGATAGTTGATACTGACAACAGTGATAATGTTTGATACATGTATGACTGAAAAAATATTTTTTATAATTTAAAAGGTGGTTATAATACTAACTGCCTTTCAAAGAGTTTAAAAACATATAACATATAAAAATGTTAAATAAAAGGTTTAAATCACTGAAATAATATAACATAAAAATTACATTCTTAGTTCAAAGTTGAAATTTAAAAAAAAATTCTCAGAACCACAAATACAAAGAATAAGAGGCGGTCTGGATCTGAGGGTGCGATTTTTTTATGATTAGTGCATAATTTAATATAATATATACTATAATTGATATACAATATATGTAGCGTCATATCAAAAGATAATATATCGTGAAAAAAATAATAATTTAATAGGCATGTATACGGCATATCAGCTAATATCTACAATGTACAAAAATAAATTAAATTCATACTATAAATCCAGCAAAAGCTGCATAACACGATAGAATATATAACATAATATTATAATTATATTATGTGCAGAATAGAAGGATTTTTATGATAACACGACTATACGAGGATGTAATATCGACGTGTACACAAGAGAGGAGTAAAATATTTAAACCTAGGTTTATAATATTTTATAGAAAGTTGTTTTATAAATAAGCACAAAATATAACAAAAGAAACAATTCAACTATTTTAGACGAAATTTTGTTGTTCTGAATAAAAAAAATATAACTGGAATGATATTATGGTAATGAGCATTTCCAGAGATGTACATATGTTTACCGTTTTTATATATTAAGTAATTACGGCAATGTAATATTACTATATATATATATATATTATATAATACACATCGACATCAGAGTTACCTATAAGTACCGGCTATACCTTGCGTGTCGTATATCGAGAATATGTTATATTATACTATATTATTAATTTGTTACATTAACGACATCGTCGAGGGATTGTTCTTGTGTATCGGATTGTAAAATTAAATATTACATTTTATCTAATACAAAACGTATACGTAAAAAAATAATATATAGTTGTATCAAATAAATATGTTGTTGTAGCCGTGCTCGTCTATAAGATTATTGTTATTATAATTATTAATAGGTATACCATTACGCTACAGGCCGAACACTAAAATTAATAATTGCATCATCCGTAATTGCCCGCACCGCCATCGGTGTCCGCTGCATATTGGGAACGGTCGTCTTTACAAAGGCAACAAGTGACGAAAGCAAAGGCCGGTCGCGGGGGTTGATTTATGTAGGTCACACCGGGGGCTGCATTAGCAAGGTTGAATCCTGCACCGATGCTACTACTGCTGCAAGCATATTCCCGCCCTCGTCGTTATATATATAATACATATATACATATAATTTGTATTTATGGCCAACGCCGACAACGGTATACAACCACCCCCTACTGCGTCGACGCCGCCACCCCTATTACCACCGTAACAACCGTATTTTCGAAAATTATTATTAATTTATTATTATTATATAGATATATAATTACTATATATGTACGCAAAATAGTGTTTCAGTGTTTTAACGAAATATTTACAATGTATGCACATTACAATGCCCGCGGAAAAAATAATCCAATCGAATATTATTACAAATATAATATTATTTTAACTGACTATCATCAACTATTATTGTTATTATTAGGTATACATACAGACAGGAGCAAACAATGGGTTAAGTATAATATTATTAATATACATATTATGTGCATTATTGACGAATAATAAAATAGTACCATTGTAACAATAATTGCAATTTCGACGTAAATAGCGGTAAAATACATGTATATATAAATATAAATTATACATATCGGTGTAATGCAGCAATATGCGATGCCGTGATGGCAACCGCAAACGGGTAATATCGAATGAAAAAAAAAAATAACCGTCGGCATAAATTAACCGCTTTCGGAATGACCATTATTTTTATTATTTGTTTTATCGACCGATACGGTTTTGAAGACAAATACCATACGAATTAAAGTATTTAAAGAGACAAATTCAATCGTAATAATATTATATCGTTTAATACGATAGAATATGCGAGGTGGGTGCGTACACATAATACTAGGTATTGGTTACGATAACATCGAAGTCAACAGGTAGTTTTTGTGCAGCAGGCGAAACATATAAATGAAACAAAATCGAAGTAATAATAATAATAATAATAAGCGAATGCACTAAAAAAAAAAAAAAAAAAAAAAAAAGTAATAAAAGGTAAAGACATGGTCAAAGGCAGCAGGTGCAACGATCGTTGTCGTGCTGTTGTAGACGTGCAGCGCCGAGATTACCAACAGCTACCGAGAGATCGACATTCCGCCGGGGAGGCCGCTCGTAAAATATTATATTATAGTGTGTCGCTGTTATACCCGGCTACTGTGTTCGTATGGTATAAGTAATGCGGTGTTGCCGATTCGTCGAGACGATTTTCAGCTCAGTTTTTTATACGGCAAAATGTGAATACTTATCAATAATTATTATCACTATTGCCATTATGCTATGGTGCGCGAACGGACGTCACGAATTTATTACGATATATTGCTCACTCCGAATTATCATATTTGACGGTCGATAATAATTATAATTATTATTGTTATACTATACTGTGCGGCAGTGTAAGGGTGGAGGGAACACAACCGTATTCCGTGTATTACATCATTACCGCGGTGTACAAAAACCTACTACAGTGCATAAAATTTGTATTTTGACTGAAAAATAAAATCGCACTGCGACCGACGAAATAATATAATAAAAGACGCGTAGTCAATGAAATATGAAACATAATATGAAATGTGTCAAGGAATGTAATGATTTCCTTTTAAAATGTAGTTCAATGGAAGAGAGATTAACAGAATTTATGTTTTTGAAAGGGAATGATATAATAATATACAATTATTATGAAAAACTGCGTTTCAATTAAAATAATACACGGAGAGCTTTTAATATTAAGTATTGTAATTATTTTTCATTTGCAATGGAGTTCACATATTATTACGCACGTCGATTTTCTTTTAAGTACGGCGTTACCTACAGCTCAGGGTTCGAAAATATCTAATATAACCTATTGTTTACCTATTATTTACATGCCACTGCTGTTCTTATATAAGTCCTTAAAATCAATATTATATACAAGTATACAACATAAACCACTGAAATCTGATATGTTACATTATGTTACATAATATAATGTATAAGTAATTTATTGTGTACTTATTGTGTACCGTATCTTGGTTATGAAAACTATCAGATATTTTCTTATCACACTATAGTAGCACCGGCAGCGGTAGATATTATATACATATATAGTATAGCATTAATATTATAATAATAATATTTAACATCACTAATGAGTACCTAAATGAATATAACGGACTAACGAGTAGTTGAAAAAAATACAATTTAACGGAAACAACCGCAGCAAGTTCAAAGTGCAATCGAAAATTAATGTAATCTCATTATCGTAATAATAACTGTAAGGAGATTAAAAAATATTATAAGCTTCGTTTAAAAAATGTATTTATATTGGAAGTGTATATTTTTGTGCGGTTATCCCTAGTCCAATTAAACAGAAAAAAACTTATATAAACGGAAAGACATCTTTATGGCTAATGAATTATAATATAATATAAACATTGAAAAGTATTGACGATCAATCATTCGTAATCGAACCGTCTATATAGGTATATGATAGAACGATGTGCACAAATAACAAAAGTTTCCAACGCCATTCAATTATTTACCAAAGCATCGTGTAAAAGTAAAATAAAACCACAATACATAATTAATATCAAGCGTTGATGTAATTGATTATAATATAATTTCATTAACGGATATAAACTTCATAATTGTTAAGCAGAACTGATACCAATATGTATAAGATTTTAACAAAATGCATAAATATACCATATAAATAACAAAATGAAACAACGCAATATTCCGATTAATCAAGATACCGAAACGTACTTTATAGCATACATTTCTAGTAAATGGAGAAATGAAAAGTGAAATGTTATAATTTTAGAGTATTGAAAGGAATTCGTATTAATTACTTGGAATAATAAAATTAAACAAATTCTCAAAAAGCAAAAATACATCATTAGATGGTTATCTAAATTCCAAAAATTCTTTATTACAACTTTAAAAATATATAAGATGGGTCGAGTGCAATTGGATTTTCTTTAAATTATCATTCGCGAAAACGCCGAAAATAAAAAAATAACTGGTAAAATAAAATGATAGTATACGATATTATAATAACCATAAAAAGGGGTCATGGGGAGGGGGTCCTAAATTAATCTTAATAGATCAAAATATTATGTAATAAATATTTGGTTCTCTGTTGACAATTATAATGCTTAGCTACATCGGACAGGTGGAGAAAATCATTTTTAAGTAAGATTTATTGTACGCACCGATAAAAATGAGCAAAGTAAAGCCCATAAAAACACGCATAATATCAGAGATAATAATATAATGGTTAGGGTTTTTTTTCTCTAAATAATATTGAAGGGGTGTAAAATAACGATGAATCGACAAGGTAATATAAAATAACAATAACCACAATAAAAACCGTTTATAACCCTTGAGAAAGAAAAAGCTATTTTTCATAAACATGCGTTTTATCGATTATTATTACCATGTGGCTTTATATTTATTACAAACTTTGAGAAAATATTTTTTTATTTTTATTGTTTTCATATTTACCTACCCCCAGTGCCATATTTAGGAGGATGCAAATGTACAGTGTAGCCCGAGGCTGCATATTTTTAGTTCATCCAGGGGTGGCAAATTATTGTTTTCATTACGATTATCTATTATTAAATATTTATGTTATTTACCATTGTGCGAGCTACACACAAATAAAAGCATCGCGGAGGAAGATTCGTCAGATAAACTATCATTTGACACTGTGGATTAAATAAATTAAGACGAGATCACATTAAAAAAACATTTGATTATTTACAACCAGTATAATGACGACGAATTGTTTATAATTATTACAATAATTATAGTCATTATTGATATAATGGAAAATACAATAACGGGGGCGCGCATCGATCACGTTCACCGTTTATCATAATGGAAATCATGACCAATCATAATAATATGTGGCTACGGTCATCCGAGGTTAAACTTGGTGATAATACTGTTATTTTTTTATACTCTTAAATCTATTTAATTCGTAATATATTATAATTGAATGATACCTACTATGTTTAAAATTATGTACTATACAATTTAAACCAAAGAGAAACAGTAGCCCTCCTCGGCCAGAAAAATATACACACATCAATTAATCATGTTTCATCGTTTTATTTGTCATGGAGGGCAGGGTTTATATGTTGTCGCCGAGCATAAAATATATTCACCCTACCTAGCTTGTTCATTTGAGCGAATAATTATTTTAAATGATTCATTAAGTTATTGCAATTTTTAAGAAATAAAAACAATTAAGATTAACTTAAATTGTTTAATGCAAAATAACTAATACTTCAAGACATTTTATATTTGCTATAATTAAAATACATATTTCAATTAAATTAAGTTTTTTTGGTTCCGAAAAAGAATAGCGAAAAAACGTTGAATTTATGTCATTGATGGGGAATTACCGTTTTGTTAACATGGATCACGAAATTAACTATGTAAAACATTCATACAATAATACGTAAACTGTTAATGTCAACTGTTTTAAGTAAATTATATACAATATAAGTAACCTATTACTTATAGCCTTTATGTATATTATTATATTTTATACAATAAACGACATTTTCTAAATATTTGAACTAATTTCATGCTTATTATTGCTTATTACCCAATATATTAAAGTAGGACTATTTTTCTAAATATTAATATTTGTATAAAAAATATTGAGGGATTTTTTTTTTTTTTGTTACCTATTAGAAACAGTTTATATCCCTACACAAATGTTCAATTATTTTACATTCATGTGCCACTCGCGTTAATGATGCATTCTATAGAATACATTATGTTTATATACATGAACATGACGCCAAGACGGCCGTCATCAACTCGGCGCTGTCGAGTCGGTCGGACGAAAATGATCCCTTGTCAAGACCGTTCAAACATTATAACATGAGTCCAACCTCGATACACGCGCAAAAATACGCGTGTTATACGACCCTAGCCAGATTTGGGGATTCTGATGGCGCGGGCTCCCCGTCGTGCGTCTATACTACAGCAAGATAAAGTTTCAAGAAAAAATAAATAATGATACAAACGCACGCACGAGGACGCTCGATTGGCATAGGGAAGGGTCGATACATAGGATGCTACATCGCATCCCGCGGGTAAAATATATAAATACCCTTTAATGTACATATGAATAAATGATAAATTATATTACATTGCATTGTATATGTATATATGTACACGCGCACACAAACACAAGTACGCGACATTTTATGACCAACAGTTATAGAATTTATATTTTGCCAGCTGCTAATATACGCCCACACCAAAGGCCCGACAAGAGTATAATATTATATACGCAAACGGATTTCCATACGCGTATCGATATCGGACACCGGCGTTCCGCGGACATCCGGGACCGAAAGGTCTTTCTCATTTAGTATAATAATAATATAACTATTAGAAGGTATACGGTTAGTCAATTATGCAGTTGCAGCTGCGTGTCTCCAGCAGCGCGACTGCGAACTGATGCAATACTAAACGTAGCATTAGGTGAACTACTTTAAACGCCCCAAACAAACAACCGTACATGCAGATACAAAAGAATTAAATGGTCATATAAATGTATACAAAATGGAATAAAATAATATAAATTGATGTATACGAATCAAAGAATTTCGTGCTATTATACTGCAAACACATATACTATAATCTAATCTACTTAACGCACTGGAATTCAATACATACAAGGTTTACAGGCGACGAACATGTATATATACATATATCTTATATATCATTGAATCCTCTACGCAGGGTATACTTACTCACCAAAAAGGCGTATAATAGAACCGTCCCTACAGGATTTGACGACCTACACTCGGGACCCCCCGCGTGGCTGGGACTCGAACGTATAGAGATTTCAATCACAAAAGCTGTCTTTTTAGTGACTTCCATTACAATGGCCGTATTTTTAAACCGAGAAAACCATGCATACACTCCTGGACGGCAGGTCTACGAACCCGCCACTTGCTGATAGCAAAAAAAAAAAAAAAAAATAGGCATACAATGAGCGACGGTAACGACACGCTTTTTTGTTGCAAAATAAAATAGGTCGCAAAAAGCAAAAATTAATTTCCAAGGTTTATTTCAAAAATTTCGGATTAAAAATGTATGCACGACCCGAGAACAATTCATGACGCATTTCAACGTTTGCACTCTGCATTACTAAAATTAATCATACATTTAATGGTTAGTTACTATATAGCTATGTGATGGTCGCTGAAAAGTTAGTTTTGATTTTACGGTACTGACGTCTGACACTATATCTAAAAGCAAAATAATTATCTACTTTTAACGATAAATAATATAAATACGTCAGGAACCTAAATACTTGATGCTCCGGTAGTGCGGTCACTTTTGGTACACTTTAATATTGTAATAATAACGTCATTTAAAATATTAAAAGGAGATTTAAATTAAACACAATAATTTGATGGGTGAGATCGTACGACACTCGTCGCTACATTTATTTCGAGAAAATTTAAATAATTAAATCCTAATTCCGAAACAATCGTTTTCTGATTTTCATTATTAATTGTTTCAAGTACCTAACATGTCCTCTTTCTACTCAAGTCAGAGCTATGTCTACGGTGGGTATCGTAGAGGTATACTGTATACACTATAATGCAATCGAGAAGGTGGCCGATCGCGGCGTAAACATGAACATAAATAATATGCTTATAAGTGGTGTAATACTAGTAATTTGTTACACTAATTAGCATAATATTGTTGTTGTGGTATTATCTAATAGAATAATATAATGAATTATGTTCGTCACGATGACAAGTCGCGAAAAAAATCTTTAGAAAAAATAACCGCTGGTAATACCATTATTATTCGATATCGCCATAAATTATGGGCTATGACCTACGGATTGATAGCACCGAGCTATGGCCGTAGTGTGCTATACTGCGTTCTATACCATAATGTATTCCTAACACTATTATGCAGTTACTGTAATCGACAGTTTTCAAAATAATTTTCTCAGCCTTTTTTTTTTCGTTAGTTTTGCGTTTACGCAGATTTCAAAACTCACGCCCACTTTCGACATTAACAACAACTCTTTAGATGATATCGCGATTTCGACATTAGGAATTCAAGCTTCATTGTTGCAACCGCACTAATTCGTACACGTTATTGTGTCGACTCAAATGTGTAATACATTGATGTGTGTGGGCGTGTCCTAAAGGGATCTCCAAGAGAATCACGTAAACTGAAAAAAAAAAAAGGTATACGTATGCACGGCCACGACCTAGCGAAATACAATCGCACGCTAAATGTATGACCGCCGTACGTACACGCTAAACACGTTTGTGCGTATAGTACGATATACGATCGTATGGACTCGACTATACGTTTTATTATCTGGTAAATGTTATCTATACTGCATCGACGGTTATCGATCATCATATATAATATAGTCACTACACCACACTGCCGCCGACGGGAAAACGATGTTATTGTGTCAATACCCAACTTTATTGGGTAGGTATACACTACCATATAATATATTATATACGTACAGTGCGCGCGCGCGGTAATTCAATGAGCACAATATGATATTATATATACGTTTGTTTAGAAATCGTCGGGATAATAATATGCAATGTACCTACCGAAAACCGACGGTTAGGATCGCACGCTTTATTATTATCACAATACTATCCCGACGAGAGTACTCCACTCGCACTAGTGTGCACTATTCCTCCGCAAACCGCCGCGCAACATCATATTATTAAAATAATAATGATGATGACGACGGCGATGACGATGAAGATGATGATGATGATAATAATAATAATAATAACACTATCGACAATACGCAATGTTGTAACGGTGTGCGTGGCGGGTGTAACGCCGTCGCGATGTACATAATAATATAATAATAATAATAATATAATATACAAATAGGTAATAATAATAATATTATATAATAATAACGAGGACAAACGGGTATACGGCGCGCGCGGGAATCGATATCGCGCAAAGTCAAACAACACACACGCACGCACCCACACACCCATACACACGCACACGCGGTACACCCGCACATGCATACACACACAAACACACACGCACACTCGAGCGAGCGGCACCCGCCGCCCACCGGTAAGTATATGGGAACCCGCGGCCCGGAGAGCATCCCGACAGCCCGACCCGCCGACCCACCTGCTGCGGGCGACGACGACGATTTGACCGACGGCGACGACGACGACGACGGCGGCGGCGGCGGTACATAATATAATAATTATTTATGATATTAAATTATAAAACGCGCCACCGCGATCGCAAACGGAAGAGAGCCTCGCGAGTTGGTGCTATACAGTCACGTACATATATATCACATATCGTTTATATATATATATTATTAACTATTGTAGACGGCACACTCCGTGAGCCCACACACACTTCCGGGGGCAGTATTCGTGACATTTTAATATTATATTTTATTTATGTGAGCGATTTAACGCTAAACGCTTGAAAATCCATGCCCCGATCCACTTTAATTTCCGACCACCACCGCCGCCGATAAATAAATAGTATACGTATATTATAATAATAGTAGGTCGTCGTCGTTTTATGGATGGGTTTTTTTTTTTCTAAACTACGGGCTGCTGCTCCTCTAAAACCGTCGTCGTTAGCTGCCGTGCCACGGTAAATAAATCTAAATGCCGCGACAAATTTGTTACGAGCCGCTAGACAGTCGTACTCCTCCGCGCGCAGTAGTTGTTGCTCTCGAGTTAATATTTTATAATATTTTTGTGCGCGGCCGATAGGTACAGTTTTAATCGATGTAGCGAAATTACAGGTGTTTTATCGTTTGTACACACGCAAAACACTACGGGTCGAGATATATACATAATACATTACATAATATTTACTATATTTTTTTTATAATTATTATTGAAGACGTCGTCGTCGTACGCATGATCAGTCAGCCGCGGCAACACGCCGCCGGGTGCAGCCGAGTGAACTGCACCAGCGATATATGCACTGCGCTGCACCGGCGCTGCCCGATGACGTTAAGACCGGGAGGATAATAAATATCGTTAATCGGTATAGTAAAATTAATCGCTAACGCGAACTCGCCCTCCCCCCCCCCAATACTCGCTGCTCAATTTCCTACGTTTGTCAATTCGTCAGTAATATCAATAATAATAATAATAATAATAATATTATTAAAAATACCTCCGGACCGGGACGCGAATGTGTGCGTCGCGCTGGAAGGGCGGTGCGAGGGTCGGCCGTTCCGTCGGCGAGAGGTTGTTGGGGGGGGGAGAAGGGGGCCCTGACGGCGGCGCGATCCCGGCCGACCGGGGTAAGTGCTTGCGAAATGAAACGGAAAAAGGGGGCGCCGTCCCGCCCGCGCATCGAATCGCAGACCGCTGACCGCCGTACCCCGCACAACCCACCACCCGGCGGCGACTGTATATATATATATATATGTACACGTACACACCGGTGTCGGTTCGCCGTCACCCACGGGTCGGCGGCGGCGGCGGCGGCGAGTCGAGCGTCATGTGACTGCGGTTGGCACGTGCCCCGTGTGTCGCCACTATCAATAAAATACGTAACGAGCGACTCGCATAGCCCACACGCGCCGTACCCGTACGACACGCTAATCGAAATAATATTATAATATTAAACGCGCACGAGGCAAGAGATATATATATATACATAATATGACAACATTAATAAGTAAAAATACGCGACGGAGCAGAAAAACGCATCCGCGCGCCGTCTCCGGTTTGTCGCGTGCAGTGATACGATTTACATAATTATTATTGCACACGCACCGCCGAGGCGACAGTGTATACGTCTCGCACGACGACGGTGCTGCGCAGTGTGTGTGTGTGTGTGTGCGTGCGCGCGTGTAATCGTATACGCCTGTGTACGCGAGACGCCCGCGTTATTATACGCATATGCACACCTGTGCAACGCGCGATATGACAATAATTTAGGCGACAATAAAACTGCAACAACAACAATAATATGATGTATCGGTATAATATTTGTAACGACCGACCGCGAGTCGTCCCGCGGGCGAAACTGCAGATTTATTTTATTGTCATCGTATACAATGGCGTGTACAGGTACCGCCGCCACAGATCATATGATGCCCATACACCGTGCCGCCCCCGTATGGTAATGAATACCCATCACCTATATAATACGACTGCTGCACCGGCGATTTGTGATCGGCAAGTACACACACACACACACACGTCGTTGTGGGGGAGAGAAACGGACACACACACAATTTATTATTATGCTGCTTTACTACAATACGGACGCCCCGCCGTATCCCCCGCCACAGTACAACGTTTGGCGGAAACTGAAATTGATCTCAGTTATAACGCGCGAGCACGTAGAATTGAAAAAAAAACACATACCCACACTAGCTCCTACAAGTTATAGTCTCTTACAAGTGGCTGCGGACTCGTGACGATCGCCAAAATTCGTTTATTTACGATCGACCGTTACTACAATAACTAAAATAAGTTTCTAAAATCTATGGAATTCGGTCCCTCGGAAACGTATGAAAAAAAAAATAACAGTTAGATAAAAACGACGTATGGATTACCAAAGCCATTATTATCCACTTTCTCCAGAGACGTACCTACATATAACATAATAAGAACAACGAGACACTGAGTTTCGGCGTTTTTATGGAGGATAACAAATGGACCGTTTTTCTCGGCAAAACGAACCTTTTTATCATTATATATTGTGTATTGCCGGATGGATGGTAATAAATAATCTGAAAAATATTTGTGTTCTTACACAATTAATGGAACACCCGAACATGTGCTATGTGAATCCTCGCATGTGGCGGCGTAACAAATTGAATATATATATATAAAAAAAAAAGGTTCCTGAGGTAGGTATACAGATTATAAGCAGGCTCAGTTGGATGTTAAAATCGTATCGTCATGTGCTTGTCTATCGCGAAACGAAAACTATAAAAAATTTTGAAAAATTACAACGGTTTACGATTTACGCCTCTTCAACCTAAAAAAGTTTTTTCATTATATAAGTAAAACTTCATCCGATAGTAACAACTAACAAGACACATTACCTCTAACCGATACTTTTACGTACAAATACGTGAATTTGGAGATTAGAATCTGGGTCGAAAAATATTTGTAATGCTCCCTAATAAATATGTATTATTATCGTAAATGGCATCTGACTATCTGAGGGACGAAGTATTCAAGGAACACGTACGCCACCACGCCCACATAATCGTATTATCAGCACTGTTCGTGCATAATACCGAAACCCAAAAGAGATTTACTTAAACGGCCGACGCATCAATTGGAAGGGACGTGTGTCACAATTGAATTTACCACGACGACGACACATGTCGATTATTACAATAATACTCCTAATACTATACGTTTACCACCACTATAATGCAGCAAACTCTTATGAAAACATTTTCCACCAAAGCAAAAGACCGAGGCATTTCGCTCGTAATCGTTTTTCGGACACGCACGTAGTAATGTTATTTCACCGAAACCGAGATAACAATAATGGTTATTACTTATTACTTATTATTATCCTCCTCAACCGTTCGATTGGCGGCAGCCCGTTTTCGTGTTCCTTCCTTGTTGTTGTTTATTTTTGCCGTCCCCGGGCGGCGAGTTAACGCGTTTCAAAATAAAATACATCACGTACGATAGATACATAAAAAAATATTACAACGCCAGCATTCGCCGTCCGCCTTTGTTTATCCTACATACGCAACAATATTAAAATATTATATTATAATACCAGTTCGTTATAATTCTCAGAATTAATAATATCCATTATCATCTACTTTTCAGTTTTAGATGAAAAACGCCGTTTCTACAAGAGAGTACAAGCATTTTTTTTTCTAAATGTTGTCGAGATGTTTTCTTTTATCGATTCAAAAAACGATCCACTCACAACGCTCACAGCTAATTTTTAGAGCTTCGTTGCAGCTTTAATTCTATAGATGTTGTATAATAATAATGATGGCTCGCATGTCATATTAAACACTCTTGAATCCTGATATCGACGACGACCGCACGTCGCGCACAGCGTTTTCCTTAATTAAATAATTATTCGTTATTATTCTCAATGAAGAAGGAATATTTTCCCTAATAATTACGAATTTTACGTATTTTGTGATGTTTTTCATATTTCGTATAGGATAAAAAAAAACCGATAAATATAAAATCACTGCAGTGTACCACTGTACAGCTGCAGCTGGAATGAAAACTACCGGGAGAGAGATCGAGGAGATAAAGCATAAATCATAACGAGATTTAAAACGGTTAACAATCGATAAGATAAAGATAAGTGTAAAATAATATTATACTGTATTATACACGTGAATAATATGTGGCCTGTGAGAACCCCAAAATGATCCGATACACGCCCCCATTTATCAATCATATTGACGAGATCTAGTGAACTGTTTAGGTATACTTTATAGTATTATTTGATATTGAATAATAATGAAAAAATTTTGTTTATTGAAATATTAATTATTAGTTGTTTTTAACTATTTTACAATAATATTCCTACCAATAGAAATGGGGAGGGAGAGCGACCGGACACGGGTTTATGGCGAGGTTTAAAATTCCACCCCCACCACCACTAATTGTATATTATTTTATACGTTTATAAATACACTTACGTTTTGTATATCATACTACATTATTGTCGTGTGGAATTCGACGAAATGGTAATAACTATATAACATTATATTATGTACATTATTATTTACGCGAAGCTAATATTAACTGCCGGTCGACCGACCATTAGAAATAATAAATACAGTCGAGATGTATACGCACCACGTACGTTCGACGTGTATTCCACATGTCCGACGATTGCCACAATAAGGGTTAAATTACTTCAGTCTTCGATATACAGCATTTCACTTTTAATCTCGAATGGCTGGTTATCTTAAACGGACCGATAAACCATAATGTTGTATACGTACGCACGTTTTCAATTCAAAAAGAAATAAAAATAATGGGAAAAAAATGCCACTCATTCGAAACACATGTGGTGTTTTCAAACTAGTATTTATAAATTCTCTTTGAATGCATTTCATTTTCCTCCCGGTCAGTCAGGTCGCATATACTCATTTTTGATGTATACACACAAAATATGCATGACAACTGTATTAAATAATAATAATAATAATAAAAAACAGTCAAGAACGTTGTTTTCACTCCTTTTGTGCGTCTCAGCTAGTCGGAAATATGCTGTATTATGCTTCAATATTATATCATGTCTGGAAAGAATCGAAAACAACGCGTATTTTTGTGAAAGAATAAAATATGGCCATCCATGTACCTACGATTGGTTTCGTGTACTAGTGTATTTACGTATACCGTTATGATTAACAGTCGTTATAAAATATTATTATATAAGGGCATTGACTGATAATTAATGATTAATGAATATTAAATTGTAATGTTTAGACGTTTTGAGAAACATAACGTCTCAATATCGAGAATTCTGCTGAAAATATCAGTTTTTAATAAACTGAAATTATTAAATTAATATATAATTTATAATATGATATATATAGGTGATGTTTTAATAGTAGGTACCTGCAATCGTTAAGATTTCTCGGAATACTATTTTAATATCTATTGCCACTGCGTAAAAACATATTTGTTGAATAGTTGAGTTGTCGTCGAGGAATTGTTATTGTATTATATTTTTTGAAGATTCACAGAACGACAAGAAAGTTTTGATATTTATTGAATATTTTTAGCGCGAAAAAACTCAATGGGATCGTTGACTGAACTCAGAACATCCTTTGTTTGAAAACTATGGTCAAATACTGGACAAACGTTATTAGATTATTGCAATAATAAAACAAAATTATAGTAAAATATTTTTTGATTTTATATTTTATTTTAACTTAGAATATCGAACATAAAATGGCATTTTGTCATTTTTATGCGCTAAATAAATTGTTTATAAAATTAAAACTCTTTTATCCAATATAACAACAATACTCCAAATATTATTATTTTTTTATTGCAGATGATCATATTGAAATGTTTTATTCTTGAACGAAGATACGTACAAGCACAATAATATCTAGTTAAAATTTAGATTTAAGACAAAATAACACAATATCCATAAAGTTATTAGTATTCTATTCGCTAATGTCATTAATATGTTATGTAATCTCTTTGCGACACATTTTCATAAAACATTTTGTTTTATGCTTAGGTTCACAAATACGTTTTATCGACAAACTCAATTAAGGTTTTTGCATTTAAGACCGGTGATAAAGACCCGCGATTTTCTCAACACGATGATTGGTATCGTAGTGTAACAAAAAAGGCACACATTTTCGGTTAGCGGTCAGAAACCCCATAGAGAGCGTGACACAAACAAAGGTCGATTGTAAACGCATAGTACTACGCCGCGAGAGAAACGAATTACACGACCTACCCAAAGTTGTTTTTTATTGAGATTTGAAAATATTTTTAAAGTGTTAATGTTTTAAAAACAGTTAAAACAGAATGTTGTCGATTTTTTGTATCCTTACATTGGAATAATTTATATCATTTAGATATTTAATTTTCATTAAAAAAAAATATGATGAAAAGTTCTTCAGAAATTGTTATTATTGATCATTACAATTTTTAAAATATTTACTTGTTTTAATCACAATAATAATGTAAATATGATATACGTATAATATTATAATATAATATGTGCTGTCCCATCTTGCATTTTACAACACATCAAATTTGCGTTCAGTAGAACCTTTTTTTTATTATTTGTCTTAACAGTAGAATGAATTTTTATATTATAAAAGTTTAAGGCGAGAATATTATCTGTGCTAAGCGTTGGTTTTTTTTGATATTTATATTTGTATAAGCTAGATAAAAGAATTTTTAACTCAATATTTACAATACTTTACTCATTTTGCTTAAAAATTGAAACATCGAAAAAAGCCAAGGCTTAAACACAGATTAAATTATTTTCATTAATTTTATAATAGAAAAATCCACTCCAATATGAAAACTAACAACATAAATTAAGTTTTACTGAACGCAAATTTGACATTTTGTATCTTTGTAATACAGAGATAACACATACGGGTACATCGTCCTCTTTAAAGAAATTCAACTGAAACGCAGGCTACAACAATCTATTCTATGACGAGATTCGATCGAAACTTACTATACAGCGGAGCGTGTTTTCCTGACCGTTTCGTTATTTTACCGTAAAAGTACTGAAAGTAGATATTTTTCATCTGAGATGCTATAAGCCGATCAGATCAATAAAGTTGATTACAGCAACACTTACAGTTAGGACCGAATTATGATGAAATAGGAAGGAACACCACAGCATATGTAAAAGGACCTATATTGTTGTGGGCTTTCCATTTCACCAAGCGGTTCTTTGTACTTTTTGTAGAGAAAAATATTAAATTAAATATTGTTATTGGTGTGAAAATAGCAATTAGATATCCAGTACAATCTATAACGTTTTAGACAATTGTCTGTTTTTGTATTATTTACTGTTTCAGATCTTATAGACTCCGTAAAACCGAAGAGTATAAAATTATTGTATAATATCGATTATATAGAGTGTGCAGTAAGTTGTAACTTTCATAACAATAAATTATTGTGATATTTTTCGCGCATACGCTGTATAGAATATATTATCGAATTATAAATTGATGACAAGACTCGAAAATATGCACCTATAAATGACTTATATGAATACAAATTATTGTGTGTTAAATAACAACAGAATAAAAAGCAATAATAATTACAATTAAATCCATGAAATATACAGATTAACTCGGAGATCGTTTTGACGTTTTCTTACCCGTGCGACTGTGCATAGTTGGACCTAGATATTTTTGATCGGTAAGTACGTACATAAGTAATAATAATTAGCTACAATCAATAATAATAGTATCGTCACGATATTATTAAGTAGACGGTGGCGATGCGTGAGTGCGTGACGTAATCGAACTCGCGTGTGTGTGTGTGTGTGTGTGTGTGTGTACAGTGACTATATTAATGCGTAGTACGAACGAACGGTGCGTGAATGTTAAAAACTCAAGTCATAAGTCAGTTACCTGTAACTACTATAGTGTACAACAATGATAACAAATAATAAAAACGATAAAATATGATATCGGAGATAATAATAACAAACTGGAACTGAACACAGAAGCGATGCGAAATCGCCTTGAATCGTAAATTCGTGGGAAAAAGATTTGAAGAAAACAACAGCAATTATTGGATCCGATAGATCGGAAAACGCGACGCCCAGACGACCACGAAAAACCATCGGATATAGCTACGACGACGATGACGTTAATAATTCCAAACGTGTTTTTTGGCGCACACAAAATATCGTCCACACGTTTTTACCTACGCAACGTACGCGCATCGTGTGTTCCTCGTGCCTTTTTATCGGAGGAAAAATCGTTAAGACCGCTTAACGCACGTTCGAAAAACAAAAAAAAAAATAAACCGATTTCTGACGACGGACGTCACCGCCGCCGCCGCCACTCACCACGGGCGCGTTTCGCGATCGAAATCTTACGACGACGACGGCAATAAATAAATATGAATATAATAATAATATTACGTGTTTCGACTTTATGCACAATGCACATTTTACTATCGCGTCCGCAGCAATAGTGTTGTGCATTATACAGCGCACAATAATAACGACGACGGCAATAAAAATAATAATAATATGTAACAACGATTTGTGCACGCGCAGAAAATGCGGGTGGCGGGTCAGTCGTGTTTTGATGTTTATTCCTACTCCACGACTCCACCGGCACCCCCACCTCCCGTCCACTCCACGTCCACCTACTTTCCTCCGACGTTGCCAAATCGCATTACCATATGCGGCGCCACCGACGGCCGTCGTCGCGATTTTTACGACGTCGGCAACACCGCCGCGCTGACCATAATAATATTATATATTATATTATTATTATAAATATATACAATAATAAATAGTTCGAGCAAGTCCACAGCGCGATTGCACGACGACGACGCGGCGGCACTACGCTACGGCGGTGACGGCTGCGGCGGCGGCGGCGGCGGCCAGTCGGCGACGAGAGTTGTAGTAGTCGGGGCCGGCCCGACGGCGTTTCTCGGAAATGCCGCCAGACCCGTCATCGTCTCGCGCGCGCGTTCGCTCTCTTCCGCCGCAGCCGATTGCCAGCTCCGACGGCCTACAAAATCGTTCCGACGACGACGAGTTTTGAGGAATCTCGAGATTGAAAAAAAAAACTCATTTTCCGGGCACGTCGGACGGCGGCGATGATAGCAATATCTATCACGTGTCCGCGCGCATCAGACTTGTAATAACAATCGTTATTATTGTGTACGATGTCGTATGGGTAGCAGCAAAATAATAATAATAATAATACGCGTAAGCCGTGCTCGACCTCCACCGCAGCAGGATAATCTGGCCGATCGCGGAATAAATGAATAATACGATTTCGATATTATATTATCGTAATAGATAACGCAATATTATAATAACATTATTTATAATATTATTATATCGACTACGGCGGGCCGCTACGATACAGTTATATGGTCGAGTACGCGCGCATAGCAAGTGCTCGGTACGTTCCACTCGGCGGTATACGCGTATTATATAGCATAGAACGATGTTTTATTATTATCATCGTCTGTGATATAACCTGTTAATAATGTGATAAACTCACCTGAAGATAATATCGTCTTCGTCGTCGTTAATTCGTTTCCGGTTCTTTGGCTTTACGGTTTGGCGGCAAACGATAATGTTTTCTGTAATTCCGCTCGATTCCGGTCGAGTGTAAACAAAATAATATATTACTTTACAACGTCGCGATCCACAATCTCCAGTGTATAATGTTTTATTTGTATTGTACCAGACAATTTATTATTGTATAATAGCTTAGTGGTTAGTTAATGAAATCGCTAATAGATAAATAAAAAACGAAGAAATTTAACGACTCCGGAGAAATATCGAAATAAAGCAAAACGGTTTAAATTAAATTGTAAAAATAAATAAATAAATAAATAAATAAATATCAAACGGGTTTAAGAAAAAAATTCAACGACAAGACGCATGGATTGGATAGACGAATGCGTAGGTAAGATGCTAGACACGACGACGATACGATGTAAATGTACTCATCGCGAGCCGAGGAAAAAAAACAAACATCAACCACTACAGTTTAGTAAGACTGAACAAACGAAACTGTTGCACTTGCTCGGCAGTCGGCCGTAGTCGATGGATGGACGAAAAAAAAACCACCTGCTGCCGCCGTCGTCGCTGTCGCCGGTGCTGCTGCCGCGGTGGTGGGGGTTGTTTGCCGCCGCCGGGTGGAACGAGCCGTGCGGCGTGGTAGGGATGGCAAACAGGTGAGTGGTGGTCGACAGGTTGGGTGAGGAGATGCACGTTATGTGTATATATATATATATATATATATATGTATATACAAAAGTATATAATATATTGTATATAGGTAATATTATATTATGTTATGTTTACGTTTATGTGTAAATATGCGTACGTGTGTACGTGTGTACGTGTCTGTGTGTGTGTGTGCGCGCGCGAACTACAACGCGCCCTCTACCGATCATACGCGTATTAATGTTTAATATAATATTATCATTATATATTATTATGCAAAATTCATAAATGCGTATACTATATAAGAGATATAACAAATTATTATTATATTAAATAGTTATTATTGTGGGCTCTCCTGAGCGTACCTACACTATTTATTATAATACCTATCCGATACGGCTGTACCTACGGGTTGTAGTATATAGGAATTTCTGAATGAGAAAATTTTTCATCCAATATAATGTGCTGCAACAATCGCGTAATCCACGTTTAAAATTGGTGTTACTTTTATTTAGATTTTTCAAATTCCCATAACCAGCTATAAACAATTAAAACCTATACTCGCGACTATAGAATTTCATATTAAATGTTCAATGTTGTATACTAATATATTGCAGTCTATGATGACGACATGCGGGATTTTTTTTTTTTTTAATCGTTCGTATATGCAAAAATATTTAAAAAATCAATATGAAAATATATACTTTTTTTATGCTTTCATATTAATTATCCTGTGTATACTGTATGTACGATACTAAATGAATATTTAGTTTTAAAATATACCTATAGAGTATGACTGTACCTACATAAATTTCCTATTTTAAAACAATTTTACTCATTAATTTATAGGTATATAAGTTACTTGCAGTTTTTATCGTCCATATAAATACTTGAATACTTGTAATTTTAGCCTATACAGGTGAACACTAAACGTACTTCAATAATCAAATATCTTTTAGAATTTTAAAAGTGGAATGACATAATTATTAATTTTTACACAGACATTTAAAGTCTGTGAATGATTGATTTCATAAAAATTATAATATTTACAACTAGTGGCAGCTGTATATAATTAAAAATTATATTTATCGCTGAAAATATTTCTGTATACCCACCCATCACTTGGTTTGAAAGAACACCTTCTCTTGATATTTGACGTTAAGTGTTAACAATTAATTAATAAAATTATATAAATAACCTAACCTAATTGATATTTTTTTAATTATTAAGAACAGTATGACCTCTAAATTTCGTATAATATAAATTGCAGTGGTAATACATTATACACCATTATAAAGCCACCACTTAAATTTTTTTTAAAGATGTATTTAATTTTATGTGATCATTATATCATACAAGACAAAGAAATAAACATATAGTTTAAAAACTGCAAATATTATAGGCTGTAGCTTGTTTTTAGATAACATTATGTTAAAATGATTTAATGTTTGAGATTGTATTTTTGTAATATTAAACTAACGTATCAATATTTTACAACAACATTATAGTTAGGTATTTATCTTAATTAATCAATGTCAGAAATTAACAAACTAATACTTTAATAATTTTAAACATTTGATTTATTATTGATTAAGATTTCTAAAATAATATTATGTACATTCAATAAATTAATGCAATATAATATACCTAATAACATTATGTTTCCGTGATGTTATAAGACTAATAATAATGTATAATTTGTTTGTCTTTTTATCTAGACTAGATATTTTTATACTTTTAAACATTTCATCAAATCACAAATCACACATCCTATCACCAATCATAAAAAAATATCTTATATATTATACCTATTTAATTTTTTAGTTTATTAATGTATTATTATTATATTTCAATTATATATCTTCGAAGAATATAATATATGAGATGACTCATGAAGTAAGATAATATAATTATAATATATAATATTATTTTATTTATAGAATTAAAAAGTAACGAATATCATTGCATTGTTATGGTGTTCTATTAGGTAGATATATTACATAGATATATGATATATTTATTATTTATTTTACCTATAATTTATAAAATATGCATTTTTCAATAAAAAATTCAAAATAGTTAAATACATTTTTATAGAATAGTAAAGAAAATTAGTTAGGTACCCATACAAAATATCAAAATACCGTTAACTTTTGTTATAAAATTTATCTTGTACCTATAGACAATATATTTAAGTTAAAAAGAATAAATTACTACATGTATTTATTCTTAACCATAGGGATATCAGTTGATTTTCTATTTATTTAGTTCATATTTATATTTGAATGATTTCACTACACAATGGTTATCTACCTATTACTTAGAAAGATAAATAATAAAAACTGTCATTGAGTGCTTTTAGTCATTTAAAAAATAAAAATCTAGTAACACGAATTAAAAAATATGTAATACTTTATACGCATATAGTTGAGAATTTGATATTTTACTACTATAAATTTAAATAAAATGATAAACATCCGATTCAAAAAAATAATTTTAAATTGAGTTAGATTTTACTACGTAATTATATTTTAAATGCTTAAGTATTCCGTTATATATCTTACATATTATATTAAAAAAGTATACATGTTTTTATGCCCTTTTTATATATTTAGTTAATTTAAAAAAAGCTTGGCAAGTGAGTACCGATCTGGCCGATCTGCTGTACATTAGTTGTCGAGTGGATCACTATATAATATGGGTCTGTTAAATTTGAATTCAGTGATTTATTATTGTATACGAATAACGATTCTAAGCGGATACCGTCTGGCAGAATTTCAGCCTTTA
Organism: Rhopalosiphum maidis; assembly: GCF_003676215.2. NCBI lineage: Eukaryota > Metazoa > Arthropoda > Insecta > Hemiptera > Aphididae > Rhopalosiphum > Rhopalosiphum maidis. Next base: position 12,440,099 of record NC_040879.1, read on the forward strand.
TCATTAAGTATATTTTATGGTATATTTATTGATATACCTAGCTATTAAAGTCATTTATTTTACTTTCAGTATTACGGAAGGCGGATATAATTTTTTCCGAAAATATTGCATTTATTAAATTATTAATATTTAATAATTACAATAATATTATGTATTGTATTATATTATATAAACTTATATAACTAAAAATGTAATGTTTCTGTAAATACCTAATACAAAACAATAAAAATAGGTAAAATAGGTTCATTGTATAAATAGATATTATCAAGATCTATAAATCAAAAATGACATTGCGTATATAGAACATTTATAATAATATGTAGGTAATTTATACATTAAAACTACGAATACAGTTTTTAAATTATAACAAAATAATAATTAACATCGTTATTTATTGTTTAACTAATTAATTTCAGCTATATTTGAACTTAAGATGTCTATAAAAAATAATTATATATTTACACATTTTTTAGATTTTGTGGTTCTAATATGAATAACTTATGCAAGATTTTATATTAAGATTTCAAAGCTTAGATATAAAACGAATAGTTCTTATTAATTTCTAAGTACAAAATAGTTTAAAATTTTCTGTGATTTCAACAAATGTGGCCAAAACTTTAAATTCAAATTAATATTTTAAATAATTGTGTCTATAAAATTCTAATATTTTAGTATAAATAAAAAACATCTATACCGGGTGATTAATTTTAAACAAAATGTATAAAAATAATTTTAATTTGTCATGCATATAAACAGCTCAGAAAGAGTTTGAATAATTTTAAAATATGACATATGAATAGAAAATAATTATATAAATATTAAGTGAAAACTTAAGGTATCTATAATCATTTCTTATTTGTACTCGGTTCATTAACAAAACATAAAATGATTTTGTCAAAAATTAGTTTGTATAAAAATCCAATTTTTCCTTAGATTTTTTTTTTCCAATTTTAATACTGGTATAAATATTTATTTAAATAATAATAGTACTAGACATTTTAATTTTAACCTCTTTAAAGTATAAACTAAATCTAATTTTTTATTCGAAACTACTCTCAAAGTTGAAATTCGAAGCATTTTATCAATACTTACCGTGTACAAGCACACACACACACAAACACATCATTGTAAAACAAATGCATTCATCGTTTCGCTAAAAATCTATAAATTGGGTTAAACACAAAAGAATATTTGATTTTTGAAATAGCTTAAGTTATTATATAACTGTTAACCTTATATTTCAAAGTTTCAGATTATGGAAAACAATTGTACCAATATTTTAATATAATATAACCCAGAGGCGCCTGGCTTTTAAAATGTCATGGGTGGGACCACTATTTTATAAACACATGTACAGTTTTACCTAAATAATTACTAAACATTACTAATCGTTAAACAATTACTAAAATATAGTTATTTGTTGTTTTTTATGTTACAACATTTCAATTTTAGGAGGCTGAGCTTCATCTTATCGAGCTTATGGGGGGCTGCAGCCTTCGAGTCCCCCCATACTCAACGCCCCTGATATAACCTAACCTAATCTATTTTAATATTATTTAATTAATTGTAGTTAAATATCATATTTTCGAAATAATCTACTCTTAATATATTTTTTATTTGAATATTTATGATAATTATTTCACATCTATTTTATAATAATAATAATATACCTCAATAATAAATGATAATTAAAAATAAAGTAAGAACTATTGAAGTTTAGCTGTTAGTGTTTTTTCTCAGTTGAACTAATAAATAATAATAATAAACGGGGAATTTGCTCAGTAGTACTTATGAGTTGCGACTGTTTCGAGTGTATACTTCATCATCACAAATAATGAACTTATGGATTTAAATATAAATCATTGTACACAAAAAAACGGTTTATCGGCCTCTATTTAATACATGTCAATATAATTTGTAATACATTAATTTCTCTATATTATAGTATAGTAAAAGGCAAGTCGAGTTCATGACTGTATTTAATATTCTAATATACATTCATTTTTTGGCGATGGTGGGAGTCGAAACAGAAATACAACGATATCAACGAAAACTTTTATAATATTTTTGCTAATACCTAAATATTGAGTGCATTTATTTTAAATGTATGTCTTAATTGAATTGTAATTAATAAACATGATTCATTTTTGAGATTTTATATGGAAGTTTCAATGTATGTGTATGTGTGGAAGGGGGGGGGGGGGTAAAATTACTTAAAATTAGTCTTAATATTATATTAAAAATTTAATTGCGTATAGAAAATAATATACCATATGTAAAAAACGAAAGTTAAAAGTTCCTATAAGATAAATATTTTTTGAATTACTCACTAAAATTATTATTCACATTTTTGTTAAAATTTGAACTTCAAATGTATTTTTTGTTTATATAAAAAAAAAACGTTTATTTCTATTGTATTTTTGATACCTAGTTTAAATAATTTTTATAAGAACTTACAAGGGATAAATCTTGTATTAAATTTCAAGTTTCGATATTTTTTAACAAATAAAAATTATACAAAAACTAAAAAAGTCAAAATTTCAATGTCTATAGATAACACAAATATGGCCAACTTTTTTTAAAAATTATATTATGTTGGGAAATGATAATATAAATATTTGGAAAAATATTGAAGTTTCTAATTTTTGGTATATTCTTTAATCGATTTTATTAAATCTGGTATTGATATATTTAATATATTCTAGTTTTTCGATGATTTGTGTAAGTTTTCTTAATTACTTATTAAGGAAAGTACCTAATAAGACTTTCTTACATTTGACTTAAATTATCAACTTGATAATAGTTTTCACCAGAAATCACTAGAGTTGTATAGATTGAAGAATTTTTCTCTTCCAAAACGTGATGAATGATGATAAACACGCACAATTACACAAACACATCATTATAAAACCAATACTTTTATCGTCAGTCCAGAATCTAAAAAAACACACATTCACATTGTAAAATCGATACATTTCGAATGAAACAAGAATATAAATCACCTCAGAATTTAAAATATAGTTTATTTGTGTTAAATGATTTATACAATTTTTGTTTAATAGTAATATAAAAATTGTAATAGGAATTATCTTCCTTAATATATTTGTACACCTGGGGTGTGGTTAATGGTTATGGGGTTAAGTTAAACGGGAAGAAGGTTGAGACTCCAATTTCTTTTTAGTATTTTAATAAGAATGATGAGGATTGATTTAGTGAAAATTTTCAAGCATATAGTTAAACTCATAATTGTATATTTTAAACAATACATTATTTGAACTTTACTTTATTGGCATTACATTTTTTTTTCTCAAAATGATGACTTCAAATAAGATTTCGATATCTTAGCAATTATAAGATGATTCAAAATTAATTTGCTTATAAAAATTATCAATAATACATAATAATATATGTATATTATGTATTATAGATGTATATTTTAAAACTAAACGTGATTTATTCAACAATCAAATTCACTGAAATTATCCTGTAAGCTATATCTTTAAATTTTATAATATATGAAACCCATCACAATTTATCTATGTACATTACAATTTGTAATTAAAAATCAGCACTTATAAATTCATAAAATAATTCTACTCAAAACATTAATACTGTATCTATAACATTGGTAATTAAATACACCGTAATACATAATATTATGTGTTATAAATATTACAATCTTAAAAGGCTATACCTATTATGCTGAGTAAAATATAAAATTATTACTTATATAATATCTATAGCGTATATAGGTAATTAAAATTTAATATTATACTATAGGCATATACGCTATACATAACATGCAGTTTATTTTATACTGTACAATTGGAGTTTTATTTAGTATTTTATCTTGAATGATGATAATTTATCACTGCCGTACCATTTAACAGTAATATAATTATACATTTTTTTCGTACTAAGAACTGAATGACACAATCACGAATATAGAGATTGATAATTAAATTCCCAAAGTTATTTTATTGTGTATTGAACCACACACGTGTTTTAACAAGCTTATTTATATACATATAAAAGCGCAAGGTATACGAAACCATAATATACAGTTAAATGCAACGTGTATAATATAGTAGTTGAGTAAAAAAAAAAAAAAAATGAAAAATAAAAATATCATTGCACGAGTATAAAATTAAATGTGTACCGTATAACATGCGTATTATAATACTACACATTATGTGAATCTATCATTCATTATATTGAATAGTTTTCATTAAGGGTCTATACACAATTAATATGTATTATCATCAAAACTCAAAGGGATAGTATATGTTTATATATTATAAAATGTTGAGTATCTACAACGGTATTATAGTCTTGGTATCTATATCTGCTCAACGAAAGATTTAGGAATAAACTAACTTAACATTATTGATCCGTGGTTGTTACTACAACTTACAAGGCTTGGTTTGAATTCACTGTGTAAACTGTACCTACCGTTACCAAATAAATCAAAAGAGTAGAATTCAATTTGTAATCGTTAGATGGTTTTTTTTCAATATTGACTATAGAGATCCTATGTTTTCAGAATTTCCTTACAGCAAAAACTTCACTGTATCGACTTAGCGGGGTTTGAGTTTCTATGCAACACTTTTTTTTAAAGAGCAGTTAATTTTAATGAATGATGTATTTTAATTAATTTGCAATGATTTATGTAAGCTATACTATCATATCTATTTATAAGTAAAATATTCATAATGCCAAGATTTGTATGTAATTATTATTCGTAAAGTCGACATCAAATAATGTGTATTTTATTTTATTGCAAAAATTAGTCCAGAAAAATAAGTTATTAAAATTATAAAAATTAATAATATTTTATATTGTATTTATTTTATTTCATATGTGTAAAAAAAACTCTTGGTTGTGTTTCAAATTGTAATTTATTCTTTAGACATTTTAAAGTTCTATTAACTAAAAAAAATTCTCAATTTGAGTATAAAATACAATGCTTATGCGAAATCTTAAAATATGTATATTATTGACATAATATTATATTGATGACATATTATCATCATAAATGAAGTTATATATTTAATTGTATATTTTATATTCTACATAATATTACATTGGCATAACAAACCAAAAAATAAAATAATTTATTTTTATTAAATAAAATACTTTAAGTCTAAAAACTCTCTATTATTTGAAAAACCTTTGTATATTTTATCTTAGTCATGTTTTATACTTAAATATTTTAAATTACAGATATTCAATTTCAAGATGAAAACGGTGGTGACCTTTATGTTTTAGGAGCTAAGCTTCACGAGGGTCAGCGTTGACATACGAGGGAGTTGTGAGCGAAGACAGCAAGGGACAGACTTGAGCCCCAATGCGGCTGCCCCACATATTATAATATAAATATATATGTAATTATAATAAGTACTTGAGTAAAAAAAAATAATGGTTGTTATTATAAATTATAATTAAATATTAAATATTTGTAAAACAATTTACAAATCAATAAAAGTGTAGTAGAAAAAATAGGTAAACACCTATCTGTTTATTATCGTCTATCATTCTCTAAGATTTTCAAGTTTAAGTTATAGTATAATACTGGTAAAACTTCTGGTATTTATGTGTTGAAGTAAGATGCCTATTATAAATGATTAATTATTAAGACAATCCATATCATTCTCGATATCAATAAAAGTAAATATAGGTCAGTTAACTAACTAGATATAGATAATCGGAACATAAAGAAATTTCCAGTGAATATAATTGCTTATTTTTTTCATCAACCCATGTACTATAATCAAGATAAACAAGTTTTAAATTATTTAATACTATATAATTTATATATTTATGTTTTATTTATATATTATACATTATTATATGACTAATTTATAGTATTCACCAATCTACACAATTTGATACTTAGATAATTTATACAAATTATAAAATGTTAATAATATTTTCTTTCACACCTATAATTGGCTATGGACTTATTATTCTTAGTATACAAAGTGAAATAAATATATAACTTGTTCAAATTTCGATTTAGATACATCAAACATCTTAAAAATAGCCTATTTAATAATTTACAGGAATAAAAGCGATGGCTCTTTTGAAAAAAATGGTCCTTTAAGTACATACCAACTTAAAAATTCCAAAAATCAGAATTTCAATTAATTATTTACTAGCGGAAACAATGGAAGTGAGCAAGCTTGAAGAATCACTCTATATATGTTTATTAATATATTATAAATTATACATACAATATTCAAAATTTGACATTATAAATTAACAGCATTATTTTTTTTCTGTTAAAAGAATTATTCAGGTGCACACTGCGCATTAAAAAGAATTCATAAAGAAAATGTTTTAGTGAAATTTGAGAAAAAAATATGATAAATTAATAATTATTAAACAAAATTAATATAACAAAATATTTACCTAAGAATCTTCCAATTTTTCGTAAATTAAAGCTACACGATGAGGTCCGTGATATTTTCTACCAAAAGCAACATTATGATGTAATAAAAGTTTAAAAAAAATATGAAATATGGTTAATTTATTTTTTAAGGGTAACTTAAAAAGAGGTGAATTATACATTTTGAATATATTACTAATTATTGAGAAAACATGACTTATACATTTTGAATTCGGAAGCCCAATTTTATGGTCCTTTTAGAAGGGCATTATTATTTTGCCGTAATGTTACTGTAAATATAGATTTAAACTATTGGAGTATTTTATAAATAAATTTTAAACATTCAATGAAGTAGTTTATCCTAATTATAATTTTTTCTATTATATTTTATCGATCGATATTTGACTAAGGGGATTCGATACCGATTTTTTCTGTCTCTAATAAATCTGAAAACAGATTTGAATTTTTCGTTAAGTCTACTTAACATCGATTTTCATACATTTTTTATTTTATCACCTTAAATTCAAAAAAGTTATATTAAAAGAGTGTAAATTAAAAATTGTCATATTTAAAATTTTGAAGAAGTTCTAAGCAAAAAAGAGAAATGTTGAACAGTTGATCGATCTAAAGTAGACTTAAAAAACAATTTCAAATCTGTTTTCTGATTTCTTATCGCTTTACTAAATCTATTGGTACGTTTAAATGTCTATATTCCGAGTGTGTTAGACAAAGACAGAAACGGTCGGATTAAATCCCCTTAAATTACAAATGCTTATTTATATGTTATTTTTAATATACCTAAGATGTTGTTTTAGATTCTAAGCGAAGTGACGATTATTCATTTTACAACGATGTGTGATTGTTTCACTCACAAATGAATAACCGTAGAGACCATTTACTAATTACAAAATTATTTTCAAAATATTCTGGCTCTTTTTATGCTATTTATAAGAATTTAAAGTTTCTACTCTTTTAAAATTGATTTACGATACAACTTTTATTTTTAGCTAAAACCGCTTTACAATTTATTACAAGGTTTATTATAAGTTATTTATAAATTAACTAAATTATGAAAAATACATAATCATTTATTATAATATTTTTTACAAACATTTAAACTTCAAATTTTTACAAAATTGATCAAAGTTATTAATATTTTCAAATTATATTGTAGAATAGAATTCATAAAATATTTAATATATATAACTTAAGTTTGAAAATCTAATACAAGGGTTAGTATAATTTTTTCTTACAAGAAGTATAAAAACAAAATTAAGAGCGATTCTACAAATATTTTTTTTGATCATCTAATTTTTAAATTTTAACGAAATTGGCACGCATAAATCAACGATTTCTAATCAGTTTTTTTGTTGTAACTCAAAAAATATTAAGATAGTATGAACCTGAAACATTCCACTGTTACTTAAATTATCTATCATTTTCTAAACTCAAAAAAAATTAAAAAATAACTAGACTAATTTTAAGTTGTATTATACTTGTAAGCATCTGTCATAATTTTTCATGTAGATCCCTATGTATTTTATTAAATTATTAAAGAATTGGTAAGTACAATATTCGTTCTAAATTATTTATTATAATGATAAAAATAAATACTAGACCATTCATGGTATATACAACTAAAATATATTTAATTATGTCAAATTCTTTACTGCATACAATTTAAGTTCAGATGTATAATTCTATAAGTTAAACTTACAGAGTACACACACACACACATATACATATATATATATATATATATATATATATATTATATTTGTGTGTGTATATATATATGACTTAGTGCTATCGCCTACCTGACTTATACTTATAATATACTAACAATCAAGTACCAGTACTTATAATTTAATCTAAAACAAAAATAATAATGATAAAATATTTATTATCTATGACAATACACATTACACAACATTCAATCTAAAATACCGTATATTAGCTATTTATTATGACGCGGAATAAGCCAATATGAGTAATTGAAATCGCACGTATTTCATAAAGTAGATATCGGTATAATACTAAAATCCGTTATCAATTTGATGTACTTGATTGAACATAGCACTATTGAATATAGCTATAGCAGAGTATTCGTCATATATTGATGACGGTTTTTTTTTTTTTTTTTTAAAAAAAACGTGTTTTTAAACTCATCGTAACGCCAGAGTTATATACGTATATTTACTCGCATTATATTTTCAAGTAGGTACTTTAAGTTGGTATCATTATTTATTTTAATACAAGTTGATTTTTTGCCATGGATTGTCATTAAAACGAAGTAGACAATTTATAATATATACATATAATAATAATGTCGGCGAAAAACAGTGTTGTATTAGACTAAGCTGTCCATCAGGGGCAAAATACATTTAGCAGCCCAATATAGACATTATTAGATAATTAAAAAGAGTCTGCAGGGTGCAACCCTTACACCTACTCTAATCACGACCCATATTTCATTTAACATTAAAAAAAATATATTCTTATAAATGTTTATTTTGTTTTGTTTTTAAAAATTACAAAAAAGATACAAATATTTATATATATTATTTTGAACACTGTATATAAAACAAGTATCTACTTTTCTTTGAATTATATTTATTTATAATATATCTTATTCATAAATTAAAAATTCTAATAATATTTTGTCAATAATCTTTGGTTAATTTTATATTTATTTTTTTTCTTGATTTTATAATAGCAAACCGGTTGATAATCTTTAACCAATAAATTTATTTTAAAAATAATATTCTATGTTTAATATGGAAAACGTAGACAATTTTTAATTTTTTTTAACACGAAAAACGATATTTTTCTACTTTAGATAGATGAAATTATATAACAAGATATCCGCATTAAAATTTCGACATTATGGAATGCTATCAATAGTAGAGAATCAGTGAGACACTGAGACATTTTAAAAATGTTAATGAAAGATGATTTTTTTTCTGAAAAATAATGGAGAATTTGTTTAAATTACTTCACTTCTTCTACAAATGTTCAATATAGATCTTTTTACACAATTGATATTAATTTAATGTTATTCGTAAAAAAATTGTTTTAAAAGTCTTAATACATTAGTGCACATAACACATATAGTATTCTACATATTTTGTAAACACAATTGGAATAAATTGTCGTTAAAAACTAAAAATATATACAACATAAAATGTAAATAAGTTATAAATAATAGAATTATTAATAAATACGAGTAATAAAAATATATTACATTTATAAATATTTTCTTTTCCATTATGTTGGTTTTGGTCCCAAACATTTCTAGTAAAGAACCAATAAATAAATACATTTTTTTAGGAGACATGAAATTAGTATTAAAATAATTAAAATTTTTCAAAATTTCAGATTTTCTTTTAAAAATGTTAGTGTATTATGTGAATTTATAATAATATATTATAGTATAAACGTGTTATCTCAAATTGCGTTTTTCTTATGAGATTATACTTTCATGTAATAGTGTCCTAATCAATTTCCGGGTAAATGTTTGATCTAAATTCTTTAGAAATAATTTATGATGATAATTAAATGATATATTCATGGCAATTTGGCCAATCGGTTTGAATAATAAAAATAATAATAAATTGTCATTTTTATGTTAATTATCACAGATAACTCTCTGTAGCCGTCTTTAGCCGTCAGCCGACAGTGAGTGAAGCACCTTACACAATTTTATATACCAGTTTATGTATAAAATTAGTATCATTAATTTCGGATATCTCCGCGGATGTTCTGATATTATATTATATAATTAAAGTGTTACTGTTTTATATATTTATATTAACCTTTATACAGCGGAACCACCATCAAACCAAACAATAATTGTTATTAATGTTTTAACATTAATTTTAACCGACGTTTTCTCTAGAACATACGTTGGTATACTAAAGGCCTTATTCTTACATAAATAAGACTAAAAATCATAACATTAAATATTGTTATGGATGTATTTTATTTATTATAAAATTTGAATAATTATTGCTAAAAGGGTGCATATTTTATACTATCCTCGTGAAAATAAACACAGTGTATACACTCGTTAAGAAATCTTTTTGTAACATAAAAATCAATGCTATTATAGTATAGGCATATTACCATAATATTTAGTAAGAGAATAATAAAAAAAATTTAGTATTCAATCGATATTAAAATAAGTGCTTGCTGAAAAAATATCTTTGTTGATAGATTTAATGGCAAACGATTTTAATAGTCTCGTGAACTATGGAACTTTGTAGTGAAACAAATCAAAAATTTTAACAACTTTATATAATTTATAATAAATTATAGTAATAATTCGTTTTAATGTAACACTAATTTTATCATAATTACTATTATAGTATGTTTTAAATACACAATTATGCAAAGGGTTTTCAATTTTATGAAATTAGGAGGACTAAAGTTACAAAATAATTTCTTTTTTTCTTTTAATGGAGTGAACAGAAAATCATCCCACGCTCATAAATACGCATTTTAATATAATATTTTATTATTGTATTCAATTACAACAGTACTTTTCAGGGGAGGATCCAGAAATTCATCAAGGGGGGGGGGTAATTAAAATATATCCATCAGATACTATTCATACCTACTTAATAACATACTTATTAATATAAACATTAATTACTTATATTATTTACTTATTATAATATTCGCTATTTAGAATTTATTCTTACAAACTGGTATCAATGAAAACATTTTTATACTTTTATAAATTTATAAAATTTAAATATAATAAGCTCAAGGGGGGGTATTTACACTTTTACCCCTCCCTTGGATCCGCCACTGGTACTTTCACTATCATTACTTTAAATAATACTAAGCATTAATAATGTATCGTTGATAAAATATATTTACCTACTGTATCTAATAAACATTATTTTTCGATTAAAATTTAAACACTTGAAGGAAGGATATAAAACGGCTTTTAGCGATTGACATAGGACAGTCATAACTCATAAATCATGATTATTGCCTTCAAAGTTCAAAGAAGGTAACACAATATAGCTGTCTTGAACTTTCAATCAATTTCAAACTGAGAAGCTCATGATTGTAAAGTACTGTTACTAGTATTAGTGTGATAAACGATATAAATGTTTTTGTTCATTTTATTACATGGTATAAGCGCACAAGTATAAAATGATAAAGTGCTTACTTGATGGCTTGATGAAAACTGACAAAGATTATTTTTCGAGGGGAGCGACTTAGTCCTCTAATATACCTGTGTATTTTTTTTTTAACTATTTTACTAAAAACAATGTTTTTATAAGTAGGTAAAGATAAATAAATTTACTGCTTATAAACAGTCTGCTATTGCGAATAAAAATTTTGCTGTATTTATTATATATTAACTTAAACTATAAAAAATGACATATTTCTATTTTAATAATACAAATAAATCATATGTATAAAGAATGGTAACATTGCTAAAGTTAACAATTAAGTTCAACAACTATGTATTATTATAATCAAAGTATAATAATAATTTTAATATTATTTTTCTCAGATCGTCGATAAAAATTATAATAATACAAGCAGGAGCGTCATTGGAGGGGGATGAGGCCACGGTGTGCAGTTGGACCCCATACATTTAAAATAGTTTCAAATGGCCTGTACCCTGATGAAATAATGCACGATTATTAATATGATTAAAATTAAATTGTATTTTAAATATTTTAGTTTTTATATTGACATTTTTATCAATATTAGTATACTGTCAATCATTATTACAACTTTAAATCACATTGGTTATAAAAAAAGATCGTGCTATTTATGTTGGTGCTTTGATTAGGTCCATGATTTATGGAAATAATTGGAATAAGTAGAATAATGTACATATACGTAGTATATCTATTTTTAAATGGCCAGGTGAAATTTCAAAATGACCGGCTTGATATTTCGCACACCCGAAAAAAAACATGAAATGATGCCCCTGAATACCCTAAGTTTATAACATTATGTTTTGAAGTAAGAATATTTCTTATATGTCTATATCACATTAAAATAAATAAGAATTAGGTACAATATTATTTGTTGCAATTTTGTAAACGTTAAAAGTTTTGGGTGTATTATTTCACTGAGTAGGTATAAAATACTTAACACAACTTTTAAAACATATAAACCTGTAGGACGTAAGCATAACTGTATATTTGTTAAAAACTGTACTACTGTTATTAATGCTTAAGCGTGGAGAAATTTTTAAAAAGGTTTTTTTTTAGTTTGTTCTATTAATTGTATCCATTATATATTATTACTTTTA